>NC_090647.1:477202030-477802030 GCF_040937935.1 Hyperolius riggenbachi | reverse complement strand
CGAGGGCGCCCGCCGCAAGAAGGAAAGGGAGAAAGACATAACAGACTCCCTATTACGCATTAGTGAATTAGAATCCAGACATAAGGGGGACATGTCCTCATCCACAATGTCAGAGCTAACAGAAACAAGAGAGCGCCTTAAATCTTTATTATTCCACAAGGCCAAATTTGCAGCAGAAAGATGTCGCCGCACTTTCTATGAGTGGGGCAATAAGTGTGGATCTATGTTAGCAAGGGCACTGAGATCCCAGCAAACCTCCAGCTATATTCCATGTGTCAAGGATAGATCATCTACTTTACACCACGACTATAGAGACATAGCAAGGATCTTTAAGGAATATTATGCTAGCCTATATAATCTCCCTTCCTCCTCACTTAACCTCTCCACTGCTGAAAAACGAGATAGGATTAAATTATACCTGAAGGAATCTAAAATGCCCCGTCTGCCACAGTCAGTTGTAGAAGCTCTTGAGGAGCCTTTTACGGAAGACGAACTGGGAGTGGCCCTATCTCAAATGCCTACAGGCAAAGCCCCAGGTCCAGACGGATACTCCTCGGAGTACTACAAGAAATTCAGGAGCGTACTCTCTCCACACCTTCTACAGGCCTGTAATTTAATCACAGAACAACCACTAGACCAACATTGGTTCCCCCCCCCAAATGCTTGAGTCCCACATCACTGTCATCCATAAAGAGGGAAAGGATCCGGCCCAATGCCAAAGCTACCGACCTATCTCTCTCCTTAATGTGGACCTGAAATTATACTCTAAAATGTTGGCTAATAGGCTGGCCCCGCTGCTGCCCAACCTGGTCCACCTGGACCAGGTGGGGTTTATCCCAGGTCGAGAGGCAAGAGATAACACAATCCGCACTCTGGATGTCTTGCATTGGGTGAGGTCCCGGTCCACCCCTACTCTGCTATTATCTACAGATGCTGAGAAAGCGTTTGACAGGGTGGACTGGGACTTCATCGAAGGGACCCTGCGTCACATCGGTTTGGGTGGCATGATGCGCAAGAGAATCCTTGCTTTATACTCCTGCCCTAATGCAAAAGTCAAAGCTAATGGAGTCCTATCAGACACATTTAACATTCAAAATGGCACTCGCCAGGGGTGCCCGCTCTCCCCACTCATTTTTGCCTTAACCCTCGAGCCCTTTCTCTGTACAGTACGCAACAACACTGACATTGGGGGGGTGGGGTTTCCGAGATCCCAGCATAAGGTCGCTGCTTACGCAGATGATATGCTATTTTACCTGACCAACCCACATATCTCCTTACCCAACCTTTTGCTGGAGTTTCGGAGATACGGGCTCCTCTCAAACATGTCAATTAATTACGATAAGAGTGAGGCGATGGGCGTGCTGTTACCAGAAACACTGAAGTCCACTGTTCAGAGCAACTTTCCTTTCAAATGGCCCCCAATTTACATGAAATATCTGGGGGTACACATCACACCAGACCCAAGGGATTTAGTATCCAATAATTTCACCCCTGCCCTAGAACGAATCAAAAAAGATCTCCAAGGCTGGAACAAACAACAATTCTCCTGGTTTGGAAGATCTAGCATAATAAAGATGACAATTATGCCTCGGCTACTTTACTTGTTCCAGACCCTCCCTATTTACATCCCATCTTCATTCTTCAAGATGGTGACCCGAACCTTCTCCAAGTTTATTTGGAATGGTCGCAAACCCAGGCTAAAATATCAGACCCAGACAGCCCCTAAGGAATCAGGAGGAATGGCCATCCCCAACCCTAAACTATACTACACCGCAGCGGTCCTCACTCGCATTATTGATTGGCACAGACACGCAGACCATAAAAGATGGGTGGGAATGGAAGAAGAACTCCTAAAAGATGAGCTAAGCGAAGTCCCATGGGCCACTAAATTCAGGAAAATCCCAGATCCAGCTGCCTCTCTGGTGGATCACACTATTAGCACTTTTGCTAGACATAGGCACCTACCCCTACTGTCTCCATGGCCCACCCCTCTCTTGCCCATCCTGAACAACCCTGCGTTTCCACTGGGCTTATCAACTAAGAGTTACTCAACATGGAGGGGAGGACCAACTATACGAGCCCACCACATGCTAGAGAATGGGGACTGGACACACCTTCAGGCACTAGCCCAAATAGTAGGAGCACAGACTTTGGACCCCTGGAGCTGGATCCAATTTAAGCACTTCCTTCTATCTCAGGGGCCCAAACCCAGCTATAACAGACCCCTTACCATCTTTGAACGCACTTGCATGGAAGAAGGCCAAATAAAAGGTATGGTCTCATTAATGTATTCTATTTTAAATGATACCACCGCTCCATCTGCCCAATTCCGAAACAAATGGGAACAGGATTTGGGATTAACATTCACAGACAAACAGTGGGATAAGATCCTGATCTTTGCCCATAAATCATCCATGTCCTCTAGATTTCAGGAATCAGGCTACAAGCTTTTAACCAGGTGGTACCTGACCCCGTCCCGCTTGCATGCCATGTTTCCCGGTACATCCAACCTGTGTTGGAGGTGTGGACAGGGTGTGGGCACTCTTCTGCATACATTCTGGTCTTGCCCTAAGCTTACACAATTCTGGACGGAAGTCAGAAGCATTATACATGAGTTAACTGATTTCCTCCCACCAGACTCCCCAGCCTTCTTCCTCCTGCATCACAATACTTGGTCCATTAGAAGATATAAAAAAACACTAACAAGACACCTAATTAATGCAGCAAGGACTCTGATTGCTAAGCGCTGGAAATCAGAAGACCCGCCCAAGATATGTGACTGGCTAAGGTTAATAGGGCAGATACAATGTATGGAAGATCTCACAGCCACGCTACATGATAGACATGACCAGTACTGGAAGACATGGTTTGGCTGGTTTGAGTTCCAGGAAACACAACGGTACAAGTCCTTGCTAATGGGCTAGATGGTCTGGAACACAGGTCTATCCAGTCAGTCTAGTAGTCGTGTCCCACACGCCATTTCTCCCCCTGGTGTGAGAGAAAGAGAACACTGACTCTTTACTCGAGGTCCCCCCCCCCTGCTTTGCCCTAGGCTTCCTCCGCGGCCACTCACAACTCCTTCTACTCTCCTTTCCTCTCTCTTTTTCTTACTACCATGTCCTCAGAGCGAACAGAGGAGAACAATACTTTCTAGGTGTAATGGGTAAGACTGGTTTTCCTTTACTATAGGCCCCCTGGTGTATGATCCCTTAGGGCACAGGGGAGCCATGAGAAAAATAACAAATGTATTGCCCACCACACTGATCTTACTATCTATATTATATATTAAGCTAGGTATGCAAAGTAACGAAAATAGGGAGCTATTGCTTCTCCTCCAGGACTCAAAGACTCAAAAATGTCCTTCTTTAGGACTTCATATGAAGCTATATTGGGTTTTTGAGCTTGCATATTTTTATATACTGTATCTGATTAAACTACAAAAGTCTGTTGATACTCCTTCTATATGTCTATTCATATAATGACTTATGGCATTCATGTTGGCTGACTATGTATTTCACTGCTCTTTCTTAATACTCAAATAAAATAAAAGAATCTAAAAAAAAAAAAAAAAAAAATTCCCGTGCCAATATCCTCGGTAAATGATCCAACGAATAGAGTATCCTCTTATCTTGCGATCTTCAATTACGTTGATTGAAGATCTCCGCTGCCCCCCACATAGCAGAGAATGCGTCTTGTGGGACGCATAGCTGCCGGCTCCCGCTGTCCTCCCTGCCTCCTCACCTCTTACCCTCACCTAGGCTGGCACCTGGTGCACCCATGGGGGTACCGGGTGCCAGCCTAGGTGAGGGAGACAGGTGAAGGCAGGTGGGGAGAGACAGCAGGAGCCGGCAGCTATACGTCCTGCACAGGACGCATTCTAAGCTATACTAACTTGTTTATGAATAAGCTGGTTCTTTTTAATGAATCGGCTCTTTTTAATGAATCAAATGATTTGGCTCTTCTTTCTTTGAAACTTTAAAATCGATTTTCTCAAAAAGTACAAGGTCTTAACATTCCCAGCAATGTTGGTGTTTTTAGCTTTTAAGGAGGCTTTGCTATTAACCACTAAAATTGGCGGGCATTTAATTTTCCCAGTCAGAAGGAGAATTTTAAAATCGATTTTCTCTAAAAATATAAGGTTTTTTTCGAAAAAGGTTTCTTCTTTTTTCCTCTTGTAATCACTGTCCCCCTCTACATACCCTGCAAATTTGGTGTTTCTACTATGTAAGGGGACTTTGCTATTACCGCTAAAGTCGGCGAGTATTAAAGTCTATGGAAAAAATGCGAACCCAGACTTTTTTGGACAAAAATTCTCGGTTCACCTCGAACGTGAACCACCGATGTTCGCGCAAATTGGTTCACCGGCAAACCGTTCGGGCCAACTCTAGTCAACATATGCTTATCTTCTTTTGCCCAGGTTCTCTTTAAAGAAATATTTTTACCCAGGATTTTTACAGTTTGGCCGTAAGCCTGACTCATCTACATAAAAAGCATTGAGTGGTTCCAGCAAGACTACTGGACAGGCCATAAATGGGCAGTAGGAAAGTAGTCATAACTGAGTCAGCATTGAGCAAAGGTTTACCTTTCTCCTGCATTATATATGACTCATGACAATGCTGTTAAAGAAATCTAATACCGGAATGTATAGTGCTGCTGCTGCTACTGCTACTTCTTGACAAATGAAACATCCAAGGTCCCTGCTATAAAGTGGAAACTACTAGTCTGATATCACAATATGACCACTAGAGAGCCAATAGTGAATTATGTCATATTTATTATATATGTGGCTAAAAAAAGGTTAAAGGAATACTTTTTAATCAGAGTATATCAAGTTAATGAAAATTCTGTAGTATTGGTTTGGTCAGTTAAAGTGAACCCGAGATGACAGTGATATGGAGGCTGCCATATTTATTTCCTTTTAATTAATACCAGTTGCCTGCCAGCCCTGCTGATCTATTTGGTTGCAGTAGTGGCTGAATTACACCACAAACAAGCATGCAGCTAATCTTGTCAGATCTGACGATAATGTTCTGCGAATGCTTGTTCGGGGTCTATGGCTGAAAGTACTAGAGGCATATAATCAGCAGGACAGCCAGGCAACTGGCAACGATTAAAAGGATAGGAAAAGAAAATATGGCAGTCTCCATATCACTCTCACCTCGGATGCACTTTAAATAGCAGAGGGGTTGTTAGTGAGTTTCAGCTGGTTTGATGTGAAATCATCAACAGGAGCATTATAGGGGCTACAATGAGACAACAGGTGGAGGCAATTGACATTTCTCCTCCTCAAGTGTTTTTTTCCACTAGTTTTGCATGTGTCTATGATAAGTGTCACCTCTGGTAGCTCCAGGTGACATCTGGACCCAACAGAGGTTGCACAGGCAGTACAACTCCTCTACAATAGCACATCAATGTGTCCTATTGCCAGAAGGTTTGACATGTCTCCCAGCATAGTGGAGATTCCAGGCAAGAGGCAGTTACTCTAGAAGAGCTGTACAAGGATCTAAAAGGACCTTAACCCGTCTTCAGGACTGGTACCTGCTCCTTTGGGCAAGCAGGAATAAGATAAGCACTACCATAGCCCTATAAATTGACTTCCAGTAGGCCACTGGTGTGAATGTCTCTGACAAAGCAATCAGAAATAGACTTCCTGAGATTGGCCTGATGTCCTCTAGATCAGGGCTTTTCAACCTGTGGTATGCTTACCACCAGTGGTACTTTGCTATTGGCCAGGTGGTACACACCTTGTTTGCCTGCCACTCAATTACTCACCACTTAATTGCCTGCCTGCCTGCCTGCCTGCCTGCGGCTTTTCCTGGTCCCATATTGCCTCCACAAAGTTCGACTCCCCCTCGCTTACTCCTCGCTGTGCTGCCCTGTGGCATACTTCCGACCGCAGATCAGCAGGAAAGAGACCAGACATCACTCTCTACTTCCTGTATTTGACGTATATGTGCCGTCACTGCACAGTTTGACTGGTTGACTCTTCACCGTAGCTGGGTTACCGCTGATCAGAGGTCTAAACTATTCCACAGGGCAGCACAGCAAGGAGTGAGCAAAGGGGAAAACAATTTTGTGGTAAGTCACTGCCCAGATCTCTGGTGGTGGTGGTGGGAGGCTACCTATATGTAACCTCTGGATCCTAAAGAGGCTTCCCCCTTCCTCAGTAGAAGGGATCGAGCGCTGGGACCCCTGAAGAGCGCCATGTCAACGTGAGCGCATGTGCAGTAGCGGAAACGCCGAGCCTGATTTGTTCCGATCTACTGCGCAGGCACACTGGTGGTACTAGAAAGTTTTCAGGCCATAAAAGTGGTACAATTAGTGAAAAGGTTGAAAAGCCCTGCTCTAGATTGCCATTTGCCACAGAATACAAGAATTGGCAGATCTGCCACTAGAGCCCTGTGCTCTTCAGAGTTGAGAGCAGAGTATCCCTGAGCAGAATATGACAGGCATCAACAGATCTTCTGGTTAAGCAATGAAGAACTTTATGCAGCCTATAACATTTTTCAGCATGGAGGTGGAGGATTAGTGATGGACTGGGGAGGCATATTCACGGCGGGAAGCACAGCCCTCTAAAGGCTATATAATGCCACCTTGACTGCAATTAGGTAAAGGGATGAAATTCTTGGACCCACTGTCAGACCCCAATGCTAGTGCAGTAGGTTCTGAGTTCCTCCTTGTGAACAACAATGCCCATTCTCATGTGGCGAGATTATGTAGACAGTTTCTGGAGGTTGACTGGCCCCCAACCTCGCGTGGACTTAATCCAATAGAACACCTCTAGGACAATATCTCGGGTCTATCCGATGACACTTTAGGATTATGCAGGAGCTCAATGATCCTCTCGTCCAGATCTGGGTAAAGATCCCCTAGGACACCATACGTCATCTCATTAGGAACATGCCCAATATTGTCAGGCATGTGTTATGCTCAAGTGAATAGAATAGAATTAGAAAAACGAATCTATGATATGAAAAATTAAAAATGTCAAGTTCCTTGACAAATGGAATCTATGGCTGGACTATAAAATTAATGAATGAGTAAATTGTAGAGAATATATTATGGTATAGGAAATCAGGAAGAATATGAGATAAACGGATACTGAATGACTCCTTAGGGGTGATATGAGGGAGAGGGAAAGGTAAAGGGCGGGGGGTAGTAGGAAGTGAGACTGGGGGGCAACCACATTTTGACCCACTTATGTAAATAGAGTGTTTTTTACTCATTGTATTCAGATTGTATTGTTTCAAATGTTCATGTTTCTCTTTGATAAAAGTAATATACTAATGTATTATGGTGAAACAAGGGTGGAGGTTTCAATGGAAATACCAATAAAATATTTAATGCAAACGAGGGTTGGCAAGTGCCGGGCTCTTTGTAAATGTAGACTGTTGTACATGGAAAAGGGAAGTAGAGTTAATTATGAGAAATTCACAATGGACTTTAGGGTTTGGAGAGTTATGATGATTTTCTAGAATGTGATTTGCTCTGTGATCTCTCCCTCACTGATGCTAAGCATGACTTCAGCCAAAGCAGACTTGAACTCAGAACTTTGTCTCTGTTCTAAAAGATAAGCAACAGCATAACAACCTTTAAAGAAAAAAACATTTCTTTGTTACAGCTGATACAAATTCTGCAATAAATCTGCAGTTTTACTACTTCCTGCTTTCATGGAAGCAGACATAGGGTTAACATCCTGTGTTTACAAATGAGATCTCTGACATTTCTTATCAAATTACAACTTGTGCTTAGTTACAGATAAGGGGGGGGGGGATTAGACAGGCTAAACTTTCTAAATACATATACGTTATTCCACGGTCCATTGTAATACAGAAATAAGTGTAAGGCAGAAATCGTGTGTGTGTTGCCATGGACGAGAACGCACTGTACTGAGCATTGAAGAGAATGGCCCCACTCTGCAAACTCACAAAGTTACTATTCGTTTGCGTTTTGCAGTCGCGTTCTTCCGCATGATTCAAAATCACAAAATCACACAGCTTTCTGTTTTTTTTTTACCCACACGACACGTGTTTTCACAATTACAATATATTCCACTGAATGCGAAAAATTGCACAACGAACGTGAAAAATCGTAGATGGGGGGGAGGGGGGGGGGGGAGGCAGGAAATGCAAATGGGAACGCACTGCGATGGAGACCCGGGAATCGCGGGGAAAAAACACCCCTGCAAGTATGTCCTGCCTATTATACAGTACATGTGACAGAATATGTTTTAACACTTTTCAATTTAAATAAGGGGTATCTATATGCACATGGTATTAGAAAAACAAAGCCTTTTATAATATTATTTAGACCATATCTCCCATATTCAAGACAGATTTCTAAGGAAACAGATATTATTATTGCTTGCGTTTCGCCGAGATGTTCTCTATCAGCCATCTCTATAACAGTAGTTCCTGGAAGAGACAGCTCCCTGCCAAACAAGAGCTCTGGAGTGCCAATTACTAACAGAGATTGATGATATTGCCAGTGTTAATTCAGTTACCAATATTAGGCTTGCTCTGGCTGTGGTACTTGAAATGAACTGTGTCATAAGAGTCAGTCTTCCTGCTCCCTTGTCAGCTGGTGTGTAAGCAGTGTATAGTGATTATTTTTCCGTTAAAGGGACACTACAGCAAAAAACTGTAAAATTTAAATTATGTGCAAACATACAAATAAGAAGTACATTTTTTTTCCAGAGTAAAATGAGCCATAAATTACTTTTGTCCCATAATGCTGTCACTCACTGTAGGCAGTAGAAATCTGACAGAAGTGACAGGTTTTGGACTAGTCCATCTCTTCATAGGGGATTCTCAGCAAGGCTTTTATTCTTTATTAAGATCTTCCCTAAAAAGGATTTAAACAATGATGCTGGCCAGCTTCTCTGCTTGCTACACAGTTTTTTGGCAGTTGGACAGAGCAACTGCCATTCACTAAGTGCTTTTGAAAATAAATAAATCCCTGAGAATCCCCTATAAAGAGATGGACTAGTCCAAAGCCTGTCACTTCTGTCAGATTTCTACTACCTAAGTGACAGCAACATAGGAGAAAAGGAATTCATGGCTCATTTTACTCTGGGAAAAAAGTACTCCTTATTTGTATATGTTTGCACATATTTTAAATTTTACAGTATTTTGCTGCAGAGCCCCTTTAAATAAAGGGCAACAAAATTACAGGGTGGTGCTGTCAGTACACACAAGACTGGTATTTAGAGGTCACTAAAGGTGTCATTTATTAAAGAAAAAAAGTAAAGAATTTCACCAAAGCAAATGTGTATATTTTTAGGGCCCAGCTGGGTTTAGCATCAACCCAGTCCTGAAATGGGTTTGTGTAGATGCTGGAATGTTAAAACAGATGCCTGCTGCTCAAATGTAAATCCAGAGATCCTGTGGTGACATCTGTTCATTGCAGCTCTCACCTCACCTCATGCCACAAATGCACCTTTCTTTAGGCCAGTGGGGAAATCCAATGGGGCATATGACATAGAGAGGAGTGGGGCAAGTTTCAGTTAAAGTGCTGACACACTTCTGCATGAAGCACAGAGACAACAAAGGTATAATAAAACCTATAATTGTGGCATAGACCTGATCCAATAAAATGTTTGTCCTCTCATGAGCAGTTTTTAGCTTTTGGCTACCCATTATAATGGGAGGGGGGTGAGGGCACAAATTATGTAAAACCTTAGCAGCACCCCTGTTGATTGGTGATAGTAGTAGCTGATTGGCTACCATGTAGAGATGACTTACGCTAGCAGAACGATGATTGGCTAGTGCTTAGAATAGTGAAGTGGCCAGTGATGGTGGTCACTTGGCCGCCAGAGAGTTAGTGCTAGTGTTAGTAGGGTTAGATTTAGCTAGTAAGACCATAGGTTAGCGTTAGGCACGGTAAACAGGGGGGAGTTGGGATTAGTGTTAGCCAGTAGATCAGAGGTTTATTGTGACAATAGTGCACAGAGTCAGTTTATAGTAAAATAGCGGTAAGGTTATATAAACTGCTATTGTTACTATCTGCACCACCCAATGCTCAATTCACTCAGTGGCACTGCAATATGTACACATAGAGAGGACTAAGCTACTGTATAATGAGGTATAGTCAGATCTTAGATACAGAACAGAGGTATAATAAGGTGTCAGACCCACATTGCACCAATGTAAACCCAGGCATGAGATATACAGAGGACAAAGGCATAATGAGGGATGAGACATGAAAAGCACTCAGTTAAATGTGTATTAAAGTGGTCATATACTCCTTAACTGAAATTCTTGTTTAGACAGAAAGTTTTGATTTATCGGCAGTGTGGTGGTAGCGGCGGGAGGTACTGAGTGTTGTGAGACCTCTAGTGGGTAGCTCTTCAATCATAGAGCTACCCACGGGGCAATGTTCCTGGCTCAGTGGCCAGGCTATCAGTAAAGGCATCACATGATGAACTGACCTTAGACATACCAATTCAGTATCTGTCAATGGATAGGAATAGATTGAAGATATCCTGGGCATCTCCAGTAAGCAGAAAATTTATAAAAAGCTAACCCAGTTTGGGCTACTTAAGTCAGTCTATAAAAACACTATTATGTAGCTAAGTGACAATGCATACTAAATACAAGAACTCCCGCCGGGTTCTCTACGTATTGGTAATGATATAGGACAGGCTATATTTGTTTCAGTAATCTATCACCAGAGTTATTTTTAAATTCCTGGAAGTTGGAACAAAGTTGCTATTATTTGAAACTAAGTACATGATTTACTATTGGAAACGTGCAAAGTATAGTACAGCAGAGTTACATTACATTGAGCTCCTTTCAAGCATCCAATCAGGTAAATGAGAGAGTTAATAAATGATACTGCTAAACTGGTCTGAATATATTAAAGAGGACCTGAACTCAGAACTTTCTCTCTGCACTAAAACATGCACAAAAGCATAATAACTGTATCGATTGGTGTCAGCAACACAGATATCTCTGATTATTGGTGATCTGCAGTATCACCAATAATACAGATGCTATACCTGATTATGTAGTGATCTGCAGAATCACCAATAATACTAGTATAGCTTGACACAGGACACCTGATGTGGTAAAGTGTTTGGTGCAACAGTAAGGAAAGGTTATCTCCCGAGGAGCGGGAGATACAGACACTACTGCAGCCAAGGATTCCCTGAAGAGCAGGGAATCAGACTGCACTGCAGCCAGTGGACCCCTGAGGGGCAGGTGGCCACTGACTGTGCTGAAGCTGACCTCCTAAAGAGGAAGAGATACAGACTGTACTGCAGCCAAAGATTCCCCTGATGGATTGGGAATCAGACTGCACTGCAGCCAGTGGACTCCTAAGGGGTAGAGACCACTGACTGAACTGCAAGATGGTCTTCCTAAGGAGCAGGTAGCCCTTGCAGCTAATGGACACCTGGAGTGTTAGTGTCACGAGTAGTACAGTAAGGCTGATCACCCAAGGAATGAGTGACAGCCAGAAGGGTAACAGTATCTCTCAATCCTAGTCTTAGGTGAGAGGTCCTTGGTCTCAACACCTGGGAACTAGTCTAGTATATAACAGTAGCAAAACAGCAATCTCCTAGTCTTAGGTGTGAGGTCCTTGGTCTCAACACCTGGGAACTAGTCTAGTACATACACAATACAATAATACAATAGAGGCTATTAACAGAATCTGACTAAGTGTGAATTCCCAGCTCTGGCTGGTTCTAACACACTGTAAGATCTGACTGAGGTCTGAGCGCTCACACATAGCATTCGCAACAGCAGACAACTTGCAACTGACAAGCAAGTCCTATAAGTACCCAGAGCTCTCAGCAGCCCGCCCCAGTCACTCAGCCAATCCGGAGCTTAGCTGGGATCAGCTGATCGGCATGATCAGCTGACTCCCCTTCTGCTAGCATAAAGGTCCTGTCGCCTGGCACGCGTGTAGCTCTCAATCTGTGTGCACTAGAAGGACCAGGCGAGCCAGCTGCATGTTGCTGCGCGGCAGAAGCCGCCGGCTGGAACGCGGAGATAGCCGTACTGCCGCTTATCCACGTGGCGGCATCTCCGCTATTCATTACAATAACCTTTAAAGAAATACATTTATTTGTTACAGCTGACACACATCCTGCAATGGAATGGAAGCAGACATGGGGTTAACATACTGGGTTTCCAAATTAGCTGCTCTGCCAAGGCTGCCAGGATCAAATTCAAACAGTTCAAACAGATAAAAATCACAAACAGTTGTAATTCATTGTAGATGATGGGGAATTAAACAGGCTAAACTCTCTAAATACATACAGGCTGCATTTCTCTCTGCTTTCCTTCCGTCCGGTGCAAGAGTTCAGGTCGACTTTAACAACTGTCAGTTTTGGTTGCATCAGATTATTGCAAGGATTGGTTGAATCGTGGTCGATTTATTGCAGACACATGCAAAAACTCACAAAGAAAATATGGTGCCACTATAGCGTAATTCCTACCATCAGTGTTCATGCATTCCATTCTTACTGTTTAAACGGACTTGTAACCCTAACTTCTGCACCTCCTTACCGGCACATTATCTCCATGGACATTCTTATTCGTCAACATCACTGGCCCATCACACTAGCGCCAAGAAGTTTCCTCAACCAGGAGACCATGTTGAAGGTGATATTGTGACAATGTTTCTTCACTGTGCACCACTCCAGTATAAAACTCCTACCAACATTTTGTAAAAAGGTGTTAGCCATTTACTGGTCTCAATGGCTAATCTTAACATGGAAGATTTATGGAATGAGGTAGGAACAAAAGATGATGGTAGGAATCATGCTATAGTAGTACCAAAAGTACATTTATTACATTCAGGTTCTCCAGGAAAAAAAAGTTTTTTATGGAAAGTTTAGGCTGCAATCACACAAACTGCTAATTCACCAACTTGTCAACAACCATCACTATGTTCTTAAACAGTATGTCCCCAACCAGATTAGCAAAAAAGTGTCTCAAAAGAGCTGACAGTTTTTAATATGTCTAGGAGAGTTTTTCAGAATAAAGTTACGAACCAATATATTCACGTCCCTATTACTATTATTATTCTCACTCCATCCAATCTGTGTTCTGCCCCCTCCTATCACCCCCACTAAGTGTATTTCAACATTTTGCTCACCTACGCCCACTATCTGATTATCTCCGTCTACGTTACCACCTGTCTCTTGATACCACTCAGACACTCCCCAGTCCTAATATGTACATTGAATAAAAACGCCCATTAAAAATGATGCAGGAAATTGCCGATTAACGTAAAAATACTGATATTCTACTACTTAACCACTTGAGGACCTAGGGCTTTCTACCCCTTAAGGACCGGCCACTTTTTTTCCATTCAGACCACTGCAGCTTTCACGGTTTATTGCTCGCTCATACAACCTACCACCTAAATGAATTTTGGCTCCTTTTCTTGTCACTAATAACGCTTTCTTTTGGTGCTATTTGATTGCTCCTGCGATTTTTACTTTTTATTATATTCATCAAAAAAGACATGAATTTTGGCAAAAAAATGATTTTTTTAACTTTCTGTGCTGACATTTTTCAAATAAAGTAAAATTTCTGTATACATGCAGCGCGAAAAATGTGGAGCAAACATTTTTTTGATAAAAAAAAAAACCATTCAGTGTATATTTATTGGTTTGGGTAAAAGTTATAGCGTTTACAAACTATGGTGCAAAAAGTGAATTTTCCCATTTTCAAGCATCTCTGACTTTTCTGACCCCCTGTCATGTTTCATGAGGGGCTAGAATTCCAGAATAGTATAAATACCCCCCAAATGACCCCATTTTGGAAAGAAGACATCCCAAAGTATTCACTGAGAGGCATAGTGAGTTCATAGAAGATATTATTTTTTGTCACAAGTAAGCGGAAAATGACACTTTGTGAGAAAAAAAAAAAAAAAAGTTTCCATTTCTTCTAACTTGCGACAAAAAAAAAATGAAATCTGCCACGGACTCACCATGCCCCTCTCTGAATACCTTGAAGGGTCTACTTTCCAAAATGGGATCATTTGTGGGGTGTGTTTACTGTCCTGACATTTTGGGGGGTGCTAAATTGTAAGCACCCCTGTAAAGCCTAAAGGTGCTCATTGGACTTTGGACCCCTTAGCGCAGTTAGGCTGCAAAAAAGTGCCACACATGTGGTATTGCCGTACTCAGGAGAAGTAGTATAATGTGTTTTGGGGTGTATTTTTACACATACCCATGCTGGGTGGGAGAAATATCTCTGTAAATGACAATTTGTTAATTTTTTTTACACACAATTGTCCATTTACAGAGATATTTCTCCCACTCAGCATGGGTATGTGTAAAAATACACCACAAAACACATTATACTACTTCTCCTGAGTACGGCGATACCACATGTGTGGCACTTTTTTGCACCCTAACTGCGCTAAAGGGCCCAAAGTCCAATGAGTACCTTTAGGATTTCACAGGTCATTTTGAGAAATTTCGTTTCAAGACTACTCCTCACGGTTTAGGGCCCCTAAAATGCCAGGGCAGTATAGGAACCCCACAAATGACCCCATTTTAGAAAGAAGACACCCCAAGGTATTCCGTTAGTAGTATGGCGAGTTCATAGAAGATTTTATTTTTTGTCACAAGTTAGCGGAAAATGACACTTTGTGAAAAAACACAATTAAAATCAATTTCCGCTAACTTTTGACAAAAAATAAAATCTTCTATGAACTCACCATACTCCTAACGGAATACCTTGGGGTGTCTTCTTTCTAAAATGGGGTCATTTGTGGGGTTCCTATACTGCCCTGGCATTTTAGGGGCCCTAAACCGTGAGGAGTAGTCTTGAAACGAAATTTCTCAAAATGACCTGTGAAATCCTAAAGGTACTCATTGGACTTTGGGCCCTTTAGCGCAGTTAGGGTGCAAAAAAGTGCCACACATGTGGTATCGCCATACTCGGGAGAAGTAGTACAATGTGTTTTGGGGTGTATTTTTACACATACCCATGCTGGGTGGGAGAAATACCTCTGTAAATGGACAATTGTGTGTAAAAAAATCAAAAGATTGTCATTTACAGAGGTATTTCTCCCACCCAGCATGGGTATGTGTAAAAATACACCCCAAAACACATTGTACTACTTCTCCCGAGTACGGCGATACCACATGTGTGGCACATTTTTGCACCCTAACTGCACTAAGGGGCCCAAAGTCCAATGAGTACATTTAGGATTTCACAGGTCATTTTTGTTTCAAGACTACTCCTCACGGTTTAGGGCCCCTAAAATGCCAGGGCAGTATAGGAACCCCACTAATGACCCCATTTTAGAAAGAAGACACCCCAAGGTATTCCGTTAGGAGTATGGTGAGTTCATAGAAGTTTTTATTTTTTTGTCACAAGTTAGCGGAAATTGATTTTAATAGTTTTTTTTCACAAAGTGTCATTTTCCGCTAACTTGTGACAAAAAATAAAATCTTCTATGAACTCACCATACTCCGTACGGAATACCTTTGGGTGTCTTCTTTCTAGAATGGGGTCATTTGTGGGGTTCCTATACTGCCCTGGCATTTTAGGGGCCCTAAACCGTGAGGAGTAGTCTTGAAACCAAATGTCGCAAAATGACCTGTGAAATCCTAAAGGTACTCATTGGACTTTGGGCCCCTTAGCGTACTTAGGGTGTAAAAAAGTGCCACACATGTGGTACCGCTGTACTCAGGAGAAGTAGTATAATGCGTTTTGGGGTGTATTTTTACACATACCCATGCTAAGTGGGAGAAATATCTCTGTAAATGACAATTGTTTGATTTTTTTACACACAATTGTCCATTTACATAGAAATTTCTCCCACCCAGCATGGGTATGTGTAAAAATACACCCCAAAACACATTATACTACTTTTCCTGAGTACGGCGGTACCACATGTGTGACACTTTTTTGCAGCCTAGGTGCGCTAAGGGGCCCAACGTCCTATTCACAGGTCATTTTGAAGCATTTGTTTTCTAGACTACTCCTCGCGGTTTAGGGCCCCTAAAATGCCAGGGCAGTATAGGAACCCCACAAGTGACCCCATTTTAGAAAGAAGACACCCCAAGGTATTCCGTTAGGTGTATGGCGAGTTCATAGAAGATTTTATTTTTTGTCACAAGTTAGTGAAAAATGACACTTTGTGAAAAAAAACCAATAAAAATTAATTTCCGCTAACTTTTGACAAAAAATAAAATCTTCTATGAACTCGTCATACACCTAACATAATACCTTGGGGTGTCTTTTTTTTCTAAAATGGGGTCACTTGTGGGGTTCCTATACCGCCCTGGCATTTTACAGGCCCAAAACCGTGAGTAGTCTGGAAACCAAATGTCTCAAAATGACTGTTCAGGGGTATAAGCATCTGCAAATTTTGATGACAGGTGGTCTATGAGGGGGCGAATTTTGTGGAACCGGTCATAAGCAGGGTGGCCTTTTAGATGACAGGTTGTATTGGGCCTGATCTGATGGATAGGAGTGCTAGGGGGGTGACAGGAGGTGATTGATGGGTGTCTCAGGGGGTGGTTAGAGGGGAAAATAGATGCAATCCATGCACTGGGGAGGTGATCGGAAGGGGGTCTGAGGGTTTGGCCGAGTGATCAGGAGCCCACACGGGGCAAATTGGGGCCTGATCTGATGGGTAGGTGTGCTAGGGGGTGACAGGAGGTGATTGATGGGTGTCTCAAGGTGTGATTAGAGGGGGGAATAGATGCAAGCAATGCACTGGCGAGGTGATCAGGGCTGTGGTCTGAGGGCATTCTGAGGGTGTGGGCGGGTGATTGAGTGCCCTAGGGGCAGATAGGGGTCTAATCTGATAGGTAGCAGTGACAGGGGGTGATTGATGGGTAATTAGTGGGTGTTTAGGGTAGAGAATAGATGGAAACACTGCGCTTGGGTGGTGATCTGATGTCGGATCTGCGGGCGATCTATTGGTGTGGGTGGGTGATCAGTTTGCCCGCAAGGGGCAGGTTAGGGGCTGATTGATGGGTGGCAGTGACAGCGGGTGATTGATGGGTGGCAGTGACAGGGGGTGATTGATGGGTGGCAGTGACAGGGGGTGATTGATGGGTGATTGATAGGTGATTGACAGGTAATCAGTGGGTTATTACAGGGGAGAACAGATGTAAATATTGCACTGGCGAATTGATAAGGGGGGGTCTGAGGGCAATCTGAGCGTGTAGGCGGGCGATTGGGTGCCCGCAAGGGGCAGATTAGGGTCTGATCTGATAGGTAACAGTGACAGGTGGTGATAGGGAGTGATTGATGGGTGATTGATGGGTAATTAGTGGGTGTTTAGAGGAGAGAATAGATGGAAACACTGCGCTTGGGTGGTGATCTGATGTCGGATCTGCGGGCGATCTATTGGTGTGGGTGGGTGATCAGATTGCCCGCAAGGGGCAGGTTAGGGGCTGATTGTTGGGTGGCAGTGACAGGGGGTGATTGATGGGTGATAGGTGATTGGCAGGTGATTGACAGGTGATCAGTGGGTTATTACAGGGAAGAACAGATGTAATTAATGCACTGGTGAATTGATAAGGGGGGGTCAGAGGGCAATCTGAGCGTGTGGGCGGGTGATTGGGTGCCCGCAAGGGGCAGATTAGGGTCTGATCTGATAGGTAAAAGTGACAGGTGGTGATAGGGGGTGATTGATGGGTGATTGATGGGTAATTAGTGGGTGTTTAGAGGAGAGAATAGATGTAAACAATGGATTTGGGAGGTGATCTGATGTCGGATCTGTGGGCGATCTATTGGTGTGGGGGGGTGATCAGATTGCCCGCAAGGGGCAGGTTAGGGGCTGTCCCTCGGACACTGGGACCACCAGGGCAGGAGGCAGCCTGTATAATACACTTTGTAAACATTACAAAGTGTATTATACACTTTGTATGCGGCGATCGCGGGGTTAACATCCCGCCGGCGCTTCCGTATAGCCGGCGGGATGTTGCGGCGAGCGAGCGGTGACAGGCGCCGGCGGAGGATCGCGTCACGGATGACGCGATCGCTCCGCCCATGCCCTTAAATGGACCGCCGCCTCTGTGGGTGAGCCGGTTCTTAAGGGCTCCACTTCCCGGCCGCCTCTGTGCGTTAGGCGGTCGGGAAGTGGTTAATAGCAAAATATCTGGAATATTTATTGATATTTTACAATGACATAACCAAACCCTCCTCTCACACAGACCCCTCCGGTAGTTAGAATGTAAGTATACTTGAATTCTAGCCTCAGGTACTGAAGTCTAGTAAAAGACTTGAGATACAGGTTCTCTTTAAGCAGAATTTTTTCGGAGAAGAAGATGTTCCTTGTGTATGGCCACATACCGCCAGTTACCAGGAACGTGTACCTCTAGAAGGCCACATAATGGGTCAGTTAGACCTTAGACAACAGGAATGGTAAACAAAGCCAATGTTTATAAAACATTGCATTCTTTGTATGTAGGGTATAAAGCAATGGAATATGAAATGATATTAATGATGAGGTGGGTCATATGCTCATGCCAGCCAATGGTAGGCTTAGGGGTATGGCTCGGGTGATGTCAGAATTTAACTCTTTGATGTTCATATAAATTAGGGAGACCGGAGGGAAAACGGTACTATACTTTCCAGCTATCCGTCTCTCTCTATGCTTCCTAGTTAGAATACTAGCTTCCTGTATGTATGCTGTAAATATACTGTATGAGCTGGACATAGGAAAGACTATTTATACTCTGAAGAAATCAACCTGTAACACAAGATGCTTAATAAACCCCTTTGTAAGGTGAAGAATGCTGTCTCCGCTGTCTCCGCTCTATCTCCTGTATGCTGTGAGTTGCAGCTCTGATGAGTTGCTGGTGCCGGAGCAAAAGGTGTGTGGTGCTGTTGCCAATAGCAACCAACATATATATTCTTACACCGTTTACCAATGCCTAACCTTTAGACATCCACCTCCCGTGGTTCCTAACTTTAAACCCCCCCCCCCCCCCCCCCCCACACACACACCCCCCGTGGTGCCTAATCTACCCCCCCCCCCCCCCCCCCCACCAGTGGTGTCTAACATTACTTCCCTCCTGGTGGTGTCTACCTTAACCCCTACTTGCGGTGCCTAACCCTAAAGCTGCCCTGGTGGTGCCTAACCTAACCCCCCCCCCCCCACCACAAATACTAAAGACCCCCCTCACCAACGCCTAACAGTATCTGCTTTTCGAGAGGATGCCAATCGGATGCGGGGGAGCGATAGTATGAGAAAATATCAGATACAAATTTGGCTCAGAAATGCACACAAAGCACCTTACACACTAATGTCTCTGTACATGGTGCACTTTCATGCACGATTTCATGAAAGGAATACAGTCCTATTTTTATCAGTTACAAATAAGCGGAACTGAAAGTTTGGTTTAAACAAAAATGAAACAGCCTGTGGGTAGTCAGGCAAAAACATTATTACCTAAGCTCTGAAAAAAATGTGTCAGAATGCAGGGAAAAAAACAAAAAAAAAACCAGATACATAGAGTTAGCTATTTTTAGACTCAATGGATCTCAGTGCTAAGCTGCATTTGCCTTACATCTCATGGGTTCTGGGTTTGTTTTCCTGGCAAAGACACGACCTGCAAGGAGTTTGTGCATTTTTGAAGTCTGTGGGGGTAGCCTCCATTTTCTCTCACATGCTGGTAGGTTAAGGCACACCTGAAATACGAGGAATATGGAGGCTGAAATATTTGTTTCCTATTAAACAATACCAGTTGCCTGGCTGTCCTGCTGATCCTCTGCCTCTAATACTTTCAGCCGTAGACCTATGCAGATCAGGTGTTTCTGACTGAAGTCTGACTGGATTAGCTGCAATCTTGTTTCAGGTGTGTGATTCAGACGCTACGGCAGCCAAAGAGATCAGCAGGATGCCAGGCAACTGGTATTTTTTAAAAGGAAATAATTATGGCAGCCTCAATATCCCTCTCGCTTCAGGATCCCAACGACCACCTAACGCCAATAGGCGGCGGCAGGTCGTAAGTAGTTTTACATGGAAATGGCAGCTCGTTCAAGCGGCCGTTCCATGTCAGTTCATGGAGGGTGTCTCCGTGAACAGCCTGAGAGCCTCCGATCGCGGCATGCAGGCTAAATGCAAACACGCGGGGAAGAAATCCCCAGTGTTTACGTCACACAGCGCTGCTGCGCAGCAGCACTGTAAAGCAGATCTGCGATCCCCGGCCTCTGATTGGCTGGGGATCGCCGGCATCTGATACCTATCAGAGGCGATGCACGACGGATCGCCGTCCTGTGCCGCCCATGGGAAGGAGGGGAGGGAGGGAAAAAGAGGGAGGGGAAATATCGCTGCGGAGGGGGGCTTTGAGGAGCCCCCCCCCCCCCCCCGCTACATGCAGATAGCCGGCGGCGATCAGACCCCCCCCCCCCAGCAGGACATCCCCCTAGTGGGGAAAAAAGGGGGGGGGGGAATTCTGGTCGCCCTGGCTGCAACACGATCTGTGCTGGGGGCTGGAGAGCCCACGCAGCACAGATCAAGCAAAACAAGCCCGTTCCTTATGTGGTTAATGTTACATCATAGAGATTGCAGTAGGATTCCCCTGAGGAAATAGGCAGAGTGGGACTCTAAAGAGACTATGGACAAATTCAAGAACATCATGTATACAGCAATGGGAACACACATTATAATGAGATTCTTGAAATCACTTATTATTTTAGGGTTAATAATAATTTAATATTCTTATTGCTGTGCCCGGAATTCCATTTTTAAAATAATGCCCAAAGGAAATGGAAAAAGAATGTCAGCAGTTTCCCATGCAAAATGGAGAAGTCAATTTTCAAGAATTGCTGCGAAATACAAGTTTCAGTTTTCTGTACAATGGTGATCAGATCAGATGCTTACAAGGGAGTAAGGGAATAGAACAATAAACTTTCTGCATTTCAAAATAGGGCAATTTGACATGTTTGTGAGATCCATATCTTAAATCAACATGTACGCAGAAAACATGCCCATAGACTGAAGAAACCATACCAATATTGTGTGTGGGGGCAGCGAGCAATTCATGCACAACAACATGCGGCAGGGGAACCCGGGGCAGGACGACTGCACCATGTCCCCGCGCATACTACCCGGATAGCCGCGCCCTTTTAAAGTTGGGGTGTTTTCAAATGATCCTACTGAGTGGGGGCAGCGCTACGCATATTACCCTGCGACAGAGGGTTTTCCGACAGGTTAATATGCTGCCCCCACTCAGTAGGCTCATTTTAAGACACCGCACGTTTAAAAGGGCGTGGCTATCTCCCCTAGTGATTTCAGCGGCTGTAAAGAAATCATGGCGCACACAGTATTCATTTGGCGCTTGCTAGGCTATAGTAGGGGCTACAATTTGTAGCCGCTATTTTTAGCTGTTATTTTCAATGTATAGCTGCTATAGCGGCTACAATCACTACAAAACTAACCTATTTTAGTTCCTGGACGTAGAAACGACGTCCAGGAACCATGCGCCTCCCGCGGCCGATCGCGCGCGTGCACGCGTGCTCCCGGCCCACGGTTCATTAGCCAGGCAATCAGTAAATCGGGCTATGGTGCCCGATCAGTGATTCCTCTCCCCCGCTGAAAAAGCGACAGCTTCTCTCGGAAGCTTAGCTTTTTCTGGCTGTTGCCTCCCCCATGCGTCTCACTAAGCGTATGCTACGCTTAGAGTGACGTCATGTAAACAAACTCATGGCTGCCATCTTGTGGCCAAAAAGTAAAACTACAACCAAAAGTAAAAAAAATAAAACTCAAGACACATTTACATTATAAAACTATTGTTTACATCCCACCCTCCCAAAAATACCCAAATAAAATGTTTAATATAAAAAAAAAACATGTAAATATTTACCTAAGGGTCTAAACTTTTTAAATATCAATGTAAAGATGAAATATTTCTATATATTTTTTTTTTTACTTTAAACTTGTAAATGGTGATAGATGCAAAACGGAAAAAATGCACCTTTCCAAATAAAATATTGTCGCCATACATTGTGATAGGGACATAATTTTAATGGTGTAATAACCGGGACATATGGGCAAATACAATACGTGAGTTTTAATTATGGAGGCATGTATTATTTTAAAACTATAATGGCTGAAAACTGAGAAATAATGAATTTTTCCAGTTTTTTTCTTATTCTTCCTGTTAAAATGCATTTATAGTAAAGTAGCTCTTAGCAAAATGTACCCACCAAAGAAAGCCTAATTGGTGGCGGAAAAAACAAGATATAGATCAGTTCATTGTGATAAGTAGTGATAAAGTTATAGGCTAATCAATGGGAGGTGAACATTGCTCAAGTGAAAACGACGGAACGCGAATGGGCTAATCAAGTCCACCATGGGCGTCATTTAATACATACATGTCAAACTCCGGCCCACGGGCCGAATTTGGCCCTCAGAGCCATTAAATTTGGCCCTCAAGTGGTTTCCGCACTTTATATTATGTTTGGCCCACTCTACACCATTCCCTGGTCTACAGCATTCCCTGACCTTCTAGTGGACTCCCTCCCATGCTCCCACGGGCCTCCCATTGAGGCACCACAACTACCAGCAGGTCCCCATAGAAGAACCATAACTCCTTGCAAGCCCCCATGAATGCATGGCACCACAGCGCCCAGTATGCCTACAGTACATAGAGGCACTACAGCACCTAGCATACCCCCAATTGATGCACCACAGCTCTCAGCATGCCCGCCATGGAGGCACCACAGCTGACTGTCTGGGGGACATCTGTGGCACCCCAGAATAGATCCGGGGCACGTGCCACTGATCTTTGGGGCTAGCAACGTCCCTCTCCTCCTGTGCATCCACACATACATGTACTTATCCTCTTCCTCTTAACACATTTAGCCATAGACCCTGAACAAGCATGCAAATCAGTTGTTTTGGACAAAAATCGGATAAGATTAGCTGCATTATTGTTCAAAGGACCACTATCGCGAAAAAAGTAGGCAGTTAAAACCTGACAGAACCGACAGGCTTTTGGGCCAGTCCATCTCCTCATGGGGGATTCTCAGGGTTTGCATTGTTTTCAACAGTGCATGTGAGTAGGAAGGCTGGCTGGTATCTTACTATTTTGGCAGATAAACTGATGTTCAGGAAATGCTGTTGAAAACAAAGAAAACCATGAGAATCCCCCATGAGGAGATGGACTGGCCCAAAACCTGTCGATTCTGTCAGATTTTATCTGCTTACTTGTTTCGCGATAGTGGTCCTTGTAGGTGTGTGTTCAAGACATCAGTCAGATCAGCAGGACTGTCAAGCAACTGGTATAATTTAAAAGGAAACAAATATGGCAGCATCCATATCCCTCTCCCTCTCACTTCGAGTTCCTTTTAATCTAGGCAGGGGGAAGCGCAGTTAAGAAACAACAATGAATGATTTAAGAAATATTACCAGCTGCTCAAAGACTTTCACTTCTCCATCCATTATTTCCTCCAGACTAGTTGGACAGGTACAGTATATCTTTGCATCTGTTGCAAGGCATGAAAAGTTACTGTATATTCACTGACAGCAGCAGCTTTTATGAAGCATTATGTTTATTGTGAGGTTTGCACTTGGGGGAGCTATCACTATCCAAATGCTGGAGATTAAAACGCTGTAAAGAATTATCCAACATGATCTGAAACATAAACATATCAGTAACAATACTCCCAGCAATATGGATGATTAATGTGATGCAAATATTTCTGAGTTCATGCAGGATTATATACATTTTTATGCAAATATATGTAGCTTGAAAATGGACCAATCAAGTCCCACCCAGGTTTAAACCATTTTCAAGCTATATATATATATATATATATATATATATATATATATATATATATATATATATATATATATATATATATATATATATATATATATATATATACATAAAAAATGTACATAATGCTGCAAGAACTCGGAAATATTTGCATTTCATTGATCATCCCTACAAGGCAACAGCACAATGGGAACATAGTACCATCATCAGAACGTATACCAGTATGACATCACCACTAGACACATCAGCAATGACATACAAGAGCGATGTCATCCTTCAACTTGTCAATGCAAATTGCAAAATTTGAGACAAATGCATTGCATATCTATTATTTTCCAGTGCGCTTTCCTTGTAGGCTAAATCAGGACACAGCTTGCACGTGAATTGTTAGGAAAAATGGAGCATAGCTCGGTGGGGCGGTGATCAAGACATGTGAAGACAAATGAAGGTGGTATGGAGCGGTGGCCCACAAGACTGGATTCTTGTTTAATCCAACACCAGAAACCTGATTGGTTGATGTGGTGAACTGCCCCTACTTTGGCTCCTTTTGAGTACCTGACCTGACAACAACATCCCAAATGTTTTGTGGGCTGATAATTGAACTGGCTGGATTTCGTGTCAGTGGCACACTGAGAAAGCGAGGTATAAAATGTTATGTTCTGGTTCAGACATATTTTATTCACTGGTTTACTATTTAATAAAACATTTATATAGAGCTGTCACACTTTCTGCAGTGTTTTATAGGGAACAACTCAGTATATAACCGACTGGCCTTCTAAGAGGTTAACAGTTGAAATGTAGTGGCCACACACGGTTTTTCTTTTTTAATAATCATTTTTTATAACTGATTTTATAGATCAATTAAATAATTTTTTTTATAATTTTTTGCAAAATAGCTCAAGAGCCATCAATCAAAGTAAAAATTTAAATTTATTTTCTATACAATTATTTTACTTAATAAACCTAAAAAAATGAAATGATTTATTTGTATTGTGTGCGCCTTTAAATGAAAGAGGATTTCAATGACTGTTACAGGCAATGAGTTTAAACACACAGTTTTTATTTTTTTATTATTTGGAGGGGGGGGGGGGGGTTGGTTTCAAAGTCTAAACCTGTTTGGGATTTGTTTACTTCACTTTCCAAGCATCCATGTAATAGATGTAAAAAAGGGTGCAGGGGGTTCCGCTAATAGAACATTGGTATTCTACTATTTAACTCCAATAGTAAAGTATTTGTAATCTTTACCAATATTGTACTATGTCTTCACCTTAAGGTGCCCATACACTGCGTCAAATTCCCGCTGATATAGCAGATTCCATCACTGTGATTGAATCTGCTGTTAAAATCGATAACCCAAACGCTGATGGATCGTCCGATTTCCATCACTCAGAGCAACATTGCAGAAACGCTAAAGAAAAAAAAAATTCTTAGTGCGAACAAGCCCTTAGTATACTCAAAATGTATACTAGACCCTCGCTTGACACATTTTGGTAAGATACAGGCAAAAATTTCAAGAAAATTAATTGAACCACTTTTTCCACAGAAATCCTGCAGAAACTATACCTTTTGTTCTGTATTCTGTCTATCTTTTCCTTTTTCTTCTTTCCCCAACTCTGACCTCTTTGTTCTGTTCTTGAGGTCCAGAGCGAGTTTTGTCAGATTGCCATGCAGTATCTAAGAAATTCATTTTGTGTCAAGAGATGAATAATGAGGCTATGGAGGAGAACACCGACGAAAATGGTAGTGCGCACACCAGGGATACTGAACTGTCCAGATGCTGTGCCTGTGATACACAGTAATACTGTGACGTTAACATGATGTTCATTTGTATCTATGTACTTTTGTTAAAACTTTCAATAAAATTCTTGAAACAGAAATCCAGCAGAAAGTGAACACCAGCGAGGATTCAGCATGCTCTAACACACCAATAAGGTTTTCCGAATTTCCGAAACAAAACATATTTTCTTAGTTTTCTTGCTCTTTTCAACACAAGCCACTCTGCACATTTTCAGATACAGTACAGGTTTAGCTAGATTTCTAGCGAACTACTACAGCAACCTTATCAGCATACTAATTATAAAGAGGAACATTCATACTTAAGGGGCCCCATACACTGATCGATTTCAGCCATCGATCGATTCTATGGAATCGATCTATCAATCAGAAATCAATTCTATCAAATTTATCGATCGATTTGTGGCCGATTTCGATCGATTTGCGGCGAATTCGATCTGACAGAATGAAAATACTAGGTCGATCTGCCGATGGCAGCAGATCGATGGCCCATATAGTTGCATTGGATCTAATGGTCCAATAATGCATTTAGATCAATTTCCAATAGATTTCATTCTGAAATCTATTGGAAATCTGTTCCTAGTGTGTGGCACACATCAGATAGATTCCTGTCAGATTCAACCTGACAGGCATCTGACAGAAATCTATCTAATGGTCAAATCTGCTGCAAATCTATAAGTGTATGGCCACCTTTAATCTTATCGTGTCTGTAAGAAGAAAGTAAATAATTTGTATTTACATACAATACGATACGTGTGAATACAGTAAAGCTGGCCATACAATAGGCCGATTCCCGCCAGATCGACAGCAGATTCGATCACTGGGATCGATTCTGCTGTCACATCGTTCCCGCAACACGCTGAATTTCGATCCATTTCGTCCGATCCCGTCGATTGCTCCGTGCAAAAAATTACCGTCGATCGCCCGCGGGTAGGGAGCGCGTCGCTAGCGGCGTTGGAGTACCCGACAACCGACGCAATAGAGCCCGCATACATTACCTGCTCTGCCGGCACGACTGCCCCCGGTCACCGCTGCTCCGTCTCTGCGCTGTTCTCGTCTGGTCTCCGGGTTCGGCATGCTTCACTTCTTCTAGCCCGGCAGGAAGTTTAAACAGTAGAGGGCGCTCTACTGTTTAAACTTCCTGCCGGGCAGGAAGAAGTAAAGCATGCCGGACCTGGAGACCAGAGCGGAGACGGAGCAGCGGTGACCGGGGGCAGTCGCACCGGCGGAGCAGGTAATGTATGCGGGGGGGGGGGGGGGGGGGGGGAGCGGCGGCGGCAGCAGCACCACCACCACAACAGATTGTACGGTTTCAGGCTGAAATCGGTTCACAATCTATTTGCAGTAAAGGTAGCCATACGATCCCTCTCTGATCAGATTCGGTCAGAGAGGGATCTATCTGTTGGTCGAATCTGATGGCAAATCGACCAGTGTATGGCTACCTTAAAACTCTGTTCCCACTAGAGCAGAGAATTTATATTTTGTGTCCTTTCTCTCATTGCAAACTGGACAGTGAACAGCTATGTTATATATATAGTAGCCGTTCACACTTGTCACGTTGCAAATGAATCCGTTGCAGTAAGCGGACCGCACTTCAGTGCAGTCAACGATAATCCCGGGCAGGTGGATGTGTCTGCATCTGCCCCGGGCTACGCAAATTGCTGCTGCTTGTTCCCTGTATACAGGGAAGAAGCATGGGTATATCCCCATTGGCCTGCAAAAGACCAATGGTAAGCAACAGTGAGAATTTTCATTGATTTATGGTGAACTAATGAAAATTATCCCTGTTGCTAGGGAGAAATGGCCTAATGCAGCCTATGGAGAGCCCCATGCTTCTGCTGGCCTCCAGGCTGATTTTAGACCGGGATCGAGTAGTGGCGACCGGTGACGGGACAGGTGAGAGGCGATCGTTTGAACAACAGGGGCAGATGCAAAATGGATGGAGCGAATGCACCTGGTGGATGTGCTCACCATTTTGCATCCGTGCTAGTGGGAACACATCCTCAAGAAGTTTGACCACATAACACAGTTCAGTAGCTAGTGGCAATATTTCTATACATAACATTTCTATAATATTGGTGCGCAGAGTGGATTGAGAGTCTGGACAGCAGCCATTGTAGGAAATGGAAAGGTATACCTCAGTCTGTCAATCAGTAGGCATGACTTCATACCTGTGTAGACGAGCACCTGTGGAAGAAAATGCCCATAACATGCTTTATTTCCAGAACTGAATGGCACATTTTCCAGTTGTAGATACTGTCTCTTTCTAACAACACATTAATCACCATCAACTCTAACAGCTATAATATCCAAGTGAGTAATTGAGGTTGACCAGTGACTTGCGTAGGTGATCTATGTTGGTGACTTGAAAGACATTACACTAGAGCTGTGAAATGACATCCAATTAATGAACGAGGCACAGTCTCTGAGTTCCTAGAAAGCACTTGCCAAATGTTTACACTGAGCAGAGGGATTTAAGGCTAATCCACTGTACATCATAAAAGTGACAGCCAAATCCATGAAACAAATGGTCTTGGAGTAAATCTATGACCACATCAGAGTACAAACAACATCAACGAAAATGTCCAAGATACACAAGACCCGACTCTCATGATTTATCCCTTCATCCACTCCTCAGTTCATCTACAAAATTTATTTTTCAGCAGCTAGCAAGTGAAAAAGTACTAAAAATCTAGGTGACAAAAGTAACAACAAATTTATCAGCAGTGTTGCTTGCAACAAAATTGCTATTTTTGATTTCGAGAAAATATTTGCAAAAGTACATTGAATTTTTACAAAACCGTAAACACATTTTTCTTTCCAATGTGAAAATTCACAAAAAACACAAAAGAATCGCAAAAACTCTTGGTAGGCTACTTCTGTCCTGGCAGACTCCTCCAACTTTCCCCCCACCTCCCCTCTCCATAGGACAGAACAAGACTGTATGGTCATTGTACCTGAGACTGTCACCAAAACAATCCCTAACAATCATTTTAGGAGACACACATTGAGTGTCTGTATGAACCTTTTACCTTATATTTTACATGCTGGAGTTCAAAAGAAGAAAGGCAATGGATGCAAGTATATTGCATGGGAAATATGTGTTCCGTTTGAAGACATTTAAACCACACTTAAAAAGGAATTTTAACCAAGGACTGAACTTCATCCCAATCAGTAACCAATACCCCTTTTCCAAGAGAAATCTTTTCCTTTTCTCAAATAGATCATCAGGGACGTCTGTATGGCTGATATTCTGGTGAAACCCCTCCCACAGTGTGATGTCATGACCAAGAGCCTGACATTTTGCTGTCTGTTCCCACAATGCATTGTGGGAAATAACGCCCTTTTCCAACGGCCAAGCACGCACTATCTTCCTCTGTGCATAGTACTCTCAGTAAACAAACATTCTGTACAGATTGCCTGGCAGAACTAAGGATGTCACCATTTGTGATAAATCTCAAAATGTAAATCAGGACGAGAGAAAGATTTTACAATGGGCAAACACTGACTGAATAATCTATAAAATTAATATTGAATAATAAGTAAGCAGTTTTATTCATTATTTTATTTTCACTACAGTATACGTATGGTAACACAGTACACTACAGAATAAGCATGGTCAGAAGGAAAAAAAAAATCAAGGTATTAACCTCCCTGGCGGTAAGCCCGAGCTGAGCTCGGGCTATGCCACGCAGGAGGATTTCTCAGGCCCTGCTGGGCCGATTTACTTACCTTTTTTTTTGCAACACGCAGCTAGCACTTTGCTAGCTGCGTGTGCATTCCGATCGCCGCCGCTCCGCGCTCGATCGCCGCGTCCCCCCCCCCCCAAGACCCCGTGCGCTGCCTGGCCAATCAGTGCCGGGCAGCACTGAGGGGTGGATCGGGACTCCCTTAGACGTCACGACGTCCATGACGTCATCCCGCCCCGTCGCATGGCGACGGGGGAAGCCCTTCAGGAAATCCCGTCCTTTGAATTGGTCCTTAAACAATACCAGTTGCTTGTCAGTCCTGATGATCTTTTTGGCTGCAGTAGTGGCTGAATAGCACACCTGAAACAAGCATGCAGCTAATCCAGTCTGACTTCAGTCAGAGCACCTGATCTGCATGCATGCATGTTGAGGGGCTGTGGCTAAAAGTTTTAGTAGTTTTTTATATTATTTTCAAAGGAGAAATCCATTTCCTTCAGTTTAGGTTCCCTTTAAAGAGAACCCGAGGTGGGATTTACTTATGCTAGTGGGGCACAGAGGCTGGTTGTGCACATTAACACCAGCCTCTGTTGCCCCATGGTGTGCCTCCAGGACCCCCCTGTGCGCCGCTATACCCCCCGCACTGCTGGCGACACGCAGCGTGTCGCCAGCACAATGTTTACCTTCTCCTGTTTGTTAGCGCCGCTCCCCCTCCGTATCGGTGCTACCCGCCCGCGTCCCTTCCCTCCCGCTGATTGGAGGGAAGTGACGCGGGCGGGTAGTGCCGATACGGAGGAGGCGGGGGAGCGGCGCTAACAGACAGGCAGAGGTAAACGTGCTGGCGACACGCTGCGTGTCGCCAGCAGTGCGGGGGGTATAGCGGCGCGCAGGGGGGTCCTGGAGGCACATCATGGGGCAACAGAGGCTGGTGTTAGTGTGCACAACCAGCCTCTGTGCCCCACTAGCATAAGTAAATCCTACCTCGGGTTCTCTTTAAGGAGAAAACCTTTCCGGCAGACATAAGGTAGTGCTACTTTTCTCCAGCAATAAATGCCTCTGAAAATATAGACTTAGCTGTCATTTCTGGAGAAAATGGAATTTTTACTTTTTTGATGCATTTACGGATGTATTTCTTTATTAAAAGGTCCAATACATTTCGGAATGATGCTGAACCTTTTATGCACTCTTATTAGTGATGGTTGAGGGTGCATCACCGTTTGTTTCTGCATAACATGAGCGTTAACAAGCAAAATCCTATAGCAATTTTCATGTTCTGAAACATGAATAAATGTATTCGTTTGATTTGATGACAGACCTTGGTGTCTAATTATTAAGGGGAAGTCCACCACTTTCCCTCTCGGCAATTTTTAACAATTTTATATTAATTTTACTCTGCTGGCGCCTCTGATCACCTACCAGTATACTTGAGTCCACCCCAGGTGGAGGGGTGACCCTACCCCATTTTTTCTGATCTACAGAGAGCGACTTCTTAATCCTGAGTGAGGACAGGTCTAATCTTCTCACCTGCCTACACAGTGGTTGCCTGAGCGGTAACCCATGTTTGTGAGTATAACCATCTCACCTATTCATTTGCCTTCGTATCTCTGACATACTACACCATATTGGGCTCTCGATTTCTCTCTTTTCTACTGAAAAATAACATACACAATATAAAGTGAAAAGTGAATGGTGTGGTATTCCCATGGTGCAGCACAGGCCATACACAACACGCTTATAAGCTACTTACACACGCTGGTCTGAACTCAGCCATGACAGATGATAAAGACCATCAGCGGCCTAGAATCAAGAGTCAGCCCAGCATATTTACAGCGGCCGCACAACATCTGCTAAGTGCCCCGGCGTGCAATCCCCAACGTCCGAGAACCACATGACCACACTGTTCTCCCCTCCCTCCCACCTGTAGGAATCCGTTTCAGGGCACAGCGCTCATTCTCACTCCAACTGACGAGTCGCAAGCCAGGAGGCTGATGACGAGTCTGTACAGTGCCGGCAATGTTCTGTCACCCAAGGGATTGTGTAACAATCACTGCGTGGTAGGGATGATTGTTTTAAAGTGGAATGCTTTACTGAATGAAGCAGATTAAAACACGAATTTCAAGCACAGCGGACCATGGCGTGTGTGTGGAGGGGGAGGGGGGGGGATAAATTCACCCTTGAAGCTACCTCCATCCTCTGCCCTCCATGGTACGTTCCAAGCTACCTCCATCCTCTGCCCTTCATGGTACGTTCTAAACTCTCCAGATGCTTCTTCCTTCTGGCAGTGGAGGAGGACGTGTTGAGAGCTGGAGCGCAGCTTAAAGTGTATCAGAGATAATTAAATTTACAAGTTTTATATATACCTGGGACGCCTGCGTTGACTGACCGAAGTTACGGGACCAGTTACGGAAGAGGGAGAAGACTAAGGATAGCGGCATGGGAGCGATCCGTGCACATGGGGCTGGAGGAAGCCCCAGGTATGTATAAATCTTGTACATTTAATCGTCTCTGGTTTCCTTTATTAGAGAAATCTAAATGTCTTTCTCTGTCTGTAGATATATACAATAGAGTTTATATGCTATTGTGACCATCAAAATATATACAATTGTACCTCTCTATCTATCTATCTATCTATCTATCTATCTATCTAATCCATGTAAAATGATCTAACTATTTTAGCTCTTATTTTTTATCTCCACTCTCTTGCTGACCCTGAGAGACTGAACATTTAAATTCACAAAGCATATTGTGCCCAGCACTAATTATACAACATTAGATAAAACACGCTGGTTTACTGTCAGTCAAAGCACGGATGTTTGAAAAACAGCTCCATTTTCTAAATACATCCAATCACTTAAACCATTATATCAATTCCCCTATGTAATGTAAAATAACTCACGTTTCTGGTACAGGCTGGAATAACAAGCCTAGGAGTAAACAGCTGTGAAGTGGGAAAACACAAGTCAAAATAAGTCATTATCACGATTTCTATCTCAGTCTGTGTACATTCTATGTAATCACACGCATGACACACAATGCGCTTTCTAAATGTTTGAACTAGCGAAACGGTATCAGTGGAAAAGGACTCCAGAGCCGTCTGTGTAAAAAGGGCTCCAACATAGACTTCAATGTTATCTGCAGTGATTAGCGGCCATAAGCGGTGAAATGGGCTACCTCGGTTTTATATAGGCTATATCATGTTTATATCGGCTACATCATGTTTATATCGGCTACATCATGGAAATCTTTTCGGTTATAATAAAGGACCTAATTTCAATTATGCTTACACTGTATGCCCTTAATAATAACGGCTACATTTTTACAGCTACATTTGGGCCTCATTATTTGTTTGAATTGATTTGCAGCTACTACAATTGACACAAATTACCGGTTATTTTGATCAAGCCAAATACCGGTTATATCTTTACAAGTTATATCTTTACTGATTATATCTTTTCATTATTGCACCTACAAAGATCATATTGAATTCCGTTTATATTTAACAGTATTTTACACTAGCTACAAACAGGAACCCTTTTATAAACAAAATCATGTTTATCGACTATATTCAGTGACCTTTTATAAATAATATCATGTTTATTGGCTATATCTGGTGCCCTTTTATAAATTAAATTACGTTGATCAGCTAGATCCAGTGCCCTTTTATAAATGAGATCACATTTATCGGCTATATCCGGTGCCTTTTTATAAACAACAGCATGTTTATTGGCTATATCTGGTGCCCATTTATAAACAAAATTACGTTTATTGGCTATATCCAGTGCCATTTTACAAAGAACAAAGTTTATTGGCTATATCTGGTGTCCTTTTATAAACAAAATCAAGTTTATCGGCTAAATCCAGCGGCCTTTTAGAAATTAAATCAAGTTTATCGGTTATATCCGGTGCTCTTTTATAAACGAAATCACATTTATTAGCTATATCCAGTGCCCTTTTGTATCGGCTATATCCAGTGCTTGTTTATAAACAAAATTAAGTTTTCGGCTATATCCAATGCCAGTTTATTAATGAAATCATGTTTATTGGCTACATCTGCAGCTCTTTTTACATGTACGTTAAAATATTATGCTTTTAGGAAGCAAAAGTTTACACTTCATATTGGACCATAGCAAGGGTTGCTGAAAGGTTGGGGTACGTGGTTGTTGGACTGCAGTTACATACATGATGGTCCTTCAGTTAGAATGTCTTGCTATCCCAGACAGAAATATACTAGCAATAGACATAACACTCATAGGGGCTTTTATGGCCCCAGTGTTCTCCCCAGGATATTTTTCCAGCCGGGTGGCATGAAAAATTAGCCAGGTCAGTTGGGACAGGTAAAGGTAAATACAGCGCCGGCGATTCCATAGGTGCAAAGTGGTTCCATATCGGCAAACTGGACTATTGCCCAGGGCCCCAGAGTTGGCTGATGGGCCTCCAGGACTTACCCCAATCGACACTGCTCCCTTAGGGCCACTGCAGAGTACGAGTGTGCTCCTCTGACACGTGACTGCTGGGTGCTGCTGTGTGCACAGTCATTCACACACAGAGAAACACACACTACACACAGACACACACCACAGACTAAAGAAGCTAACCTCTGGCATGGCAGCAGCATGTGGAGAAGAGGTGGGGCCAGGCAGGAGAGCAGTAACTTATAATTAACAGGCAGGATGCACACATTTGCAACTCTCCAGTCCATGTGTCAGCAGCAGAGGGAGAGTGTGTGAAAAAGATTGTCTAATGGAACAGCAAACAGCGCTGCTGCCCCTTGAATTATATGATTGCGTGAATTATATGATTCAGGTTTCCATGATGGTAATTCAGGCAGCAAACTCTAGGGGGCAGCAGCGCTGTTCACTGGTACATTACACAATCTTTCTCACTCACTCCATCTGCTGCTGACAAGCAGGACCAGAGAGCTGCCGGAGTGTGATCCTACCTCTTCATTTATATTTACTTCTCTGATTGGCCCCACCTCCTCTGCATGCGCTGCCCTGATAAGAGAGCCTCCACAGCTGGGCGCTCACCTGAATTAGCTCACCAGAATTAGCCAGGCATAGCACCAGCTAACAGGGCTTGGAGAAAACAGTAAAGCCCCAGGTGGTGATTGGGGAGGGGTGGTGGTGGTCGTGTCAGTCTATAAATTGCCTGTTTGATTTCCGCTTCATTTTTTGTATCATAAACTCCCTTAAAGCGGATCCGAGATGAAAAATTAACTCTAACAAGTAACTTGTTTATATATCTTATCTAGAGTTTAGATAGTTTACACAGAAAATTTAGCTGCAATCAGCTTCCACAGGTTTTTGATTATTTATTCATGTGATACAATGAGGGCAGCCATGTTCTGTTTGTCACATTACAGACAGGAAAGCGGATAGCATCTCCAGCTCTCAGCCTGTGACAAATTCACTCCCTTTCCCCCTCCCTCCTCTCCTCTGCCTCTGAAATCTCTGGCTAGTAACCTCCTCCTCCCCCTGCCCAGACTGAGCTCCCATAAGCCCTTGCTACAGTGCCAAGGCTCTCTGGAGAAGTTGTGGGCAAGGCTTGTTTAGTTTATGGCGAATTAGAGTATTAAAACAAAAACAAAAAAGTATTTGGCTTGAGGAATGCCCTATAAACTATATGAAAGGAACACAATTATGCAATGAGTAAAAGTTTATCTCGGATCCACTTTAAAGTGTACCGCAGGATAATTTTACATTACAAATGGGACACAGAGCCATGGTACTTGCTCAATTACATGCCTCTGTGTCCTCTCTGCACTGCTTTCTGTTCCACCTTCCCTCTGTTGTGCCCTTCTTGAATCCACCAACAAACAGCCTGTCACTAACTAGAAAAAGGAAGGGGCATCCTTTGCAGGGAAGACACTCCTACATAACACCCCCTCTGGTGTTAGGAACACCCCTTCCCAGCCTCTCCATACTCCTATCCCAGCTCTCCCCTGCCTCTCTGCTCTGATGAGAAGTAGAGAACTGAAAGCTGCTTCGTTGTGACCTCTGGGTAATGGCCTTTTTTTCTTTTCCAAACCGATATGGAAAATAAAGGTAACAAAGTGGATCTGGGGGGCTAGCCGGATCAGATAGTATGTTTTGTTTTTTTCACAGCAATCAGGCGGCTGGGGTTCTCTTTAACCATTGGATAATTGTACTTGAAGCTCTATATAAGATGCAAGACAAATCAAAGAGCAAGGCTAGTGCTGACTGGTTTAGCACTGCCTTGCATGTCTTACAGGCTGTAAATATTCTACACAATGAATCACAGTATCAGGGAGCCAGTAAGTTATGCAGGGCAGTGCTGAACTAGTCAGTACTAACCCTGCTGTTTGCTTTTTGTTTTACTCTTTAACCAAGTATAGGTGTTCGCATCACCTTTCCATGGCAACACAGCCTGAGGGTAAAAGGAGAAACTCAAGTCACTGCTGCATTGGAATATTGTCAGCTGTGGATTTTACACAGTTTCTGCGGATGTTACTCTTTAAAATCTATGGGACAATTTGCAGATGTAGGCCCTTCCCAGCCTACCGTCTGCATACTAAAGTATCAGGTTTACGACCAGTTTAAGACCATATAAAGGAAAGTGGCTTTAAGTGGGACCGTGATCAATTATGCAACATATCCGCATTACTGGCCTTGACCCACTTGGATACCAGCGACAGAATACAGGGAATGGGCCAGCAAGGAGGTATGCTTGTCTTGTACTGACAAGTTACTAGTAACCTGGTGTCTAGTAAAGAAACCAGGGATCAATACACAGGAATATATTACTATGGGGAAGAGCAATAGAATTCAAACAGGAATGGAACAGGAAAAAATCCTATGGCCACCTTTAGAATACTTTTAATAGAACTATACAGATTAAAGGCTTACCATTTTAAAGAGAAACTCCAACCTAGAATTGAACTTTATCCCAATCAGTAGCTGATACCCCCTTTTACATGAAAAATATAATGCTTTTCACAAACAGACCATCAGGGGGCGCTGTATGACTGATTTTGTGCTGAACCCCCCCCCCCCCACAAGAAGCTCTGAGTACCGCTGTACTCTGGGCAAACTGCCACAATGTAACAAGGTTCACAGACAGGAATTAGCTGTTTACAGCTGTCTCTAACAGCCAAAACAGCTAGGAGCAGCTACATAACCTGCCCACAGTAAAAATGTCACCATGTAATAAATGTCAGAATGTAAATTAGGGAGAGGAAAGATTTTACAATGAGCAAACACTGACTAAATCATTTATACATAATTATGGTAAAAAATGAAGCACTTTTTTTACTACATTATTTTCACTGGAGTTCCTCTTTAAGATTTGTCTATATAGGTGCTGCATAAGCATTAAAAAAGCGGTCATACTTCACCTTTAGACAGTCAAAACACTGAACTTTGTTTTCTTATCTTTAAATACAAACTAACACTATGGGACTCAGGAAAGTCCGATTTAGCATTATTATAATACAATAGTCATCCAGAAAGTATCGGCCATTTGCTTTTACCTGCCATGCAAGGTATTCTTTCTGTGTTATTTTAAGTTTACCTGAGGGGGGGGGGGGGGGTTCTGATTTTAAAAGGGACATAGGGGCATGCCACGGGTTTGCTTTAAAATTAACTTCTATCTGTGAGGTCAACCTCTTCTCTCCCCTGTACAGCTGGTCATGGGACAGCAAAATGCCGGTAAGTGTTTGTTCAGGAGCATTAACATGAATTACCCCCAACCCCTCCAAATCATAGGTGAGGAGTATGGTACTACTACAACAAAGGGTTTGAAAACCTTGTACAAAGATAAGATAAATGCTTAAAGGACTTACATGGCCAAATTACAAAAAAAAAAAAAAAAAGTAGTGTACCTGCATGAATTTTGAATGCACGGAGGACGCCATCCGCACCCTCCGTGCAGTTCCGCCGGGTCCTTGCTGCTTAATCTCCCCCCGGGCTGGTTCCCGACCTCACAGCCCGGTTCGGGCTGTCATGCCTCCTCAAAAAGGCCGCCGGAGGTTTCCGCTGCTGCGCAGTCCGCATAGACGCTAGTGCGGCTGCGCAGCTCTAGCGCCCCCCCCCCCCAATCCATGCTACAGGCTGTCTCCTGCGCGTGGATAGGGGGGGGGGGGGGACTAGAGCTGCGCAGCCGCACTCACGTCTATGCGGATGGCGCAGCCGCGGCGACCTCCGGCGACCATTTTTGAGGAGGCGTGATAGCCAGCCCCGGGCTGTGCGGTCGGGAGCCGGCTCGGGGGGAGATTAAGCAGCGGGGACCCAGCAGAACTGCACGGAGGGTGCGGATGGCATCCTCCGTGCATTCAAAATTCATGCAGGTACACTACTTTTTAAAAAAAATTTGCCTTGTAAGTCCTTTAAAAAAAAGGAGAAACAAATAAAGAAGAAGATTATGTGGAGAAGTAACCAGAAGACACAGTGGCCCTTATTCAATTCCCCTTTTTCCCCTAGGGGATAATTTTTCATCTTCTCTTTAAAATAACTTTTCAGCACTCTGCAAGTGAAAACGTACCAAAAAGTAGGTAAAAAAAGTACTGTCAAATTTATTCTAAGCATGCTCTTGCTTGCTTGGTGGCTAAAAAGGCATGTTACTGATAAAGTGAGAAAATATCACCTCTATGTTTACTCCTAGGTGATATTTTCATACCTTATCAATAAAATGCCTTTCAGTCACCAGCAAGCAAGAAGAAAATGCTCAGAATAATATTAAAAGTACTTTTTCACCTGTTTGTTGGAATTTTTTCAGTCGCAAGGTGCAAAAAATAGATTTTAAACAGAAGATGAAAAATTATCTCCTAGGAGAAAATTTAGGAGAAAAAGGGTCTGAATAATGGCCTGTGGCCCATATGCAATTACATTCTTGGGCACAATTCAATTAACTTTTTCTCCTAAGTTTTATCCTAGGAGAAAAATGTTCAACTTTTTTTAAATAACTTTCCAGCACTTTGCAATTGAAAAAGTTCCAAAAAGTAGGTGAAAAAAAGTACTATCCTTCTTTCTAGTGGTTTAAAATGAAAGTTATTGACAAAGTGTGAAAATTTCACCTAAGAGAAAAAACATGAATTACATATGAGCCCATGGCCTGTATGCAATTAACTTTTTCTCCTGAGTTTACACCTTGCCATCAAATTCCCTTTAACCACTTCAGGACCACAGTCTTTTCGCCCCTTAAGGACCAGAGCCTTTTTCTCCATTCAGACCACTGCAGCTTTCACGGTTTAATGCTCGGTCATACAACCTACCACCTAAATGAATTTTACCTCCTTTTCTTGTCACTAATACAGCTTTCTTTTGATGCTATTTGATTGCTCCTGCGAGTTTTACTTTTTATTATATTCATCAAAAAAGACATGAATTTTGGCAAAAAAATGATTTTTTTAACTTTCTGTGCTGACATTTTTCAAATAAAGTAAAATTTCTGTATACATGCAGCGCGAAAAATGTGGACAAACATGTTTTTGATTAAAAAAAACCCATTCAGTGTATATTTATTGGTTTGGGTAAAAGTTATAGCGTTTACAAACTATGGTGCAAAAAGTGAATTTTCCCATTTTCAAGCATCTCTGACTTTTCTGCGCACCTGTCAGGTTTCATGAGGGGCTAAAATTCCAGGATAGTACAAATACCCCCCAAATGACCCCATTTTGGAAAGAAGACATCCCAAAGTATTCAGTGAGAGGCATGGTGAGTTCATAGAAGATTTTATTTTTTGTCACAAGTTAGCGGAAAATGACACTTTCTGACAAAAAAAAGAAAAAAAAAAAAGTTTCCATTTCTTCTAACTTGCAACAAAAAAAAATGAAATCTGCCACGGACTCACTATGCTCCTCTCTGAATACCTTGAAGTGTCTACTTTCCAAAATGGGGTCATTTGTGGGGTGTGTTCACTGTCCTGGCATTTTGGGGGGTGCCTAATTGTAAGCACCCCTGTAAAGCCTAAAGATGCTCATTGGACTTTTGGCCCCTTAGCGCAGTTAGGCTGCAAAAAAGTGCCACACATGTGGTATTGCCATACTCAGGAGAAGTAGTATAATGTGTTTTGGGGTGTATTTTTACACATACCCATGCTGGGTGGGAGAAATATCTCCATAAATGACAATTGTTTTATTTTTTTTACACACAATTGTCTATTTATAGAGATATTTCTGCCACTCAGCATGGGTATGTGGAAAAATACACCACAAAACACATTATACTACTTCTCCTGAGTACGGCGATACCACATGTGTGGCACTTTTTTGCACCCTAACTGCGCTAAGGGGCCCAAAGTTCAATGAGTACCTTTAGGATTTCACAGGTCATTTTGAGAAATTTCGTTTCAAGACTACTCCTCGCGGTTTAGGGCCCCTAAAATGCCAGGACAGTATAGGAACCCCACAAATTACCCCATTTTAGAAAGAAGACACCCCAAGGTATTCCGTTAGGAGGATGGTGAGTTCATAGAAGATTTTTTTTTTTTGTCACAAGTTAGCGGAAATTGATTTTAATTGTTTTTTTTCACAAAGTGTCATTTTCCGCTAACTTATGACAAAAAATAAAATCTTCTATGAACTCACCATACTCCTAACGGAATACCTTGGGGTGTCTTCTTTCTAAAATGGGGTCATTTGTGGGGTTCCTATACTGCCCTGGCATTTTAGGGGCCCTAAACCGTGAGGAGTAGTCTTGAAACCAAATGTCGCAAAATGACCTGTGAAATCCTAAAGGTACTCATTGGACTTTGGGCCTCTTAGCGCACTTAGGGTGCAAAAAAGTGCCACACATGTGGTACCGCCGTACTCAGGAGAAGTAGTATAATGTGTTTTGGGGTGTATTTTTACACATACCCATGCTGGGTGGGAGAAATATCTCTGTAAATGACAATTGTTTGATTTTTTTTTTACACACAATTGTCCTTTTACAGAGAGATTTCTCCCACCCAGCATGGGTATGTGTAAAAATACACCCCAAAACACAATATACTACTTCTTCTGAGTACGGCGATACCACATGTGTGACACTTTTTTGCAACCTAGGTGCGCTAAGGGGCCTAACGTCCTATTCACAGGTCATTTTGAGGCCTTTGGATTCTAGACTACTGCTCACGGTTTAGGGCCCCTTAAATGCCAGGGCAGTATAGGAACCCCACAAGTGACCCCATTTTAGAAAGAAGACACCCCAAGGTATTCTGTTAGGAGTATGGTGAGTTCATAGAAGATTTTTTTTTTGTCACAAGTTAGCGGAAAATGACACTTTGTGAAAAAAAAAACAATACATATCAATTTCCGCTAACTTGTGACAAAAAATAAAATCTTCTATGAACTCATCATACACCTAACAGAATACCTTGGGGTGTCTTCTTTCTAAAATGGGGTCACTTGTGGGGTTCCTATACTGCCCTGGCATTTTACGGGCCCAAAACTGTGAGTAGTCTGGAAACCAAATTTCTCAAAATGACTGATCAGGGGTATAAGCATCTGCAAATTTTGATGACAGGTGGTCTATGAGGGGGCAAATTTTGTGGAACCGGTCATAAGCAGGGTGGCCTCTTAGATGACAGGATGTTTTGGGCCTGATCTGATGGATAGGAGTGCTAGGGGGTGACAGGAGGTGATTGATGGGTGTCTCAGGGGGCGGTTAGAGGGGAAAATAGATGCAATCAATGCACTGGGGAGGTGATCGGAAGGGGGTCTGAGGGGGACCTGAGGGTTTGGCCGAGTGATCAGGAGCCCACACGGGGCAAATTAGGGCCTGATCTGATGGGTAGGTGTGCTAGGGGGTGACAGGAGGTGATTGATGGGTGTCTCAAGGTGTGATTAGAGGGGGGAAATAGATGCAAGCAATGCACTAGCGAGGTGATCAGGGCTGGGGTCTGAGGACGTTCTGAGGTGTGGGCGGGTGATTGGGTGCCCGCAAGGGGCAGATTAGGGTCTAATCTGATGGGTAACCGTGACAGGTGGTGATAGGGGGTGATTGATGGGTAATTAGTGGGTGTTTAGAGGAGAGAATAGATGTAAACACTGCACTTGGGAGGTGATCTGATGTCGGATCTGCGGGCGATCTATTGGTGTGGGTGGGTGATCAGATTGCCCGCAAGGGGCAGGTTAGGGGCTGATTGATGGGTGGCAGTGACAGGGGGTGATTGATGGGTGGCAGTGACAGGGGGTGATTGATAGGTGATTGACAGGTGATCAGTGGGTTATTACAGGGAATAACAGATGTAAATATTGCACTGGCGAATTGATAAAGGGGGGTCTGAGGGCAATCTGAGCGTGTGGGCGGGTGATTGGGTGCCCGCAAGGGGTAGATTAGGGTCTAATCTGATGGGTAACAGTGACAGGTGGTGATAGGGGGTAATTGATAGGTGATTGATGGGTAATTAGTGGGTGTTTAGAGGAGAGAATAGATGTAAACAATGGATTTGGGAGGTGATCTGATGTCGGATCTGCGGGCGATCTATTGGTGTGGGTGGGTGATCAGATTGCCCGCAAGGGGCAGGTTAGGGGCTGATTGATGGGTAGCAGAGACAGGGGGTGATTGACTGGTGATTGACGGGTGATTGACAGGTGATTGACAGGTGATTGACAGGTGACCAGGGGGAAAAGATGCATACAGTACACGGGGGGAGGGGTCTGGGGGGGGGTCTGGGGAGAATCTGAGGGGTGGGGGGGTGATCAGGAGGGGGCAGTGGGCAGGGGGGGGGGATAAAAAAAAATAGCGTTGACAGATAGTGACAGGGAGTGATTGATGGGTGATTAGGGGGGTGACTGGGTGCAAACAGTGGTCTGGGGGGTGGGCAGGGGGGGGTCTGAGGGGTGCTGTGGGCGATCAGGGGGCAGGGGGGGGGAAATCAGTGTGCTTGGGTGCAGACTAGGGTGGCTGCAGCCTGCCCTGGTGGTCCCTCGGACACTGGGACCACCAGGGCAGGAGGCAGCCAGTATAATAGGCTTTGTATACATTACAAAGCCTATTATACTATTTCCATGCGGCGATCCGGGTGCTAGTAACCCGCCGGCGCTTCCGAACGGCCGGCGGGTTACTACGAGCGGTGGGCGGAGCCAGTCCCCGGCGGCTGATCGCGTCACGAATGACGCGATCGCCGCATAGCCACCCACGCAGCCGCCCCCGCCGATGGGCGTATTGAGGTCGTTTGGGCCCGGACTTTGCCGCCGCCCATCAGCTGGGGGCGGTCCTCAAGTGGTTAAAGCAGATCCAAGATGAGAAACTAACTATAACAAGTAACTTGTCTATATATCTTATCCAAAGTTTAGACAGTTTACACAGCAAATCTGGCTGCACACAGCTTCAATAGTTTATGATGATTTATTCCTGTGATACAATGAGAGCGGCCATGTTCTGTTTGTCATCATTACACAGGTAATCTGCAACTGCATCTCCACCCCTCAGCCTGTGAAGCATACACTCCCCCCTCCCCTCTGCCTCTGAAATCTCTGGCTTATAACCTCCTCCTCCTCCTGCCCAGACTGAGCTCCCATAAGCCCTTGTTACATGGGTCTGAGTGCCTTGGCGATTTGGAGAACCTGTGGGCGAGGCTTGTTTAGTTTATAGGGAATTAGAGTATTAAAACAAAACAGAAAAAAGTATTTGGCTTGAGGAATGCCCTATAAACTATATGAAAGGAACACAAATTATGCAATGAATAAAAATTCATCTCGGATCCACTTTAAACTACCAGCAAGCAAATACTCGAAATCATTTTAACAGTACTTCTTCTCCATAAATTATTTTAAAGAATAGATGAAAATTATCTCCTAGGAGATAACTCAGGAAAAAAGTTAATTGCGTATGGACCCATGTGTCAAAAATAAAATATTGTATTTATTAATGAAAGTAAACCTGAGATGTAGTAAAAAAAAAAAAAAAAAAAAAAAAAAAAAAAATTATAATATGTGTGTGTGTGTGTGTGTATACAGTGGTGTGAAAAACTATTTGCCCCCTTCCTGATTTCTTAGTCTTTTGCATGTTTGTCACACTTAAATGTGTCTGCTCATCAACAACCATTAGCTATTAGTCAAAGATAACATAATTGAACACAAAATGCAGTTTTAAATGATGGTTTTTATTATTTAGTGAGAAAAAAAAACTCAATCTACATGGCCCTGTGTGAAAAAGTGATTGCCCCCCTTGTTAAAAAATAACTTAACTGTGGTTTATCACACCTGAGTTCAATTTCTGTAGTCACCCCCAGGCCTGATTACTGCCACACCTGTTTCAATCAAGAAATCACTTAAATAGGAGCTATCTGACACAGAGAAGTAGACCAAAAGCACCTCAAAAGCTAGACATCATGCCAAGATCCAAAGAAATTCAGGAACAAATGAGAACAAAAGTACTGTAATTGAGATCTATCAGTCTGGTAAAGGTTATAAAGCCATTTCTAAAGCTTTGGGACTCCAGCGAACCACAGTGAGAGCCATTATCCACAAATGGCAAAAACATGGAACAGTGAAGAACCTTCCCAGGAGTGGCCGGCCGACCAAAATTACCCCAAGAACGCGGAGAAAACTCATCCGAGAGGCCACAAAAGACCCCAGGACAACATCTAAAGAACTGCAGGCCTCACTTGCCTCAATTAAGGTCAGTGTTCATGACTCCACCATAAGAAAGAGACTGGGCAAAAACGGCCTGCATGGCAGATATCCAAGGCGCAAACCACTTTTAAGCAAAAAGAACATTAAGACTCGTCTCAATTTTGCTAAAAAACATCTCAATGATTGCCAAGACTTTTGGGAAAATACCTTGTGGACTGACAAGACAAAAGTTGAACTTTTTGAAAGGTGCGTGTCCCATTACATCTGGCGTAGAAGTACCACAGCATTTCAGCAAAAGAACATCATACCAACAGTAAAATATGGTGGTGGTAGTGTGATGGTCTGGGGTTGTTTTGCTGCTTCAGGACCTGGAAGGCTTGCTGTGATAGATGGAACCATGAATTCTACTGTCTACCAAAAAATCCTGAAGGAAAATGTCCAGCCATCTGTTCATCAACTCAAGCTGAAGCGATCTTGGGTGCTGCAGCAGGATAATGACCCAAAACACACCAGCAAATCCACCTCTGAATGGCTGAAGAAATACAAAATGAAGACTTTGGAGTGGCCTAGTCAAAGTCCTGACCTAAAGCCTATTGAGATGTTGTGGCATGACCTTAAAAAGGTTGTTCATGCTAGAAAACCCTCAAATAAAGCTGAATTACAACAATTCTGCAAAGATGAGTGGGCCAAAATTCCTCCAGAGCGCTGTAAAAGACTCGTTGCAAGTTATCGCAAACGCTTGATTGCAGTTATTGCTGCTAAGGGTGGCCCAACCAGTTATTAGGTTCAGGGGGCAATTTCTTTTTCACACAAGGCCATGTAGGTTTTGAGTTTTTTTTCTCACTAAATAATAAAAACCATCATTTAAAACTGCATTTTGTGTTCAATTATGTTATCTTTGACTAATAGTTAACGGTTTTTGATGAGCAGAAACATTTAAGTGTGACAAACATGCAAAAGAATAAGAAATCAGGAAGGGGGCAAATAGTTTTTCGTGTGTGTGTGTGTGTGTGTGTGTGTGTGTGTGTGTGTGTGTGTGTGTGTGTGTGTGTGTGTGTGTGTGTGTGTATATACATATATATGTGTGTATATATACATATATATGTGTGTATATATACATGTATATGTATATATATGTGTGTATATATACATATATATGTGTGTATATATACATATATATGTGTGTATATATACACACACACATACATACATACATACATATATTATATACACACACATACACACACATACATACATACATACATACATACACACACATATATACATACATACATACACACACCTGGGGCTTCCTCCAGCCCCATTCATCCTCGTTCCCTTGCCATGCTCCCAGGACACCAGGATCCTCGTGTAGGAAGCCCAGTAATGCAGCCAGTCAGGGGGAATTGCACATGCGCAGCTCGGCCACACGCCCGGCGCTGGCAGCGTTCTACGCCTGCGCAGTACTACTGTCTCCGGCTGGCTGAATTACTGGGCCACGTAGCAGAGGATCCAGACGGCCTGGAGGACAGCAAAGGACCGGTGAGTCTGAACGAGGCTGGAGGAAGCCCCAGGTATGTATTATTATTTTTTCTACATCTCAGGTACACTTTAAATGAAAACAGCTGTTACTTTCCAGGTGACCTTTGTGTATACAGTTGTTTATGCATGCTGATCACCCAAGCGTTCATATTTGTACCATGAACTGCATATTCACTAATCAATACTTTCTGGAAAATCAACGCTGTTAATATAACTTCATCTTAAACAGAAGGCCACAAGAGTTAGGCTACGTTCACAGTGGGGTGTTGCTGTGTGTCGGACAATATAATCTCATTGCTAACATGATGCAATTATATAGCACTGGTACAGTCACATCAGTGCATTAGCAGCGCAATGTGACAGATCCATTGGCATAACACAAGGCATACTGTGTGCTCATGGATAACGTTTGGGTACACAGTTGCCATGCAACATATTTCATTAAATTAATCTTGTAAGGGAAAAAAGTGCTCCCCATCATCTTCAGCCTCAGGGATCCAGCATGCGGCAATATTCACCAATCCGCGCTCCTGCACAGGCACAGTACAAGCGTCCCCTCGGGCTCTGGCAGAAACAGCCGAGCCCCATCTGATCAGCTCTATTGCGCAGCAGACTGAAGCCCCTACTTCGTCTGCATGGTAGCTGATTTTTCAGGAGACTGCAAACTCTGGATCCCTGAGGCTGAAGAGGACAGGGAAAGCCTCATTAGGGTCCAGAGGCTCCCTCCTCCCAAGGTAAGTAACCCATAGGGGCACTTTTTTTCTTACATGTTTACTTTAAAAATTGCAACATGTGATGCCATTTCTGCCCTCCGTTGCAATTCTGTTTGTACAGGGTACGCAAGCCCCAGTGTGAATATAGACTCATTTGTCTTCTGTACCTTTCTCTTTGTTGGACTGGTTCAAACGCTTTTCAACTGCAGCACAAGATTGTAAGTACTGAGCAACTGTCCTGCCATTGTTGCTTAAAAAAACCTGTGCTGTTGAAAAAATATATACTTACCTAAGAAGAGGGCTGGAATTGTCTTGTAAATCACGGCTGTGCTCCCCTTTGCGTATACGCCCTGGTTCATAAGCTACATACACACCAAAAGATAGACTATTGGTAAATTAATGATGAAGGTTTGTTCCATGATCTATAAAATGCAATTGTAAGGTCTGCTGTGTTTGTACGGCGACGCTGACGTCAGTGGAACGCAGGGTGGTTCTCAGAGGCCATTGGATAAGCGGAGGACGCGCTCCCAGTACACGCTCCGCAGATGTAAACAGTAGCTCATGTGTGCCCTGCATGTCAGCTGATCAGCTGACACGGTGAATAATGATTGGTTTGTTTTCAATTCCACTTATGTTGATTGGTTAGCTCTTGTATTTAAATCCATTGAGCGCCCCCAGTCATCGTCCGTGATAGCATTAGCTTTGGCTTGTTGCTGGGTATGCGCTCACTAACTCTGCTTGATTTTCTGTTGCCGACTATTGCTTTGTATCCTGACCACGTTTATCTCTGCTGGATTACCTGTTGCCAACCCTGCTCTTGTACCTGGACTATGCTTGCTTGCTGCCTGGTTTGACCTTCTGCTTGGACACGGATTTGCATGAACACTGCCTGGACTGACCTCGGATTGCTTGACTACGCTATCTCTAGAAAGGAATACCTGGACTGCCTTGCTACTTACCTGGAACTCCTGAGTCCTGACACTGCTGTCATCTGACTTCCTCGTCTGGATAGCTTCATTCTCCAGGCCTCAGGTGACTATTATATATCTACTGTGCCATTGCTCACAAAGTATTACCAGGTTCTGTTTGAGGGATTGCTACCTATCAGACTGTATGCTACATCTACCTGCAGGGTTACTGTAGTATTGTGTTAGGTAGGAGCTTGAGAAGGTGGTAGGAGCTTGAGCAGGTGGTACGGGCTGGGCTCTGGGTCATATGGGCATACGCTCTGAATTGTAGTTATTGACCAGACAGGCCTGACAGCAATTTGCACCGATTTGACCTCCGTGACACTAGATGACTGCACCCGCGATGCCAAATGATTGTTTTCCGATGTGACCGCTAAACGATGCAAAACATACGAAAAGCACAATAGACTTTATGAACACTTAGTTTAATGAATAGCTCTGTTCACACTGTTGACTATGAACAGTGATCTATTAATGTGATCCGTCGTTTGAAATACCTGTGCATAGTAATGGATGATTCATTAAACATTTGTTTGATTCATGAAAGACATCTGAAAGCGAAATAGTTTATCCCTGGTTTCAAACCATTTTCCCTTCACATATGTACAAGGCTATACTCACACATGTGCAGTATGGCCACATTGGGGAGCGCAGCCTCAAGAACATATCCAACAAGCGTTTGTTGGATACAGTCAGACGGTTCCTGTGCAACAATGGTGGAGTCAAGGAGATGGGGGAACATCTGGACTATCCAGAGGTTTCCCCATTCTTAGGCAAGAATCTAACTTTTTTTTTTTTTTTTTTAAACAGCTCGGGTTTACTTAAAGCGGTTTTATCACCATAAAAATCAAATTTCAACAGCAACTGGTCTGAGTGTATTAAGTGATAAAGATGCTAATCCTGCATTCAAAACTTTTTTCTGCTGTTATGGTTTGGAGTTATTACATACTATAGGAGCACTGGCCCTAGTGCCAAAAAGTTGAATGCTGGGAGTTCTTTTGAATGCTGGGAGTTTATCTATAATATATTCCTCCTCTTCCATTTATTTCCCTGCCTAGCTGATCACTTGTGTTTACAAGCAAGGCTGAGGTGACTCAGTGATTGGATGTGTAAATAAAAAAAAAAAGACTCTGGGAGGAGGGCAGCTAATGAATACACAATGAGCAAGAGAAGGGAGGGGGGAAACAAGAGTCAGGGAGGATATGATGTCAGCATTATCTTGGCAAGATGGCCACTGCCTAGAAAAGGATTTTCTGCTTTTCCTTTGTAAAATTCACAGGAATCATTACGTGGATAGCACAATACATCTGTTATGCAAGTAGAGGTAGTATTTATCTACTGATATATGTGGTTTTTATTTCTAGGTTAGCATGGGTGTCGCTTGTTCTTTAAGGTCCTTTCACATGAACTTTTGCAACTGCCACCTACAACATGTTCTAACAAAAGATTGACTGTATGTGAAAAAATGTGATCTGGAAACTATTGTTCCACTTCACATTCTACAGTCTCAGATCTCCCTTAGTAGCTGAAAAAAGTGTTACACCGTGCTCTCTCTTCTGCAATCAGTCTGTCTCTCAGGCCCAGTGCACACCGAGCGATCCGCCGGCCGCATCCGCCTATAAAAACGCTTGTCTAATGTATTGCAATGGGATGGTGCACACCGGCGGTTTGCGGTTTTTGCCAAGCCGCAAACGCGCCTCCTGCTGCGCGTTTGCAGATTTCGGAAGCGTTTCGTCCTCAATGTAAAGTATAGGAAAAACGCAAACCGCTCTGAAAAACGCTACTTCAGAGCGGTTTGCCAGGCATTTTTGTTACAGTAGCTGTTCAGTAACAGCTTTTACTGTAACAATATGTGTAATCTGCTACACAAAAACGCACCCAAAACCGCTAGGTATGTTTAGAAAACCTCTCTAAACATACCTAGAATTGCCCTGAAATCAGCTCCCAAAACCGCTAGCGTATTGCGGATCTGCTCGCGGTTTTGGTGTGCACTGGGCCTCAGATAGTATTATTAATTTATCATTATCCTTTATTTATAAAGCACCAATACTCAGCATTGTATAATAAATAAGGGGTGAAGATTAAAAAGATGAGATGAATGGTCAGAAAATCATGACATAAAGGAGAAGAGGAACTGCAAATAGCGATTAGCCCCTGTGGTCCGTTTGCTCCCTTGTCATCCTCCCGACCCCACTATTACACCACTGTTGACCCCAGTAAAGACCCCAGGGACTACTGCACATCCCTGATTCTGCTCCCGTTGCTAGGAGCATTCTGTGCATGCGCAGTATGCCAAAACTTTAAGGCCCCGTTCACACTGCACGCGTTTCCAGCCGCGTTTTGGAAACGCGTGCAGGTGGCTGACACGCACAACATCAGACAGTGCATAGAGTGCACTGTCTGATGTTCATACTGCATGCGTTCCGGACCTGTGCGGTCTGGGAACGCATGCTGCACGCATTTTTTGCCAAAACGCGTGGCTGTCCCATTCACTTTTCAGTGATGGGATCTGCCATGCAACGCATACAAACGCAGATGGCGTGCGTTCGTACGCGTTGCGTTCCGCATGCGTGCCTGTCCGCGTTTGTAATGTGAACTGGGCCTAAGTGCACTTGCACAGAACACTCCCAACTATGGAAGCATGATTGGGTAGGACCACACATGAGAAGTGGTCTGCCACCTAGACTGCAGACTCCATAGCAGTGCAAAGGGGTAGACCGGACCGACACAGCGGGAGCTAATGGACCACAGGGGACTGGACGCGACATGGCTGTTCTTACTGCTGGGTAATTGCATTATGTGTCAAACGCTGAAACATGTGGGGTTACAAGCGCTGCCACTTGAATCACGCAGTTCAGCCGTCCATGTGAAAGAGGCCTTATATAGAACAGCTTCCTTTTAAGGATGCTGGAAATACACTATTTAAGAATCATTTGCTTGCAGCGAGAACACTGGAAATACATTATTTAAGAATCATTTGCTTGCAGCGGTAAATGAATTGCGGTATGCTTGTATGAATCGCTGAGGCTCTGAACCCAACTGCGTCACACTGGTGTCCTTACTGGCATCTCACACACACCATTCTGCCAGACCGCAGGGCCGGGACCGGCTTTCCACTTCCGCAGTCAATACTGTAATGGCGATAAGCTTTTATGATGTACAGTAGGCCAGGCAGCTGTGCACAGCACATACAGGCGCTGAGACCCATCTGGCTGCATTGTGATGGAAGTGGAGTCATCATGTACTTTTCCTTCCAGTCATTACCATAAATACATTAAACCTTTAAATGACCGCTCAGCGGGGCCAACATAGTTACGAGGATGCCATTAATCCAATTGAACCAGAGATGTTTTCAAACCAAGACACCGCTGAAGACGTTCGCCTTCTCATGCATGCAACTGTGTGGCTGATAGTATGTGTGAGAAATCTTCTACCAGGGAAAGGCCTTATTGCTGCACTACACAGTAAGAACAGGCCTATCTTGCCTTATAGGCCTATCCTTGTGTTTATTTAAATAAAATGGGCAATAAACATCTTAAGGCCTCCACTACATGTGATAGAAAAGCCATTGTAGCATTAGAGGTTTGTGAAGGAGTCCTGTAGAAGCAATTAATGTACCATTTAATGCAGCTCTTAAAACCTCAGCCAATCAGTCTGCAGTGACAGAGGACACTTGCATCAACATCATTAAGGAAACGCAAGTACATGAATGTCACCTTTTCTGTCATACATGATACAAGACATGAGCATTACGGCCTCAGCTCACACAATCACAGCAGTGTACAGTAGACTGCAGTGTGCGAGCAAGGCTCCGCCCCTCTTCTGAAACCATTCAAATAAACCTGCCATGAGAGATATATGGAGGCCAGCATTTCTGACCTCCTTCAAACAGAATGCTAGCTGTCCTGCTATAATACAGAACCCCTGGCTATCATAATTTCTCCTCCCCTCAAGCAGCTCAGAACAGTCAGAGAAAAGCAACAGTACCTACCTTCCATTTTTACAGACGATTGATTCTGAAAGTTTTGTAATCAAATGATTTGCATTAAAGCCAAAAATTAAGTATAGCAATGGCAGTCTCCATATTACTTTATTAATAACAGGTTTACTTAATAGTCCTTATCCATTTATTTATTTTTCCATATTGCCTCCCACCCCATCGACCACACTATATTATATAACACACTGCTCCCCCCCCCCCCCCCCCCCATAACTCCCTCAGCACTCACCAATGGTGAGTCCTCAGCTTCAGGGGTCATGTGATCCCAACCTCCAATATGGTCCTCCCAACCACAGTACTGTGATTGTGCTGTTATGAAGTCACCCCAAACCCTGGTTTCTTCCCATAGGAGACAACTGGAGGTAGTCTGAGTGCCAGGCTGGTTCGAATCCTCTTTCATAAAGCCACCCACCACAACCCAGCCCTAAGGCTGGGTTCACACGTACAGTTCACTTCCAGTCCTGTCAGTTTTGCATCAGTTTTCTATCAGTTTTACCTGACAGGAATGAAACTATACACTTTTTATGCAAATTTTGTATGCAAATTTATGCAGCTTGGAAATTAACCAATCAAATCCTGCTTAGGTAAAACTTGATTGGTACATTTTCAAGCTGCATACATTTGCTTACAAAATTTGCTGAATCCTGCATCAACTCGAAATTATTTGTATCTCATTCACCATCACTACAGAAAACTGATACAAAACTGACAAGACAGGACTGGAAAGGAACTATGCACCTATTACGTGTGAACCTAGCCTCATTGCTGCATCCCTCATTGCACTTCAAAAAACTAAAATAATAATACCTCTTTGCAGAAGCAATAACATCAGGCTGGTCAATGTTGTGATGGGCCTCATCCTAAATCCACAGAGTGACAATTATTGCTAGAACAGAGGGTATAAAGTAACTACAAGTTCAGGCTAGGCCTCTTTGAAAATCTGATGCATTCTAACTGATCAGTTGTTCTACAGAAGTGCATAATGAAAAAGCTTTCAATTAAAATGTGTAGATGTCAACTGACCCATAGGAAAACATGGACTGTAGCTTTACCTGAGCTACACATCAGTTGTCTGTTCAGATATAACTGACAGCAACTGATTCGGTGTGAAGGTTCCTTTTACAATACATCAGTTGCTGTCAGTTATAACTGAACGTAAGTGCTGCCCAGTTTCCCTATGGGTCAGTTCACATTATAAGGGCTCGTTCCCACTGTTGCGACGCGATTTCGGCCGCATTCCGACGCTTGTAAAAACGCATGCGGATGCGTTTCCACATGCGTTTTTACCCGCGATTTCGCGTGCGATTTCGCATGGCAGGGTGCCATGCGAAATTAACCATGACACTGCCAGGGCAAAATAAAATTGAAAAAGGTGCGAAATCGCACGCGAAATCGTGGGTAAAAACGCATGTAACAAACGCATGCGTTTTTACTATTAAATACATTAGCGGCGATTCGCATGCATTCCACTCGCAGGCGAATTCGTTGGCTCTTTTGTGCGTTTTTTTACCGCTGAAAAAAACGCACATCACCAACGCTACAGTGGAAACAGGCCCACCCACTTGCATACCATGTGCGAATCTGCATGCGTTGGACGCATGCAGATTCGCGATAGTGGAAACGAGCCCTAAGCGGTTTATCTGAAAGCCTTTTCACATTGCACTGCTATGGAAAGTTAAAAAACGCATCCGTTTTTCAGCATTAAGTGTAAAAAAGGCTAAGCAAGCTCTACTTGGTGTTATGAAAAGGGAACTCCACCACCCACTAGCTGCAACATGCCCCCTCCATTGACTCAGCTTATGAGCGCCCATAACAATCATCTGTGATCAATACAGGCACCAATATGAAGTGAGTACAGGAGTCCACTGACCAACTTGTTGTTAGCCATGCCCATGTAAACCATGCCCAATCACTACTGTTATTTCCCATAGTTGGGCAGCTTGTTTGTGAACTGGAATAGGCTGCAAAAATGAATCAGGGCTCAAACCCACTAACAGCCTTTTCTAAGCGCCAGTGATTTGAAAGAGCTCTTGCTAATGCAATACTACGAAGAGTTTTTATAAAATCACATCGCTCCAGTGGGATCACACCCATAGCATTACATTATCAAGAGGTTTTCAAATCGCAAAGCGCTCCTAGAGGGTTCCAGGCCTCAGGTCTGGAACTCACTAGAGCGATTTTTTGAGCGTTTAGGAAGTGATTCAAAACGCTAGCGATTTCCCTAAACGCTCAGCTAATGTTAATGGATGGGCCAAATTCCACTGGAGCGATTGCGATTAGCAAAATCGCAAACGCAGGACATGCAGCATTTTTGGAGCGTTAGTGTTTCAATGTAAAGTATATAAACGCTGGCATAATCACTTATGAATACAGAGCGGTTTGCTAGCGTTTTTAAATTACTGCACACTGTAAAGGAAATTAAAATTAATTGAAAGAACCAATCAGAATTCAAATCACAAATCGCTACACAATCGCTAATAAACGCTCATGAAATCGCTAAAAAAAACCCGCTCATTAAAAATGTTAGCGATTCCGATAGCGTTTTGCGCTTTGTAGTGGGTTCCAGGCCTCATGCTGGATACACACGTTGCGTTTTGTCGCGCAATTCGCGGGATCGATTCCATCGATTAGATTATTTCCAACATGTTCGACGTGTTTCGATGGATACAGCCGTCGATTTTGCATATTAAGTATGCAAAATTGACGGCTGTATCCATCGAAACACAATCGAACATGTTGGAAATAATCGAATCGATGGAATCGATCCCGCGAATTGCGCGGCAAAACGCAACGTGTGTATCCAGCATCAGGCTTTGTTCCCACTTAAAGGGGAACTTCAGCCTAAAAAAAACATACTGTTGTTAAAGGGAAGGTTCAAGCAAAAAAAAAAAAAAAAAAAAAAAATGAGTTTCACTTACCTGGGGCTTCTACCAGCCCCATGCAGCCATCCTGTGCCCTCGTAGTCACTCACTGCTGCTCCAGTCCCCCGCTGGCAGCTTGCCGACCTCAGAGGTCGGCGGGCCGCATTGCGTACATTTTTACGCATTCCCGCTAGTGCAGGAACATTAACACATACATTTTTACGCATTACTGTCAGCGGGGGACTGGAGCAGCAGTGAGTGACTACGAGGGCACAGGATGACTGCATGGGGCTGGTAGAAGCCCCAGGTAAGTGAAACTCATTTTTTTATTTTGCTTGAACCTTCCCTTTAAGTTACATTAGTTATGTTAATTAAAATACATAGGTAATATAATCTCTTACCCAACCTGTTTTAAAAGAACAGGCAAATGTTTGTGTTTTCATGGGGGCTGCCATCTTTTTCATGGGTGCAGCCATCTTTTTAGTTGAAAGGAGGTGACAGGGAGCATGAGACACAGTTCCAACTGTCCTGTGCCCTAATCTCAAATTCAAAATTAAGGAGAAAAAAAACATGCACCAAAACAGCAGAACGAGAAGAACAACATCAGAAATCCCATCATGCTTTGCACAACATCAGGGAAAAATTGCCCGGGCAGTTTTCTTCTGTGCAGCTAAAAATGAGGCTTGGATAAGAAAAACAAAGTTCTGATGCTGTGAAACACCAAGCCTTTTCAGTGCTGCTGAGTAGATTTTTAGTCTGGAGGTTCACTTTAAGCTGAGAATGGACATTATTTGTCTGTTCTCTGCTCATTACAAAACTGACAGTGAACAGCTCCTATTGCATATATAGAAGCTGTTCACAATTGTCAACCTGCAACTAATCCATTGCTGTAAGCAGGCCACACTTCTGTGCAGTGCCCAATAATCCTGGGCAGGGGCATGCATTTCCCATATAACCTGTGGGGGTAAGGCATCTGCCTCGTCTCCAGCCAAACCACAGAGGACCATCGGAGCGCACGTGGTACCGGTGGCAGATGGGAACCGAGCCTTAAAGAGGAACAGTAGTGAAAATAACGTAATGAATAAAATTGCTTAATTTTTTTTACAATATTAATGTAAAAGTATTTACTCAGTGTTTGCCAATTGTAATTCGCATTCTAAAATTTATCACAGTGGCCACATCATCAGTAATCTCAGGTGATCTCTACGGAATGTTTGTTTGTTTGTTTAATTAGAGTTCTATACAGGGCTGTGGAGTCGGTACAAAAATCATCCAACTCCAACTCCTCAGTTTATGAAACCACCGACTCCAGGTACCCAAAATTGCACCGACTCAGACTCCTTGACTCCAATTCCTAAGTCTAATTTTTATCAAGACTGTGGAGTTTGGACAAAAATCATCTGACACCGACTACTCAGTTTATTGAGACCACCAACTCTGACTACAGCTACCCAAAATTGCTCAGACTCCTCGACTCCGACTCCACAGCCCTGATTCTATACACAGAGAGATTCAGCTTACTTGGCAGATGGAAACAGCCTTTATTTCCCACAATGCAACAAGGTTCATGGATAGCAAACTGTCACAGCCACACAGATGTCCCAGATAATCTTTTTGAGAAAAGGTAACGGTTTCTCATAGGAAAGGGGTATCAGCTACTAAATGGGATGAAGTTCAATCCTGGGTTAAAGTTCTTCTTTAAGGATAATTGTTTCTGGTGACCAAGGTATGGGCTGACCCTCACACCTCCTGAATCAGGGGCTAAGAATGATAGTGGAGAGAAGATGCTATGACTCTTCTCTAACTCAGCTGCACGCTCATTCCAGGTGTGTGAGTCAGAGAGATCAAAGACCGGCACAACATTCAGGTGAATGGCATTTTCAATATATACCAGCAATATGGCAGCTTCCTAATTTCTCTCAGTTTAGATATAAGTGTGAGGTGTACAAATGTTGTATACAGTTCCCGATACAGTGTTTTACTTGCAGTTTCTGTCTGCATTTCCTGGGGGTGTTTTGTGTAGCAGTAAATCACAAGCACAATATGTTTTACAATTCATCCCTATAGAAGATGTTTTGCACAAACCGAACTTAAACTGCTGCAAACAGATTTTGTTTTAAAAATTGACCTAACAAACAAAAATGAAACCTGCAGCTGTGACAGTGGTGATGCTGAACTTTGCATGGGTATCTGTTCTGGGTGTATTCAAATGCTCCACAGGTGCTAAAATTGACTCAAACCCTATTTAAAGCAGACATGAACTCAGAACTTCATCTCTACTCTAAAAACAACAGCATACCGTATATCCTCAAAGATAAGTTGACCTTGTGCATAAGTCGACTCCAATATTTCACCCTCTTAAGCTGGAATTGTTTATGGACTCAAGTATAAGTCTACCCAGCAAGGTTAATGGCTGCACTTGGGGAGCAGGAAGAATTAACAGCTGCTCTTGAAGGCCAGGAGGGGTTAAAGGGGAACTGAAGTGAGAGGTATACGGAGGCTGCCATATTTATTTCCTTTTAAACAATACCAGTTGCCTGGCTGCCCTGCTGGTCTATTTCAATGCAATAGTGTCTGAATAACACCAGAAACAAGCATGCAGCTAGTCTTGTCAGATCTGACAATGTCAGAAACACCTGATCTGCTGCATGCTTGTTCAGGGGCTATGGCTAAAAGCAGAGGTTCAGCAGGAGAGCCATGCAACTGTTATTACTTAGATGGAAATAAATCTGTCAGCTTCCATTTCCTTCTCACTTCAGTTGTCCTTTAAAGAGAACCCGAGGTGGTATTTAATTATGTTAGTGGGGCACAGAGGCTGGTTGTGCACACTAACACCAGCCTCTGTTGCTCCATGGTGTGCCTCCATGTCCCCCCTGCGCGCCGCTATACCCCCGCAGTGTTGGCGACACGCAGTGTGTCGCCAGCACAATGTTTACCTAAGCGCTGTCAGTCAGCGCCGCTCCCCCGCCTCCTCCGCATCTGCGCTACCCGCCCGCGTCTCTTCCCTCCTATCAGCGGGAGGGAAGGGACACGGGCGGGTAGCCATGATGCGGAGGAGGCGGGGGAGCGGCGCTGACAGACAGCGCTTAGGTAAACATTGTGCTGGCGACACACTGCGTGTCGCCAACACTGCGGGGGTATAGCGGCGCGCAGGGGGGACATGGAGGCACACCATGGAGCAACAGAGGCTGGTGTTAGTGTGCACAACCAGCCTCTGTGCCCCACTAACATAATGAAATCCCACCTCGGGTTCTCTTTAAAGAGAACCCGAGGTGTGTTCAAAGAATGTTATCTGCATACAGAGGCTGGATCTGCCTATACAGCCCAGCCTCTGTTGCTATCCCAAACCCCACTAAGGTCCCCCTGCACTCTGCAATCCCTCATAAATCACAGCCATGCTGTGAGGCTTTGTTTACATCTGTAGTGTCAGTCTCAGCTGCTCCCCTGCCTCCTGCATAGCTCCGGTCCTTGCCCCCGTCCCTTCCCTCCAATCAGCAGGGAGGGAAGGGAAGCAGGCGGGGACTGGAGTTCTGCAGGAGGCGGGGAGAGCAGCAGACTGACACTATAGAGATAAACACAGCCAGCTCTGACAAGCTGTTTGTCAGCAGCGTGGCTGTGATTTATGAGGGATTGCAGAGTGCAGGGGAGACCTTAGGGGGGTTTGGGATAGCAACAGAGGCTGGGCTGTATAGGCAGATCCAGGCCCTGTATGCAGATAATATTCTTCAAACCCACCTCGGGTTCTCTTTCATGACTGCACTGCATAAAGTATTGCAGCCATTAACCCCTACTGTCCTTAACATGCAGCCAATAACTTTTCCAGTCCCCCAGGTGCAGCAAATTTTCACCCCCCTCCTGCAGCTCAGTACTCTCCCCCCCCCCCCCCCCCCCTGCCTCTTTCCTTGTTAATTGTGTTGTTTTAGACTTTTAGACCTGTGTTTTCTTGGCATCTCCTCTGTGTCACTAACCCACTGGGTAAATTGCTGCAAATGGGAATGTCCCTAATAGTACACACACTATTCAGTGTTGCTAGTGACTTGCCTATAAGTTGACCCCCATACTTTTATTTAGTGAGCAAGTCCTACATATCTAGACTTATAGTTGAGTATATACAGTAATAACCTTTATGGAAAAACATTTGTGGCAGCCCACAGAACTCCTGCAATAAATCTGCAGTGTATGTACTTCCTGCTTTAATGGAAGTAGACATATTGTTAACATCCTGTCGTGGTAGGAACTGACACAGCTGAGGGATCAAATTACAACTTTTAATTAGTCACCGATGCGGGAGGATTAAGGTGCGTACACACATGCGACTATAGTCGTTTGAAACGATCGTTCCCCGATCGTTTCAAACGACGATCGTTTAAAAAAAAAGCAACCAACGATCATTAAGTCTAACGACGGACGAGCTAGATCGTTAAAAACGAACGATCTAGCTTGGCGGATTTTTACCAACGACGATCGTTTGCAAAAGTAGTACATCGTTGGAAACGGTCGTTCGTACTAGGCTTGACATGCGCATTTCGCTATTTCTCCATGAAACTTCTCATTTTTATGCGCAGGCGCAATAGTTGCTTTACGTGATGTAACGTTCATTCTAACGATCAGATCGTTACACACATTTTAAAACTAACTTTACTTAGGTCGTTCTTTCATCAATTAAAAGTTCGTTCGTAACGAACGATCGTTGTCGCATGTGTGTACGTAGCATTAGACAGGCTAAACTCTCTAAATTCATACAGGGAGCATTACTCTATGTTTTCCTTCTGTCCTGTACAAGAGTTCAGGACAACTATGAGGCTTATTCACACCTAAAAACATAACTGCAAAGTAAGCGTTTTGCTTTTTATGTGTGCTGTTTTCTTTTTCCCCTCCCGGCGCTCCACTGCGCGTTCTAAGCGCTTTTTCAGAGCAGTTTTGTAATTCACTCTCTGACGCAAGTCAGGAAGTGACTTCTTTGACCCGGAAAAGAATAAATACAATGTATTTATTCTTAAAAAACGCGAACGGAATCGCTGCACAAAGCGATTTTGTGAACATTTTTTGTGTTTTTCCTATACCTTCCATTGAGGAAAAAAAATCGCCTCAAAAATACTACAGGCACTGCTTTGCTGAGCGGATCGGAGACTCTCTGATAGGAAATCATTGCACAAGCATTTTGAGGGCGATTTTGAAAATCGCCTACGATTAAAAAAAAAAAGGGCAAAAACATCCTTAGTATGAACGAGTCCTAAATCTTTATAATCTCTTCTGAACACAGGGATGTGATGCACTCTATATCCTGTCCTGTAAATAGTCATAGCTGCCAGTGTTTTTTATATTATACTTGCAAAGGCTCTTGAAGTATCCATTGTGGCCAGTGTAAAATATTACAATACTGGTCACTGCCATATTGTAGCGCAACCAATACAGAAAGTAAAGGAGGACTTATTTATGCAGAAGAACAGTCTGTTTGCTGAAAAGTCCAATTCATTCTTGGAAATAAGGCTACTTTCACACTGAGGCATTGCGTTTCCTGTAAAAACAGGATAAAGAAGGGGAAAACCGACATTGCACATTGTAGTAAGCATCTGAATTGATCACCCCTTTTATACAGGATCTCTTTTTTCCTGCAGCTGACACTTAAAGTGGACCTGAACTTTTGTACAGGACAAAAGGAAGATATAGAGCAATGTACCAGGTATGTACTTAGAGAGTTTAGCCTGTCTAATTCCCCCTCACCTGTGACTAATCACAAGTGTCATTTGATCTCAGCTGAGTCAGCTGGCTGCCACAGAGAAGCTAATTGGTAAACACAGGATGCTAGCCCTATGTCTGCTTCCATGAAAGCAGAAAGTAGATACACTGCATATTTATTGTAGGATTTGTATCAGCGGTAACAAAGAAATGTGTTTGGTGGGAAGTGTGATACTAGTAAAACAAAGGGTTTGAAAGTCCTGTAAAAAGATAAGATAAATGCTTAAAGTAGACGATTATGTGGAGAAATAATCAGACACAGTGGCCCGTATTCCATTCGCTTTCTCTAATACAGGGGTCTCAAACTGGCGGCCCACGAGCCATTTGCGGCCCTCGATACAATATTTTGTGGCCCTCGCTGGCAAAAGCTTCCTTATAGTTCGCTTCAGTGCTCCCAAGTAATCCGCCGCATCCCCACCGCTAAATGAGGGCTGCAGAGCCCCCAAATCCGCTGGCATTTCCTGGAAGGGGCAGAGCTTTCAGCTCTGCCCCTCCTGACGTCAATTGCGGCATGGATCGCCGCCTCTCCCCGCCCCTCTCTGTGAAGGAAGAGTGAGAGGGGCGGGCTGAGGCGGCGATGCGCCGCGATTGAGAAATTCCTTATGCGGCCCAGCCTCATCCTGACTTTGCCTCCTGCAGCCCCCAGGTAAATTGAGTTTGAGACCCCTGCTCTAATACGTTTTCTCCGAGGGGATAAATTGTTATCTTCTCTTTAAAATAACTTTTCAGCAGTTCATGTCCGCTTTAACAGCACTTACCCGTATTTTTCGGACTATAAGACGCTCCTGACCATAAGACGCACCTAGGTTCAGAGGACAAGAACCAGGGGAAGAAATATATACTAAACCTGGTGCATCCATGGTGAAGGGGCATCTTGTGGATTATGCCCCCTTTGTACCTCATGCCCCCTTCTACCTCTTGTGTATCCCTGTGTCCACCTCTGTCCTCCTTGTGTCCTCTTCTATGCTTTTTTGTGTCCCCCTTGTGTCCTCCTCTATGCCCCTCTGTGTCCCCCTTGTGTTCTCCTCTATGCCCCTTTGTGTCCCGCTTGTGTCCTCCACTATGCCCCTTTGTGTCCCCCTGTGTCCTCCTCTGCATGGGCACAGTACAGGGAGTCCCCAACATTGCAGCGGGTTGGAGGTTCGTATTGGCAGGTGTTCACAAGTCAGGAACTCCCTGCATTTGGACTATAAATCGCAGTGACCGTTTCCCCCACTTTTGGGGGAGAAAAAGTTGGTCTTATAGTCCAAAAAATACAGTACATAATAATCACCATTATAAAGAGATGACCGGCCACCTGATTGCTACTGAGGCAAATAGTGGTCCCACCTTCAAAATGCCCAACGCCATAGCTTACAAGGGAGAGCAGAAGTATTTCTTCCAAACACCTGGTTTTCCTCAGATCACCGCTTTAGCAGAAAGCAGCCACAATGTTCAATAATCTGCATACTGCTACTTTATTGGAAGATCTCCAACCTAAGGTAATTACAGTATGGTATTTAAAGCACTGCCTGGGAACAAAAGCTGTTTGCCCTTTAACAAATCAGGTGTTACAAAAACCAGCAGTCAGATTTCAGAATGGATTGAGTCTATGTTCGAATAGACGTTCATTTGCAAAGGAAAACCACCATCACGTAAATCCCCATATTGTTTTTTTCTGCGGTTGGTACAAAGTTTATGGTGCATTTAATGTTGTCAGATAGATCGTTTGAACCATTTCCCAAACCTCTCAGCGGCTTACTTTTTTTAAGTCTTGGACTTCCTTGCATTCTGGTTCTCTGAAGCAATAAGACTAGATACACAGTAGGGCATTGCAGTGCAGCGTAACAGCCACATTGCAACGTGAAATGTCGCATTGCAAGACAAAAGCAATGCGATGTTTACACTGCGGCCGTTGCGATGCATTCACTTCACTGTACGCGATGCAACGTGCAAATAACATGCAGTGCTGCTTTCCCATTCTGTTGCGTTCCCGCTGTGTCAGGGAACACAACGCAACTCTCACTGCTAACCTAGCCTAATAACAAACTCTTCAAACACGTGTCCAATGATGCTTCGATTATTTTTAGGTGACTAGAGAGCACTCCCACTTAGGACAATATGACATGTAAGCCAATGGCCATCCACAAAAAAAGTTTAAAATGTGAATCTTTATTTCTTCTGAAAATGCAGTCTTGGGAGACACCCATTTCTACATGATCACCAACAGTCTCTCCAGTTCATTGGGTGCTTGCACGGTGCTCCTTGGCCTGTATAAACACCCACTTTCTGATGGCCATCCAAGCAAAGCCTCAGGTATCTAAGACTTTGATGGCCAAAATGATAGATCTTGTTTTGCCATCAGTGTGACGCCTGGACAGGCATTCAGCGTTCATCAGCAAGGTAACGAAAGCTGCTGCAGCTATAACAGAACTGCTCTGAGGCCCTGGATCAGAGGGGTACCCAGGTGATCATTTATATGTAACCTACCCTTTTAAAATATACCTGGACTGAGGAAAAGCTGTTTTCATGCTGGACCCACATCTATGTGCACTGTCCATTTCTCTCATTTCCTCTGGCCCCGGTATTCACTCCTTGAAAATTTGACTTCGACCTAAAGTTAAAGTTTCAGACAAGAAGAGGCTGACTTGCAGCAATGTTCCCTGCTCTTAAAGCAGTAGGATCAGCCATACTATGCCAGGGGAAAAAAACCACATATATAAGTAGATAAATACTTGATCTACTTACATAACCCATGTATTGTACTGTCCACGTTTTGATTTTAGTGAATTTTATATAGTAAGTTACGAGAATTCTGTTCCTGGTGGGGGCCATGTCTTTTGCCCACAGTTAAGGCTAACTCGTGATGTCATTTCTGCCCTTTTTTATTGTCTCCTCCAATCGCTGAGTCGGCTCAGCCTTGCTTGTAAACACAAGTGAGTAGGGGATTAGGTTTCAGATAAGAAGCTGACAGGGAAATAAAGGGAAGAGGAGGAATAGATTATAGGGCAGCACGGTGGCGTAGAGGTTAGCTCTCTCGCCTTGCAGCGCTGGGTCCCTGGTTCGAATCCCTGCCAGGGCACTATCTGCAAAGAGTTTGTATGTTCTCTCCGTGTGTGCATGGGTTTCCTCCGGGCACTCCGGTTTCCTCCCACATTCCAAAAACATACGGATAAGGTAATTGGCTCCCCCTAAAATTGGCCCTAGACTACAGTACTTACACTACATAATATAGACATATGGCAATGGTAGGGATTAGATTGTGAGCTCCTTTGAGGGACAGTTAGTGACAAGACATATATATATATATATATATATATATATATATATATATATATATATATATATATATATATATATATATATATATATATATATATACACACTGTACAGCGCTGCGTAATACGTCGGCGCTATATAAATACATAATAAAAAGAACCCCCAGCATGCAATTCTTTGGCACGACTACTAAAGGGCCAGTGTATGTGATAACTCCAAATCATAACAGCAGAAAAAGTTTTGAAAGTTTTGAATGCAGGATTAGCATCTTTATCACTTAATACACTCAGACCAGTTGCTGTTAAAATTTGATTCTTATGGTGATGATACCGCTTTAAGGTGAGTGAATGGGGCAAGAAATGGTAGGGTAATAGGATGGAAATTCGCAGCAGCCCTGCCTCTTTCAGTCTGAAAATCTGACTTTAGTCAAAAGTGAGATTTTTCAAGGAGTGATTACAGGGACCAGCGGGAACAAGGGGCGGTATGGACAACCCACAGAGGTTTGTGGATCCAGCATGAACATACCTCTGTGCTTACCTTAGGTAGCTTTTCCTTGGGTTTAGGTGTGCTTTAAGCTGTCTTCCATGCAATGACCTCCCATCCCTCTGTCCACATGCTGCATACACTGCACAGTGTATGTGAAGGTCTATTGCTTTGCCCATTCACATCCATGAGGTAGGGGACGTACTCATTGTTTAAATGTGCTTATTGCTATAGGGACCCATCAAAACATGGCAAATGTTAAATTACTAAATCTAAGGCTCCTTTTACACAGGGCGCTTCGTGTCACATCGCAGTACTCTCACCCGCCGCAGCTTGTCACAGTGTCCATTAGTCTCCATGAGACTGGCCGCAATACCTGCATTTTGACGCAATGTGACAGAAGTGTTCCGGGCACCACAGAAGCAACGCAAAGGCTGCAGTGCGTTACTCTGCGACTCCCAGAAGTGAACCAGAAGTCCCATGTAAACTGAAAAAAATGATAAGGGTTGCACCGTTGCTACGCCGTGGTTTACTTCTTTCAGCCAAACAAGTCAGAAAAACACAAACACAATTGTAGCGTCAAAAATCACAATGAAAATGTAAATTTGGAAAATTGCAGTCGCATATCAGTGTATGTACAATTTTCAGAGAAAAAAAAAAAAGGTCCTAAGCCTGTCTAGCCAGTAGCCACACTTGTACTGTACAGTGCCACAGAGGATGATAGCGATTATATATATATATATATATATATATATATACCCTCTGAAAATATTATTACTGCTCACATGAACCCTACTGCCATCTGCTCAGTGCAGTCGCACTCCCCTCGGTGTGCAAACAAAAAGAAGATCCTGACAAGCAGCGGAGGGTTCGATAAGGGACTGGGGAAGCATCTGGTGCATTCAGAGAAATTCAGCTACAATAGTGAGAATCTAACTAACCTGATTCCCCAGTACCAGAATTGGTTCTAGCCACAGGAGGAACTATGTAAGCCTGTGCGGGTGCAGGCAGAGCAGAAAAAAAATGGCACAGGCGCCCTTGCGAGAAAACGGGCACTGCCATAGGCGCCAATTATAAAAGTTGTTATTCGCAGCAAAGAAAGGACATTTGGGTGAATGGAGGTGTCCGCAGTTTAATTGGGAACTTCCAGCGCCCACATTTCCCATCTTTGATGCAAATCGAGGCCTTGCAGCAGAGAGGGTGAGATAAGGTTAGGAGAGGGGGGATTGGTTAAGTATTAAGAGCAATGGGGGTGGGGGGAGAGGTGTTTAAATGTTAGGCACCACCTGGGGGAGGGGTATAAAGATTAGGCAGATTAAGGGAGAGTTAAGGGTTAGGCATAGGTAGAGGAATGGTTAAGGGTTAGACATCAGTAGAGGGAACGTTAAGGGTTAGGCATAGGTAGAGAGAGGTCTTGGGGTTAGGCATCGGTAGAGGGAGGTCCTATGGTTAGGCATCGGTAGAGGGAGGTCCTATGGTTAGGAATCAGTAGAGGAAAGTCTTAGAGTTAGGCATCAGTGGAGGGAGGTTTTAGGATTAGGCATTGGTAGAGGGAGGTCTTAGGATAAGGCATTGGTAGAGGAAGGTTTTAGGATTAGGCATTGGTAGAGGGAGGTCTTATGTGGGGCATACAAGACTCGCTTTTGCCGCTCGATTCTCCCGTTCGATCATTTCGCTGCTCGATTCAGCAGTCGATTCTCTTATCTTTTTCCATTCACTGCTATCACAAATCGCACGGCAAAACGATCGAGCGGGAGATCGGACATGTCAAAAATGATCTATCGAGCCATCAAAATGGCTCAAAAACGAACTGTGTATTCCCAGCATAAGGGTTAGGCATCAGTGGAGGGAGGTCTTAGAATTAGGCATCGGTAGAGGGAGGGTTCTGTGTAAGAGTATGGTTAGGTTAAGACATAGTAAATTATCGGTAAAGATTACCAATATTTTACTATTGGAATTAAGTAGTAGAATATTAGTAATCTTACCGATATTCTATTAGCAGTAATCCTCCGCGACCGTTATTCCAGGCGCTTTTTTTCAATGACTGCGGTGCAGTAGGGTGACTGGGTAAAGAAACCTGCTACAAAGTTTACCACACTGCAAAATGTGTCAGAAAAGTTGAGTAAAGCCCCATACACACGCTCAACAGCGGTCTTTTATGCAGCACAATTTTCAAACAACCTTTGTTGTGAAACAAGTTGAACAACCAAAAGTTCCTTGCTCTTGTTCACACAACTAATAAGGCTGATAAGACATCAATCCAACAGTTGGATTGACGTCTTATCAGTTGAGTGAACAATAGCAAGCAACTTTTTTGGGGGGGGGGGGGTTGTTCAACTTGTTTCACAACAAAAAGTTGCTTGATATTTGTGCTGCATAAAAGACCGCTGTTGAGCATGTGTAAGGGGCTTTACACTTTAATTAGATACAGCCTCCTAATCTGAACTGTACAAAGTGTAGCATTTCACATCTTCAACAACAGAGCTCCAACATCACGGACAACACCGGTTCATGCAAATCAATAGTATTAAAAATAAACTCAGGGTTGATGTCTATGACACATCCTGCGCAATGCTGGCGATGTAAAGAATCCCCACAATGCCGGTTACACATCTGTCCTTCACTGTTATTATAGAAACGTGTGCCTGTCATGCATCGCTCTCCGCACACGTTTCAACTGCAATCGCTCGATCGCACTACAGGTCTAAGGGAAATATTGCATCTGCGCAAACTAAAAGTGGCAAGTTAAAAAAAACAATGGTTATTTTAGATCAAACAAAAATATTGTATCAAATGGCAGACCGTAAATGTATATTTTCTCAAAATGATCGTTTTAAAACATTCACATGATTGTTTGGGATTTTTCTGTTAATAATTTAGGGATATTACATTAAAATACATCTATATGTGTGTGGCCAGCATGTAGCTTTCTCCCAGCCTCTCCATTATAGATCAGCAGCAATGCATGCCCTCCCACAGGAGCCGGCAGAAGGACACACACACAGACAAAAACATCTGTCTGGGACCAGGAGGACCATCACCTCCCCCACTCTGGAGCCTCCATCCACAATACAGGGAGGGGGGACAGGCCAGGGGGGCAGCTGATCCAGGGAAAACCTGCAGCCTCAAGGCACAGGGACACCTTAGGAAGAACAAGGCAGGTCCCCCATAAGCTGTGCCATGACAGGCAGGAACCAGGAGGAGCTGCTACTGTGTGCTAAACAGGATTACAGGCAAGATCCATGAGCATTACAGGCAGCTGGCCACGCACAGACATTTTACAAATGATAAATGCATAAGCACATCAATACATGATCAGACAGCTGTGGAACTGTGCACTTGCCCATGGATCCCTCCCTCGCCCAATCAGATGTGCGCCTTGCAATCCTTTCTATCCCCTAGCAGCAATAGTCAGGGCTCAGCACACACACATACTTCCCATCATATAAATAGCACTTACTCTGTGATCGAGATCATTGCTGGTGCAGGATGTGCAAGGGGATTTAAATCCCGTGCTTGGAAGTCAGCATGCTCCACTATTCCATGTCACACTATGGAGAAATAACAAGATCACACAAATCCCTTTCTTGTTTTCCACACCCCCCCTCAAGCTGGAGGCGGTGCCCAGATCACTGCACAACTCTTAAAGGGACAGAGCCTCCATGTGAGCCACAGAGACACTGCTGCTGCTGCTGTATCCCAATCATCTCAATTCTAATGTACAAGGCTGGTTTATGAGGGCTTGAGAACGTGCAGCTCAAATAGGTCAAATAAACACACTGCTTTCACGGGCATCTATGGCTCGTAAATCTTTTTATTGGTGTATTAGTAGAAGCAATCTCTTAAAAGCTGAATCCACTAATCTTTATGTACAGCGTGGGTCTTCCAGGGTGCTTTTGTCTCCGTTTATTACAATAGGAGACTTAGATATTATGCAATGCAATATACATTTTATTTTAAGTCTATAAATCGGTCCTCAGCAGAGTAATAACAGTTGCGCAGTATGGGGTGATCAGAACCTTGTTCACTCTATATTGTCTTCACTTTCAACATTTATTTATTTATTTATTTTAAGTATTTATATAGCGCCTACATATTACGCAGCGCTGTACAGAGTTGTCACTAACTGTCCCTCAGAGGGGCTCACAATCTAGTACCTACCATTGACTAGTCATATGTCTATGTATGTATTGTGTAGTGTATGTATCATAGTCTAGAGCCAATTTAGGGGGAAACCAATTAGTTTATCCGGATCAGTTCATTTCAGCGCACGGCTCTGAAAGCCGAGCGCCAAAGCTGGGCGCCCCTTAGCAGCAACGTTATGCTGCGCGGGGCGCGTAGCGGTAATTTGGGGCTCCAGCGGCTGCCAAACCCTGAAATACATCTCCCTCCGAGTTGCGACAACTCGGAGGGGGAATAGTATTTAACGCCGCCTCGGAGTTTTGCGGCAGCGGTGAGAGCCGTCATTCGTCTCTCCCCGCGCCGAACTGAGCGAGTTAATATGTACTCAGCTTATCTGTATTTTTTTTGAATGTGAGAGGAAACCATAGTGCCCAGAGGAAACCCACATTGACATGGGGAGAACATACAAACTCCTTGCAGGGTTTTTGGAAAATCTCAGTTGTTATCTTTATTACTATTATTACGCATTTTTGTTTTATCTACGAGCCAATGCATAGCCGGATATCCACAGTCTCTATGGTGATGAAGAATAAATTGTTATCACACATTGGTGGTTCTGTGACTACTTTTGTCGATAATGGCCTACTTGATAGTTAGCTGGATCCAGGGGGCTGGATAGTGTAATGGTTAAGGGCTCTGCCTCTGACACAGGAGACCAGGGTTCCAATCTCGGCTCTGCCTGTTCAGTAAGCCAGCACCTATTCAGTAGGAGACCTTGGGCAAGTCTCCCTAACACTGCTACTGCCTATAGAGCGTGTCCTAGAGTCCGCCAGGAGAAAAGTGCAATATAAATGTTCTGTGTTTTTTCAATACAGTGCCACGGAATACATTGGTGCTTTATAAATTATTAATAACTAGCAGACCCAAGCCCGTTTGCACAGTAGCAAAAAGCACAGAGACAGCACACACAGGGACACAGGGATTTTATTATAGAGAATATGGCAAGCAATTGTTTTCGGATGGAATATCGGTTTTGTAGTAGTAGCATGGGCGTTGCTAGGCTCCTGAAAGATCTGGGGTTGCAAGGACAAAGGGACAGCCATGACCTGATATAGGCAGAGGCAACTGTAATGTTACCGGGTAACTCAGAGGCAGTGGGCCTGAGATTCCTCCCTAAATAAAGTTAGCAGGGGCGTAACTAGAGGGGACTAGGGGGCCCAGAGCTACGGGGGCACCAAATACTAACCCTCCTTACCTCATACACAGGGGACTATACTTCTGATCAGGGGGTTTTGTGGCTACACTTGTTATGGGTGTGAAGATCATGTTGGCCACACTTGTTTTATGGCCCTTGTAAGATGGGCCCCAAGGCCGTGAAAGGCACCAAGTGGAGGCAAGGGAGGGAGTATGCACATTGGGGGCCCCATCAAAGTTTCGCTGGGGTTCCCATGAATTGTAATTACGCACTGAAATTTAGGCAAAGTGACCCTAAGGCTCCCCTTCCCATATGTGGCCAGCCGTCCCAGTGCCATGCCCCACCTACCATGATGGCGGTGCCGCAGCCTCCATTGTAACGGATGATAGAGCCACCCCGGTAATCAAATCCGGACAATGCAGTAGGCACACTGCAAGGTAAGAATCAGGACACAATCACCATATTCAGGGCATCTATTGCCCTAGCGATGTGCCTGGTAGTGGTCATTGGCAGCAATGTAGCTACCATGCTATGGGCCCCAGTATCATTTTACATTTGGACCTGCTGTTTTAAGCTCTGTTTTTCTAAATGTCCCATGATATGGACCACCTAATTAAAGAGAAACTCCAACCAAAAATTGAACTTTATCCCAATCAGTAGCTGATACCCCCTTTTACATGAGAAATTTGTTCCTTTTCACTAACAGACCATCAGGGGGCGCTGTATGACTGATATTGTGGTGAAACCCGTCCCACAAGAAACCCCTCCCACAAGAAACCCCTCCCACAAGAAAAGTTCGAACTTTTGTCAGTTTCCTGTCTGTGAACCTTGTTGCATTGTGGGAAATAGCTGTTTACAGCTGTTTCCAACTGCCAAAAACCATGCAGCAGCTACATCACCTGCCAACAGTAAAATGTTCACTGGAGTTCCTCTTTAATAGACTGCACACAACTTTGGCCTTAGAATATGGTAGGTCTATAGGACTGCGACTGTGGTAGGAAATAGATTGTGCACTCCTTTGAGGGACAAATAGTGACATGACTTGTTCAGTGTACTCTGTGAAGCACTGCAGAAGATTTCAGCGCTACATAATAATAATAACAACATACAGTTTATCCATAATGTACGAAAGGAAAAGAAATATAGCCACTTAAAGGACCACTATCACAAAAAAATCTAAAATTTAACATACATGTTTATAAAAAGTAAATTTCTCTCAGAAAAAAAAATGCAATATAAATTACCTTTCTCATGTGTTGTTGTCACTTACAGTAGGCAGTAAGAATTTGACAGAACTGACAGGCTTTGGACTAGTTCATCTCCTCACGGGAGATTCTCTGTATTTCCTTTATTCTTTAGAAAACCACCCTATAGAAAGTATCTATATAAGGAGGCCAGCCAGCCTCCCTACTCACTTTTATGTTACATTGACAGTTGGACGGAGCAACCTTCCATTCAGTAAATGCTTTTGAAGATAAACAGAACCATGAGAACCCCCATGAGGAGATGGACTAGTCCAAAACCTGTCAGATTTTTACTACCAACAGTAAGTTACAGTGAGATAGGAAAAAAGTAATTTATAGTGGATTTTACCCTGAAAAAAATGAACATTTTGTACATATGCATACCAATGCACAATACATTTTATACTTTTTCATGATAGTGGTCCTTTAAGGATGGTCACTGATAAATCAAGCAACACCTTATCCAATCAGTTGTTTTGATTAGGCCTCAGCATAAATCGTATAAAAAAAAAAACTAAAAAAAAAACACCAAAGCACTAGTATTGTACTTCCCCTTGCAATACAACCATATTTTACTGAAACATGGTGGGACAGGAAAGGTCCCATCAATACCACTTATATTCTGCCAGGCAAGAAGGATCTGAACCTTGTGAGAACTATTTCAAAAGTTGACTATTCAAAAGTTGCTTAAAAAGTAACTGTCGGGCATAAAATCAATTCTTTATTTTTATCTGATAAACAAGTAATAAGGATGCTAACCAGGCAATCCAAAAGTTAAAAAAAATCACTCTTATTTTAATTCTCCATAAAACATCATTCCCCAGTTTCCCTGGTTCTTATTTGGTTCATCTGCCACACAAAGGAAGTAGCAGGGCATGCTGGGTTTTCTTTTTTACTTTCCCCTCAGACTTAACTAGTGCAGGCTCTTTTCCTCCTGTTTTCCCCTCCCACACCTCTGTTCATCTCTGATTGGCCAATATTTCTTAAAGCCCTTTCTACTGCAGATCTGGGTGGGAGTGTCTGAAGATTGGGAGGGAGGGAGGGGGAAGGGCAAGCAATGACACACAGACAGCGAGGAAATTATGTCAGGATTGGCTTCAAGATAGACAGACAAAACAGTATAACCATTCTTTTTAATAAAGGCTCCCTGACAATGCACACTTGTGAGTCTTCCATAGAGGTAAGAAACCTCCCCGTTATATATATATATATATATATATATATATATATATATATATATATATATATATATTATATATATATCAGTTGCAAGATTTTATACAGTCTGGGCGCCTCCTCATAACCTTTATCCAGTAATTTCAGGAAACAGGTCAGGACATTTCAGGATGAACTGTTTTGGAACAGAGTCCTGGTCAGAAGTAGATTGATGGAGATATAGGTGGTTGTTTGAGATATCTTTTTCAACAGTCTCTTTAAAGACAGACCATGGTACATGCATCCATTAAATGGCTCCAAGGTTGAAGAACAGTGGAGAATCTTGGAGATAGAGCAACTTAATTTGATGCTGGTGGATTTGCCATGTTTAGTAAAAATGTCTAAAAAGGCATCTGGCTGTTGCACTAAATGAAAGATTTATAGGCCACTGTATGCTAAACAGAAAATCTATTGCCAGGTGCACTGCTGCTAATGCTAAATGAGAAAATTGATTGGTTGATATGAGGCCAGTGCTTGTAAATGTTTTTTTTTTTGGGGGGGGGGGGGGGGGCAGACAGAAAAGGATTGGGCCCAAGCCCGAACACTAGTACTGTATTTATTGGTAAAAGGTCAACAAAAGACAATAAAAGGTGTGTATTGGTTACAGTTATTAGTTAAATACAAAAGAGTAAGGAAATTGTCTGGCACTATAGTTTAATGTGCAGCAGCATTGACACAAATTTGCAGGTTATGGTGAACATTGCAAGGATATGTCAGTCTTAGCAAGCAAAAACAACTTAGCAAGCATCAAAAAACAACACTTTGCCTCAGAAGAAGTTTGGCGTTTGCCACACGAAACGGTCGTTAGGCTGCGCACCCTTCGGCACCCACATCTGCTGCCTCCCATCCACACCCAGGCACCATCTAAGACACCTCGGTATGACATTTGTTTTTAGATGCTTGCTAAGACTGTCATATCCTTGCAATGTTCACCATAACCTGCAAATTTGTGTCAATGCTGCTGCACATTAAACTATAGTGCCAGACAATTTCCTTACTCTGTTGTATTTGAATGGACTTTTTTCTTGAGTCTTGAGCACATAGCTTACTGGGTGTTCCTTTGCCAGCTACCATCAGCTTTGCCCGAGTGCCTGCCAGCTCTCCCATATACACAGATATTAGTTAAAGGAGTTGCATGGTGAAAGGAAGATATGCAGATTTACTTACCTGGGGCTTCTACCAGCCCCTAGAAGACTCTCTGGGGGAGAGTTATCAACGCATTACCAACAGTTTTTTCTTCTAAAACTGTTCTAACCATCAGAAGAACAGTTCTGCATGATAGTAAGAAACTTCCCAAAGCCTATGTAATAGCAGCAGTTTAGCGTGGATTTCTAGAGCTACACTACAGTTAAGAAAAGCACAAATCCATCCCTAAACTGCTGCAGATAAGAAGTGCTCATTAGAAGTTCTAAAGCCGCATCTACACGAGTAGATGCGGCCACGATGCTCCTTATTACCTATTAATAAGATCCGACAGGACGGATCTCCGCGAGGGGACAATGGCAGGGAATCGAGCGGAAGATAAGCGGCGCCGGCGGGCACGAGCGGGGAATCGAATGCGGCGCACACGCGGCGAGCGGGGACGCGGCAGGCACGCGGAAGAGGCGATCCGGCGGCTAATCGAGCCGCCGGATCGCTGCAATGTCCCATAGTGTAGATGGGGCTTAAAGACAGTGCAGGCTAGAAGTGATTTGTGAAGGGCTCCTCCCCCCTCACTCAGAGCTTGCTGACAGCAGGTGTGTAGGTTACCTCAGCAACAGCAATTCCCCTCACACAGTGCAGTGCCTGAGAGACCTTCCTAGCTCCTTCTAGTCCTTAAGCCCTGTCTACACAGGGAGAGGTTGTAGCGATCCGGCGGCTCGTTTAGCCGCCGGATCGCCTCTTCCGCGTGCCTGCCGCGTCCCCGCTCGCCGCGCGTGTGCCGCATTCGATTCCCCGCTCGTGCCCGCTCGTCCCCCGCCGGCGCCGCTTATCTTCCGCTCGATTCCCTGCCATTGTCCCCTCGCGGGGAGCGAGCAGGGAATCGGCGGTGCGGAGATCCGTCCTGTCGGATCTTATCAATCGAGCCGCATCAGCGGCTCGATTGATAAGGAGCATCGCGGCCGCATCTACTCGTGTAGATGCGGCTTTACAGTTTAAGAAGGAATCTGCACTATCTAGTGATTTCTTAGGATGTCTGAGACAATTCTGCTCGGATTTCTAAAAACCTACTAATATTTTGTCTCAGACACTCTTGATAAATCTGGCCCACTGATCCCTCACAGCTGTTCCATCCTCATCCAGTCTCCCGCTGTCAGGCTCATATTTTTTGCTGACCCATTGGGTCGGCATCTTCTGTGCATGCGTGGCAGAATGCTCCCAGCGATAGGAGCTTGATCGCGGGCGGCACGTGTGCGCACCTGCGCATGGGCAGAAGACTATGAGCCTGACAATGGGAGACTGGAGAAGGATGGAACTGCTGGGATGGACCAGAGTGTCTTCTAGGGGCTGGAAGACGCCTCAGGTAAGTAAATCTGCATATCTGTAGTTCACCTCGCAACTCCTTTAAGGTTAAGAGCTTACTAGGGGGGTGAGGGCTAGAGGCAGGAGAACTTAGCTTTCCATGTAGGGCAAGAAAGTTAATGTTGGGCATAAAGAAGGGGCTTATTTTAAGGGTTGAGGTTATGGTTTAGACCAGTGTTTCTCAAACCAGTCCTCGTGACTCGCCAATGGTGCATGTTTTGTTGGCAACCTCACCTATGCACAGATGGCCTAATCGTGCTTCCATGTAGCTAAGACACTAATTACCCCACCTGTGCATAGGGGAGGCTGCCTTCAAAACATGTACCGTTGGGGAGTCACAAGGACAGGATTGAGAAACACTGGTTTAGTGTAAACTATAAATACTTAGTTGTGTGTTTTTATAGGATTTATCATTTTTCTAATCTCAGAATTTAGCACAATGGTTTGACTGTGACAAGGTGAAAGTACGCATAGCATATGTTGAGAACTTAGGCACTATGAAATCAACATTATACTTAATAAACTGGAGCACAAAAACAACATGGTCCACAGATCACTTAGTGGTATGAAACTCAAACTGCATTTCTGCTCTAAATCATTAAACATAGCATAATGCAGATGCTGCAGATTTGGACTGGAAGCTGCAATTTGCATGCAAATCGTAAACATTAACATCTCATTGGTTATCGCTCCAGTTACTGAGAGCATCCTGTGCAGCCTGCAGGGCCGGGCCGAGGCATAGGCTGGAGAGGCTCCAGCCTCAGGGCGCAGTGTAGGAGGGGGCGCACAATTCATTCAGCTGTCATTCCTAATTGTGTATGAAGCAGAAAGAAACAAGAAAAGGGGATACATGGCAGTGACTGCAAGCCAGATAACTAGATATTAAGGTGTTGGGGAGGTTGTGGGCCCTGTGGCCCTCTTAGTCTAATAGCAATCATTGTGTGATGGCTGGGGTGGCAGGGATGGAGGGGCGCACTTTGGTGTCTCAGCCTTGGGTGCTGGAGGACTTTGTCCCTGCTCTGTGTGCAGGTGCAGTATGAGATTAGTACTGTGCAGGTATAGCCAGAATCATACACAGGTAATAAAATACAATATAACATCAATCCTAGGGCTTGATTCACAAAAGAGTGCTAACTGTTAGCACGGCCATTTTTCGCACGAATTTTCGCATTGCACGCGATTGCGAATTTTCGCGCGAAACGATAATGTTTTTGTGCGCAAATGTGAATTTTCGCACTAAATCGATATCATTTTCGCGTAAAAATTTGCATTTGCGCGTGAAAACGTTATCGTTTTTATCACGAAAATTCGCACTCGCGCAATGCGAAAATTCACGCGAAAACGCCCGTGCTAACAGTTAGCGCTCTTTGTGAATCAAGCCCCTAGTCTTGGTGTGAAGTCCTTGGTTTCAACACCTGGCACTAGTCTAAGGTCTGAGCGCTCACACAAAGTATTCACGACAGCAGACAGGGAATGAATGAAGACTGGAGGCTTAAGAAGCGGAGGCACGCTTCCAGCCACTCCCACCACGGAATCTGCCAATCGGCATGGCGAGAGTCATCAGTGATGTCAGCCGACCGGCAGGTCAGCTGACGCGCCTTCTGCCCGCAGAAAGGTCCTGTCTCCGCGCGCGCCCGCGCGAGACAGAAACCCTATGAGCTGGAGATAACATCGTTCCCAGCGTGCTAGACGCCAAGGGAACGGATAACGCTTGAGAGCCAGGGAGAGAGGCGGCTGCAGACCCCCCCGTGCGAGTCAGCAGCCGCCAGATCCATGCTTGTTACACTATGGTGAAGTTGCCATGCTAAATATACAATAAAACTGAAGTGTCGCTGCGTCCAGCAGTTTGCAGCGTCCCTGTGTCCCAGGTTTCTTGTTACTGCGCATGTGCGCAGTAACGGACAGCTGGGACCAGGGAGCTGGGAGGACGAGCGAGGTGGGCGGGTGCGCGCTCGGCGGTTGCGTGCGCACGCATGCGCACTGGCGGCTGCGGCCGCCGGAAAAAGACCTAGAGCCCGTTTTTAAACGGGCTTGGGTCTACTAGTGCTCAATATTACTGGTAATCTCAACAGCAAGGTAGCATGCGCAATTAGCTCAACCTGCATTACCTAGGTAACTCATATGTAACCTGGTACCTTACTGTCGGAAATGCAGTAAAATAGCCGCACACTCCCTGCTGGTTGCTGAATACACCCCATAGTGAGATCCAAAAGTCTGAGACCGGTAGGGAGAATTTTTATTTTACATTCTTTTTTGTAATTTTATACATTTTATTTTTTACAATTTTTTTATATTAAATCATAGGATCAGTAAAGCAATTAAAGTTAAAAGTTGAATCGTTTTATGAATTTCTTAAAATTTGGTATAATTTCTTTGTTTTCTTCATGACAGCATGCATTCAAGCTAAGGATTTTCTAATTTTATGGAAAACTTGCTTTCTATCCCAGCCAGATTTCAGAAATTTCCAAATTTTGTGATGTTACCGAATGCTTGACTTTCTCATTCTCCAAGTGCCCCATAAATATTTGATGGGATTGGAGTCGGTACTTAGTGCCCAGTGTTGTTTTTCAAATATTTCTTGAACAGCTTTGACATATGTTTGGAACTATTATGCCACTGCAATATTAATTTTTGCAATATCAATCTCTGACAAGAGGCGCTCAGTGTTATTAGGCTGCTTACACTCCGACCCGAGGAAGCGGGCTTGAACCTGTGAAACGCGTTGCCAGTGCTAAATAAACGCTTTTTATATTATAGGTCATTTAGGTAAGCCACCTCACTTTTTTTTTATTTTTATTATTGCTTTTACAGTGAACCTAAATCAAACTAAAAAAAAAAGGTTTCACTTTACTGGGGCTTCTACCTGCACCCTGCAGAGATCCTGTGCCCACGCCGTCACTCAACGATCCTCCAGTTCCCAGCAGCGACAAAGTTTTGATTTCCACTGACAGGCCAGTTGATGACCACTGCGTCTGCGTGGCCCTGGCCACGTGCATCTTTAATCATGCTCCAGTTACTGAGAGCATCCTGTGCAGGTGCAGTATGAGATTTCCGAGCACTGTGCATGCGCAGGATGCTCCCGGCTATGGGAGCGTGATGAAGGACGTGCGTGGTCAAGGCCACACAGGCGCAGTGGCCATCCACTGGTCAGTTGGTAAAAACCGAAACTGAGCGCCTGCAGGGGAATGGAGAAACATTGAGTGACAGTGCAGGCACAGGAAGTCTGCAGGGGGCTGGTAGAAGCCCCAGGAAAGTAAAACTCTTTTTTTTTTATTTAGGTTTTATTTGCTTTGATTTAGGTTTCCTTTAACTAAGTTTTATTTACACCTGGGTGCCTCTTTACCCTTAGTGTGCATAAATCCATCCCCCAACACAATGCAGTTGGAGGGGGTCAATTCTGGCCTCACAATGTTAATACCATTATGAGAGCCAGTCTTTTCTATCAAGGAGAGCGACCAAATCCAGTCCGGTTTGGGCACCCCGAGTGGAGTCGAGTTAGTTGTCTCCACCTGCCTCAAGTGGTTGCCTGCCCTCTTTGAAACCTACCATTGTGAGTAGCCCTTTTTGTCTATAATTTCCCATTACTGACAACTAACATACTACGCTATTTGGGCTCCCATTTGTCTCTGTGTCTTTTTTCCTTAGGGTGCCAAGAAGACACCCCATCCCTTCACAACTCTTTCCACAGTCCCTTTCTAGTGACAGCAGGCTGCAGTACCCTGGAAATGTTCATGTTTACAGAGCAGAAGGTTCAGCTGGAGAGATGAATGTGAATGGAGAGTGGAGGGAGCGTGAGCTGGAGTTATTCTTGTCCCTATTTGAGATGGTTTACTGCAGGAAGCTCTTCTTCACCTAATGTAATCACAAGCTTGGAATGCAAGATCTAAAATAACAGGAATAGCTGGAATACTTCCAGGGACTTTAATTGGTGAATGTAAATACACTTGAGGTGCTTTTTATGTTGGCAGCAAACTTCATATGACAGCTGAGCCTGAGTTTTGCTCTTAATATATTTGGAACTATATTTAATAAGGGGTGAAAATGGCATTTGTCAATGGCCCACTGTGACTGTCAGTCTAGTATTACCGTAACAAGTAACAGAACCTGGATAAGTGGCGTGGTAATCATTTCACATCTGGGACAGGTTCTAGTCTATTTGTCGTTTGACGCAAACAACGCTCCCCCCAGTAAGAAATGCAGTGAGTATCTGTTCCCAGGTTTTAGTAAATAAAGGGAGATGGGCAGTCATTCCACTGGCCAATAGAACAATCATAGGGGCAGATTTACAAAGCAGCATTATGCTATAATCCATGAATTTACACACATTAGTTTATATTAAGTCTTACCTCTCAGACCTTAAAGAGACACTTAAGCCAGAAAAAAAAAATGAGTTTTACTCACCTGGGTCTTCTACCAGCCCCCTGCAGCAGTCCTGTGCCCTCGCAGCCACTCACTAATCCTCTGGTCCCCCGCTGCCAGCTAGTTTCGTTTTTGCCGACAGGCCCGTCAGGACTGGCCACGCATAGCTTTTTCCGCATTCCCGACTGTAATTAGCGCTATTGCGGGCTGCAACGCGTACAAAAATACGCGTTGCCGCATATCTATGCGTGCGTAATAGCGCTAATTACAGCCGGGAATGCGGAAAAAGCTACGCGTGGCCAGTCCTGACGGGCCTGTCGGCAAAAACGAAACTAGCTGGCAGCGGGGGACCAGAGGATTAGTGAGTGGCTGCGAGGGCACAGGACTGCTGCAGGGGGCTGGTAGAAGACCCAGGTGAGTAAAACTCATTTTTTTTCCTGGCTTAAGTGTCCCTTTAAAGGGAACCTGAAGCGAGTAAAATTATTTAAAATAAACACATCACGTATCTTTAAATTAATATTACATATGAACCTCACCGTCAATTCCTCTCAGTAGCTCACCATTTTCTTCTTACAGTGATCCCTTCCAGTTCTGACAATATTTTGTCAAATAACTTACAGACGTAGCCAAACCTTGAGAGACATGCTCACTTCTAGCCATTTTTGGGGAAAACGGGGCCTCGCAAACACTGCTCTGTCACTGGGACATATACATGTGGGGGATGTGTGTATTGTCGTTATCTTGAGGTTGGCAGATCAGTGGTGCTACCGCATGGTCGTAAATGGTGGTTGCGACATTTTGTAAATTGCAACACGATAGGGGTCATTTACTTAGATGTGGATGTTTTTACGTTGGTAAAACTACACGCGCATTTAAAGAGAGGATTAAGGACCATATCGGTGACATCACTAACTGCAATTTCAAATCCCCAATTGCTAGACACATACACCTTGAACATAGAGGAGACTCTAGTTTCGTCAAATTTGTCGGCCTAGACAGGGTACACTTACATCCTAGGGGTGGTGATTGTTATAATTTAAGTAGGCCTCAGTTATTCCCACTGAGTTTAGGTAAAAGGCTTGTCTGCAGAGCATACCTTTAAAATAAATAGAGTTTCTTGTGATGCAGGCAGAAGCATCTCAGTGTCTGCTTGAAGCAGATGAATAACAAGCAGATACTGAGAACATGTTCCTGAAGGAAGGCCACAGGCCTACACTGCCCCAGACAAATGGACTACGAGAACAATCAACATAGGCCATATTTACAAAATACCACATTCTTGTAAGTAAGTGAAAAGTGGTCATTAAATATTAATCGAGGAGGTGTGTATTAGGACACCACGAGGGGTCTAAGCCAATAGTCGGGTCTGGGGGATGGCTAAGATGAGGTCACATTTAACTCTTTCCTAGTCGGTATTAAAGGGCCGGGTGGGCTGACGGAGCTCACTCTGATTCCTACTTTCATGCTCTTCTATCTGCTAACTGGAACACCTAATAATTTCCTTCTTTATGTAATCTGATATAATGTATGCTGTACACAGTTAGTCTAGATGTAACATAGAGTAGATATAAGAAGACCTGATTACCCTCAGCAGGAAGGTAATCACGCCGCTGTAACGCAACATGGAACTTTGCTTGGCTAGGATATGACGTACTGTATCGGTATAGCTGTGTACTTAATAAACTCCATCAAACTTTGAAGAAGCCTGAGAAAGTATATCTCCTACTTGCTGTGATGAGTCGCGTGTGCAACTATCGCTGATGAGTTTGCTGGTGCCGGAGGAAAAGGTGATTTATAACAGTTTATAACAGTGAAATATCGATAGAAAGTTGCTACAATTGGAGTCCAGATGAATTTTCGAATTAAAAGCAACAGAACCCAGAGGGTTAAATGAAATTAAATTAAATTTTTTGTGAGGACTGCAGCCTCATTATCCTGAACATTTTGCCTGAGGAGATTTACCTATAGATTTTAAGGGGAACTCTAGTTAGTCAATTATTTATGTATTTGTCTGTATGATTAGATGTGTATATTAATAAAGATTTTTTTGTAGTTTCTTATGCACCCAAGAGGCAATTTTCTCTTTTTACAGTTTTATATAATAATAATAATATCAGCAGCTGTCAGTTACAACTGAATGTGCAAAGTAATGTCCATGTTTCCCTATGGCTCAAGTGGGTGATATTACAGTTTAACAGTGTGCTGACCAGGAAGCTGTTATGGGGTAATGGCCATTTTCAAAATGAAGGACGGAGAATTCATTGATCACAGTAGACAAATGGGACGCAGGAGAGATTGAGTAGACTACACAGGAGGTAAGTATGACCTGTGTATGTTTATTTTGACTTTTTATTTTCGGTTCAGGTTCTGCCAAGCCCGATCGGGTCCGCTCTACTGTGCAGACGTGAGCCGTCTGCACCATCGCAGTAGAGTGGCCCCGATCAGGCTCAGCTATTTCCCCCAGAGCCCATCGGAAAGCTGCTACCACGTCTGCGCACAGGGGTGGGGAAAGTTAATATTTACCCTTTGTCCGAGGATTCCCATGCTGGGAAGTAGTGAGGGGGTGGTATGCATTCTATGCTGTGTCTTGGCTGAGATTCAAACTCAGGTCTCTTTTTCTGTAACGCAAAAGCGGTAGTCACTATTGGGCGTATTTACTATGCAGCAGTAAGGCGGCACAGGAAGCACACAGCAGTTTTACCAGTACTTCCAACAGATATGGAGTGTACATTACACAGTTAGCACAACTGTGTTACCTAGGTAAAACTTACATTGCTCAAATACTGTGCACTATGCAATTATCATAGCACTCGGTACCTGAAAAACATGCGTGTTTCCTAGCTAACATGGGTCATGCTAATAGCGCAGTTTTGCATATGGATCAGTAGTGCACGACAGATAAATGTTGGTAATCAAATCAATCCTTTTGATGCCCTGAAAGGTAGGTAAGATTGGATTAACCACTTGATGACCCAGCCTTTACCCCCCCTTAAGGACCAGCGCTGTTTGAAGGGATCTGTGCTGGGTGGGCTGTGCAGCCCCCAGCACAGATCAGGGTGCACGCAGAGCGATCAGATCGCCCCCCTTTTTTCCCCCCTATGGGGATGATGTGCAGGGGGGGTCTGATCGCTCCTGCTGGTGGCATGTTGCGGGGGGGGGGGCACCTCAAAGCCCCCCTCCGCGGCGACATTCCCTCCCCCTCCCTCTCCTACCTGTCCCCCCAGTGATCCGGGCTGCACAGGACGCTATCCGTCCTGTGCAGCCAGTGACAGGAAGTCCTCTGTCACATGGCGGCGATCCCCGGCCGCTGATTGGCCGGGGATCGCCGATCTGCCTTACGGCGCTGCTGCGCAGCAGCGCCGTACAATGTAAACAAAGCGGATTATTTCCGCTTGTGTTTACATTAAGCCTGCGAGCCGCCATCGGCGGCCCGCAGGCTATTCACGGAGCCCCCCGCCGTGAATTGACAGGAAGCAGCCGCTCGCGCGAGCGGCTGCTTCCTGATTAATCAGCCTGCAGCTGGCGACGCAGTACTGCGTCGCTGGTCCTGCAGCTGCCACTTTGCCGACGCACGGTATAAGCGTGCGGTCGGCAAGTGGTTAAAGATAGGGATGGAAGAGTTAAGATGCGTACACACCTGTGATTGATGTCACCCATTGGGGATCAGGATCTGATCCCTTTTGGCGACATTGCTAGGCTGGGTTGCACAGGCGTGTGTTAGCTGTGTAGCTAAAAATGCGATGTGTTGCTAAGCAGGGAACGACGAAGGGACGATGGAGCGGCGGGTGCCTAACGCCACGCGGTGGAACAGTGTGAGCAATAGAATCACAGGTGTATACGCATCTTAACTGTTCCATCCCTATCGTTAATCCTATCTAACCTACCTTTCAGGGCATGAAAAGGATTGATTTGGGAGTGAGTAGAGTTAATCGCTTACGGGTCAGGGGCGGCTGTACACACGCCTGATTAACGGTTGTTATTGGCCGCCTCGGCTGACTTGAGACAGGCGTGTGTACAAGGCTTTACTGTAAGGGCTAGAATGAGCCGTGAGCAATTAAACATCATTAAACAACTGTAACACTTTAGAGTAAGCACCACAATGTATAATACCTTTAATAATCATTTTGTATGCTATAATATGCACTTTGCACTCAAATAACCTGGACCTTCTCGTTGGTTACATTGACCCCCCCCCCCTTGACCCCCCCCACCCCCCACTTACCCCATGCCCTGCACAACGTCACTCCCACGCCGCTCTGTTCCCCTCCGCATACAGCAGAGCAGGTGGCCATGTGTTTGCACAGCCTCAGCCCTGCAATGTCGCCCGAGGGATCGGCTTCTGATATTTGTCAGGAGACATTTAAGGTGGCCATATATCTATAGCTCTCAACTGTCCCTCTTTGGGAGCCCTGTCCCTCTGTCCTCCTCATTTGTCCCTCTTTTAGGACTTTGTCCCTTTTTCTATGTAAACATATATATGTATCTCCTAAAAAATGTGTTTGATTGACTCTAAACTTTATCCCCATCCTTTAATTGATATATTACTAATTTTAAAATGTTAATATGAAGGAAAATGAACCAGGATAGAAAGAACCAGAGTGGTTTGAATTATAAAACAACCTATTTTTCTTATCAAATCTTTATGGCATGTGTGACTAGGGTGTGTGTCGGGGGCGTGATCAGGGATGTGGCAGGGGCGTGGCTTAAGTGTCCCTCTCTCTCATCTGAAAAAGTTGGGAGGTATGCATATATCAAGCGACTTGGTGGCCGATTCTATTATTGTAATCGAATTGGATGAAAACTGGTGCCGCCAAGTGCATGCCGACCGACAATGTGACTTTTAGTCGATTGCACATGCTGCAAGATGTTGGGCCGACTTGCTCGATCGGGTGTGCGGCGGGAATGGCTTGCAATTTCGGGACAATTGACGAATGCAGCAAAAGCCCTGGCGCTGTCCTCCCCTAATGTTAAATGTCCCCCCCCCCCCCCACCACCCCCCGGTGCCCAGTGCAAGGTATACATTACTTGTCCATGGCCTCCGCTTGTCCCTCTGCTAGCTCCGAGTGCACTCCTTGCTCCATACATGTGCGCCACGTGGTTGCCTAGTAAGGCGTGCAAGTGATGTCAGACGTCATACAAGTGGCCACGTTACTAGGTAACCACGTGACTCGCATGTTTGAAGAACAGAGTGCGCCCGGAGCCAGCGGGGACAAGCGGAGGCCACGGACAGGTAATGTATACCTTGCACTGGGCACTGGGGGGGGGGGCATTTATCATTAGGGGGACAGCGTCGGAGCGGTGAGGCATTCGGATGCGGCTTCACAAGGCGAATTCCAGATCGACTTCAGCATGACATTGATCGGGAATTGGCCTATGATGTATGTGCAGCTGACAGATCTCTCTCATCAGATTCGATTAGAGAGAGATTTGTCTCTTGGCCGAATCTGCCCATACATCGCTAGATGTATGGCTACCTTAATTGTATATGGGCCTTTAGGCTTTCTGAATTAGGGTTTCTTTATAGGACAGGTACACTTATAATACATCTCAAGCCTCTGTGTTTCTCTGTAGTAGCCAGCAGCACCCAGTGCTATGTTCAGCTATAGCTACACCCAGCTGTCAGAGCTCTGTTTTATGTATGCTGTGGCCACATCCTCCAGCTGCTGGAGGCATCACTTGCCAGATACCAGCTGCCCTGTGGACAGCTTCTTATTGATCCTAATGGAAAAGGCTGATACAAATGACCATATTTCCTATGCATTTCTTTCATAAGTAAACACACAATTTGCATAATGCATAGTTATAAATGTGCTTAGAGGCACTTCACACGTATTGATTCCAACTCTATGCAAAGTTTGCAACCATTTTTCACTTCTGATCTTTTATGCATCTATAGTGTCTGAATCACGCAGCTAAGGGTCTAAGGCCCATATCCACTACGTGATTTTTCCAAAAGGTTTTTTGCGACAAGTGATTTTTTTCCATGATATTACGCAATGTAGTTTAAAGAAATGTTCAACGATAGCCGATTACACGTGACAATCGTTCACTTTGAATGACCACCATGACGGATCCAATTGTGGACTGTTGTTCCGATCTCCATTGACCCCACCAACTACTATCATTCAACATCATGTTTGTTCCCACGGTATTCGATTGTGGAAGATGGATTGTGCAACTATTGTTGGTCGCGGTGTTCATCGCCTAGTTTCACCCGATCCATCATCTGCGGTGTTTGTGATGAGTATTCAGCTTTAGACACAGAGGAACAGCAGGACTGCCAGGTAATTTGCTTTGTTTACAAAATAAATAAATATGGCAGCCTCCATATCCCTCTCACTTCAGGTGTACTTTAAAGAGGAACTGTAGCGAAAAGAGGGGAAAAAAAATAAATCAATACATTGCAAAGTGGGAAGTTAAAAGGACCCTGAGCAGTAACCTAAATTAAAAGATTTCACTTACCTGGGGCTTCCTCCAGCCCACTGTAGGCCGCGAGGTCCCCAGGAGTCCTCCTGGCTCCTCTCCGTGTCCCAGTAACGGCTCCCATTACCAGCGACACCCGGGTCGGGTGTCGGGACGACACTTTTTGGATCCTGGATGCGCACGCATCGGTGCACGCAAAACCTTGCCCCATTCACATCAATTGTCATGGTGCGGTCGGCTAGTAGTTAAAGAAAAAAATATAAGCATTACCCCCCCAGTGGTGCCTAACCGCCCCGTTGTTGCCTAACCCTAACCGTCCCTGGGTGGTGCCTAACCCTTACCACCCCCGGTGGTGCCTAACCCTAAGCAACCCCCTGGTGGTGCCTAACCCTAATCCCCCCCCCCCCCCCCCCGCGTGTTGCCTAACCCAAACTGCCCAAGTGGTGCCTAGCCCTAACCACCCCCCTGGTGGTGCCTAACCCTAACCACTCACCCTTTTACACATACAAAGGATAATATTGTAATGACACATATTATCGTAATGAAATCATTACAGATAATGACATATTATCGTAATTACATCATTACACATCTTAAAGACATATATAATCATCAATTACCGTAATTACAAATCTTTATTTATCGTAATGACACATATATCGATACAATCCACATATATCGATATAATCGTCAATTATCATAATAAAAATACACAATATGAGACAATGAAAGTCTAGATTTAGTTTCAAAAATCTATCTCTTCAGCGATCGTTTTACGTAACATTTCGATTGTACGCAATGGTGCCCAAACGTGTGAAATTGAGTGAAAAATTACAAAACCGATAATCAACATTAAGAAGATAGCCGCGACCCAAATTGTTAGCGCTATAATTAGCTGATCCGTAGTCCAAAACCTCAGATTTCTACTACCTACTGTAAGTGACAGCAATATAGGAGAAAAGTAATTGATATCACTTTTTACTCTGGGAGAAATTGACTTTTTATTGATGTGTTGTCTTATATTTTAAATTTTACACTTTTTCGCTATGGTGGTCCTTTAACAAAAGCTGGTATTGATGGAAAATTGTTAAGCTGCACTTTATTATACGCTACAGTATCACAACAGTTGCCGTGTAGCTTGGTAACCGATCACAGCTCTAAGCTGGGTAATAAATGACAGAGCTATGAGGAGAGGAAGACCCTTCTCACATATCAATCTGCACAGCAGTGCCTGTCACTCATTGTGCTGGCTGCTCACTGGAGAGTGAAGGGAGACATTGGCTCCTCAGATCCTACTGTAAGCAGGGCAGTTTAGATTGGTCAGGGATGTCTATTAATCATAATCCTGCTGGAAAACACAGCTGCTAGCTCTGCATGACTTACTATGTGTACTTTCTGCTAGCGCTATATTTTTACTCACATTGCATTATGGAGTGAGATGCCAACTTAAACTTTATTTTGTTATGGGGAGTAGCCAAAAAAACTTCCAAATGTTTATTCACACATTTTGTTAGCTGTAGCGCGTTAATATCAACACTGTTTGTTAACTATGCAGTGTGGTAACAAAAATCACACACTGCAGAGAGCTGTGCAACAACTTCCGATTATTTTAGTATGCATGGTCATCTGCCGGGTGTTAAAGAGGCACTGTAGTGACATATAGCAAGATGCAGTAAATTATTCAGGATGCCCACGTTTACCGTAATTTTCCTGGTTTCAGCATCAGAAACACTTTTATATCTATGTATTGCTGTACATTAAAAATAGCCCTGCCTTTCCAGAGTTGTTTAGCCTAAACTGATTAGCTATGTGGAGTTCTAGATAGATATAAACCAGGTATATTGTACTGGCTTTAGAACTCTCAGTAACCAAACATTCCGCAGAGATCACCTGACAGAACTAAATAGATCACCCAAGACAGGAGGAGCTATGCTCATCCTGCTAAGGGACCATGATTTTAAATGGAATAGCAGGGTCTAGTATACAATGCTATTGCATGCAATCCATTTTGTGAGTTAACGTCCCCTTTCTTCAATCGCATAATTTTGCAATCTACTTGTTTTTAATGCTTCTACTGTTCCAGTGATGAGAGCATCATGAGTGCAGAAGGTTAATGATTGTTTATATCTAAATGGGGAGAGGGGCTTACTGAGCGTACGAGAGAGAACGGCGCCGGAGACTTGGGCGCAGGACACAGCCAGTATATGGCTGATCCTGCTGCCGCACAAGTCCGGGCCGTGTTAATTACTATTCCCCCTCCAGGCCGACATGGATAGTGGGGGAATTAAATAATTCGGCTTCCAGCAATTGCTGGAAGCCGAATTATTGTTTTAAAAGCAACTTCAGGTCCGTCTTCTGACGGCGCTGAAGTTACTCCTTGTGCCTGCGATAGCCGTAGTTCCTATTACGGCCTATGGTGGCGCCGGCTGCGCCCAAGTCTCCTGCGCTGCTGCGCCCAATTGTCCAGCGCTGGATTTACCGTGTTAGGCTTACTGAACATGCTGGGGTTAGATGAGGAGAGAGAAGGTCTTATTGAAGGTGCTGGGGAGAGAGAGGGCTGCTTATTGAGAGTCTGGAGGAAATGCAGGGAGGGGACTCGAGGGAGAATGGAGGCTACTGAGGGTCATGGGTGAGAAAGAGGACAGAATGATCACTACTGAGGGTGCTTGGGAGTCAGAGCCGGCTCTACGCAGGGGCAAGAGGGGGCGGGGCTCCCTCAAATAAATGTTGTGCCCCTCAAGCAGGTGGGGTGGCAGCGGAGAGAGAAGAGAGAGCAAGGGGCACAGCGGTGGGGAAGGGGGGACGTCTCCCCCCCTTCGCTCACCTTCTCTTGCTCCACCCTCCAGATATGAGCGGCTGGCAGCGGCGGCAGAACACTTCCTCTCTTCCCAGCATGGGAGAGAGATCTGTGCGCCACTTCTCTGGTCTAGACTAAACCAGAGTAGTGGCGCACAGATCTCTCTTCCACGCTGGGAAGAAAGTAATTAGTGCTCTGCCACTGGCCTGCCGCCAGCTGCTCATATCTGGAGGTGTAAGCGAGGGAGGGGGAGCCCCAGGTGATGGAAGGGGGGGGGAAGACTTCCTCTCCGCTGTGCCCATCGCTCCCTCTTCTCTCTGCTGCGACCCCAACTGGGGACATCTATACACTTGGCTATACTGGTAGTCGGGACACGGTAAGTCCTTACTACCTTACTATATGTACTGGGGACACCTATAGACCTGGCTACATATACTGGGGACAGCTATACACCTGACTACGTATACTGGGGACATCTAAAGCCCTGGCTACATATACTAGGGACATCTATACACCCGGCTACCTATACTGGGGACAGCTATACACCTGGCTACATATACTGGGGACATCTATACACCTGGCTACATATACTGGGGACAGCTATACGCCTGACTACATATACTGGGGACACCTATACACATGGCTACATATACTGGGGACATCTATACACCTGGCTACATATACTGGAGACAGCTATACGCCTGGCTACATATACTGGGGACACCTATACACATGGCTACATATACTGGGGACAGCTATACACCTGGCTACATACTGTATACTGGGAGTGGGGACACCTATATACCTGACTACATATACTGGGGACACATATAGACCTGGCTACATATACTGGGGACAGCTATACGCCTGGCTACATATACTGGGGACACCTATACACCTGGCTACATATACTGGGGACACCTATACACCTGGCTACATATACTGGGGACATCTATACGCCTGGCTGCATATACTGGGGACAGCTATACGCCTGGCTACATATACTGGGGACAGCTATACACCTGGCTACCTATACTGGGGACACTGGCTGTCTGTCATTATGTGCATTTACTGGTGAAACGCTGTCTCTCATTACATGCATTTACTGGTGAAAAACTGTCTGTCATTACGTGCATTTACTGGTGAAAGGCTGTCTGTTATTATATGCATTAACTGAGAGAGTTAGAGAGTAACTTTTGACTGTTATTATTTATTGGTATTATATAGCGCCAACATATTATGCAGCGCTTTACAATACATAAGGTAACAGACCATGATAATAAGAGGGATAGACACAATATATGTAATATGCAGACACAATGCCAGATCAGTGGTGTTGCAAGAAATTATGGGGCCTATAGCAACATTTTTATGGGACCCTCAGAACTAGGCAATGTCCCCTGCCCCTACCCTATGGCTATGAGCTGATTGGGCAGTTGACATTCCCATGCAATGTACACTGTGTATAGTCCTTGGGCTAAGAGACAAAGCCAAAGGGTGGGGAAACAAAGGAGAGCTGGTGAACACATCAAGTACAACCTGGGCCCCCTCTGCTCAGGGCCCCATAGCAGGTGCTATGGCTATTGCTACACCCCTGTGTAATACAAGTTCATGTAATTCTGTGGGCAGTGTGGATGATCAGGTAGAAGACACAAGGAGGGAGGGCCCTGCCAGAGGCTACCAATCTAAAGGGAAAGAGTGGTGACAAGAGTGGTGTTCAGCAATCAAACTGAGCGTATCAAACAGGAAATTACCTTGGTGTGTTGCAGAATTGTGTTGAATTGCTGGTGAATTCTGGTAAATTCAATTGTTCCACCCTTAAAAAAGCTACCCATTAAAACAAGAAGAAGCCTTTCTTATATAGACAGCCAGGGCAAATGTCTGAACAGGAAGGCCTCCTCAGCTGAGAGTGGATCAGGATATTAACCACTTGAGGACCACAGTGGTAAACCCCCCTAAAGACCAGGCTGTGTTTTGTGTAATTGTCCACTGCAGCTTTAAGCCCAAGCTGCAGGCCCGCACAGCACAGTACACGAGTGATTCCCCCTCCCTTTTCTCCCCACCAACAGAGCTCTCTGTTGGTGGGGTCTGATCGCCCCCCCCCCCTTGTGTTTATTTATTTATTTTTATAAATATTTATGTTCATTTTTTTTTTTTACTGTTTTTGACTCATTCTGTTTTTTGTTTTGTTTTTTGTAGAAACCCCCTCCCTCCCCCCAGCCGGCCAATCACGCGATCGGCTGTCATAGGCTTCTGCCCATGAGAGCCGATCGCTCTCTTGTCTACCAGGGGGACAGCCGTGTCACACGGCTGTCCCCAGTACAGCGCTGCTGCTGCTCGCAGCGCTGTACCATGTAAATAGACAGCAATCGCGCCGTCTAACAGTCTCCCGAGCGGCAATAGCCGTTCGGAGACTGAAGCCGGGGCGGAGCTCCACCCCCGAGAAGGAGATGCGCGTGCACCCTGCGCGCGATCTCCTTCAGTAGCAGGCTCCAGGTAGTGTTGGGCGAACATCTAGATGTTCGGGTTCGGGCCGAACAGGCCGAACATGGCCGCGATGTTCGGGTGTTCGACCCGAACTCCGAACATAATGGAAGTCAATGGGGACCCGAACTTTTGTGGTTTGTAAAGCCTCCTTACATGCTACATACCCCAAATTTACAGGGTATGTGCACCTTGGGAGTGGGTACAAGAGGAAAAAAAAATTTAGCAAAAAGAGCTTATAGTTTTTGAGAAAATCGATTTTAAAGTTTCAAAGGGAAAACTGTCTTTTAAATGCGGGAAATGTCTGTTTTCTTTGCACAGGTAACATGCTTTTTGTCGGCATGCAGTCATAAATGTAATACATATAAGAGGTTCCAGGAAAAGGGACCGGTAATGCTAACCCAGCAGCAGCACACGTGATGGAACAGGAGGAGGGTGGCGCAGGAGGAGAAGGCCACGCTTTGAGACACAACAACCCAGGCCTTGCATGAGGACAAGAAGCGTGCGGATAGCATGCTTTGTACCACCATGCAGTCATAAATGTAATAAAGATAAGTGGTTCAATAAACAGGGACCACGCGGCAACGCTAACCCAGCAGCACCACACGTGATGGAACAGGAGGAGGCGCAGGAGGAGAAGGCCACGCTTTGTGAGACACAACAACCCAGGCCTCGCATGAGGACAAAAAGCGTGCGGATAGCATGCTTTGTACCGCCATGTAGTCATAAATGTAATAAAGATAAGAGGTTCAATAAACAGGGACCACGCGGCAACGCTAACCCAGCAGCAGCAGCAGCAGCAGCACACGTGATGGAACAGGAGGAGGCGCAGGAGGAGAAGGCCACGCTTTGTGAGACACAACAACCCAGGCCTTGCATGAGGACAAAAAGCGTGCGGATAGCATGCTTTGTACCGCCATGTAGTCATAAATGTAATAAAGATAAGAGGTTCCATAAACAGGGACCGGCAACGGTAACCCAGCAGCAGCAGCAGCAGCACACGTGATGGAACAGGAGGAGGCGCAGGAGGAGAAGGCCACGCTTTGTGAGACACAACAACCCAGGCCTTGCATGAGGACAAAAAGCGTGCGGATATAGCAGCAATGCTTTTTGCCGCCATGCAGTCATAAATGTAATACAGATGAGAGGTTCAATAAACAGGGACCGGAAACGCTAAACCATCCCAGATGTTCATCGGTCATGTTACTTGGTTGGGGTCCAGGAGTGTTGCGTAGTCGTTTCCAATCCAGGATTGATTCATTTTAATTTGAGTCAGACGGTCTGCATTTTCTGTGGAGAGGCGGATACGCCGATCTGTGATGATGCCTCCGGCAGCACTGAAACAGCGTTCCGACATAACGCTGGCTGCCGGGCAAGCCAGCACCTCTATTGCGTACATTGCCAGTTCGTGCCAGGTGTCTAGCTTCATGCCCGGTTTCAGGTCCAGCGGTGCCAGCCACAAATCCGTCTGTTCCTTTATTCCCCTCCAAATTTCCTCCCCTGTGTGCTGCTTATCCCCAAGGCAGATCAGCTTCAGCAACGCTTGCTGACGCATGCCAACAGCTGTGCTGCACTGCTTCCACGATCCTACTGCTGCTGGTGCTGGGTTAGCATTTCCGGATGAGGTACAGCTTTGAGATGCGTTGTAGGAGAAGGAGTCAGAGAGGTAGGTGCTGCTGTTGTTATCCAGCTGTTTGCGGCGTGGGCAACACCCGCGCCGTAGCAGGTAAGGAATCGCTGCCAGGCTCCACAAGGTTCACCCAGTGCGCGGTAAGGGAGATGTATCGACCCTGGCCCGAACGCACTCGTCCAGGTGTCAGTGGTGAGGTGAACCTTGCAGGCAACGGCATTCTTCAAGCTTCGGGTTATTTAGCTGACCACGTGCTCATGCAACTCAGGCACTGCAGAGCGCGCAAAGTGGTAGCGGCTGGGAACCACGTAACGTGGGATGGCCACTGACATCATGCCCTTGAAGCTGTTTGTCTCCACCACTCGATATGGCAGCATTTCGCAGGCCAGAAGCTTGGCTATGCTGGCTGGCTGTTACTGCCACGGCCCGGGGGTCATTTGCTGGCAATTTCCTCTTGTGCTCAAACATCTCAGAGACAGACAACTCAACCGTAGCGCTGCACACCGAAGGGCTGTTGGTTGTTGTGTTTGATGAACACTGGGAGACCTCAAGAGCACTAGTCCGGAAAGTGACAGTGTCAGCATCGTCTGATGTTTGTGAATGTTGTGAACCACGCAATGGCTGGGCTACTGCTGCTGCTGAGGCGGGTCTGGTGGTGAGTCTGGTGAACCCAAGGGAGGCAGTGTTGCTGGTGGTACCCTGTCCTGCCGCGTTTGCCCACAGAGTGGGATGTTTGGATAGAATGTGGCGGCTCATGCTGGTGGTGGAGAGGTTGTTAATACTTTTCCCCCTGCTCAGGCGGGTCTTGCACACCTTGCAAATCGCCATGGTAACATCCTCAGTGCAGTCTTCAAAGAAAGCCCAGACTTTAACTGGCTGAGGACTCGGACCTCGTGCGTGATGTGCTGGTGCTGCTTAACCCACTGCTGGACGCTTGAGAGGTCATCCAAGTAATTATCTGGTCCTGTTCTTTTGGATCTGTGAGGGTTGTTGTCCTGGACAACATGGGCAGTATTGAGTGGGTTTTCTTGGGTGCTCCCCTGTGGCCTGTACGTGAACCGTCAGGGGAAACACCTCTTCCCTTGCCCCTCCCTCTTTCACCGGATTTCTTCCTCATTTCACTTATCCTTAAAGTACACGCTGACTGGCAGCAGTACAGTGGCAGTACAGAAATGCTATACAGTGGTGGGTGAGCGGTGTACCACTATTGTCAGCAGTGACACAGAGCACAATGCTATACAGTGGCGGGTGAGCGGTGTACTACTGTTCCCAGCAGACACAGAGTGGAAGTAAACACAATGCTATATAGTGTGGCTGAGCCGTGTACACAGAGTGGCATTAAACACAATGCTATATAGTCTGCTATATAGTCACCCCGAACAGGGTGATGTTCTGCAGAACCCAAACAGTGGCAAACACTGTTCGCCCAACACTACTGGGAGGGAACGCAGATTTTAGTACCTAAACACACGATACAACATGTTTTCCGGGGTCGGACTCTGAGGCACATACAGATGGTCCCGATCATCATCCTCATCATACAACTCTTCTCCTGAGTCTGACCCACCCACCACCTCTGCCACCCCAACATCCCCAGACACAGACCCCTCATCGTCCTCAACATTAACTTGGGATGCTGGCCTGAGCCAGACCTCCTCCTCCACATCAGGCCCCATCATCTCCTCAATGGCAGCCCTCATTAATCGCTCTGGCGACGGACTGATGGACACAACGTTCTCCTCCGGGGAGGGCTGCTGCTGACCACTGGCTGCTGGGGTGGATGTTATAGCTTGCGTGGGGCGTTGGCTGTTGCTGTTGTTGGGAGTGCTGCTCACAGCGGAGGTCTCTGGGGAACTCATGTTGAGCTCATATAGTGGTTGACGGTGAGTGGAGTATTACTGATCCCAGCAATATACACACTGACTGGCAGAGTACGCAATGCTATATAGTGTGGCTGAGCGGTGTACACAGAGTGGCAGTAAACACAATGCTATATAGTCTGGCTGAGCGAGCGGTGTACTACTGTTCCCAGCAGAATCAGAGTGGCAGTAAACAATGGTATATAGTCTGGCTGAGCGGTGTACACAGAGTGTCAGTAAACAATGGTATATAGTCTGGCTGAGCGGTGTACACACAATGCTATATAGTCTGCTATATAGTGTCAGTAAACAATGGTATATAGTCTGGCTGAGCGAGCGGTGTACTACTGTTCCCAGCAGAATCAGAGTGGCAGTAAACAATGGTATATAGTCTGGCTGAGCGGTGTACACAGAGTTTCAGTAAACAATGGTATATAGTCTGGCTGAGCGGTGTACACAGAGTGTCAGTAAACAATGGTATATAGTCTGGCTGAGCGGTGTACACAGAGTGGCAGTAAACACAATGCTATATAGTCTGGCTGAGCGAGCGGTGTACTACTGTTCCCAGCAGAATCAGAGTGGCAGTAAACAATGGTATATAGTCTGGCTGAGCGGTGTACACAGAGTGTCAGTAAACAATGGTATATAGTCTGGCTGAGCGGTGTACACAGAGTGTCAGTAAACAATGGTATATAGTCTGGCTGAGCGGTGTACACAGAGTGGCAGTAAACAATGGTATATAGTCTGGCTGAGCGGTGTACACAGAGTGGCAGTAAACACAATGCTATATACTCTGGCTGAGCGAGCGGTGTACTACTGTTCCCAGCAGACACAGAACAGTAAACAGAATGCTATATAGTGTGGCTGAGCGAGCGGTGTACCACTATTCCCAGCAGACACAGAACAGTAAACAGAATGCTATATAGTGTGGCTGAGCGAGCGGTGTACCACTATTCCCAGCAGACACAGAACAGTAAACAGAATGCTATATAGTGTGGCTGAGCGAGCGGTGTACCACTATTCCCAGCAGACACAGAACAGTGAACAGAATGCTATATAGTGTGGCTGAGCGAGCGGTGTACCACTATTCCCAGCAGACACAGAACAGTGAACAGAATGCTATATAGTGTGGCTGAGCGAGCGGTGTACCACTATTCCCAGCAGACACAGAACAGTGAACAGAATGCTATATAGTGTGGATGAGCGAGCGGTGTACCACTATTCCCAGCAGACACAGAACAGTAAACAGAATGCTATATAGTGTGGCTGAGCGAGCGGTGTACCACTATTCCCAGCAGACACAGAACAGTGAACAGAATGCTATATAGTGTGGCTGAGCGAGCGGTGTACCACTATTCCCAGCAGACACAGAACAGTGAACAGAATGCTATATAGTGTGGCTGAGCGAGCGGTGTACCACTATTCCCAGCAGACACAGAACAGTAAACAGAATGCTATATAGTGTGGCTGAGCGAGCGGTGTACCACTATTCCCAGCAGACACAGAACAGTAAACAGAATGCTATATAGTGTGGCTGAGCGAGCGGTGTACCACTATTCCAAGCAGACACAGAACAGTGAACAGAATGCTATATAGTGTGGCTGAGCGAGCGGTGTACCACTATTCCCAGCAGACACAGAGTGGCAGTAAACAGAATGCTATATAGTGTGGCTGAGCGAGGTACACAGAGTGGCAGTAAACAGAATGCTATATAGTGTGGCTGAGCAAGCGGTGTACTACTATTCCCAGCAGACACAGAGTGGCAGTAAACAGAATGCTATATAGTGTGGCTGAGCGAGGTACACAGAGTGGCAGTAAACAGAATGCTATATAGTGTGGCTGAGCAAGCGGTGTACTACTGTTCCCAGCAGTGACACAATGACAGGGGGGACCCTGGCTAGCGTGGCTGGAGCGCGAACTACCCTGCCTGCCTACCCAAAGCTAAACCCACAGACAAATGGCGGAGATATGACGTGGTTCGGGTATTTATTTACCCGAACCATGTGACCGTTCGGCCAATCAGAGCGCGTTCGGGTCCGAACCACGTGACCCGTTCGGCCAATCACAGCGCTAGCCGAACGTTCGGGGAACGTTCGGCCATGCGCTCTTAGTTCGGCCATATGGCCGAACGGTTTGGCCGAGCACCGTCAGGTGTTCGGCCGAACTCGAACATCACCCGAACAGGGTGATGTTCTGCAGAACCCGAACAGTGGCGAACACTGTTCGCCCAACACTAGCTCCAGGACCTGGGGCTGCCGCCGCTGCCACGCCCATTGGCGTGGAGCGGTCACAGAGAAGTTAAGCAGCAGGGGGTGTTCTCTTACAGTACACAACCAATTCCCATCTCTGTAATGCTGGGAATACACAATGTGTTTCTGCCGCTCGATTCTCCGCTCAACCGTTTTTGTCTCTCTTATCTTCTGCTAGTTTTTATTATATTTTTCCATTTACTTCTATGAGAAAACAAGCGGCAAAACGATTGGACATGCCGGAAATGATCTGTTGAACACATTTATCTGCTGTAAAAACGCATCGTGTATTCCCAGCATAAGGGACAGCGCTTAAAGAGACTCAGAGATGATTCTCACTACAGTTGTTTTTACTTACCGGGGGCTTCCTCCAGCCCCATAAGCATGGATATGTCCCTCGCCGTCCACCTACGATGTCCCGTTCAGCCGTGGTGAGCCCCGGTAAGCGGCTCAGTGACGCCAGAGACGGACCTTCTGCGCATGCGCGGAGTTTCTGCACAAGCGCAGAAGGCCCGGCTGACGTTACTCAGTCAGACTGAATCCGACTGAGCCACTTACCGAGGGCTGACTCCGGGAGGACGGCGAGGGACACAGCCATGCTTATGGGGCTGAAGGAAGCCCCGGGTAAGTAAAAAACTGCAGTGAGACTCATCTCTGAGTCTCTTTAAAGATCATCAAGTTCATAAATCGCGCTGATCCGCTGTTCACAAAGACAAATCATAAATAATGTCATGCACATTAAAATCAATTCATGTTTACTAAATACATTGGTTTTATTTAGTGAACAACAGGTTAAAATGCTGCTCCTTTTGGCTAACCTGCAGAACATCTGCTTAAACAGGGACGCCTGATGCTTATCCAATTAAAATGATTACTAATGGAAGGAAGAGATATGTAATCCAATATACAGAACACTAACTCACACGTAGGATTAATTACAAAACCACATAGCGGATCAATGCCTTTTGCTTTTAGAAGATTCCCACAAACACATTTTGGCAACGCAGTAACAAAGCTGACATGGCAACATGGCTGCAAAATGCAAGACTCGTCAAACATGTTACAGTAGTGGCCAATGCTTGTGTTTGTATACAAAGGGGCATATTCAGTAAACTCTGATAAGAGTTGGTATGCGTGCATTACTCTAACAACACCGGCATTAGCGACACGGGTCGTGCTAATTGCACAATGCATGCTACCTTGACAGCTTAAAGTGGTATAAAACTCTGACATAATATTCAATAAAAACATGTTTTCCTACTTTTTATATCCCATACAGTTATATTTGTTTTTGTGCGCAAGTATTATTATTCATTAAGAAATTACAAGTTCCCAAAGTACATTTTTTTTACTCTGAGAGCTGACATTGCATTTTATTAATAACTGGTTTATTCATATTGTAATGTGTGCAGAAATGTTTTCTGAGTATAGGTTCGTTCACACGCTCTATTTGCAGGGACGGGTCTGTCAGACTCTCCCGCTGGGCGGGCGTTCCAGTGACAGTAGAGCATGTGTACAGTCTGTCAGGCAGACTGATAAGGCTGTTTCTGAACGATCCACTGAGCAGACTGTACACACGCTCTCCTGTTGCTGAAACGCCCGCCCGGCGGGAGGGTCTGACGGACCCGTCGTTCCTGCAAATAGAGCGTGTGTTCTAGAGTGTCTGAATTGCCAGAGAATACTTAATTAAATCAAGTGAGGAATGTAAACAAACACAAGATAATGTTATCTCCAGTTCGGATGCGTCCAGCTTTCCCTGCATGGAGCTTGTTTCTCCCAGAATAAAATGCATCATAAATTACCTTTCTCCTATGTTCCTGTCACTTACAGAAGGCAATAAATATCTGACATGTTTTGGACTAGTCCATCTCCTCATGAGGGACTCTTAGTATTTCCTCCAATCTTTACAAAACCATTCCCTGGAAAGGATCCATACAAAGATGCCAGTTTCCCTATTCATTTGCACACTATTTTGGTCGTAGGACTGCCATTCACTAAGTGCTTTTGAAAATAATAAAAAGCTTGAAAATCCCTTCTGAGGGGATGGAATGGTCCAAAACCTGTCAGATCTGTCAGGTGTGGCATCAGTGCGTAGCTTGTGATATTTAATTGACATATGGCATGTGAGCAGGTGTACTGTGGTCTCACAGGAAGGTGCCATTTTTAGACCTCTGTGAGCAATTGGCAAATAGTTCAAACCACACACCTGATTTTAATTACAATTCCTTTTTTAAGGACTAGTTGATCTTATTAGCAGATGCCCCACAGTCTTTCTACCTACGGGGTTGAACACTTACCAGATTCTGTAAGTTCATACCACTTTGGTGGGCACTACTTAATCGTAAATTGTGTTACACATTTTTTATACACACATAAATATACAGTGTATATATATATATATATATATAATTTATAATATGTATATTTCTCACATATATCCATATTATGTTTTTCACATCTCACAGCACCAACACATTGATTAATTGAGACGTGTAAGCTTACGATACTTGGTTGTAGGTAATGAATGTTTGTCAATTTATTTTTGTGCACTACCAATCACAAGTAATGTTGTCTCTTTTTGTTCTTGTCTTTATTGAGCAGTTCCCTCTTAGCACCTTTTTAACCCCAGTTCTGAGTGGCTCTTTTTTGCCTTTTGTCTCTTGCTTTTTCTCTTCTCCTCCTTTCCCCAATTTTCCTCTTCCCCTTCTTTTGATTACCAAGACCAGGATGTACCAGTCTGGACACTCTGAGGTGATTCCTGTACTCAGATGTTCTCTGAAAGAGACAACAAATATCTCCCATAGTGTAAGGCCCGGTTCACATTAGCGGTTGTTTGCCAAACGGACCGGATGACCTGACCGGATCCGGACCGGATCCGGATCGGAACCGTACGGTTCTGATCCGGATCCGATCCGGATCCGGTCAGGTTGCATCAGGTGTTCATCAGGATGCGATCCGGATCCGTTTGGCAAAAGTAACGTAAAAAACAAAAAAAATGTTGGGGTCTGGGAGGTCAGCAGAAGGGGGACCTGTGGAATCAGGCCCTCTGCTGTTTAGCACTCACCTCCACCTGCGACATGCTGCCAACATCTCCGGATCCGGATCCAGCTGTGCTGCTCCACTCCAAAATGCTTGCCCATGTGTCCACATCCAATATCGCCGCAACAATCCGCATAGGAAGTGGGGTAGAACATCCGGATTTCTCAGCCAGTGTGTTGTGCGCTCTCCGGTTCCCATTGGTTTGTATTGGCCGGATGGTGCAGTCCGGCTCCGCCCCGGATACGGCTGCCGGAGGAGCCGGACCCAAAAATAGCGCATGTTGGAACGGACGCCGGAGTCCGGGTCCGGCTCCGGTCCGGCAGAACGGACGCATGTGAACGGACGCATAGGCTTTCATTGCTATGCCGTGCGTCCGTTCCGTCCGTTCTGCAAGCGGTGCGGCTCCGGCACGGCGATTCCGGACGGCCACCGCTAATGTGAACCGGGCCTTAGTGTTTTATTAAAAATGCAAATAAAAACAATTAAGGTAAATGGATAGATTAAAGCGGACCCAAACCAAACATTTTTTTAATTCAAAATATTTAGTTGCACCACTCTGACACATACAAAGATAAATAAACACTCCTTCAAGCCTATGAGCATTTTAGTGCATGCTTTTCACCTTTCTCTTTCCATAACTAGGGTTATACAGGTGGCAGCCATTAGCAATTCCTCCTTTGCCAGACACCAGCTATTTCACTAGTTTGCCGGTTTCTGTCCCGGCAATATGAAAGGAAGGGGAGGGGTTCCTCCATTAAATGTAAAATATTTTATATTTGTCATCATGCAGCTGAAAAAAGGCTGCTATTTATTATTATCATTTAAAAAATAGAGTTTATTTCTGAAATCTTGTATTTTTAATTTGGCTCCGCGTCTAAACAGTATTTATGGGCAGAAGTATACACTAAAGACATTGTGACAGGGTGTCACAGTATTTGGCAGGGAAAGTGTAGGACAATGTGAATATTCCAAACAGAGTCTGACACTTTGGACAATGCTCACAAAAGTTCAGTAACGTTGCTATGCACAGGCAGCGTACAGCAAATTTACCATTACTTATGCTAACAACACAGCAATCAGTGTGACTCCCATAACATAGGTGAAGCAATAGTTGCTAGAATAACATGCACTACACAAGTAGCAAAACATACATTAACCTAGCAATACTCACATAACCTAGGGAACTTTAGTTGTGCTAATTGTGCAAAATAAAAAAAATATATGTTTTTTTTTTAAACTTTTAAAGATAGTCATTGTCTGTATTATGAAACCTATAAAGGACTTTGGCTTGGGGGTGTTTGGTCTTCAGAGCCAGTTCTGCTCCATCAGAGATGGACAGAGTGAATGTAATAAGCTGAGGCTGGGTGCACACTTGTCTGTCAGTTTTCAGTATGGATTTTGGCCCACCATGTATGTCTGTATGTGAAAAACTGCACGTTTTATCACAGAAGCGAATGTAATTGATAGAGAAAATGCGTGCAGTGCTTCACTGCTGTCTGTTTTTATCTGCATGGGGAAAACACATTCAAGTGTGTTCTAGCCAACTGAATAACATTGGTTCTGAGTTTACCAGTGCAAAAGTGAGCGGCAAGGGGGGGGGGGGGGGGCTTTGGGTATAGGGCCCCATCCAAAGTTCTATTGTGAGAACTTTGTACATATTGTTTGCAGGGCCGGGCCGAGGCATAGGCTGGAGAGGCTCCAGCCTCAGGGCGCAGTGTAGGAGGGGGCGCACAATTCATTCAGCTGTCATTCCTAATTGTGTTTGAAGCAGAAAGAAATAAGAAAAGCAGATACATGGAAGTGACTACAAGCCAGATAACTAGAGATTAAGGTGTTGGGGGCCCCAGGGTGCCTCTTAGTCTAAGAGCAATCAGTGTGTGTGACGGCTGGGATGGAGGGACGCACTTTGGTGTCTCAGCCTTGGGTGCTGGAGGACCTTGTCCTGGCTCTGATTGTTTGTGTATTATAAAATCTTACCTCCAGATTTTATGTAAACTAGGAGTCTGCTTCTGGTTTTAGACTTACCACATAAGTGAATAGAGTCCGTTGTTGTTGCATCGGCCCTCCGCCAAACCTGTTGGAAACATGCTCTTTTATGAGATGGACCGTTTGTTGTTGGTGTATTACTATTTTTTGTTTTTTCTTTTTAATTAAATCTAAATTCTACAGATTAATAGATTTTTTTTCTAAATAGAAGTTAGTGTAAAGAAGAACATTTTCATCTTTGAACACGTCGTTTGGTTTTAATGCATAACTGGTAAATGATTTCCTTTTTGTGAGCACAAATAAATGGAAGATAATTTTTACTGAATCATTCCCCTCAATGCCAACTACCGTGCATGTAAATAACCTTTTTGGTTGGTCAACCATGTGTGTAAAAAACAGTCCAAGCCACTTCCCTATTCCGGCACAGTTCCTCTCTGCATGCAGTGGTGTGACGTGACAAATATCTAGACAGCTATGCTGTGTTAGTCACCAAATACAGTTTCTCACATAGTATATTTATCCTATTCCCTTTTACTGATTACAGGTATCCCCTGAGGGCGTATGTAAGATTCCGCCACCGGCGAGCTGGACGCAGGGTGAGCTAAATGACAACTCACCCTACTGACGCTCAAATCCCCGGCGGCGAATTATAAAAATCCGATCAGACATGTTGGAAAAATCTTTATATTCGACCTAACGGAATAATCAAACTAAATTATGTAATCGAAAAAATTAAAAATTGTACCATGTATGGGTACATTTAGCCTCTGTGGTCTTCTTCTTCTATTGCCCTCAATTTGTTTGTACTGCAACCGACAATGGGGTATATGCAATAAGCTGCTTTCAGCAGAATTACGTGTGCAAAGTTTTACGCACAATGAGTAAAGCGTAATGAATTGCCTGTAATATATTGCATTCTGCGCTACTCATCATGCAGTAAAACTTAACACATGTGATTCTGCTTAACGCCGTTTATTGTTTACACCCCAAAGTGTAAATTTGCCTTCAAATGACATTTTTCAGTGTTTTGTATTTGGTTTTGTTTTTCTTACTGTTTTAGAACAAATAATATAATTTTAGGTTTCTTGACACTTTAAGACAAAATAGTGCCATACATGGAATTGTGGATAATTTAACAATGTTGTATCTTGTAGTGTGCTGTTGAATCACTGGTCTGTAGCTGAATAACTGATAACTGGTTTAATTCCCATTTCCTTTTTCTGAGCACCAATTAATGGAACATCATTTTTACTGAATCATTCACCTTCATGCCAAATACCATGTAAGTAAATAACATTTCTGGTTGATCAACCATGTGTATAAAAAACAGTTGAAGCCACTTCCCTATTCCGGCAGTTCCTCTCTGCATGCAGTGGTGTGACATGACAAATATCTAGACATCTATGCTGTGTTAGTCACCAAATACAGTTTCTCACATAGTAGATTTCACAGCAGATGGGTTATTATATCTACTGTAGGTTATTTTCTTAGATGTTACATATATATCAGAAGAGTCTGACATATAGGACCACAGTGCTAAACCCCCCAAAAGACCAGGCTGTGTTCTCTGTAATTGGCCACTGCAGCTTTAAGGCCAAGCTGCAGGGCCGCACAACACAGCAGACGAGTGATTCCCCCCCCCCCCTCTTTTCCCCCCACCAACAGAGCTCTCTGTTGGTGGGGTCTGATGACTCACCCCCCCCCCCAGTATTTATTTGATTTATCAATATTTGTTATTTTTTTATTATTTTTTACTATTTCTTTCTTCTTTTTTTTTTAAACCCTCCCACCCCCCAGCCGGCCAATCCTGGCGATTGGCTGTCATAGGCTTCTGCCTATGAGAGCTGATCGCTCTCTTGTCCCCCAGGGGGACAGCTGTGTCACACGGCTGTCCCCAGTACAGCGCTGCTGCCGATCGCAGCGCTGTACATGTAAATAGACGGCGATTACGATATCTAACAGTCTCTTGAATGGCGATCGCCACTTGGAGACTGAAGAAAGGGTGAAGCTCCGCCCCCTGAGCAGGAGATACGCGCGCATCCTGCGCACGATCTCCTGCAAACTGCAGCCCCAGGACTTGACGCCAATCGGCGTTGGGCGGACCTGGGGCTGCCGCCGCGGCCACGCCAATGGGCGTGGAGTGGTCTTAAGGCAGTGAAATTCCATAAAACACTTTGCCAGGGACAAAGAAGTAACCATGTAATTCTCAATGCATAGACAATGGCATACATGTTTTTCTTGTAAAATCTCCTAGGGCTCGATTCCTTATATTTAGTGTGGTGAAGCAGCGCGAGTTAAAGAGACTCTGAAGCGAGAATAAATCTCGCTTCAGAGCTCATAGTTAGCATGCGTGCCCCTGCTAAAACGCCGCTATCCCGCGGCTAAACGGGGGTCCCTTCACCCCCAAACCCACCCCCGCAAGACTTGGTCGCAAAGTTGGTCGTGAAAACTCTCTTCCTGGAGGCAGGGCTAACGGCTGCAGCCCTGCCTCTAGTCGCGTCTATCAGACACGCATCGCCGCCTCTCCCCCGCCCCTCTCAGTAAAGGAAGACTGAGAGGGGCGGGGGAGAGGCAGAGATACGCGTCTGATAGACGCGCGTGGGGCAGGGCTGCGGCGGTTAGCCCTGCCCCAATGCGGAAGCGCTCCCCCGCTGTACGGAGGGGATTTGGGGGTGAAGGGACCCCCGTTAAGCCGTGGGATAGCGGTGTTTTAGCAGGGGCACATATGCCCCTGCTATCTATGAGGTCTGAAGCGAGATTTATTCTCGCTTCAGACTCTCTTTAAGGTGGCCACTAATGATCCAATCTTTTTCATCCAATCTTACCAAATCTATGTAGTAGAAGGGTAAACTGAGTGACTATACTGAATGGATCATTTAGGCAATTCCCTTATATTACATAGAAATGGTAAGATTGGATGAAAAAGGTTGGACCATTAGTGGGCACCTTCTTACGCACCCTAATGATATCAGCACGAGTGAATGACAGAGCGGACAAGCTATGCACGCTACAGGCAGCATAACATGCGCTCCTTAGCAACGGCTGCTCCTTGTGAATTCCTGCGCAATAGTGACGGCTGCTACTATGTTAATTAACAAAGTAGCATCCCCGCTAGTGAAATATCGCGGTAGCAATTTGTCACTATTGCGCGGGACTTCTCAAGGAGCGTCAGTCGCTAAAGAGCGCACGCTGCCTGTAGCGCACATAGGGCTTGATTCACTAAACCGTGATAACTCAAATATCACACCTTATGAAAAGATATCACACCTTATCAAAGATATCACACCTTATCAAAGTTAACACGTCTTATTCAGAGTAGCATAGTGAGCGCTACGAACCCGCAGGGGCTCAGGGCAGGATGAGTGCCATTGCCAATTAGCAGGCATAAGTTCGTAGCACTCGCTATGCTACTCTGATAAGGCATGTTAACTTTGATAAGGTGTGATATCTTTGATAAGGTGTGATATCTTTTCATAAGGTGTGATATTTGAGTTATCACGGTTTAGTGAATCAAGCCTGTAGTGTGCCTGCTCTCTCATTTACTCACACTGATATCATTAGGGTGTGTAAGTACATTTAACTCGCTAAAATTAATGAATCAAGCAAATAAATCCTTGGTGTGATATTTCAGCAGTAGAGGTTTCTGGCAATACCTGGTTTTATAGATTCTGTGATACCCCTAATCCTTCCCCAGTCTACCCAGCTCGCCTAACAGTAACCTCCACTCCATGATTTTTTTTGCACTCTGCATTTTTTCTTGCCATGTACATTTTTGTTAATTTATAAGTTCTTGTGGACCATGTAAACCATGGCTTATAAGGAAATGATGTAGTTTATTGTTTTCTGGTGCTTTACTCAGGGTTGGATTTAGAACTCACACCTCCAAGTCACGCCCCCTTTTGTTATGAATAAAAACCATGCAAGGCATTGCAGATATTACCAAAGACAAACAGAGAATACCAACAGTGAGCAGATATTACCAAAAGCATGCAGAATCATAACCAAATATAGGCTGTTATTACCAACAACAAGCAGATACTACAAATCACAAGGAAGTAATACTAATAACACAAAAATTATGTTTCTAATTACAGGCAGGTGCTAATAAGTAAATTTTTTTGTAATAGGTAGATTGTAGTAATACGTTCGTGGTAGGCAATATGTATGGTCAGTGAGTTGATGCAAAATTGGTTGTCATTAGTCTGCAGATTGATAGTGAGCCCAATCATAATCAGCTGCAATTGCATTTGATTGGTCCAATTTCAATCTGTTGTTGGAGGAAACGTAACCACTTCACCACTGAGGGGTTTTACCCCTTGAGCACCAGAGCAATTTTCACCTTTCAGCGCTCCTTCCATTCATTCGTCTATAACTTTATTATTACTTATCGCAATGAAATGAACTATATCTTGTTTTTTCCACCACCAATTAGGCTTTCTTTAGGTGGGACATTATGCCAAGAATTATTTTATTCTAAATGTGTTTTAATGGGAAAATAGGAAAAAATGTGGGGGAAAAAATCATTATTTTTCAGTTTTCGGCCATTATAGTTTTTAAATAATGCATGCTACTGTAATTAAAATCCATGAAATGTATTTGCCCATTTGTCCCGGCTATTACACCATTTATATTATGTCCCTATCACAATGTTTGGTGCCAATATTTTATTTGGAAATAAAGGTGCATTTTTTTCAGTTTTGGCTCCATCCAATTACAAGCCCATAGTTTATAAAGTAACAGTGTTGTACCCTCTTGACATAAATATTTAACCACTTGCCGACCGCGCACTCATACCGCGCGTCGGCAAAGTGGCAGCTGCAGGACCAGCGACGCAGTACTGCGTCGCCAGCTGCAGCCTAATTAACGAGCGATCGCGCGGCTGTAGCCGCGCGATCGCTACGTCACACTGTTGGGCACCCTTGTGACTTCAGCCCGCCGGCCAATCAGCAGCGCCGGCGGGCTGTACTTTTTCAAATCGGCCAATACAATGAGTATAATACAGTTTGTTTACGTAACAAACTGTATTATACTGCCTGCCTCCCGCTGGTGGTCACACTTAGCGATCGACCACCAGCGAGGAGAGCAGGCACAGTAAGAGTGCACACACACACACCTTAGGAGCCCCACAGACCCCCTGATCACCCGCAGCACCCATCAGACACCCCCCTGTACCCCCCTGCAGCCCGCAGATCAGACCTAACCACCCCCCATATCACCCATCAATAAATCCCTGTCACCACCTGTCACTTCTATCCATAAGAGCAGACCCCCAACTACCCCTTAGGGGTATCTGATCACCCCCCACACCTCCAGATCTCCCCCCGACCCCCCCCCCCTTGTATACTGAACCTATCTATCTCCCCTGCATCTGTCTATCTCCCCAGCGATCAGCTGCCAATCACCTATCAGTCACCTGTCAATCATCCCCTGTCACCACCTGTCACTTCTATCCATCAGAGCAGACCCCCAACTACCCCTTAGGGGTATCTGATCACCCCCCACACCTCCAGATCTCCCCCCGACCCCCCCCCCCTGTATACTGAACCTATCTATCACTCCTGCATCTGTCTATCTCCCCAGCGATCAGCTGCCAATCACCTATCAGTCACCTGTCAATCATCCCTTGTCACCACCTGTCACTGCCCCCCATTAGATCAGACCCCCAACTGCCCCTTAGGGGCTTCTGATCACCCACCCACCCTTTCAGATCCCACCGAGACACCCCCCCTGATCACATCAGCAGTCCATTGTTTACATCTGTTTTTCCCTGTAAACACCCACTTATCACCCGTCAATAACCCATCTATCACCCCCTGTCACCACCTGTCACTCCTATCCATCAGATTAGACCCCCAACTACCCCTTAGGGGTATCTGATCACCCCCCACCCCTTCCGATCCTCCACACACCGTCCTAGTTCATTGATTGTGTATATTCTCCCCCCTGCCACTGTGTATCTTATCTCCTGTCTGTAAGGCTTGATTGTGCTTTGCTTGGCTACAATTGTCTCAATTGCACTGTGATTGGCATCGATTGTCGTTTGATTGGCTTCGATTGTCACGTAATTTGTTTTCGATTGTCGCGTGATTGGCTTCAATTGCCCGTAATTGGTTTTGATTTTGCCAATTACCCACTGATTGGCTATTTTGCCCTGTGATTAGCATCGATTGTCGTGTGATTGGCTTCAATTGTCACGTAATTGGTTTTTGATTGTCGCGTTATTGGATTCAATTGGTCCGTGATTGGCTTTGATTGCGCTGATTGCTGTAATTGTGTTGTAATTGTCTCGTGATTGTTTTTGATTATTTGTGATTGCTCTCTGATCCCCAACCCCCCTCCCCCCCCCCCCCCCTCACCATCACTATCCTAGTGATCTAAAAACTTTTTTAGTATCACTAGTGGTAACAAACAGTTAGGCCAGTTAGCTAAGCAAAAGGGTTGTTAGTGTCAGTTAGTGCTCAGCCCACTGCACCACAGTCACTAATTAGCGTCATCACTGTCGCTAATCAGCATTGGTACTATATAGTATCTGTAAGTGATTATTAGTGATCACAGTCAGATCTATATTAGGGTCTCTAGGATCCACAAAAAAACGCAGTGTTTGCCCGATCAGACCTGATCGTTCGCCTGCACTGCGTTCAGCCCGCCCCACCGCAGTGACAGAAATTTCTTTTTTCTGATCACTGCAAAAAACACTGTACACAAGCTGTGGCACTGTAAACATCAGTTTTGATTTTTTTTATCTAAACTCAGTGACCACAGCTTTCTACCTCTCAAGTTCTCCCTTTCGCTAGGTAGGTGCTCTTTTCCTGGGTAGTCTCAGAGGAATACCTCCTAAATTTAGCAGGCCACCATGGCAAAAAAGAGGTTTTCCAATGAAGACATCTACAGGTACATGGACCAGTCGGATGAGGATGATTGGGTCGACTTATTCGACGAATCTTCGGGTTCAGAGTACGATCCTGTAGACAGCAGTGGCTCTCTGACCGATAGTTCCGATGACGAGGTTGAGGTCCCGGCTAGAGCCAGGCGTACCACACCCCATGTCACTGGACTGCAGGTGGCGGAAGATCAGTCTCAAGGGCAGCAGAGTGGCGCTGATCTGATTTTTCTTGGTGAGGCATGCACCAGCAGCGCAGCATCTCCTGGACCTATCAACACCAGTACTTCCGCAGAAGACCCTGATGAAGTGGCGGACACCATCCTGGAAGTAGAAACTGGTTCGGTGGTACGTGAATTAAGATCCGATCCGCAGCCACCAAGTAGACGGGCCCGTACTCCCATTGGTTTTCCAGAGGTGCTGGCAAACCCTGATTGGCATTCCCCTGATCCCGCCGCACCCATACTGCCCCCTTTCACCGCCCAGTCTGAAGTCCAGGTGGAGACAGTTGAACTAGGATCGGCCCTAGACTTTTTTGAACTGTTCCTCACCCAGGATCTCCTTGACTTAATTGTGGCTGAGACCAACCTATATGCCACACAATTTATAACCGCCCATCCGAAAAGCTGCCACGCCCAGCCTTTTCGGTGGAAACCACTCCAAGTTTCCGAACTTAAAATTTTTTTGGGCCTTCTCCTCAACATGGGTATTACTAAAAAAAATGTATTGCGCTCTTATTGGTCTACACGCCAAATACATAACATGCCCGTGTTCTCTGCTGCCATGTCCAGGGCGCGATTTGAGATCATCCTGCGCTTCCTGCATTTCAATGACAACGACACCTGTCATGAAAGAGACCACCCAGCTTATGACCGGCTCCACAAAATTCGGCCCCTCATAGACCACCTGTCATCCACATTTGCAGATGCTTATACCCCTGAACAGAACATCTGTGTAGATGAGTCCCTCGTACATTTTACCGGGCGCCTTGGCATCAAACAGTACATCCCAAGCAAGCGCGCCCGGTATGGGGTGAAACTGTATAAGCTCTGTGATAGAGCCACAGGCTATACATCTCGTTTTAGGGTCTATGAGGGAAAAGACTCAAAATTGGAGCCGGTCGGATGTCCTGACTACCTGGGGAGCAGTGAAAAGATTGTGTGGGACTTGGTGTCACCCTTGTTCCAGAAGGGGTACCCAGGGCCGGCCCGCTCATGAGGCGGGGTGAAACTTTTGCCTCAGGCGGCAAATTTCCAGGGGCGGCACCCGCCCGTCCGTGGGTGCGGGGAGCCGGCCCGCCAAGCTGGAGGGGTAGCTGGCAGGACGGGGGTATTGGGCCAGCGGCGGGGAGGGGGGTCGGACCCCCCCCTCCCTCGCCTGGGTCCCCCGTCCTCCGCTCCGCTCCAGCCTAAATAGACGCAGCCGTATGTGTAAGAGGCACGGGCGGGGAGGACACTCACCTCTTCCTCGCTCCAGCGTGCGCTCCACTGACATCACTTCCTGCAACGCTGCAGGAAGTGATGTCAGTGAAGCGCATGCTGGGAAGAGGTGAGTGTCCTCCCCACCCGTGCCTCTTACACATACGGCTGCGTCTATTTATGCTGGAGGGGAGCGGAGGACGGGGGACCCAGGCGAGGGAGGGGGGGGTCCGACCCCCCTCCCCGCCGCTGGCCCAATACCCCCGTCCTGCCAGCTACCTCTCCAGCTCGGCGGCCCCCCAGAGCGCGCCAGAGGGGCCGCGGTGGCAATTTTTTAAAAATTTGCCTCAGGCGGCAAAAAGTCTAGGGCCGGCCCTGGGGGTACCATCTTTATGTGGACAACTTTTACACAAGTGTGGCCCTCTTTCAGCACTTAAAGTTAGAAGGAATCCGATGCTGTGGCACCGTGCGGCCTAGTCGCCGGGGCTTCCCCCAACAGCTCGTTAACACCAGACTTCAACGGGGGGAGAGGACCGCCTTGTGTACCGATGACTTGCTCTCGGTGAAATGGAAGGACAAGAGGGACGTTTACCTTCTGTCTACCATTCACACAGACACGACAGTACAAATTACACGGGCAACAGAGGTCATTGAAAAGCCCCTCGCCGTCCACAGCTATAATGCCAACATGGGAGGGGTGGACTTCAATGACCAGATGTTAGGGCCCTATTTAATTTCCCGGAAAACCAGACGCTGGTATAAGAAAGTGTCTGTGTATTTAATTCAATTGGCGATGTACAACAGCTTTGTTCTCTACAGTAAGGCTGGGAGAACTGGATCTTTCCTTCAATTCCAGGAAGACATTGTTTCGGCACTCCTCTATCCAGAAGGTGCCAGAGCCCAACCCCCAAATGCAACTAGCAGGCTGCATGGAAGGCATTACGCCTACCCGATTCCCAGTACCCAAACTCAACGCAACCCCAGAAAAAGATGTCGTGTCTGCAGCAAGGCTGGAATAAGGCGTGACACCCCCGTTTACTGTCCCCGCTGTCCTGACCAGCCTGGTCTATGCCTAGGGGAGTGTTATGAGAGGTACCACGAGAAGACACACTTTTAGAACCTAGGGAACTACAGACACAGCAGTAGGCACACAAGGGTCTCTCAGTGCTATTTCACACTGGCGCGATGCGTTAGGGCAAATTGCCTAGCAAAAGTCACACTTTGCGGTCCCCCCCTACGCCGGAAGTGCTTGACTTAACGCTAGTGCATGCCTACGTTACTGCGTGGCTTCTGCGGCAATTTGGGTCGGCCCGGAAGTCATGTTAGTCTACGGCGACGCAGTTAATTACTAGGCCGAATGCTACTCTTGTGGTATTCCCTGAAGATCTATTTTGGGCGAGACGGTGCGGCGGGCTCGACCGACCGGATAGGCCAGTATGCAGTGTGAACCCAAACATCAGGTTTTGAGAGATCCAAATACACTGGCCTGCCAGAAACCTCTCCTTTCACTTGGGACAGAATGCATAATGTACTTCGCCACATATCTGTGCGATTTGCACTTTGCACATTGACCCATGGGGGAGGAGAAGTTTATCCTCAGCTCGCAGGTAAAAAAACAAACAAAAAAAAAAAAAAACAGGTAAGCAAAAAAGTTAATATTTGGTTACCAATGTTATTGTTTGGTTTGAACATATTTAATAAAGTTTAAAAAGTTAATGTTATTGAAGTGCTTTGCTGCTTGCTTGCTTTTTTTTTTTTTTTTTTTTTTTTTTTCTTCTTCTCTCTTTTTTTCCAACCGACCAATCAGCTGCAGCACTGATGATGCATCCTGACAGAAGCATTGCGCTTCTGTCAGGTTACACAAAATCGGTGCATGCAGCGCTGTAGGACGAGATTTCTCCTCCACAGTAAAAAAGATACGTTTGCCGAGGCATATGGGCCAAGGTGTGGTGTTGGGGATTCATATGCTTTGGCAAGCACTTTGTATCAAAAAAGAACTCAAGCAATGATTTCTCCATTCACATCGATCAATGTGGATGAATAAATCAGGATTGCCTGGGCATACGAGCTGGTGGGTTTGGATTTTTGGGGTGGCAGCTCCTATGTCCAGGCGGACGCCTTCCCCTCCTTTTTGTTTTGTTTTTTTCGTTTTTCTTCTCTCTTTTTTCTATCCAGACCGACCGACCAATCAGCTGCAGCACTGATGGTGCATCCTGACAGAAGCATTGCGCTTCTGTCAGGTTACACAAAATCGGTGCATGCAGCGCTGTAGGACGAGATTTCTCCTCCACAGTAAAAAAGATACGTTTGCCGAGGCATATGGGCCAAGGTGTGGTGTTGGGGATTCATATGCTTTGGCAAGCACTTTGTATCAAAAAAGAACTCAAGCAATGATTTCTCCATTCACATCGATCAATGTGGATGAATAAATCAGGATTGCCTGGGCATACGAGCTGGTGGGTTTGGATTTTTGGGGTGGCAGCTCCTATGTCCAGGCGGACGCCTTCCCCTCCTTTTTGTTTTGTTTTTTTCGTTTTTCTTCTCTCTTTTTTCTATCCAGACCGACCGACCGACCAATCAGCTGCAGCACTGATGGTGCATCCTGGCAGAAGCATTGCGCTTCTGTCAGGATACACAAAATCGGTGCATGCAGCGCTGTAGGACGAGATTTCTCCTCCACAGTAAAAAAGATACGTTTGCCGAGGCATATGGGCCGAGGAGCGGTGTTGGGGTTCATATGCTTTGGCAAGCACTTTGTATCAAAAAAGAACTCAAGCAATGATTTCTCCATTCACATCGATCGGTGTGGATGAATAAATCAGGTTTGCCTGGGCATACGAGCTGGTGGGTTTGGATTTTTGGGGTGGCAGCTCCTATGTCCCTCTTTCTTTTCTTTTTGTTTCACATTTTTTGGCAGATATTTGTTCATCCACATTGATCGATGCGAATGAAGGGATGTTTGCCGTTCATTTTTCCTTTCAGCCCAGAATGCACTACCTGTATGCCCAATATAAGGAGTATAGCAGAAATACTGGCCATACATGTAATGATTGCAGAGGCCCTAAAATGCCAGGACAGACCCCACAAATGACCCCATTTTGGAAAGAGGACACCCCAAAGTATTCCGTGAGGTGCATGGTGAGTTCATAGAAGATTTTGTTTTTTGTCACAAGTTAGCATAAATTGTTTTTTTTATGTTTTTTTCACAAAGTATCCTTTTCTGCTAACTTGTTGCAATAAATAATTTTTTTTATAAACTCACCATGCCCCTCATGGAATACTTTGTGGTGTCTTATTTTTAAAATGGGGTCATTTGTGGAGTTTGTTAACTGTCCTGTCATGTGGGGGGGGGGGGGCTAAATTGTGAGCACCCCTGTAAAGCCCAAAGGTAGTCATTGCACGTTGGGCCCCTTAGCGCAGTTAGGCTGCAAAAAAGTGCCACACGTGCTATCGCCGTACCCGGGAGAAGTAGACCAATGTGTTTTAGGGTGTATTTTTACACATACCCATGATGGGTAGAAGAAATCACTCTGTAAATGACAATTTTTTTATTTTTTTTACACACATTTGTCCATTTACAGAGATATTTCTCCCACCCAATATGGGTATGTGTAAAAATACACCCCAAAACACATTGTACTACTTCTCCCGAGTACGGCAATACCACATGTGTGGCACTTTTTTGCACCCTAACTGCGCTAAGGGGCCCAGAGTCCAATGAGTACCGTTAGCATTTCACAGGTCATTTTGAGAAATTTGGTTTCAAGACTACTCCTCACGGTTTAGGGCCCCTAAAATGCCAGAGCAGTATAGGAACCCCACAAATGACCCCATTTTAGAAAGAAGACACCCCAAGGTACTCAATTAGGAGTATGGTGAGTTCATAGAAGATTTTACTTTTTGTCACAAGTTAGCGGAAAATGATTTTTATTGGTTTTTTTTTACCAAGTGTCATTTTCCGCTAACTTGTGACAAAAAAAAAACTTCTATGAACTCACCATACTCCTAACGGAATACCTTGGGATGTCCTCTTTGTAAAATGGGGTCATTTGTGGGGTTCCTATACTGCTCTGGCATTTTAGGGGCCCTAAACCGTGAGGAGTAGTCTTGAAGCCAAATTTCTCAAAATGACCTGTAAAATGGTAACGGTACTCATTGGACTCTGGGCCCCTTAGCGCAGTTAGGGTGCAAAAAAGTGCCACATATGTGGTATCGCCGTACTCGGGAGAAGTAGTACAATGTGTTTTGGGGTGTATTTTTACACATACCCATATTGGGTGGGAGAAATATCTCTGTAAATGGACAATTGTGTGTAAAGAAATCAAAAAATTGTCATTTACAGAGATATTTCTCCCACCCAATATGGGTATGTGTAAAAATACACCCCAAAACACATTGTACTACTTCTCCTGAGTACGGCGATACCACATGTGTGGCCCTTTTTTGCACCGTAACTGCGCTAAGGGGCCCAGAGTCCAATGAGTACCTTTAGCATTTCACAGGTCATTTTGAAACATTTGGTTTCAAGACTACTCCTCACGGTTTAGGGCCCCTAAAATGCCAGAGCAGTATAGGAACCCCACAAATGACCCCATTTTAGAAAGAAGACACCCCAAGGTACTCAATTAGGAGTATGGTGAGTTCATAGAAGATTTTGCTTTTTGTCACAAGTTAGCGGAAAATGATTTTTATTGGTTCTTTTTACCAAGTGTCATTTTCCACTAACTTGTGACAAAAAATAAAATCTTCTATGAACTCACCATACTCCTAACGGAATACCTTGGGATGTCCTCTTTGTAAAATGGGGTCATTTGTGGGGTTCCTATACTGTCCTGGCATTTTAGGGGCCCTAAACCGTGAGGAGTAGTCTTGAAACCAAATTTCTCAAAATGACCTGTGAAATGCTAACGGTACTCATTGGACTCTGGGCCCCTTAGCGCAGTTAGGGTGCAAAAAAAGTGCCACACATGTGGTACCGCCGTACTCAGGAGAAGTAGTATTATGTGTTTTGGGGTGTATTTTTACACATACCCATATTGGGTGGGAAAAATATCTCTGTAAATGGACAATTGTGTGTAAAGAAATCAAAAAATTGTCATTTACAGAGATATTTCTCCCACCCAATATGGGTATGTGTAAAAATACACCCCAAAACACATTGTACTACTTCTCCCGAGTACGGCGATACCACATGTGTGGCCCTTTTTTGCACCCTAACTGCGCTAAGGGGCCCAGAGTCCAATGAGTACCTTTAGCATTTCACAGGTCATTTTGAAACATTTGGTTTCAAGACTACTCCTCACGGTTTAGGGCCCCTAAAATGCCAGAGCAGTATAGGAACCCCACAAATGACCCCATTTTACAAAGAGGACATCCCAAGGTATTCCGTTAGGAGTATGCTGAGTTCATAGAAGATTTTATTTTTTGTCACAAGTTAGCGGAAAATGACACTTGGTAAAAAAACCCAATAAAAATCATTTTCCGCTAACTTGTGACAAAAAGTAAAATCTTCTATGAACTCACCATACTCCTACTTGAGTACCTTGGGGTGTCTTCTTTGTAAAATGGGGTCATTTGTGGGGTTCCTATACTGCCCTGGCATTTTAGGGGCCCTAAACCGTGAGGAGTAGTCTTGAAACCAAATTTCTCAAAATGACCTGTGAAATCCTAAAGGTACTCATTGGACTTTGGGCCCCTTAGCGCAGTTAGGGTGCAAAAAAGTGCCACACATGTGGTATCGCCGTACTCAGGAGAAGTAGTACAATGTGTTTTGGGGTGTATTTTTATACATACCCATGCTGAGTGGGAGAAATAACTCTGTAAATGGACAATTGTGTGTAAAAAAAAATCAAAAAATTGTCATTTACAGAGATATTTCTCCCACCCAGCATGGGTATGTGTAAAAATACACCCCAAAACACATTGTACTACTTCTCCCGAGTATGGCGATACCATATGTGTGACACTTTTTTGCAGCCAAACTGCGCTAAGGGGCCCACAGTGCAATGACTACTTTTAGGCTTTACAGGGGTGCTTACAATTCCGCACCCCCCAAAATGCCAGGACAGTAAACACACCCCATAAATGACCCCATTTTGAAAAATAGACACTTCAAGGTATTCATTGAGGGGCATGTTGAGTCCATGGCAGATTTCATTTTTTTTTTTGTTACAAGTTAGCAGAAATGGAAACCTTTTTTTTTTTTTTTTTTTGTGACAAACTGTCATTTTCCGCTAACTTGTGACAAAAAATAAAATCTTCTATGAACTCACTATGCCTCTCAGTGAATACTTTGGGATGTCTTCTTTCCAAAATGGGGTTATTTGTGGGGTATTTATACTATCCTGGAATTTTAGCCCCTCATGAAACATGACAGGTAGTCAGGAAAGTCAGAGATGCTTAAAAATGGGAAAATTCACTTTTTGCACCATAGTTTGTAAACGCTATAACTTTTACCCAAACCAATAAATATAGGCTGAATGGGTTTTTTTTTATCAAAAACATGTTTGTCCACATTTTTCGCGCTGCATGTATACAGAAATTTTACTTTATTTGAAAAATGTCAGCACAGAAAGTTAAAAAAATCATTTTTTTGCCAAAATTCATGTCTTTTTTGATGAATATAATAAAAAGTAAAACTCGCAGCAGCAATCAAATAGCATCAAAAGAAAGCTCTATTAGTGAGAAGAAAAGGAGCCAAAATTCATTTAGGTGGTAGGTTGTATGACCGAGCAATAAACCGTTAAAGCTGCAGTGGTCTGAATGGAAAAAACAGCGCTGGTCCTTAAGGGGGGGGTAAAGGCTGAGTCCTCAAGTGGTTAAAGAGTTCAGTCCCCAAGGTAACTATTTATGTTTTTTTTATTGTCATTTTTTTTTCTTTTTATTACAAAAAATAAAAATAAATTGGGGAGTGTGGGAGGTAATGAGTTAATTTATAGTGTAAAAGTATGTATTTGTAAATGAAAAATGTTTTGGATGTAGTTTAACTATTTGGCCACAAGACGGCCACAGTAATATTTTGTTCATGCGACCTGTAAGCGTCGGAAGGACGTTTACAGGACGTTCAATGAGGCTGGGAAACTTTTTTTTTTCACAATGATCGCGCTGCATCTCATAGAAGCAGCCGATCATTGCTGGGGGGGCTGAGATCAAGGAACAGGAACGGGTTTTCCCGTTCATTGATCTCCGGGCGAACAGCCGGCATCGTGCACGAGCGCCGGAGCGAGCGCACGATCGAGCGGGAGCGCGGACAGCGGCGGGGGTGCGTATATCTACGCTCCTGGTGGGCAAAGGGTGTAAAAAGGAGCGTAGATATACGCACCGCTGGTGGTAAAGTGGTTAAGGTAGCCATACATCAGGCAACTAGGCGGCTGATCGACCATCCGATTCGATTATTACAATCGAATTGGATGAAAATCGGCATTGCCAAGTACATGCACGACCGACAATGTGACCAATTTTGGACCGAAATTGGTCGCATGAGTCGATCGCACATGCTGCAAGATGTAGGGCCGACTTGCTCAATCATGTAATGCCGTGCGATATTGGGATGAGCAAGGAACGTGACAGAACCCCGGTGCTGTCCCCCCCAAATGATAAATGTTCCCCCCATTGCCCAGTGCAAGTAATACATTACCTGTCCGCGGCCTCCGCTTGTCCTCTGCTGTCTCTGGGATTCCTCTGTTCTCCATACATGCTCACTCCATGTGGTTGCCTAGGAAGGGTGTGCATCTGACATCAGACATCACACACGCGACCACGTTACTAGGCAACCACGGTGTGTGTGTGGAGAATGGAGAGATCCCAGGGCCAGTGGAGAACAAGCTGCAGAAATGGACAGGTAATGTATCACTTGCACTGGGCACATTGGGACATTTAACCAGTGCCGTTTCTTGGGCAGGGTGACCGCCCTGGGTGCAGACCGGCAAGTAGAAGAAGCACTAGGGAGCTGGTGCCTAGCACATAAGCACTAGGGAGCTGGTGACGCGTGGTGCAGCCAAATGGAAGAAGAAAGAAGATTACCAGCGTAATCACCTTCCTTAGGCTGCCTGTGTCAGACATCAAGTCATCATCACATCACCACCGCGTGATGACACCTGATGTCCTGTAGCGGTACTGCAGGCAGTCAGTGCGCTGTGCCCATGGAGGAGTCGGCTTTCCTGTGCGTTTTCCTGGTCCCTGCTTCCTCCTGGATGAGCGGCTGGTCACTAGTAAGTAGGCAGATCTACTTGTGACCTATGGCTGTGTGAATGTCCCTAAAGAGTAAGGGTTCACGAGTCCACGGGGGTGGGGGGAAGGGGGCACAATTTTTACACCTTCGCCCTGGGTGAAAATAAGCCTAGAAACTATTTAACATTAGGGGAATAGAGTCGGAGCGGCGGAGCAGTGGGATGCGGCAATGGCATCACAAGGGCGAATCCTAATCGATTTCAGCATGAAATTGATTGGGAATTGGCTTGCGGTGTATGGCCTGCTCAGAGGCGCCTGGTACACCTGGCGGACCAGGCGGTTACCTGGAGTGCTTTGTGGGGGGTTACCTGGAGCACTGTGTCTCCAGTGCAGGGCTTTGGGGCGATTTTATATATATATATATATATATATATATATATATATATATATATATATATATATATATATATATATATACACACACAGTGGGTTGCAAAAGTATTCGGCCCCCTTGAAGTTTTCCACATTTTGTCATATTACTGCCACAAACATGAATCAATTTTATTGGAATTCCACATGAAAGTCCAACACAAAGTGGTGTACACATGAGAAGTGGAACGAAAATCATACATGATTCCAAACATTTTTTGCAAATAAATAACTGCAAAGTGGTGTGTGCATAATTATTCGGCCCCCTTTGATCTGAGTGCAGTCAGTTGCCTATAGACATTGCCTAACGAGTGCTAATGACTCAAAACCTTTGGAGACAGAGCCTTTTGTCATGCTGCCCCTACACTTTGGAACTCCCTGCCACACCCAATCAGGACAGCCCCATCCCTGGAAACATTTAAGTCTAAACTGAAAACCTACCTTTTCAGTCTGGCATTCATGAACATCTGACTATCTCCTCTGTAACACAACCCAGCCTGAAACCCTGTATTAATCTGAGACACAGCTATGCGCTTTGAGTCCTATGGGAGAAAAAGCGCTTTACAAATGTTATTGTATTATTATTGTATTGTAAATAGAGTGCACCTGTGTGTAATCTAATGTCAGTACAAATACAGCTGCTCTGTGAGGGCCTCAGAGGTTGTCTAAGAGAATATTGGGAGCAGCAACACCGTGAAGTCCAAAGGACACACAAGACAGGTCAGGAATAAAGTTATTGAGAAATGTAAAGCAGGCTTAGGCTACAAAAAGATTTCCAAAGCCTTGAACATCCCACGGAGCACTGTTCAAGTGATCATTCAGAAATGGAAGGAGTATGACACAACTGTAAACCTACCAAGACAAGGCTGTCCACCTAAACTCACAGGCCGAACAAGGAGAGCGCTGATCAGAAATGCAGTCAAGAGGCCCATGGTGACTCTGGACGAGCTGCAGAGATCTACAGCTCAGGTGGGAGACTCTGTCCATAGGACAACTATTAGTCATGCACTGTACAAAGTTGGCCTTTATGGAAGAGTGGCAAGAAGAAAGGCATTTTTAACAGAAAGCATAAGAAGTCCTGTTTGCAGTTTGCCACAAGCCATGTGGGGGACACAGCAACCATGTGGAAGAAGGTGCTCTGGTCAGATGAGACCAAAATGGAACTTTTTGGCCAAAATGCAAAACGCTATGTGTGGAGGAAAACTAACACTGCACATCAATTTGAACACACCATCCCCACTGTCAAATATGGTGGTGGCAGCATCATGCTCGGGGGGGGGGGGGGGGGGGGTGCATCTCTTCAGCAGGGACAGGGAAGCTGGTCAGAGTTGATGGGAAGATGGATGGAGCCAAATACAGGGCAAACTTGGAAGAAAACCTCTTGGAGACTTCAAAAGACTTGAGACTGGGGTGGAGGTTCACCTTCCAGCAGGACAACGACCCTAAACATAAAGCCAGGGCAACAATGGAATGGTTTAAAACAAAACATATCTACCGTATGTGTTAGAAAGGCCCAGTCAAAGTCCAGATCTAAATCCAATCGAGAATCTGTGGCAAGATCTGAAAACTGCTGTTCACAAACGCTGTCCATCTAATCTGACTGAGCTGGAGCTTTTTTGCAAAGAAGAATGGGCAAGGATTTCAGTCTCTAGATGTGCAAAGCTAGAAGAGACATACCCTAAAAGACTGGCAGCTGTAATTGCAGCAAAAGGTGGTTCTACAAAGTATTGACTCAGGGGGCCGTATAATTACGCACACCCCACTTTGCAGTTATTTATTTGTAAAAAATGTTTGGAATGATGTATGATTTTCGATCCACTTCTCACGTGTACACCACTTTGTATTGGTCTTTCACGTGGAATGCCAATAAAATTGATGCATGTTTGTGGCAGTAATGTGACAAAATGTGGAAAACTTTAAGGGGGCCGAATACTTTTGCAACCCACTGTATATATACATACATACACAGTATATGTGTGTGTGGCTAAATCACTAGCACTGCATCAGGGCACTAAAGAGGGGGGGGCGCAAAAAAAAGAGGAGCCTACATGCCAGCAATAAGTGTATTTTCTGGTGAAATGCTGACGCGCTACGATTATTTTCTGGTGAAATGCTACCGCATTATGATTATTTTCTGGTGAAACGCAGACGCATTCCAATTATTTTCAGGGGGGGGGGGGGGCGTCAAAGTGGGACGGGAGGGGAGGCACAGGTTTTCTCGTCTGGAGTGACAAAATGGCTAGAGAGCTGACAAGTCTCTCTCTGATCGGATTCAATCAGAGAGAGAGATTTGTTTCTTGGTCAAATCTGCCCATCATCGCTAGATGTATGGCTACCTTTCATGACATATGCTTTCAGCAGAATTTCGTGCGCAAAGTCTCACAATGAGTAAAGGGTAATGTATTGCACGCAATGTATTGCATTCTGCTCTACTCATCGTAAGGTAAAGCTTTACACATGTTATTCTGCTTAATGCATTTTTTTTTTGCATACACCCCAATGTTATCAGGTAGCTTTAATGAAGTGGACATTTGCCTTCAAATTACATTAGATTATTTTTTTTTCTTTTGTGTGTTATTTATTTATTTTTTTTGCTGTGTTTAATGTTCTAGAGCAAAAATATAATTTTAAGTTTCTTTCCACTTTAAAGGGAACCTTAATTAAAAAGTAAAAAAAAAAGAGATTAACTTACCTGGGGCTTCTACCGGACCCCTGCAGACATCCAATGCCCATGCCAGGACAAACCGATCCTCTGGTTCCCAGCAGTGAGGAAGTTTCGTTTCCACCGACTGACTGGTCTGCGGGCCACTGCACCACTTCTCTTTTTTTTTTTTTTAAATTAATTAAGTTCCCTTTAAAGGAAACCTAAGATGGGCTTCCTCCTGCCCCCTACAGGCCGATTGCTTTCTTGCCATCCTCCCAGGCCGCCTCAATTCTCCGATAGTCTGCCCAGTAAGTGTTGTTGTAGTTGCAGTGTTCAGCGCATGCGCAGCCCCGGCACGTGCACACCCCCCCATCACGCTCCCGTTGCCAGGAATGCGAGGGGGTGCACATGTAGCCGGACCACGCATGCGCTGACTCACCCAGGGCCGGCCCTAGACTTTTTGCCGCCTGAGGCAAAATTAGAAAACATGGCCCCCCCCCCCCAGCCGAGCTGGAGGGGTAGCTAGCAGAAAGGGGGTATTGGGCCTAGCGGCGGGGAGGGGGGTCGGACCCCCCCTCCCTCGCCTGGGTCCCCCGATCTGCGCTCCTCCTCCAGCGTAAAGTACCAGCCAGCGCGCATATGTTGAAGAGGCAACGGGCGGAGGAATCACTCACCTTTTCCGCGTTCCATCGTGCGCTCCACTGACGTCACTTCCTGCAAGGCCGTCCACTTACAATACAGTGGGCGGCGTTGCCGGAAGTGATGTCAGTGGAGCACGCGATGGAACGCGGAAGAGGTGAGTGATTCCCCCGCCCGTTGCCTCTTCGTCATATGCACACTGGCTGGGACTTTACGCTGGAGGAGGAGCGCAGATCGGGGGACCCAGGCGAGGGAGGGGGGGTCCGACCCCCCTCCCCGCCGCTAGGCCCAATACCCCCTTTCTGCCCGCTACCCCTCCAGCTCGGCGGGCGGCCCCAGCGTCCATGGAGAGGCGGGTGCCGCCCCCCCAGATTTGCCGCCTGAGGCAAATGTTTCACCCCGCCTCATGAGCGGGCCGGCCCTGGACTCACCCGACTGACAAATTTACCGTGCAAGCTATGAGAGGACTGAGGCAGCCTGGGATGGTGGGGAGGGAGCCATTGGCCTGAAGGGGGCAGGAGGAAGCCCCAGGTATGTATACATTTTTCTTTTTCATTTGTCTCAGGTACACTTTAAGACAAAGAGTGCCATATATGGAATTGTAGATAATTTAGCAATGTTGTAGATTGTAGTGTGCTATGGAATCAGTGGTCTGTGGGTCCAGAGAAACACCCGCAGAGATATTTCAGCCAATCTAAACAAAAACCTTCCTGAAAGTAATAGTCAGTTTGCATCAAAATCTGCATTTCTCTTTTTTTTTTTTTCACATAATTCCCCTCATTTGTTGACTGGCTGTGACACAGACAGCGACGAGAAGGCAGACTGACCGCTACTGTCTGAGGGGATATTTGTATTGGCATACACAAACAGAGATTGATATATAAAGATGGACATGCTAATTATAAGACATAGAGCCACAGATTTACATCGATTGATGGACGGATGACTCAGCTTGCTGTGAAAATCTGATGTATTATCATTTATAGGAACTGCAGTCTGCATTTACATTAAGACAAAGAGATATTTATATTAGGATTAGGATATACTGAAAATGTTTAACTGTTATTTATATTAAAGAAAATACTAATATAATTTTTCTTTTTACTGGAAATTGTGACTTTGTAATAATCATTACATTTTTAATTGTTATTAGTGTTACAGTTGCTATTGCTATTATGTAATTTGATACATTAGCATTAAGGCTTCTTTAACACTATAAACTGCAAACAATTGTACATTTATTCCGCATGTTCGTATGTGTTTAAAAAAAAAAAAGGGGGGGGGGGTTGGTGTGGCGGGGGCATGACTGCAGCCACTCAGGGGTGTAGCTAAGGTCTTTGTGGCCCCAAGCGGACTGTAGCAAGAGGTCCTATCCTGCGCCGCGGCGAAAAATGGGTGTGGTTGTCCCGCATAAGTGGGCGTGGCCATGACATGTGGGTGGAGCAGGAGGGCGGATTGGGGCGGGGCTGTTTGCGGGGAAAAAATGGATGTGGGGGTGATTGAGGCGCGCGTAGCGCGCCGAAAGATGGGCATGGCCATGACATTGTATGGGCGAAGCTTAACCGTAGCACAGCAAATATAGCCAACTATGACCATTAAATAATAAATGCAGCAACAGTTACCCCAGACACCAGAAAATAAAAACGCAATTTGGGCCACATTTCAGCAGAAATCAAACGCAATTAGGGCACATTTTCAGCAGAAATCAAACGCAATTAGGGCACATTTTCAGCCGAAATCAAATGCAATTAGGGCACAGTTCAGCAGAAATCAATCGCAATTAGGGCACAGTTCAGCAGAAATCAAACGCAATTAGGGCCACATTTTCAGCAGAAATCAAACGTAATTAGGGCACAGTTCAGCAGAAATCAAACGCAATTAGGGCCACATTTTCAGCAGATATCAAACGCAATTAGGGCACAGTTCAGCAGAAATCAAACGCAATTAGGGCACAGTTCAGCAGAAATCAAACGCAATTAGGGCCACATTTTCAGCAGATATCAAACGCAATTAGGGCACAGTTCAGCAGAAATCAATCGCAATTAGGGCACAGTTCAGCAGAAATCAATCGCAATTAGGGCCACATTTTCAGCAGAAATCAAACGTAATTAGGGCACAGTTCAGCAGAAATCAAACGCAATTAGGGCCACATTTTCAGCAGATATCAAACGCAATTAGGGCACAGTTCAGCAGAAATCAAACGCAATTAGGGCACAGTTCAGCAGAAATCAAACGCAATTAGGGCCACATTTTCAGCAGATATCAAACGCAATTAGGGCACAGTTCAGCAGAAATCAAACGCAATTAGGGCACAGTTCAGCAGAAATCAATCGCAATTAGGGCCACATTTTCAGCAGATATCAAACGCAATTAGGGCACAGTTCAGCAGAAATCAATCGCAATTAGGGCCACATTTTCAGCAGATATCAAACGCAATTAGGGCACAGTTCAGCAGAAATCAATCGCAATTAGGGCCACATTTTCAGCAGATATCAAACGCAATTAGGGCACAGTTCAGCAGAAATCAATCGCAATTAGGGCTGCAAAAAGAAAAGAATTTACTCACCTGGCAGGCTGGCACTGGCAGAAGTCTTCTCTCCCCGTCTCCTCTCCCGGCCGGCTCCTCAGGCGCGCAGTTCCCACGGAGCTCCCTCCCTGGCTCCCTCCTCCAATCTCCCGCGCTGATTCATGCAGGGCTACGTGAAGATGGCCACCCGAAGCCCTGTACTGGAGACATAGTCTCCAGAGCAGGGCTTCGGCGGCGGCCATCTTCCCGTAGCCCTGCTCTGCCAGTGCCAGCCCCGCGGGGCTGCGGGGAAAAAGTGACGTCACACCGACGTCACGGAGCCGCCGAGGCCCCTAAGATCTTGAGGCCCCAAGCGACTGCTTGGTTCGCTTTATGCCTCGCGGCGCCCCTGCAGCCACTAATTTATTTTAATACAAAATCTGAATATTAAGAAAGAAAAAGCCAACCACTCAAAGTCCTTAATCCTCATATATAAGCAATGGTTCTACCTTATGATGAATACCTTATACAGCTGTAATGTGAGGTCTATCAGGCTTACACATTGATACAAAGGAGAACGAACCAGACAACAACCACTAGATACTCAAGAAAATCTTCCCCTCATCAGATTCCTACAATGGCCTCAATTCACTAAGCTTTATCAAACACTTTATCGAATGTTTGATAATGTACCTCAGGGGAGGACTGGCCCAGGGGGACGGGGGGCAATTAACCCCCGGGCCGCCCGAATCTTAAGTAATTAGGGCCGGCCGCTGCTATACGCAGCGGCCGCAGACATACTACAGGTGACAGGTTCGCAGTGGGGATCGCAACCTCGCGCGATATTTCCCGGCAAGTTGAAGTATCCAATCAGAGAAAGGGCTGAGGCGGCCGGCCGTGGTGTGCCCTTGTGCGTGGCTGCGCCTGCGGTGGATGTGAGCGGCACAAGGACACAAATAACTTAGGTCCTCTCCGACCCAGTGGGTTGACCCTGCTTGACTCCGCCCCCCGCCTGGAGCCATTGCCGCCCGCAACGTGCTGCTGTGCCTGCTGTGTCGTCGGAGTGAGCGGTCTCACTCTTCAGCTTTCTGTGCTGGGGGGGGGGGGGGGCTGGGGGCCTGGAGCTGCGGCTACGAGTGGCTGGCTGGCCTGGCTGGAGGAGTCGGACACAGTCCTCCCCTGTGCTGCTGTGCCTGCGGTGTCATCGGAGTGAGCTGTCTCACTCTTCAGCTTTCTGTGCTGGGGGGGCTGGGGGCCTGGAGCTGTGGCTACGAGTGGCTGGCTGGATTGGCTGGAGGAGTCGGACACAGTCCTCCCCTGTGCTGCTGTGCCTGAGGTGTCGTCGGAGTGAGCTGTCTCACTCTTCAGCTTTCTGTGCTGGGAGGGCTGGGGCCCTGGAGCTGCGGCTACGAGTGGCTGGCTGGCTGTCCTGGCTGGAGGAGTCGGACACTCTGGGGGCTGGGAGTCGGAGATGCCACCTATAGCTGCTTGCTGCTGTCCTGTGGAGGAGGAGGAGGTGTAGGACTGAGGAGACAGGAGGATAGAGGAGGTCGGGTCCAGGTTGCCAGAGAAGAAGGTGGTTTTTATAAATTTTGTTTCTGTATTTCTTCTCCCTTCTTGTCACCGAGTTACTCACACTTTGCTGCCTGCCTGCTACTGCTGTTAAATTCAATTCTCTGCCCAGGCCAGTGCCCTCTGAGTTTTTTTTTGTGTGATAATCATCCCCATTCTGACCCTGGCCTGAGGGGGAACGTTTTTTCTTCTTGTGGTGTGATTGGCGGCAGGGGAGGGGGGAGGCAGGCACTGTCAAACAGGTAGTTGGAGGGGGGGGGGGGGGTAGGCGTCAGACAAGTAGTTTGTATGGTGGGTGGGCAGGAGTGGGGTTAGGCATCACCAGGTAGGTAGGTTTGTATGTGTGTGTGTGTGTGGGGGGGGGGGGTTGTTTAAAGGAGTTATCAGGCATTTTTAATAAAATAAGTGCTACTTATCCGGGGATTCCTCCAGCCCCACGCTCCCAGCATGTCCCTCGCCGCAGCTCTGCAGTCAGCCATTCGCTGCCGCTGCCTCCCAGTCCCCGGCGATGGCACCAGTCCGACCTGGATGTCGGCCTGTACTGCGCCTGTGCGAGCAGCACTGTCAATCACCGCCACATGGACCAGAGTGTACTGCGCAGGCGCAGTAGTTCTGCGTCTGCACAGTATGCTCTGGTCCATGTGGCGGTGATTGACAGCGTCGCTCGCACAGGCGCAGTCGGCCTGACGTCATCGCCGGGGGCTGGGAGGCAGCGGCAGCGAACAACTGACTGCAGAGCTGCGGCAAGGGACATGCTGGGAGCTTGGGGCTGGACGAGCCCTGGGTAAGTAGCACTTATTTTCATAAAAAAAAAAAAGCTTGATAACTCCTTTAAGGTTAGGCATCAGACACAGACAGGTAGATTGTGCGGAGAAATGGGGTTAGGCATCAGGTACATAGTGTGTGTGTGTGGCTGGGGCTGTTAGTCATCACAATTTGAGGATTTGCACACAAGAAAGATATGGCTTTAGGCTGGGGATGCCGTGAAACGGGCCTCTAGTTTGTGTTGTCCCCCCAGGCCAAAAGGTCCCAGTCCTCCACTGATTTACCTCATGGGTAAAATCTAATTATGAATTAACTAAGGTGTTACAGATTTATTGAACATTTTATTGATAAAACATTTGATAAATTTATAACACCTTAGTGAATTTAAAATTAGATTTTACCCATGAGGTAAATTATCAAACGTTCGATAAAGTGTTTGATAAAGCTTAGTGAATTGAGGCCTATATGTGCCAAAGTAGCCAAGAGTTCTCATGGGACAGCAGTCTACTATGGTATTCCTGAACCAATGCCTCTATTCGTTCAATATAATCAATTTCTTTCAACCACTCACTTTGTGAGGGAACCCAGTCACATTTCCAAAATCTGGGGATGGTCAAACAGGCCACATAGCCAAAAAGTGCCTTAAAAGTGACTTCTTACATTTTTTGATAGGCATAGGGAGCATTAGTAAAATTAAAGACTCAGGGTTGTTAAGAACTGAGATGCGTAAACAATCAGTAGCAATTTTGCAAACTTTTGACCAGAATGGAAGCAACTTAGGACAGGAATGCCACACATGAGACATAGTACCAACAAAGCTGTGAGACCTCTGGATGGAATTTATGTAATGGATCCAGAGTACGATACCACCTGGACAGTATCCTATAGGCATTCTCCTTTCCTCTGCCAGAAATCAGAGTTTTAGTAGCAAACAAAAAGGCCTTCTCCCATTGTTCAGCCGAGAGTTCTTCAGAATCAGAATTAATTTTATTTCGCCAAGTAAGTTTGCACCTACAAGGAATTTGTCTTGGCAGTTGCTTAACAAACACAAACACAAACAAAAACAATACAAGGGCAGACAGTGTGTATATTACAAGTCAAGGACATTATAAGTATAGTGGCAGTAAGCAATGTGAGAATTGTTCATTTACAGTTCTGTGCTGATTACTATTAAGTCCTAGCAGCTCTAACGTGGTTCAGCATTAAGTATGGCTACCGCTTGAGGGAAAAAAGCTGTTCCTGTGTCTGGAGGTTTTGGTAGCGATTGACCGGAATCTTACTCCTGAAGGCATGCGCTGGAAGATGGAGTGAGCTGGGCGAGAGGGGTCAGAGGCAATATTTCTTGCTCTTTTTCTGCACCTGCTAGTGTAAAGATCCTTCAGGGAAGGTAAGCTACAGCCAATTATCCTTTCCGCTGTTCGGATGATGCGCTGCAGCCTCCCCTTTTCTAATGCTGAGCAGGAGCTGAACCATACAGTCATAGATGATGTTATGGTGGATTCGATGATTGCAGTGTAGAACTGCACCATTCTTGTTGTTATTCTAACTGCCATTTAGATACATAGGAAGGTGTTGAATCATAGATATGGGACAGTAGAAACTTATACCAACAGTTATCAATGGTCAGGAGGAATGGAGAACAACTGTAACCCAATATTAGTAAGACGTCTATGATAATAGCCCTCATCCAGACACCACTTAAGGAAGTGAGCCAGTTGAAGGTATTCAAATTGTGGAAATGTATTATTACCACACCTGTCCTTCAACACAGCTTCAGAGGGAACCGTATTACAGTAGAACCCAATAGATCAGCCAGCAACATTTCTACCCCCAAGTGTTTTCTAATGCTCAATCTAGGCTCACACTTTGGGACAAATGAAGTGTTATTCCAGAGTGGGGTAGAGGAGCCCAGATAAGTAGAAATTTTGTGAGTGAGAAGTCTAGCCCATACTTGAATGGTCATCTTTGTGATGTGAGGAGCTGGAGCAACAGGATAACGTGAGCCCTGCATTCTCTGAGGAATCCACACAGAGGCCTTAGGCCCTCCCTTTATCATAGCATCTTCAATAATAACCCATTCATGTGTACCCACCACCCAATGCTTATTTGTAGTCAAATGAAAAGCCATTTCAGGACTGGAACCCACCAGAGCTATTTTTTGAGCGTTTAGGGAGGTTTTCAAAACGCTAGTGATTTCCCTAAATAAAATCGCTCTCAATTCTGAGAATATTTATCCGCCCTGTTCAAAAGGGAAACCGTTTATCCCACCTCTGCAGGTCTCCCCCAAACTTCTCCAACAAGGTCAGAGAGTTCTTAAAAAGAAAAAAACAATTTTTTCATCAATTTAAGGCTCAAGTAGGAGATTCTATCCTCTTCTCCAAGCAAAGGGGAAAGCTCGTCTCAGGGCTGGACTAGCATTGGCAGGGACTACCATGCTAAGGACTTCACAATTGGAAGTGTTGGTAAATACTCTAATATTAATGCACTCCATGCATTCTTATTTGTTTGCAGGGGCATAACTAGAAAGCACTGGGCCTCCCTGCGAAACTTTGGATGGGGCCCCCTCCCGCCAAACCTCAAAACTGCAGAGAACAGAAGGCTTTTTCTCTCCATGCCCAGACTCCTCAAGCATCACTACAGGACACAGCACTTGGGGAGGGGTAGAAAGGCTGGGGGCTGGGCGCTGTACACAAGACCCTGCTGAACACTGAATAGGGATTGTCTACAAATCTTTGTCTGCAAAACAATGTATGATTCCTTATCATTGGCTGAGCAGATGCAGTCATTAGAACAATTGTGCAGAGAGCAGAAAACATTTTTTCCTTGCCCTTAGTTGTCAGTCTTTCCGGACGGGCCCTCAGTGGCTTCTGGGCCCCCCAGCGGCTGCATTCCTTGCAGAGTCTATTGTTACGCCCCTGTTTGTTTGCATAATAGAATTGGAGAGAATAAATAGTATGACTCAAAAGTATAAAGAACAAAACTGAATAAAGTCAATCAAAACTATTAAATTGTACCCTGCCAAAGATTTCAGTGTGACAGGAGTTTATAGTGGATTTCTATTGCAATAAGCAGAAAAAACAACACCCACGTTAGTCTATAACCAGACACAGCTGGGTATAAGGCTTACCACCTCCAGGTGAATGAAAAGTGTGTCCTAATCAAAGATGGAGAAACTGTGAAACCTCCATGCTGCAAAACATTACAAATCTCACAATCTGGAGCTGTGAAGATTCAATCTGCCCCGTCCTTGTAACAAAGGTCACCATGTTGGCCATTTTTGTTTTCATTCAAGGTATTTGGTGTGTTCCTTGTCATTGCTGACAGCCCTAAATGATATGATAACACTAAGGATTCACTTACCTTTTCCACACACAAATATGCTATTGGATTTTTTCCCCCCAATATATACATGACCAAGTATAATAATTATTTTTTCATTTATTTTAACTAGGATTTCTTCATCTAAGTTTATGACCTGGTTAAAAATCAAATGATGTATTAGGTCACATTTATATAAAAACTGGGACTATCAAAGACTGTTGTAAACTGAGAGAGGAGCTGTAACCCAGGATTGAACTTCATCCCAATCAGTAGCTGATAACCCCTTTCCCATGAGAAATCTTTATCTTTTCCTGAGTAGATCATCGGGGATATCTGTATGGCTGATATTGTGGTGAAACCCCTCCCACAGCGTGATGTCATGAGCATGGTTCTGATAGTTTCCTGTCTGCAAATCACATTGAATTATGGGAAATAACAAGAGTTTCCCACTGCCAAGCAAATAGTACCCCCCTCTGTGCATAGCACTCTGTGTGATACATTTCAGAACGTAAATCAAAGAGAAAAGGTATTACAATGGGAAAACACTAAGTAAATAATTTATAAATATAGTAAAAAAAAATATTTTATTAAAGGTCTAAAGGTCTCCCGTCTGCGCAGTACAGCGGATCGATCGGATTGGGCTAATTCCGCCTTAACCAGAAGGAAGAGCGGATAGTGCGCCTGTGCTGGATCCCGGAGTGGTAAATATTTACCTCGCCACACTTCGGGGACCCGGGCAGGCTAATGGAGTGGTGGAGGAGGACAGGGAAGCCTTGTTAGAATCCAGAGGCTTCCCCCTCCCGAGGCAAGTATCCCCCAGAGGGATTTGTTTTATTTACAGTTTCTCTTTAATATCTCTTACCAAGCCACCTTCCGGTACTCTTCAGTTCCTGTACCCCAGGAGTGAGTGAGTGAATGGCAAAGCATAACCAGAGAGACAAATATCTGCCCATAATGGAACAAAATTGAAATGTGATGACAGGAGAGAGATTCAAATGAATAAGAAAAGAGCTACACTTTTTATCGCACAACCCTATTGCTGACAATCTGCTGCTCTGTCGGCCAGCACTGCCGCAGACTCAAGTGTGACCCCTGCCTAAAAGTATTAGAGTCAGAGGATCAGTAGGAAAGTCAGGCTATTTTCATTGTTTAAAATAAATAAATATATATGTATATATCGGCCTACATATCCCTCTCACTTCAGGTGTTCTTTAAGCTGAATTCGAACACAACATCATCGTCAGATGTAAAGCACAATCAGACCATCATCTTTATCGATCAGTATATGAGAACAGCGCTTGGTTTGGCATGTTTATTTTTGTATAGAGGAAGTGGCAGAGATTCAGGTAATCTTCCTCTGTGAGGAAATAGAATATTGATTAGCTTAGAAATTCTCGTCTGGCACTTTGTTATTGCCAATGCCAAGAAGAGTCAGTTCTTGATTACTGGTGAGTGTAATATACAGTATATGAGATGATAGCATGGTCCACCTGTAAATGGTCTCACTGGTTGACATTGACAATCATTATCATTCAATGTCTAAAGCAGCTGCAGTGACAATAATACTCAGTGAATGAACCAATGATAATATGTTCTGTTTAATTCATCTTATACAGTATGTACCTGTATCTTCGCAGCAGCACATATAGTGTATTATATAGTGGGAGGTTTGGTACTTCTGTATTCGAAAACACTATTTATGCTTGCTGTAGAGAGCTACATAAAACTTGGCTTTTAATAAATAATGGATTAAAACTTCAGGTATGGCCTGTATTGCCTATGCGGTTACCCAACACGTGAAGTAAGAGGTAAAGATATGTCAGAACACCCGATTATGTTTGATATAGCTTCAGTATTAGCAGAATGTATACCCTTTTAAATCACATAAAATGAAAGCATATTCAAGCACAACACCACCCTCCACTTAGCCGGACATGTTTCACCCCATATATGGCCGTGAGGCAATGCTATACTTACAATATGAATGTATTTTAATTTGATGTTTTGCACCTTATGCACTTTGATTGTCCCCTGATGAAGCCCCCAGAAGTTAGGGGGGCGAAACATGTCAGGATAGCTGGAGGGTTGTGCTGTGTTTGAATATGCATTCATTTTATGTAATTTAAAGTGGTAGACATCCTGCTAATACTGAGGCTATATCAATTATAATAGGGTGTTCTGACATTTTTACCTCTTACTTCCCATGTTGAGTAATCACATAGGCAATACAAAATAATTATTTATTAAATGTTCTCTACAACAAGCATAAATAGTGTTTTGTATGTTTACAGCATTGTGTTTAGAGTTTGAGATTTACTTCTGTATTCTAGCAACTCCATTAAGCCTTGTCTTCAAGAAAATAGGGAAAGAAGTTTTACAGAAAAACTGGTATAATAATATAATTTGACATACTGTACATAGTACAGAGCAGGGGCGTAGCAATAGGGGTTGCAGAGGTTGCGACCGCATCAGGGCCCTTGGGCCAGAGGGGCCCCGAAGGGCCTCCCTTAACTACAGTATTAGCTCTCTATTGGTCCTGTGCTCATAATAATCACTTCTATAGGTACTCTAAATTGTGGTAATCATTAACAAACTGTTCCCCATTCCCTTCTTGTACCTCTGACACTGTAGTTGCCATTGGCAGGTTTTGGTGCACCATATCAATTGTTATGTATAGAGTGCTTGGGGGGCCCCAATGTAAAACTTGCATCGGGGCCCACAGCTCCTTAGCTACGCCACTGGTACAGAGGGTCCAGAGGCTTTCCCCTTCATAGGTAAGTAGTTAACTTTGTTTCTAGTAAATTTAAAGTAGATTAGAAGCAAGTGAAAAAAGAATGAAAATCCAAAGTAAATTGCAATAACTGACATGAGTAGCATAACAGCCTTTCTCACATTCTGGAGTTCTTTATGAACAGGAGCAGCCCTTTACGGTTTAATAATCTGTGATAATTTGCATTTGTATAAATGTGCACACTGTATAATAATCTAATTTATTTCTTGTTGTGAGAAGGCTGCAATGTAAGGAGACAAAGCTCTAAAAATACTCTATTAATAGACTGCTGTGTGTGCTGAGTCTGGGATTCCAGTTCCCTTGAAACCAGCACTGTGGAGCCAAATGTATGTGACGCAGACATCAAGCTGCATTATAGTGTATTATCTGATGTCTCATGCTCTGCTATTCACAGCCCCAGGCCTGTACAGGTGCATCCCCAGAGCTCACGTACATGTAATAAGGGCATCTGGAAAAAAGGGTGCCGGAGATTGCTGCTAGTAGAATATCGGTAACTGTTGCTAGTAGCATACCGCTAATTGCTTTTAGTAGAATATTGGTAAAATTACAGATATTCTACTACTTTTTTTTTTCCATAGTAAAAGATTGGTAATCTTAATTGATATTTTAGTACGACCTAACTCTACTCTCACACAGAATCTTCCCTCCACCGATGCCTAACCCTTAACCCCCCCAGTGGTGGTGCCTAACTCTTAACCTCCCCTTGTTGCAAAACCGCAGTTAGCAGCATTGCAGGGGAATTTGGTTGCCCAAAGCCACCTGATATAATACAGGCCATCAGGACTACCCGCTATGTAAATTGCAGCTATAAATATTGGGCACCTTCGGTCACCCAAATTCCCTTGCAATGCCGCTAATCGTGACTTTTCCCTTTGCCGCAGCATGCGCTAATGGCTGCCTTGGGTGCCTATCATTACAGCAAATTGCGGCTTTGGGCGCCTAAATTCCCCTGCAATGCCACTAATCACGGCTTTTCCCATTGCTACAACTTATGCCAATCGCTGCCTCAGCCGCCCATCATTGGACCTAATCGCCCAAATTTCCCTTCCCTGCCGCTTATATCGTTGGCGCCTATGGCGACGTCCTCTCTTCCACAGTACCTCTGGTGCCCAAATTTCCTGATTAACAGAGCTCAAGCTACACAGCTCCTCAGCTCAGATATATATATGTGTGTGTGTGTGTGTGTGTGTGTGTGTGTGTGTGCGCGCGTGCGTGTGCGCGTGCGTGTGCGTGTGTGTGTGTGTGTGTGTGTGTGTGTGTCATCGAGAAAATAACAGACAATTTAATTTAATCAGTTAAAGAAACATTTAATTTCCTTTATTTTAGACACAGATTATTTTTTCACATAATCGCCTTTTTTTAAGCATTTATCATATCTTCTTACAAGGTATCCCATCCGTTTGTTGTTGCAGCTTCACACTCCTTGCCTATGTGTTGGACAATTGGGGGGTGTTCATGTTACTGCTGCTGAAACAACTGTTACTGGCATTCTATGTGTAAGTTAAATTACTCCAAAAGAATACCTTGCATGGTAGATAAAGGTAAGTTGCTGTTACTTTCTGGATAACCCTTGTATATATCACAGTCATTCACTGAAAATGCACTGTACGGTTCTTGGGATGGGAAACAAAGATATCAGGGACAGAACTACATGGGAGCAGTACCTGCAACCACAGGGCTCCCAGAGCAGTATGGGGGCCCCAACTACTACTTCACGCCCCAAGGGGTCCAATCTTCAGATCAGGTGTTTTTGTGGCTACACTTGTTACGGGTATGAAGATTATGATGTGCACACTTGTATTATGACCCTTGCAAGATGGGCCCCCTTAGCTATGAGGGTCACCAGGTGTAGGCTAGAGAAATGGTGTAAACATTAGGGAGCCCTATCAAAGTTTTGCTGGGAGCCCCATGACTTGTAGTTATGCCCCTGACAGGTATGCATGGATTCAGCACCAGTGCATTCAACATGAATGTCAAGTGTCAGCAGAATCATGGATTGTCACTTCTCTCCATCATGCCAGGCTGTGGGGACACTTGTCTGTGCAGGAAAACAAGAGTTTGTGCCTTTTGCAGTTCATAGTAGAATGAGGCCACTCATGCACAGCTTTTTTTCCTCCATGCACTTCCTTCTACTGGGCATGCACAGACCTTACTTGCGTATGCCCAGTCTGGATGCATTCATTCACAGACACACTGAACGGCAGAAGAAACCTATGTGCTTTGGATTATGTTAAAAAAACAAAACAAAACACCTATGTGCCAAATGTTGGGGAATAGGTATAGAGAGACCTGTGTGGGACCAGTAGGCCATAGGAGGATCCAGGGAGCCTCTGGCGAAGCAGGTCATTTCAGCGTGTGCTCACTGCTGTGCTGCACCTGACCTGGGCACCACCATAGATGAAGCTAAAGCGGCGCAGTGGGATTTACGCTGTAATTCAGGTGCCAGTGAATACCAGACTCCAAATTACTTCTCCCTCCGAGTTACTATGACTTGGAAAGGGAATTGTATTTAACCCCGCCCAGAATTTCAGCGGCAGCAGGGTGAGCTGTCATGCAGCTCACCCTGAACCCAACTGATTGGGCGGAGAATCCATACGTACTCGCCTCTGGGCCATCCAGAGTCTTCCCACTATTGAGGTAAGTGTCTACATTTTTTTTAATTCACTTGAGGTTTCCTTTAAAGGGATCTAAGCAGCTGATGGCTTCAAATAGCTGAAAGGGCTGCCATGTTTGAGAAGTTCAACCCCCTGCTACTTTTCCACTGCCATTATCCAGGCTAGGTGTAAAATTCTTCAATTGTGACTAATGTTTTCTGTTTGAGGTACAGTGGGGAAGATTCAGGGCTTGTGGTCAATTAAGCCTAATGAGGCGATTTTTTATCTGCCTTCCATCATCTGTTGCTATTGCATCCGCAAGTCCTTTCATGGACAGAAGAGGTGCCTATTTTACCCCTTAAATGTAAAAAGATTAGGTAAAATGAAAGTTTTTTTTTCTTAATAATAAACCACATTTTAGAATACATTTTTAATTTGCTATAGAGCTGCCCTGGTTGTTGAATGATGCTTGGTTCACTTAAAATAATCTCTACATGCAGAGAGAGCCTGATCTGTTCATGATCTCTGTGGATTGGTGGATTGGTCTACCCAGAAGGTATACTGCTGTGACTACTAGCCAGCTGGGGATGGAGGGACTTTGATGTTTTCCTGAACTGACTTCCACTAACCAAGAACTGGTTGAGTTTGGTGTGTACAACAGTCTTTAATGCATGCTTTGTCTTAAGCTGTAGTTACACTAATACTTCATGGAATGCGATTATACTGAAGGCATTCAACTACTGTGTCCATTTTCTGTATCTGACCAATGTACTGTATATCCTAAGCTGAAATGCAGGCTATTATAGGCACATTGAAAGTATCAGCTGTAACTGCACACAGGTATAAAGGAACATTTGTCTTGAGATCAGATTGCAGCTCACATCCCATTGCACCATTGGGACAATATTCCTCGTACTTTTTCCCAGCCAGCATCAATCCGTCTTTTTAAACTTATACTTTATGCTTCTCTGAAGAACAACAAAATGCTGCAACACTGACTGGCCCGTTGGGTGATTTCCTCAATGATTTTTCAGCTAACATGGTGTAAATAGAAGCCATAGCTGAGAACGGGCTGAGAGGTGTTCCCAGGAGTCGCTCTAACATGTTATCACCGGATGTCACACCAGAGACCTCCCTCCAGTGATTTGCTGTCAGTCGCTTCTCACAGTCCGTTAGTGCAGCACACAAAGCACCACTGGGAAATGAAGCTCCATTGACATCAATGTTATCTGACAATGGCCTGACAGACACTTTCACAACCAATAGGAACATGATAAATAAGTGCCATTCTTATTGGCATGTCTCAGAATTGCTAGAAGTTGGTAAATATTTTCAAAAGCAATTTTCAGCCATGTGGAATTACTGTAACAAAAATCACTTACACATGACAAATTAAAATAACCTGAAAATGTAGTTCTCACTTGAGACCTAGGGATTGCTACATATAAAATAGAAGTCTGGAAACACATGGAGTGGATGCTGATGCCTGAGTGATCTGTACAGGAGAGTGGCTGACCATGGAATGGGAGGGACACTGCTGCACATGGAATGGGAGGGGCACTGCTGCACATGGAATGGGAGGGGCACTGCTGCACATGGAATGGGAGAGGCACTACTGCACATGGAATGGGAGGGGCACTGCTGCACATGGAATGGGAGGGGCACTGCTGCACATGGAATGGGAGGGGCACTGCTGCACATGGAATGGGAGGGGCACTGCTGCACATGGAATGGGAGGGGCACTGCTGCACATGGAATGGGAGGGGCACTGCTGCACATGGAATGGGAGGGGCACTGCTGCACATGGAATGGGAGGGGCACTGCTGCACATGGAATGGGAGGGGCACTGCTGCACATGGAATGTGAGGGGCACAGTTGCACATGGAATGGGAGGGGCACTGCTGCACATGGAATGTGAGGGGCACTGCTGCACATGGAATGTGAGGGGCACAGTTGCACATGGAATGGGAGGGGCACTGCTGCACATGGAATGGGAGGCCACTGCTGCACATGGAATGGGAGGGACACTGCTGGACATGGAATGGGAGGGGCACTGCTGGACATGGAATGGGAGGGGCACTGCTGGACATGGAATGGGAGGGGCACTGCTGGACATGGAATAGGAGGGGCACTGCTGCACATGGAATGGGAGGGGCACCGCTGGACATGGAATAGGAGGGGCACTGCTGCACATGGAATGGGAGGGGCACTGCTGCACATGGAATGGGAGGGGCACTGCTGCACATGGAATGGGAAGGGCACTGCTGCACATGGAATGGGAGGGGCACTGCTGCACATGGAATGGGAGGGGCACTGTTGCACATGGAAGGTGAGGGGCACTGTTGCACATGGAATGAGAAAGGCACTGCTGCACATGGAATGGGAGGGGCACTGCTGCACATGGAATGGGAGGGGCACTGCTGCACATGAAATGGGAGGGGCGCTTCTGCACATGGAATGGGAGGGGCGCTTCTGCACATGAAATGGGAGGGGCACTGCTGCACGTGTAATGGGAGGGGCACTGCTGCACATGGAAGCGGAGCCTGAACATTCTTGGCCTGGAGGAGGTGGGAGTATAAATCTGGCATTGCATCATGGTAACAGTACATCCTCTTGTATTGTTAACTGTTGCATTATTTATATTGTATTGCTATACCTTGTGTCCTGTTATACAGTAACGTGGATGACGCTATATAAATCAATAATAATAGTAACTCAGGCTTGCAAAATCATCAAGCCCACAAAGTTATGTAGAAAGGCTAAAGTTAACAGGAAGTGGGTTATTCCTATAGAAAAAAAATGCATTTTCACAAAAATACACCACAATGAGAATGTATATATATGACTTCTCAAATTTTGCTGCACTGATCAGTATTCACCAAAGCACCCTGCAAAACATGATAGTCCTGCTGGAATGCTTCCCAGAACTATAGTCAGTTATAGTCAAGGACTGGCCAGTGGTGGGACAGGTAGCAAATAATTAAGGTTAAGGCCACCATGCACAAGGCTTGCTGGATAGCGTACTGGTAAGGCTGTTGCCTTTGATGTAGGATTTGAGCCTTTGACAAAGGTTGGAATCTCAACTCAAGCCAGTACCAGCAAGGAGTCTTTGGGCAAGGCTCCCTAATGATCCTGGATGCCTGTGGAGCATGCTCTAAGTGGCTGCAGCCCTGAATTGCTTTGTGTCTGCCAGGAGTAAAGCTCTATATAAATGTTCTGTGTCTTGTTTTGTCTAAAGGGAACCTGAAGTGAGAGAAATATGGAGGCTGCCATCTTCATTCTCTAATAAACTATGCCATGCTATGTAAGCAATGCTATGCAACACCCAGCTCCCATTTTAACAAGTACCTATTTTAAACATACGTCCTCTAAACTTTTAATGTGTTTTTAAATGCATGTTTTCATTTTAAATTTAAAAAGATTCATCATCTATTATTGTGCTAGGAATTGTCACAATCCCACTCTTGTTGCGTTTAAAACATATTTTCCATATTTAAATTGTGACAAGGCGCTCTGACATAAAATCACAATTTTTGGGGCCAACAGAATTCATGAGGGCTTTGTAATTAATTCAGAAAGTTGGCTTCATAGATTTAGTTGGAAGTGACAAAAATCGGTAGTAAGTCGGAAATTACATTGGAGAATTGGCATTATGACAATTAGTATTTTGCCTTCTGATCCTCATCACTTCTCGACATGAAGACCCACCATCAAGATTTAAAAGGGGGTCTGGATTCCAGTGGGCAGGGCCAACCAACACTCTGGGTCAAGGCCTAAGCTTCCTTAAAGGAAAGGTTCAGGGAGGGTGGGTAAAAAATAAAAATCAATTTCCACTTACCTGGGGCTTCCTCCAGCCCGTGGCAGGCAGGAGGTGCCCTCGCCGCCGCTCCGCAGGCTCCCGGTGGTCTCCGGTGGCCGACCCGACCTGGCCAGGCCGGCTTCCAGGTCGGGCTCTTCTGCGTTCCAAGGCCCGGAACTTCTGCGTCCCACGCTGGCGCGCTGACGTCATCAGACGTCCTCCGGGCTCTACTGCGCATGCGCAGTAGTTCTGCGCCTGCGCAGTAGAGCCCGGAGGACGTCCGATGACGTCAGAGCGCCGGCGTGGGACGCAGAAGTTCCGGGCCTTGGAGCGCAGAAGAGCCCGACCTGGCAGCAGGCCTGGCCAGGTCGGGTCGGCCACCGGAGACCACCGGGAGCCTGCGGAGCGGCGGCGAGGGCACCTCCTGCCTGCCACGGGCTGGAGGAAGCCCCAGGTAAGTGGAAATTGATTTTTATTTTTTACCCACCCTCCCTGAACCTTCCCTTTAAGGCCTCTTTCAGACAGACGACTGAACTGCATGCTTGCTCACAAGAGCCATTCAGGTGCAATTAAAATGCAGTCAAATTGCTGCATATGTAACACCATGCGTGATACCGCTTGACATGCAGTGGAGTTACCCAGTGGCTGGTAACTGTTACATGCCGCGTCTAAGCATGGCTGCGGCCGCCTGTCCAGCACCTGTACTGAGCGCTAACTAGCACCCAGATGGTGCAGAAGAGCAGCAGGCAGTGAATTCAATGCCTGTCAGCTGCTCATCTGAAGGCGGCCTAAAGGAAGTTACTCCCTGATTGGGAACACCACTGATAGAAACCAGCGCTGAAGCACTGAAGTGGTCTGTTATGATTGAAATATGGGCAGACAGTGTATCATTGGTATTGTTAGAGGTTTGCAGTTTATTGGCTATCACCTTTATCTTATGAATTAAGTACTAATGAGTTAACCTGTAACAATCATGTTGGAAGTAGTGATGTCACATTCCCTCTACACTGACAATCTGCATATCCAGGAGCTTGTTCAGCATCTCTGATAACATAAGGTTGAGGTAAAACCAATTAGCTGCATAAGAGTGTAAACCACAATCACTGCATAGGATGACTAAGCAGAGATAACTGCCTAGTAATGTAACTGACCGCATATACATGTATATTTATAGACTGCATATAAAACGTCTCTAATTTATTGACATATATGTTGATAAGATTCTTTACATACAGCTAATGAGTCACATTTATATGTAAAGAGCATAGGAAGGCTATAGATTTCCTTTAACAAAAGTAGAATTGTGGGTCTGTTAATCTATTTAACCAATCAGTGTAGGTTATTAGCCGAAAGCACCCCAGTTAATTGCTACGTTGGACAAGGTTATTGATTTTTGCATATCCTTCAATGTTTAATGAAAAATTCCCATAATGCTTTGCATTGTACTAAGATACCGAGGACCGGCTACAGATAGCTAATGAGATAAAGATTGTCCAAATGGCTGATTCAGTTACTTGATTCCAGAACACTCAGGCTCTGATTATCCTGCTTTGGGTCTTTATCTATACTGAAGATATTTGTATCAAGAATTCAATAGCAAGAACTGTAGAGGCCCCTTTCTGTAAAAGAAGCGGTAATTGAGGTTAATTGAGATTACTAAACATAAGGAAACTTTCTGGAAGTCTGAGTTTTTTTTTTGTTTTTGTTTTTTTTACACAATTCTGATTGGACCTGGCTACTTTAATAATGGTCTTTAATAATAATATTGAATCATCAGCAATAGCAGACGATTCTCAACTCGCTTCAGTCTAATCCTTTATTATTTGCCAACACAGCCTAAACATACAGTCATAGCCAAAATTGTTGGCACCCCAGAATTTCTCCAGAAAATCAAGTATTTCTCACAGAAAAGTATTGCAGTAACATGTTTTGCTATACACGTTTATTCCCTTTGTGTGTATTGGAACAAAACTGAAAAAAAGGAGGAGGAAAAAAAAGCAAATTGGACACAATATCACACAAAACTCCAAAAATGAGCTGGACAAAATGATTGGTAACTTAATATTTGGTTGCACACCCTTAGGAAAAAATAACTGAAATCGGTCACTTTTCCTTTGCAAACTGCCCCAGGTCTCTCTTTTTGGAAGGGCACCTTTTCCCAACAGCAATTTTAAGATCTCTCCACAGATGTTCGATGCGATTTAGATCTGGACTCATTGCTGGCCACTTCACAACTCTCTAGCGCTTTGTTGCCATCTATCTCTGGGTGCTTTTTGATGTATGTTTGGGGTCATTATCCTGCTGAAAGACCCAAGATCTTGGACGCAAACCCAGCTTTCTGACACTGACCTAGGACATGAAGTGCTTTATCCGGGATGTCATCATGCAACCACGTTTCTGTGAAACAAAGGACCGGAGTATTGCTACAGATTGCACTATTGTCGTTGAGGAGATGAAGTTCATCCAACTTGTTAGGGAGGGAACGGATGTTTGCTAGGAGGACCGAGGGGGTGGCTGATCACAGTTTCCTTTTTCCTAAGTCTCACAAGGGCTCATGCTTGTCTGCCCCTCTACTGTGGACCCTCTCCAGCTTCTGGAGCAGAGCCAGTGATTTGTCGGACATGGTTCCAGACAGAGTCCAATAGGGGCCTTCCCTCGAATTGAGGAGCACTGATTGCTTAAGACTGTGGAGTACAGACTAATTCTTTGTTTGCATCAGGTTCAATTCATGGTTTATAGTAGGTTCTACCTACCAAAAGTGGTCCAAGAAAGGACAGCTGGTGAACTGATAAGGTCATGGGTGTTCAAGGCTCAAGGCCCTGCAATGTCTCCCAAGGCATCAAGTCCCAATCCATGAATGGCTACATGGCTCGTACATGTGCGGTTAAGGAATAGATTGGCAAGCTGAAATTACAGAGCAGTGAGGTAAATTACCGACTTCTGCGGTAAATACCTTAACACATGTCAGTAAATGCCAATTCATGAAGGTTACAGCATGCGGTAAAACACAGTAACATGTTCGAGCAATACCGGCAGTTCTCCTCTGTCAGAAACAGTGCGGGACTCACAAAACTCAAGCAGGCAGAGAGGGATAACCAATGACTGACAGGAGCAGAGCCAATAGAAACAGCCCCCTTCTCCTGCTACTCCCTCTGATCGGATGTTGACAGGTTGTGCAGGATTCTCCAGAGGGTCCAGCTTTTCTACCCCCAAAGGAAACGAGCAGAGAGATCGGAACAAAACAGGTTTCCCCTGCCACCCTCGACCTTTTAACCATTTAGGTTCCTGTTTGAAGATACGGAGGAGCTAGTGGGGAAATCACCTAAGCATGGCATGTGTAATGTCCCCTGGAAGTTCTAAGCTGTGGCAATTAAATAAAATGTTAAGAAAGACTAATATAAAGATTTAGAGCAAGCAAAGGCAGTATAAAAAATATGTACATCCAAAGGCATGTAGGGATGCCTGCTGTCTACCCAGCTGCCTATGATGGGAAAAGGAAGTAAGGAGGAAGTGATAGCTGGGCCAGCCAGCACACTTGCGGTGCAGTTTTGTGGGGGTTTGTAGGTTCGTTGAGGGTGAAGTCTAAGGTGTCTGGACATTATTATTATTGTTTAGTATTTATATAGCGCCGACATCTTACGCAGCACTGTACAGAGACATCTGTGTATATAGGCTCCTGTGATGTAAATCTGAGCCTGCACTGATGAAGAACAATTTAGGCTGAAACAGCTGGACCCTGCGAGTTGGATTCATATAATTCTGTAAAATAAATAGACTATAGGCACTCTGCACAACAGCAGCGCTGGATGTGTTTTTGGCTGCTTTGGGACATAATGGAATGGAATGATTTGCATATTCACTCACTGAGGTAAAGTAATGCATCATTGGAGTCCCTCTCTGCTAACATAAGGCTGAATAATTCACATACCTTTAAACATACATATAGCTTAACTGGCTTTCCTTGAATTTGGTACTAAACTATAATGGAATTATGGCTAATGTAGGGAATAGATTGTGAGCCCCTCTGAGGGACAGTTAGTGTCAAGGTTATATACTGAGTAAAGTGCTGCGGACAATGTCAGTGCTATATAAATAATAATAATAACTTCTGTTTTAACCTTTTAGCAGCCTAATAAAAGTAAAACTCTATTTGCCTGCAGGGCTGAATTTTTCCTGCCGGGGGAAGTGTGCCTTCCCCAGCCTGGCAGGCTTGGCAGGGCATGCAGAACGGCGCAAGGAGCTGTTATAGTTACCTTTTCCTGATGCTGGACTGGCTTCTCCTCTTCATACACCCGCGGCGCTTCACTCCCGGCACCCTCTTCTGACTTTCGATCACGTTACATGTGATCGGGGCTCAGAAGATAGCGTTAGCGGTGCAGCGCTAACTCTTCCACCACCGGGTGGGGCCGCACTGCTGACACTACCTTCTGAGCTCCGATCACATGGAATAACGTGATTGGAAGCCAGAAGAGATTGCCGGGAGTGTAGCACCACAGGTGGATGAAGAGGAGAAGGCGTCCAGCGTCTGGAACAGGTAACTATAAAAAAACGCTCCCTGCGCCACTCTGCATGACCTTATTAGGCAAAACAACGAGTTGCCGGCGGAGGTTAAACTGAGTGCACATCTTCAAATGGAATATTTTGCTTGAAGATGCTAACGAGTTAAGAAGACACATTTATATTTAGTCTAACTCTAGAGGAAGCGTCCCATGCTGGTATCTAATGCTGTCATTGCGTCTACCATCTACAAAGACAACCAGATTATTTTCTGTTATGGATTTACTTCCTCTTCTTCCTGAAAAAAAAATGCTGATTGTATTTAGCCCTCCAAGTTCATAGCTTTACATGGATGACAGTACAGCCAAAGGTTCCATGCCCAAACTTTATTACACCACTTGCAAAACTTACATGTAAAATATCTGTAACAAAGTAAATCATCATCTTTACTTACTAAGACATTAATCTCAGAACTGCAATCAAAGATCACCAGTTATATATTTGGCTCTTCATTATAAATCGATTATAGAATGATTGTGATTAAAATAAAATAAAAAAAACAGAAAGCTTCAGCATTCTAGGCACATGCACTTATTCACGCAGGAAAGGTTATTATATTCTCCAGTGGAAATACAGACTGATCAAATTGCTGGGGATTAATAGACAAAACAGTAACGGAAAGTTCAACAACGTTCTTATTACATGACGTGGAAGAAATATCATTATTAAGAACTTTCAAGAAAAAGTAACAGATGAAGGGCCATTTTGCATAGAGCACGTTACCCTAGCAACATCTGCATCCCCTAGATAACATGGGTTGTGCTTATTGCGCAACGAAAACTATGTAGTTGGTGTAAGTGACGGTAAAATTGCTGTGTGCTTTCTGCAAATGGCAACTTTACCAAATTTAACAAACTTGGCCCACAGAAATGCAGTCCACTAGAATTTCTAAGAAACCTGGCAGAATTGTGTGTGCCTGGTGAGCATGCTGTGCATGGTAGCTAGAGCATATATATTCTAAAAGTTTAAGCAAAAAGCACAGCACTGCATATTATCCAATCAGAAACCAGCATAATGGATTATACTGTGGTTAAAGCCCAACACAAGTTAAAATGTTTTTTTTTTAGTTTGAGTAAAGTAAGGTGGTGAACAGTTAGAACCTGTGAGGAGTTTTGTTATTACTGTCTGTGTCTCTGCTGGGGAAAATTTAATTTAATACTGATTGTATTATTATGTACCCCTTGTTGGTTTCTTACTCTGCACAGCAACACAGAATATGCTGAAGCTTTATAAATCAATTATAATAATAATTCCAGTTTTGGTGGCTACCAGAGCTGCTTGGTCTAGGACAGGGAGAGCAGAGCTTCTAGCTGACATGCTGTCCGTACCTCTCTGTGTGCCCTGGACGGAGTTCCCTGTGGGGCTGGGGAAGAAGACATGGCCAGCACTATAGTGTTGCTCCTGCTGGCCGCAAACAGTTCTGACGGGGGTGGAAGCACAATTTAGCAGATGAGCCGGGCGAGGACTTCTTCCTGCTCTTTGGTCCGATAGGCGGTGGGGCAAGAGACAGAGATTTTACTGCTTCGCAAATATGCTTAACTAGGGCCAAAAGCCGATCCAAGTGCGGAACCACAGACTGGCACATCCATCTCCGTTGGCGCTGCACATGCACCCCCATAATTCCAGTTTTAGGTGTCACATAGGACAGGAAAACTCTCTTCAACAAGAGCAAAGACAAAATAATAAAACTATTTTCCTAGAGTGGGGAAGTTTAGGAACTCCTTCAAGGTTTGTATTACTGTCAGAGTTTGTTGATATACTGTATTTTACACCATTTATGTCCCTCTTCTGCCTGTCACAAAAGGAACAGAAACTACAGAGAAATATCTTCATAGAGGACACAGAAGGAAACAACCAGGTGGTAGAAGGATTTACTTTTTCTCACCTTACTAACTTGGGCTGTTAATAAACTAAATGTTGATTCTGATTGGATAATCATATTTGTTGCATTCAATTTGCACATAAAACGATTTGATATGTAAGAGTAAGATTTCACATTTGAAGCATAGATTTACCTTGCAATGGCTCCTATTCTAAACCTGTAGAAAATGCACTTGTACAGTACATGTCAACATTTACTGATAATGACTGTCAGCAGCAGAACCCCTCTATCTATAAACCTTCACTAATGACCATGATATTGATGTAAGTTAGAAGTCCCACAACCAGTCAAATATGAAACTGTCAATATGTCAACACCAGAATATAGCAGGTGTCTACAAGCTAATGGAGTGGTGAAGGTTACGTGATATTACTGATGAGCTGAAAAGATGTTTGAATCTCAACGGTTTGCCTTTGACGGACCGAAAGGAATAGAACTTCTATACAAAGTTATTTTATACGATCAGCTATAGATTGGTCCTTGAATAGAATGTACTGTATTTCTTGTAAAATTTAAGGCTAATGGCACTTATGCATGCAACCTAAATTGTATCCCTGCCTCATGCCTAGTATATCAAGATAAAGAGGTGTGGCTATGCAGCATTATGCCCCACAATGCATGCTGGCAGTTGTGCATAAAACTCTTGTCTACCCAAAGAGGTACAGAAATAGACTGGAGGTGGGGCTTTTGGCAGCTAAGGATTCTGATGGTCACTCTGGGTTGGGAATTCTGACCCCACAGCCACTGTTTGCCATAGTCCCTCCACAAAGGCCTGACAGACACGATGCAATTTTCTTGATAATTTCCAACATATCCACTCTGCTTATGATTGAGAAAGGGATCGATTTTGTACACTACTGATCTCAAAATTGACCCCTTTCTTGATCAAAAGCAGATCGGACATTATCGAATGGTTGGAAATGTATTGTCGATCTGGTGGGAAAATTGCATAGTTTGTTCCAGCCATTGGTCCATTGTTTCTCAATATCACTACACTATGTTGCCCCTTATAAAAGCCAGTGTTTAGCAGGTAAACCTTGTTATGGACAACACTACTTTCAAAAGATTAACTGAACCAAAATACCTGCTTAATATTGTTCACACATCATCTATCATGGACTAAGCCTAGATTCTCAACACGCAGTGTGTGTCCTGGGGGTTACCTACAACCATTATAAAAGACTACATGCTTTAATAATGATAAGAAACACAGGTGTGCCATTCTAAACATATTATAATCTGTTGACTGCGACAAGCACAAGCCCTGATCTATAAAAATACCCTATGGGATAAAAGGACCGAATGTTGAGAGACTGTGGTCTCCTCTCCATTCTTCCTCTAGTAGTTTCACAACTGCCAGGGTAGCATAGGGGGATAATAAGCCAGATCGCTGTATCCAGGCCTCCTAGGCAGCAGGTCCAGTTATATTTTTTTTTAATAGACTGAGTGGGCAAATATATTAGTGTACATTGCATAAATACACGTATGCATTCAAAAATGCACTAGCTAGTAAATGGGGATGGCAGGCATCTTTGTACAGAAGGTGTATCAACATAGTGGAAGGTGGTGACAAGGCTCTCATGTCTAGTTTTCTGTATGGAATATCATCATAAATTAAGACATTACTTTCTAGCAGAATAAGGATGCTGCTATTGTTATACTTCTGTAAATGCGGTGTGCCTGGATGTAACACAGAATCACTGCCTAGAACAGGCATGGGCAAACTTGGCCCTCCAGCTGTTAAGAAACTACAAGTCCCACAATGCATTGCAGGAGTCTGACAGTCAAAGTCATGACTCATTAAGGGAAATGCATTGTGGGACTTGTAGTTCCGTAACAGCTGGAGGGCCAAGTTTGCCCATGCTTCGCCTAGAATATTGTCTGCATCCCTCACCTGCAGTCACAAGAAAGCCTCAGCGTATAGAAGTGTGACTGAATAATGTATACTACGGCTGAAGGATCAGCATTACAGCCAAAGATCTACTATCTTCTCCAGAAAGGTCAGCAATTGGGGCCTTCATATTTCTCTCAAGGCAAGTTTACTGTAACCCTCCTTGTAAAACGTACTGTTTTTACACATAATAATGTCTGAATTCTCATACGGCAAGCTTTATTTCTATATCTGTCATTCGTAGTAGTGTGCAGTATAAAGCAGGATTATGTCTTGTAAAATTGTTATAATTCCGTTGTGATAATATTTGGAATGAAAACCCCTTTTTCCTAAAAGGATGATTTTAGCTAAGCAATATGTGATATACTGTATGTGACTCTTTTCTAATGAATGTTATATATTACTGTGTGAACGACATTGCCCAGCTGTAGCTGGACTAAATCTCCCATAATGCTTCGCTACATGGGTGTGGTCAGAGGTCCCCTATATGATGCACAGCTTACTCAGGGCTGGTACAATCTACAGTGGGGATCCAGGGCAAAGGAAATGTGGGCCCCCCAACCTCCCCACAGCAAATTCAGAACATAGGGCTAATGCAACCCCCCAATCTCTCATCTCAACACTGCTGTGCTCTCTGGGGGCCCATGCAGGTTTTGTTACAGAACCCGTTGGCTGCCTCTTCTCAGTGACCCAGCGCATGTCACTGCATAATGACATGCGACGGCCGGGACAGGTGAGCTGTAATGTTGTAACAAATTGTGCAGGGGCCCCGGGGAGCACAGGACGGGGGGATGGCCGGCAGCTGGGGGGAGACCAATGCCCAGGGGCCTTGGGGCAATAGCCTCCTCAGCCATAATGGCAGCACCAGCCCTGAGCTTGCTATAGGTATGTGCCACATATTTAGCTTAAAGAAATGAAGTCCAGTTTCAATGCAATGTAAAACATTTTCTGTTGATTTTCTGATAATCAAAATAGGAAGAAAAACTAGAAGTAAAGCCTATTAGCTGAATTCTGCTATTTTTTTTGCTGAAAGTACCAAGTCAGTGATAAGGGGAAATGGACAGTTGCCTTTTTAAATATGTATAAGCATTCCATTTTCTCAGCTTATGTGTCTGCCACTTTGCAGAACTGTAGAGATCAGCTCAGGGCAGTTTCTTGGGCAGTGCGGGCAGGGCGACCGCACTGGGCGCAGACCAGAAAGTAGATGAAGGGGGGCGCAGGCAGAAGGACATTACCGCTAGTGACGAGCTGGTGACGAGCAGTGCAGCCAAATGGAAGAAGAAAGAAGATTACCAGCGTGATCACCTTCCTTGACTCATCCTGGGCTGCCTGCGTCAGACTTAAAGTCATCATCATGTCACCACCACGTGATGACACCTGATGTCTTGTAGCGGTACTGCAGGCTGTGAGTGCGCGGCACTCATGGAGGAGTCGGCTTTCCGGGCTCTCCTCGCCTGGGCGTTTTCCTGCTTCCTCCTGGATGAGCGGCTGGTCACTAGAAAGTAGGCAGATCTACTTGTGACCTGTGGCTGTGTTTCTGTTCCTAAAGAGTAAGGGTTCCCGAGTCCACAGGGGGGGGGGGGGCACAATTTTTACACCCTTGCCCTGGGTGCAATTTAGCCTAGAAACTGCCCTGGATCAGCTAGTCTAGATCACGCCGTGCTTAATGCACATAGCAGGAAAGGGAAGCCTATTCAGATCAGTTCAGTCCTTTGGTCTTGCAGGAATGATACACCTTGAGCCGCTATTCCTGCCACATGACACCGTTTTCTCCGTTCTCATGGAATTTGTGCAAGTGGTCAGCATATCTACAAGAGACAGAAACAACACAGAATGATGATTTCAGCTTTAATCACAGATGACAAACCATTATTTTTTTTTTTTAAAGTTAATGTCAACTTAAATCAGCGCCTCACAGCACTGAGGTACTGACATCACACTGTGGGAGCCTTGTTGCATTGTGGGAAATAACTAACAGCTGTTTCCAACTGCCAAGAAAGCAAGCAGCATCTCCTTCCACTGACATCACCTGCCAGCAGTAAAAAATGTCACCATGTGAGAAATGTCAGAATGTAAATCAGGGAGAGGAAAGATTTTACTTATGAGGTATTGGCTCATGGCAGGGAAATGGAGGCTGTATGCATCACACATGCTTCCCTATTGTTTCCCAAAAGGTGAGAACCATCTTTGGATACACAGGTTCATTAGAAAGCTCTTTTATCATTAAAGTATTAATATTTTCTCTTCATTGCTGAACTTTAAAGGAGCTCTATAACATCCCACAGTCAGAAGAAATAGTGACTTATGTTTAAAAGGACTCCGATCACCTCTCATGGGCATGCCTTTAACCACTTGAGGACCACAGTGCTAAACCCCCCTAAAGACCAGGCTAATTTTTACTAAAATGGCCACTGCAGCTTTAAGGCCAAGCTGCAGGGCCGAACAACACAGCACAGGAGTGATTCCCCCCCTTTTCCCCCCACCAACAGAGCTCTCTGTTGGTGGGGTCTGATCGTCCCCCAGTTGTTTATTTTTTTAAAATATTTATGTGTGTGTTTTTGTATCATTTTTTAATGTTTTTTTTTTTTTTTTTTAGCAAACCCCTCCCTCCCCCCAGCCGGCCAATCACGCGATCGGCTGTCATAGGCTTCTGCCCATGACAGCCGATCGCTCTCTAGTCCCCCCAGGGAGACAGCCGTGTCACAAGGCTTTCCCCAGTGCATCGCTGCTGCTGATCGCAGTGCTGCACTATGTAAATAGACGTCGATAACACCGTCTAACAGTCTCCCGAGCGGCTATTAACTGAAGAGGGGGCGGAGCTCCGCCCCCGAGAAGGAGATGCACACGCACCCTGCGCGCAATCTCCTTCAGTAGCCGGCTCCAGGACCTGACGCCAATTGGCGTTAGGCGGTCCTGGGGCTACCGCCGCGTCCACGCCCATTGGCGTGGGGCGGTCTTTAGGTAGTTAAGATTCCAACCAGTACTGCAAAGTACTTAAAGATGCATACCATTCTGTAGTTTGTGCTCTCCTCTTTTATTTGACGCCGTTCTACACCAAATACTTTTTGTTAGATTTCAATTTAAAAATCGCGGCTGCCATCTTGGCTATGTTATAACTTCCGGGTCACCCCTGTCTTCTCTGTTAGAGAAGATCACTGAATGAAGCAGGAAGAGGAAGTGACACGCATGGCCATTGCAAGACGCTCCTACAGAGGGGTCATAGCACGACTTTGTTGGAATTCGTCTGGCTTAAAGGCATGCCCATGAGAGGCACTCTGCGTCCCTTTAATGTCATAGTGTGATCAATGTGGTTTATTAAAGTGATGACAAAAATAGAAGAGCTATGGAGTCCCTCTAACATTCACAGCTCTCATATTCTCCATAGCCATGCAATGTTTGTCAGCACAGAAGTGTTTTTGTGCCCAGAAAAAAAACCACTGTGCACAAAACATCAAGCTTGGATGGAAACAGCACGTTGATTTAAAATAGGCTGTTAGTTCCGTACTCTTTTCATGTGTTTTCTCGTGGGGAAAAATGCTGGCATTTGAGGCTAGTGGAAATGCAACCCCGAAACTCTAAGCAATCAGCTTTTGCCTGGCTTCTATTTCATCATTAGCTTTATAGGAGAGAGGCAAAAACAATGCCACACTTTACTAAGGCCCGGTTTCCACCTGCAACCCCCGCCCCGCACAGCTTGGTACGTTATCTGCAGCGCTGCAACGGACATGCAAACTGTTTTAATGTTAAAAATAGGTTTCGCTTATTTTTAACAACACGTGTTATGAGAGAGGCAAAATGGTAGTTGCAGCTCAAACCAGTGCCCATCATCCACCTCCACTCCCATGATTATGGCTCAGTAACTTCAGTCGAAATATACAACCAATCTGTTCTGCACAAGTGTCGGGAAAATTGCTGGATTCTCCAAATAAACCACGTTTGGCATTGGATGGTGCCTACTTCCTATTTCTTTGCATTAAATACTTCACCTTCCTTCATCTATACAGCTGAAGCACACCAATTGGGCCACTCAGCGCTAACAGAGCCCTTACATGGTGAGATCATGCTTAATCTTTCTCTTATGCGGTTTCCTTTATGTAAGTGCTACACTAGCCACCTTTTTCTTGTGATTTGTTCCTATATCCATACCTTGACTTGTGCTTTTCAATCGCAGGCTCTTTACAGAGATTATTGTAATGTTTATACCGGAGTTTATGCTGCTATACTGATAACACCAGAGTGTGCACCTTCCAGATACACATCTTTTTTTGTGCTACAATCATTTCAAATACCTTAAAGAGACACTGAAGCGAAAAAAAAATAAATGATATAATGAATTGGTTGTGTACTATGAATAATTACTAGAAGATTAGCAGCAAAGAAAATATTCTCATATTTTTATTTTCAGGTACCCTATTTTTCGGACCATAAGACGCTCCGGACCATAAGTCGCACCCAGGTTTAGAGGGCAAAAACCAAGGAAAAAAAGAATACTAAACCTGGTGTGTCCATAGTGCAGGGGCGTCTTATGGATTTTCTTCTCTCCTCAATTATTATGTCCCCCTTGTACCTCTTGTGTCCCCTTTGTACCTTTAGTGTCTCCCTTGTGTCCCCCTCTGCCCCCCTTGTGTCTTCCTCTGTCTCCCTGTGTGATCTATGTCCCCTGTGTCCTCTCAAATGCCCCCCTCTGTCCTCTTAAGTGCCCTGTATCTTCTTGCGTGTCCCCTGTGTCCTTATATGTGCTCCCTGTGTCTTCTTATGTGTCACCTGTGTCCTCATATGTGCCTCCATGTCCTCATATGTGCCCCCTGTGTCCTCATATGTGCCCCCATGTCCTATTACATGCCCCTCTGTCCTCATATGTGCCCCCTGTGTCCTCATATGTGCCCCCATGTCCTATTACATGCCCCTCTGTCCTCATATGTGCCCCCTGTGTCTTCTTATGTGTCACCTGTGTCCTCATATGTGCCCCCATCTCCTCTTACATGCCCCTCTGTGTCCTCATATGTGCCCCCTGTGTCCTTATATGTGCCCCCATGTCCTATTACATGCCCCTCTGTGTCCTCATATGTGCCCCCATGTCCTATTACATGCCTCTCTGTGTCCTCATATGTGTCCCTCTGTGTCTTCAAAGGTGCCCCTCTATGCCCCGTGTCTTCAGTTGTGCCCTGTGTCTTCTTATGTTCCTGCCTGTGTCCCCGGGAAATTACCTCTAAGGGGTCGCGTTTCCAAGTGTAATCTTGTGCCCGCTCGTAGCCCGCTGACTCGTCCCCCTCTGGCCCCTGTCCCCGTGGATGTGGTGGGCGCTGTGCAGGCTGGGGCTTACCGCGTTGGTGACGTATGCGGAAGTGAAGGGCGAGAAAGGATCAGCTGCACGCGTGAACCACCCGCCGGCTTGCCGCTTCACATCGCCGTGCACTGTACCGTCATTTAGCGGTAAGCCCCAGCCTGCACAGCGCCCACCACATCCACGGGGACAGGGGCCAGAGGGGGACGAGTCAGCGGGCTACGAGCGGGCACAAGATTTCACTTGGAAACGCGACCCCTTAGAGGTAATTGCCGGGGACACAGGCAGGAACATAAGAGAGAGGGGAACAACTGAAGACACGGGGGATAGAGGGGGCACATGTAAAGTAATGAAACTACTGCGGGGACACTGGCAGAGACATTACACAAAAGGTAATTGCCGCGGGGACACATAGGGGCGCCAGGAAATTAAATTACAGTGCTGGGATTTCTACCTGGAATCTAGCATCCGGACCATAAGACGCAGTGACTTTTTCCCCCCATGTTTAGGGGAGAAAAAGTGCGTCTTATGGTCCGAAAAATACGGCATATAGTGTTTTTTCTAACATTGCATCATTCTATAATATGTGCAGATTACACAACATTCAGCATTCAAAATGATTTTTTCAGAGCAGTCTGTGAACTAATGACCTCTTCTCTGGCAGAGAAAAAAAAATTGTTCACTAACACTTAAGATAATAAAAGTCAGAAGACAGCCCTCTCCACGACTTTGAAAGTCATAGAGCTTAATGGTTTTTTTGCATAGAGATAACAACTGGAGTTTCTTAACTCTTCCTGTACTGGAAACAATTAGACTGATGTATCTGGCCTTAATGTTTTATTTCTTATCTGTACTACACATACAAATCATAATATCATAAAAAAAACTTCGCTTCAGTGTCTCTTTTACGCAGGGGTGCCCATTAGGTAGATCGCGATCTACCGGTAGACTTCATGGTAGATCCCGACCCCACTACATTTTCCATTCTGTATATACAAGTGTGCTCCTAAAATTGTACATAGGTAGATCATTTTGACTTGCTAATTTTTCAAAGTGGCTCACAAGACGAAAAAGTGTGTGCACCTCTGCCTTAACGCCACATAAGTTACGTCTTACGCACTGACTTTGAAAAGTAACTGGCTGCACCAGTGGTGATTTAGTTGAGTCACGTGAAAGGGGAGTGGCTTATTATGCAACCAGGTATGTTTTTGTTTCTCTTGTAATTAGTTTAAATTACAGATATCTATTTTCACTTTAGTATGAAGGCATCTATTTCTGTTACTTTAGTGTCAAAACAATTTCATTTGACTGTGATTCAATGGATACATTTTATAGAGTCTGTAAGAAGAGCAGATTAATTATCATATACACTGTAACTGCTGCTGGTATATTTTATTCCTCTACAGGAAAGGAAACCGTGTTCTCCATATTGAATACCACTACCAATGATAACAGTTACATACTTTTTAGCGCAGTAAGCGGCACAGTCCCGTCCCACACTTTCACTCCAGGCGGTTTTGTATAGAACCTGTTAGACCCAAAAAATGTGTTTAAAGTGTTCAAGACAGGAATCAAAATGTCATAGAATTTTAAAAGAAAACATATCAATATAAACACTACTCTTTATTAAGAATAGCTAACAAGTTGTCTTATTTACAATGATTCTGACCTGTTTTTTTTAACGTTAAGCTAGTGGCAGGGCTGCACATTGTGAAGCCTCCTTACATTGTCCAGTGAATCACTTTAAAAAAAAAATGTGATTGGGAAGTTAGCTGGACTTCCTGGTATTTAGTTTCGGGACCCCTCGCATGCACAGAACGCTCACGGTGACGGGCATGCAAGCGAGACGGGCACATGGACAGGTCGCGCATGCACAGAACGCTCATGGTGACGGGCATGCAAGCGAGACGGGCACATGGACATGTCGCGCATGCACAGAACGCTCACGGTGATGGACATGCAAGCGAGATGGGCACATGGACATGTCGTGTATGCACAGTATGCTCACAGTGACGGGCATGCAAGCGAGACGGGCACATGGACAGGTCGCGCATGCGCAGAACGCTCACGGTGACGGGGATGCAAGCAAGATGGGCACATGGACATGTCGTGTATGCACAGTATGCTCACAGTGACGGGGATGCAAGCGAGACGGGCACATGGACAGGTCGCGCATGTGCAGAACGCTCACGGTGACGGGGATGCAAGCGAGATGGGCACATGGACATGTCGTGTATGCACAGTATGCTCACGGTGACGGGCATGCAAGCGAGATGGGCACGCAGACAGGCCACATATGCGCAGTTGCACGTGACTCCCAGCTGGGTTGCACAGCTAACGGAGCCACCAGCAGACGAACGGAGGGACCCCAGAGATCACAAAGTCACCTCATGTACTACAGGGGCTGCAGGAGGCGGCATCACTAGGCCGCTTCCTGAAAGATTTCATGCTGAAATAGATCGGATATTGGCCTGCTGTTTCTGATGGCCACAGAGCTCTCTCCAATCAATTGGATGCCAAAATCACTAGATGTATTATTACCTGTGTTGTGCAAAATAAATGTGTCACAAGTGCCAATATTCACAGAAAAAGTATCGCTATGGTAAATCATTTTTTTTTGGGCAGATAAGATATCCCTAAACCAGCAGCAATGTCCTAGATAATGGAACGTGTTTTATGACCATCCTACTGTGATAAGAATGGGGTTTTCTCTCCCTCTGCTTGGAGACAGAGCACGGCCTAGCATCATACAACACTCCTGTCAGCTCCTAAGCTAATCCTAGGTACACACAATGCAATTTTCTGCCAGATTTACTGTCAGACCAATTATTTCCAACATGTCTGATCTGATTTCTGATCAAATTTTTCAAATGATTTTTTCATAGACGTGAATGGAAAATCGATCAAAAAATCTATCAGAAATCAGATCGTTGGAAATAATTGATCTGGCAGTAAATCTGTCAGAAAATTGCATTGTGTGTACCTAGCATCATATATGTTGTTTAATATATGTGATTACAGTTAGCAGCCATATTATTCAGAGTTCAACTCAGGACTAGCAGGCAGTCATACAGGTTAGCCAAGCAGTCTTCCATTTCATAAAGCCTAGCATGACCTCTGATCTGAAGTCAGCTGGCCCATAAGGATGGAGTTTGCCACGGTAACCACATTCGCAAACCCGCATTCCTATAGAGACATACTGTTTTTTAAAGGATACCACAACTGAAATGTGACATAATGAGATAGACATGTGTATGTACAGTGCCTAGCACACAAATAACTATGCTGTGTTCCTTTTTTTTCTTTCTCTCTCTGAAAGAGTTAAATATCAGGTATGTAAGTGGCTGACTCAGTCCTGACTCAGACAGGAAGTGACTGCAGTGTGACCCTCACTGATAAGAAATTCCGCTTTTTATCTCTTTCTTGCTCTCAGAAGCCATTTTCTGCTAGGAAAGTATTTTATAGGTGGAATTTCTTATCATGGAGGGTCACACTGTAGTCACTTCCTGTCTGAGTCAGGACTGAGTCAGCCACTTACATACCTGATATTTAACTCTTTCAGGCACAGAAAGAAAAAAAGGAACACAGCATAGGTATTTGTGTGCTAGGCACTGTACATACACATGTCTATCTCAACATGTCACATGTCAGTTGTGGTATCCTTTAAACACCAACGGGCATCTGACTTTAGGACAAGTTCATGCTGGGCATTTTGGGGTTGAAGTTCGCCATTGGTGAATCCATGCCATGCAGTCAGAAGAGGTTAATTGGGGCAGCACTTGGAGTGACAATTACAACACTAAAAGTGAAAATAGTCTGACACAAACACTTTATAGTGATGCCTGTTCCTAATGGCCAACATCTAAACAATACTCACCTTTCAAAATCAAAACAGCTGGTGCTTCACTTGTAGAATAGCTGATTGCTATAGTTCAAAGGGAGCACTGTTGGCAGAGACTTAAATAGCCGTTGTCTACAGCCAAACCAGTGCCTAACTCAACCATTTACTGATATAATAATGCTCACACATAATAAAACCGTTCTAACTCATTCTTCAACACCTGCACTAATCCATTAACTGGCACATTTGCAGTATATAGAGCTGAACTAAATGGACTGCATGTTTTTCTCAACAAAGCTGTAGAACAGATTTGGCCATCATCTCAGTTTATACTGTATTTTCAAGTAGATTACTACAGACTCATAACAATACTTTAGCAGAAAGTGCTTGAGAATTGAAACTGGTGCCATAACTTATGATAAAAAGTGTCACTCACCAGGAAGACCAGGCAATGCAGGAACAGAGTGTAGAAGAATGCAATGGTCCGGGCCACCTTATTGGAGAGGATAAGTCTTCCCTAGAAGATACATACAACAAGCCTTAAGCCTAACTAAACAGAGGGAAAATGCATACTGTTTCCAGGTGGATTTATGTGTGCTGTAATTTTGCATCTATGAGCTAAGAAGACATTGTAGACCTGCAGCCTAATACTAAGTGGCACCCATAAAACGTGGTTTCTGAAATGAACCCATAAAACGTGGTTTCTGAAATGAGTCAGTGGGTGTATTATTATTATTGATTTATAAAGTGTCAACATATTCCGTGGCACCAGTGGCGTAGCAATGGGGGATGCAGAGGTTGTGACCATAAAGGGGCCCTTGGGCCAGAGGGGCCCAATAAGGGCCCTCTCTAATTCATCCTATAAGCTTTTTATTGGTGATGAACGCCTCTCTGACAATACAGCAGTCCTTGGTAGGTTTTGGGGCTCCATATCAATACAGTGCTTTGGGCCCAATGTAAAACTCACACCGGGGCCCCAAGCACCTTAGTTACGCCACTGCGTGAATCTGTACAAAGTAGTGGCTAAAATTAGCTCAGTACACGGCAGCTATATGGCATTAAAATGTACGTACACTGGGTTGGTCAAGTTAAAAAATCACATGTACTTATATGGCATTGACAGTTTCTACAACACTTTGCAGAGTACATAGTCATGTCACTAACTGTTATTAAGGGAAACTCACAATCTATTCCCTACCATAGTGACAGTCTAAAGTCCCTACTTGTTAACAAGAATCAGCTAAAAGAAATCTAGCGGTCTGCCCTGGCTACTACTGTAATTAGTGGTGTAACTAAGGAGCTTGGGGCCCCAGTGCAAATTTTACATGGGGCCCCAAGCACCTGATTGATATGGAGGCTTCCCTCTAGCTTAGTACATTTTTTTGCCATGTTAGAGATTCTTTAAGGCGGAGGTAAAATAAAGAATGCAAGTATAATTACAATAGTAGCCAGGGCTTCATCTTAAGGACACTTAAAGGAATTGTCAGGCGGCAGCGGGGGACTGGAGCAGCAGTGAGTGACTACGAGGACACAGGATGGCTGCAGGGGGCTGGTAGAAGCCCCAGGTAAGTGAAACTCATTTTTTTTTTTTTTTTGCCTGATGATTCCTTTAAGCATAAGTACACTAACATTTTATAAGGGATCCTCTGTTAGACTCTGATGCATCTATATAGGCCATGTGTGAAACCTTATTTCTCTGGCACAGGCTGTTGTCTCTGGCGCTGTGTTGTAAGTTGGACTTCGCACTTAAAAGTTACCATAATACATTATGCATGGCTTTTAGTCACCTTTTAGCCCACAGCACTATATTCTCTTTTAATAAAAATAAATAATTTAAAAATTAGTGATCAATAAAGTTGAAATCTGCCACCAATTAAAGTGCCAGCCTCAGTGTTTATCCTGTAAAGTCTATCCATTAGGATCTGGATAGTGACTGCACCGGCTTTATCTTTAATGAATGGCTGTCAACTGAGAGCATTCAGGCATTTGGAAATGCTTTCTTACTGGAGCTATGCACAAAATCTGGGAAGAATTATTATTAATATTTAGTATTATATAGCACCAACATCTTCCTCAGTGCTGTACAGAATATATTGTCACTTAACTGTCCCTCATAGTTCACAATCTACTCCCTACCATAGTCATATGTCTATGTATGTATCCTGCAGTGTATGTCTCATAGTCTAGGGCCAATTTTAGTGGGAAGACAATACATTTATCTGTGTGTTTTTGGGATGTGGGAGGCAATCGGAATGCCCGGAGGAAACCCACACAGACACAGGGAGAACATACAAACTCCTTGTACATGTTGACCCGGCTGGGGTTCAAACCGGGGACCGTTGCACCGTATTACTTTTAATAAAGTACATTTGAGGTAAAAATTTATTTTTATATAATATCAGCAAAGCTTTGTTCCACAGGTTCTACAGAGATGCCGCCTTGTTAGTAGAGGAATTATCCCGACCATGTGACCATGTCTGCTACACCTAGACCACAGGTGTCAAACTCCAGTCCTCGAGAGCCATATCCATGCCATGCCAGCGTTTAGCATGGACAGAGAAATGTGTTCTACTTTATGAACCACACCTTTGATTTGGTCCCATCAATTAATTTGAGCTGTGGCAAAAATATTTAAGGACTTCGGCCCTTGAGGACTGGAGTTTGACATCTCTGACCTAGACCTAGAAGAATCCATCTGTCAGAACCTTGAAGGACATATTCATATGGATACATGGATGTAAAGATCCAGAGAAGGTCAAGCACAAGTGGTACTTTAGGTAACATTGAACTATTCCGCTCAAAGCTACAGACTGATCCATTAGTCTGGAAAGTGTCGCCTAACGTGATTTATAACTTTTTAAGGGAATTAGAAGTGGTGTTTATATTGGCATCAATATACTATACACATTTACACAGTATACTACACACAACATTTATTCACAAAAAAAAAAAAAAAAAAAAAAGACAAAAGTCCATACATTTCTAAAATAAGAAACAAGACTACAAAGAAGTGGTCGTCAATCAACTAATAGGACGTATAATCATGTACAATACGTCATAAATTTTACACCTCAAAGTTTTGCAGGGTGCAAATGTTTGGTTGCTGCACCACCTTGAGGGTCACATACATAGTAAAGATGTACAATTCTGATAACCCCAAGGCTTGTGAGTAAACTCTACACGTTTTGTAAAATATGGCACACTTTCTCAGGATGTAAAGAAATGTTGTCCCAGATAATATTATTGTTATTATATTCCCTAAGCCTGCTATAGTTCCATAGCAGGAGAGAGGCAGAGCATGCTCAAGTTAGGCCCGGTTCACATTAGCGGTCGCCGTCCGGAATCGCCGTGCCGGAGCCGGACCGCATGCAGAACGGACGGATTGGACGCACGGCATAGCAATGAAAGCCTATGCGTCCGTTCACATGCGTCCGTTTCATCCGGACCGGATCCGGACCGGATCCGGACTCCGGCATAAGACCCAACATGCGCTATTTTTTGGTCCGGCTCCTCCGGCAGCCGTATCCGGAGCGGAGCCGGACTGCACCATCCGGCCAATACAAACCAATGAGAACCGGAGAGCGCACAACACACTGGCTAAAAATCCGGATGTTCTACCCCACTTCCTATGCGTATTGAAGCGGCGATTTTGGATGGGGACACATGGGCAAGCATTTTGGAGTGGAGCAGCAGTGATTTTAAACGTGCTGGAGATGTTAGCAGTATGTCGGAGGTGGAGGTGAGTGCTAAACAGCGGAGGGCCTGATTCCACGGGTCCACCTTCTGCTGACCTCCCAGACCCCAACATTTTTATTCCTTTTCTGCTATCTTTTGCCAAACGGATCCGGATCGCATCCTGATGAACACCTGATGCAAACTGACCGGATCCGGATCGGATCCGGATCAGAACCGTACGGTTCCGATCCGGTCCGGATCCGGTCAGGTCATCCGGTCCGTTTGGCAGAGAACCGCAAGTGTGAACGGGGCCTTAGAGGAAAAAATACAAAACGCTGTGTAGATTCAGTGTAAGCTATGTTCTGTATGTATTTCTCTGGGTGGAGCAAAGGACAAGAGAGAAGAGCGCACACTGTAAGAGTTGTAGAAAGCAGGGCAATGCCCTAATAGAGCTGCCAGCATTAACCAGGATGGGGGTAAAATGACTTGGCACGTTAAAAAAAAGCACACAGAAACCAGGAGCCCAATTTGGGCTCAGTTGAGCGCAATTTGCCACTGGTATGAAAATAAAAAATTAATAAGCAAAGGAATGGTATTCACAAAGCTAGGTTACAACACGAGCAACCAAATAGGCACGTGGAGACTCACAAACCCGTCTCTGCTTGGCACTGTTATTGGCCCGAGGAAGTGCCAGAGACCCATGAAATGCGCTGCCAGTGCGTAGTAAAACTTTTTTGTTTAACTGTCGTGTTTTATCATTGAGGTGAGGTTTTATTCTCATTTGGGTGCCTTCCCCCCCCCCCCCCCACACACACACACTTCTGCCAGCTTGTGTCCCTCTTCTGCCACGGACGGACTGGGCTTGGAGTAGAGACACAAACACTGGTTCGCACAACAGCTGGGGGCCCCGGACTCTCTCACTGGCCGGGGCCTCCACACCACCATGCGATACCCAGAGGACAGTGCAGGCGAGCCCTGGACCTCTCACATCACCAGGGAATTCACCCCCACTGCCTCTGAATGCTAACTGCAACACATACAATTGCTCACTCCCAGCTAAAGCAATTTCCTACCTTTATTTGGTCAGCAGGCGTCAGTCAGCTAATCAGGTGTACTGTCATACACCCTTTGCCTGCCGTACCAAATCTAGCAGGAATTGCATAAATTAGGTAGCATTCAGGTGGGAGGCTTCAGTTGCATGTATCGTAGATTACATCACTAGCAGGGATGCCCCGTGCAGGCAGGTCTCCCACAGGGTCCCCTCCCTAACCACTCAAATGTCAAGCGCATCCCGGAAGCTGCAAAACTAAAAATGAAAAATCACAAACACTGGTTCACACGACAGCCGGAGAAGACCTCTATGTTCAACAGCGAGGGATGTGGAGCTCTTCGGCTGCGGGCTACAGCTGGTGGCAACAGGTACACAGATCTGTGTGTCTGGGCATCCACATGGGTTAAATATGCAAGTATGAGTCTTTTCACCTGCTAATATAATTCCAGTCAGCTCCTATAAAGAGCACTTAAAACACATTGGACGGATCGATATGAATGTGTGAAAGATTTTCTTTTTCCTTTCACACTGCAGTTTTTGTAATGAAAATACTACATGCAGCTACTTACCATGCCAAGAGTGGCTTTATCCCAAGGACTTAGGCTTTGATATTTCCGTTGTTGTTCCTTAAATAAAAAAGAGAAAGAAAAAAAATGCATTAAGAGCATTAAATGAGTTGTTTGTAGCTACACAAAGGCATTTATGTAATTACAGGAATAAGTGTACATTTTCACATCAAAAAAGGTAACAGCAAACCTGTGAGGACGAACGTTCGATAACTATTATTTCTATAGTGCTGACATCTTCTGCAGTGCTTTACAGAGTATGGGCGTGTCACTAACTGTTCCTCAGAGGAATCCCTACCATAGTCATGTCCATCATAGGCCACATACACACATCAGACTATAGTCTTTGGAAAATGAAAGATCACAGACCAATCTTACCACCCTTCATGTAGTATGAGAGCCATACTCTACACAGTCTTTTCTATGGAGCTGAACTCCACATCAGAAAAAAATCTTTGCAAGATGCTGCACACACAGATGCTGTACAGACACAAAAGATCAGTATCTGCAAAAGATCTGTTCCTGCCAAAAATCAATTCCTGCAAATTGCAATGATAGTCTATGAGATCTGCAGATCATCATACACACATGATTTAACTGACATTCATCAGCAGATCAGATCCACCAGGATGGATTTTCAGATGTGCAGATGATTGCTTGATCTGCAGATGAATGTCAGTTAAATCATGTGTGTATGATGATCTGCAGCGCTCATAGACTATCATTGCAATTTGCAGGAATGGATTTTTGGCAGGAACAGATCTTTTGCAGATACTGATCTTTTGTGTCCGTACAGCATCTGTGTGTGCAGCATCTTGCAAAGATTTTTTTCTGATGTGGAGTTCAGCTCCATAGAAAAGACTGTGTAGAGTATGGCTCTCATACTACATGAAGGGTGGTAAGATTGGTCTGTGATCTTTCATTTTCCAAAGACTATAGTCTGATGTGTGTATGAGCCTATAGTCTAGGGCACATTTTTTGAAGGGAAAGCCAATGAACTTATCTGTATGTTTTTGGGATGTGGGAGAACATACAAACTCTGTGTAGCTGGTTTACTTTCCAGTATAAGCACATACATACATACATACTAGGGGTGACACTACGACGTGCCGGATTCAGCATTGTCTGCAACCCCCCAACACAAAGGTTGTCCCAATTGCTGGTCCACATACCGTATATACTCATGTATAAGCCGAGTTTTTGGGACAAAAAAAGAGTGTCCTAAAAGTGGGAGTCTCGGCTTACACGTGAGTCACTACTGTGTCACCAGTCCGCCTCTAGAGCGGCATGGCATATTTACTAATCCCCGGCCGCGGATTTGCACTGCTAACAAAGTAGTGGCTGTGGACTGTGTCCCTGTCCCCTCCCCAACCTGAGCTGCGTGCATTTTTACCGATCCGTGGATTTGCACTGGAAACAAATTGGTGGCTCTGGGTTGTGTCCCCGTCCCCTCCTCACCCCCAGCAGAGTGGCGCCTTGTGACATATATACCGTACATTCATGCATCCACCAACCACTGTGCGGTGTCCCTACCGACATGGAGAGCGGTGCCTGCTTCTTATGCACGCTAATCCACGCCGCCAGAAATCCTCTTTATTGGTTAGTCAGAGTCTCATCTCAGTGACGCCACTAAGAGCGTCAAAGCAAATGAGGCTCCGACTTACCAATAAAGAGGATTTCTGGCGGCGTGGATTAGCGTGCATAAGAAGCAGGCACCACTCTCCATGTCAGTAGGGACACCGCACAGCGGGTGGTGGATGCATGAATGTATGGTAAATATGTCACGCAGCGCCTCTCTGCTGGGGGTGAGGAGAGGACTGGGACACAACTCAAAGCCAATCTGTTTGCAGTGCAAATCCACGGATCGGTAAATTTGCACACAGCTCGGGTAGGGGAGGGCAGAGGACGGGGACACAGCCCACAGCCACCACCACTTTCTTTCCAGGGCAAATCTGCAGCCACGGATCAGTCAATATGCCACCCTACGTCCGGTGGGGGGTACAGGAGGAGCAGTGAAGGGCACAAGGGGAAGGGGGGGGGGACGTATAGGATGCAACCGTGGCAGGCAGTTTGGGGTGCAGGAGAAGCTGCATTGGGGCAGTATCAGCAGTCTGGGGTGCAGAAGAAGCAGTGTGTTGTAAAGTATTAGCAGTTTGGGGTACAGGAGCAGTGAGGGGGCAGTACTGCAGTTGAGCCTCCTCTGGTTTGGCCAATGGGACGTGTAAAACAGCACTCACTAATTGTATATGTGTTTTTATATAATGGAGCCTTGCATGAGCTCTTTTCTATAAGATGAGAGCAAGTCCTTTGCCTGTGCATTAGCTGAATGCAATGTTTACTGAGTCAGCAATCGTGACAGCAGCCGGCAGAGTGCAGTTTTTCAATGGGCGGCTATCATACCGTATATACAGGTTTGTGGCTAGTCTGCTGGTAATACTATGGAATATTTGCAGGCAAGAGTCTTGTTTTCCATCTCCATTCTTCATAATATGTCAGCAATAATCTGTGTACCCTTGGAATTTATCACATACATCATTAACTTCATAATGATCATTCAGTACCTAAGGTGCTAACGCTTACTAATCAGTCACTGTGCCTGCTAGTATATTTTGCATCTATTTATAATTGTGGCACACACATGTCTCATTGTAATGATCCATTATGTCAGACTTCCTCTTTTCATGACTGGAAAACTAGAATACTGCTTTTATCCTAACATCACACCAGCCAAAATGGTGACTGAGATGGTCTTCTCTGATCGGGATGATTCAGTCGATCATGTAAAAGAAAAATCCCAGGGACACCGGGAGCCCGTTCTAGCGTAGTAACTTCAATAAGGTTGCTAGAAAATCATTTGTACAGGTGAAACTTGAAAAATTAGACTATCGTGCAAAAGTTCATTTATTTCAGTAATTCAGCTTAAAAGGTAAAACTAATATACTGTATGAAATGGACTAATTACATGCAAAGCGAGATATTTCAAGCCTGTATGTGTTATAATGTTGATGATTATGGCTTACAGCTTATGAAAACCCCCAAATAAAAAATTTCAGACCTTTCGATATTGTGAAAATGTTTCATATTCTAGGCTCAAAGTGTCAGATTCTAATCAGATAATGGGTATCATTCATAAAGATGCTGTCGGTAGTGCGGGAAAACACCGTTCTTCTCCGCAACTGGTAATTAAGACTTCTGGGTGGGCATTCATAAAGAAGTTGCCTGTTGCGGTAGAAGTGCGGAGGTTTTCTGAAGGAAGCTGGCGGTAGCGTGGCGGAAGACATGCGGAAACATAAAAGCTGCCCGATTCCCTCCGTGCGCTCCTCTGCCTGATGCTGCTTGGGAGGTCCGTCCCATTCATTTACATGTATTCCGCCCACCTATCGCTAGTGTCGAGCAAGCGGTATTTTCCTTCCGGATACCGCTTGCTCTAATGTTTATGAATGGATGTGTTTGTTACTTTTTCTAGATTCATCTAGAAAAACTCCGCACAAGGCGGAAATGTATCGCTCTGCACGGGAATGTCATTTTTTCATGCGGAAAGAGCCTTTATGAATGCTGACTTTGCCGAGTGGTCGGTAAAGTCAGCTGTTTTTAGCATTTCCGCATGCGGAAATGCTTTATGAATGATACCCAATGAATCCAAAACATCTGCAAAGGGTTCCTATTTCATATATTAGTTTCACCTTTTAAGTTGAATTACAGAAATAAATGGACTTTCGCACAATGCTTTCTAGACTTGCTTGATACGATGGTTTTTTTAAGCATTTGAATGCTGTACTTAACTACCTCAAGACTGCGTCACGCCAATGGGCGTGGCCGCGGCGGTGAGAGCCTCAGGACCGCCTAACGTCAATTGTTGTCAAGTCCTGGGGCCGGCTACTGCAGGAGATCCGCTCCACCTTCAGTCTCCCAACGGCGCTCGCCGCCTGTTAGGTGGCGAAACCGCCGTCTTTTAACATGCGATCTACAGCAGCGCTGTACTGGCGACAGTCATGTGTCACGGCTGTCCCCCTGGGGAACAAGAAAAAGAGCTACTGCAGGAGATGTGCTCCGCCTTCAGTCTCCCAGTGGCGCTCGCTGCTCAGAGACTGTTAGGCGGCGAAACCGCTGTCTTTTAACATGCGATCTACAGCAGCGCTGTACTGGCGACAGCCGTGTGACACGGCTGTCCGCCTGGGGAACAAGGCCGTTCGCTGTGATAGGCTGGCCGGGAGAGGGAGGGAAAGAGGGTGGAAAATATAAAAGAAAAATGTTTATTTATGAAAAACAAAAACAAAAACATAACAATTGTAAAAAAGCAAACAAACATCTGGGGGGGGGGGGGGGGGGGCGATCAGGCCCCACCAACAGAAAGCTCTGTTGGTGGGGAGAAAAGGCGGTGATCATTTGTGTGGTGTGTTGAGCGGCCCTGCAGCTTGGCCTTAAAGGGAATGTCCAAGCAAAATAGAAAAATGAGTTTCACTTACCTGGGGCTTCTACCAGCCCCATGCAGCCATCCTGTGCCCTCGTAGTCACTCACTGCTGCTCCAGTCCCCCGCTGGCAGCTTGCCAACCTCGGAGGTCGGCGGGACGCATTGCGTACATTTTTACGCATTTCAAAAATGTACGCATTGAACCAGTAACGTGTAAAAATGTATGTGTTAATGTTCCTGCATTAGCGGGAATGCGTAAAAAGTACGCAATGCGTCCCGCCGACCTCCGAGGTCGGCAAGCTGCCAGCGGGGGACTGGAGCAGAAGTGAGTGACTACGAGGGCACAGGATGGCTGCATGGAGCTGGTAGAAGCCCCAGGTAAGTGAAACTCATTTTTTTATTTTGCTTGAACCTTTCCTTTAAAGCTGCAGTGGCCCATTTCAGTAAAAATGGCATGGTCTTTACGGCGATTTAGTTCTGTGGTCCTCAAGTGGTTAAAGGGAAGGTGCGAGAAGGAAAAAAAATAACATCTACTTACCTGGGGCTTCCTCCAGCCCCCGGCAGCCTATGTGTCCCTCGCCGTAGCTCCGGTGTCCCGGGATCCCTTAGGTTGGCATCTTCTGTGCCTGCGTGCGACCGTGCTGCTTCTGATCGCGCTCATGTGGTCTGGAGCATTCTGTGCAGGCGCAGTACTTCTGCGCCTCCACAGTATGCTCCAAGCAACTTGAGCATGAATATGCCGACCTGTTGAGGTCGGCATCTGGAACAGAGGGGATCCTGGAACCCCAGAGCTGCAGCAAGGGACACATAGGCTGCCAGGGGCTGTAGGAAGCCCCAGGTAAATAGATCTTATTTTTTTTTCCTGCTCGCACCTTCCCTTTTAAGTCTGACCTCCTGCAGTCCCCATACATGCCCATGTGTCACCTCACTCAAGAAGCTTTTTATGTCGTTCGAATAAAAGTAACATGCTGCATGCATACACAGGCTGCTCACAGAGGTTGCTAATTGAAAACACCAGATAGGTATGAAATAGCCTGCTGCAGCCACTAATTAAGCTTTTAAAAAATGTGAAAAAAGTGATCAAGCCCACGGTTTAGCCTCACCCACAACACACTTTAAAAGTACACTGGTGACTCCACCCCCTGTCCGTCCAAAAGTTTGGCTTTCCAGATTTTTGTGGCCCTTTCGTCTGTGAGAAATTAGAAAGTTAGGTTGGCAACCGTGATTACTAATCTCCATAACTCTGTCCTCATTCTTCCAGTTGTGTGCGCCAGCAGACTCATCTCACATTTTCATACAGCAGGTTATCTGATCATGAATATGATTTTTAATGTATGTTCCACGCCCTTCTAGTCTCCTCAGCCTGGTCAGAGCACTGCGCATCCCTCCACTTAGTGCTCTTTCCTGTTCCTACATAATTGTGTGGCAAACCACAAGCAGATCCCCCTGCATGGTAGTGCTGCCATCAGATGCTGCTGACAGGACCAAACAGACCTTACAAAAATCACTGGCTGGTGGGGTGTGTGTGTTGGGAGGATGGGATGGTGGGACACGAGTAAATAACAATTTAAGTGCAGCAATCAATAGAAGACAGTAAAATGGAAAGGAATGCTTTTATGGTCCGCACAGAAAAGACAAATGGCTTCTTTATGCAAATCTCAGAAAACGCATTCCATCAAGAGTCTTTTTGGAAGGAGCATCTTGTGGTTTTATCTCAGAAACATCAAGACCACTAAGTAAGTCTGCAAGTTTATTTCCATGGAGAAGATCTATAAACTTGTGCGTGCATTTTATCATTTGGCATCAAGTAGCAGCAAACACAGCATGGAAACCTCTAACAGTCCAATCTATTATCCTCCGAGCAGTCCTGCTATCGGTGAATGGCATGAATAGCCCTGTCCTCACATAACCTGAGGAGAATAAAGGCTGGGCAAATAAATGGAGGAGTAAAAAACACATTGCTCACCTGATCCACTTACTGGGCACTAATCGCTAGTCAGCTAGAATCAATGTGAATATATGTGTGACTGAGTTTTGACCATGCAAAGCAGACATTTACCTTCTTAAAACAGATTATTCAAGTTGAAGTTAGCATATGAGGCCTCCCACAATGTATCACTGTTGAATATGCAAATTTTCCCTTTGTGGGACATTGTGGGAAACCTCATATGCTCACTCCAACCTGAATAATCGCAAATACCTTCTGTTTTATGGACCACTGTTGCGAAAGTTGTAAGATTTAAAATATATGTAAGCATATACAAATAAGAAGTAGGTTTCTTGCAGAGTAAAATGAGCCATAAATTACTTTTCTCCTATATTGCTGTCACTAACAGTAAGCAGCAGAAATCTGACAGAACCAACAGGTTTTGGACTAATCCATCTCTTCATGGGGGATTCTCAGCATGGCCTTTATTATTTCTAAAGAGGCAATCCCTGAAAAGGATTTATATAAAGATGCAGACCCCCCCCCCCCCCCCACACACACACACACACCTGTTTGCACTCTTTTTTGGCAGTTGGACGGAGCAACTGCCATTCACTAAGTGCTTTTGAAAATAACCCCCATGAGGAGCTGGGCTAATCCAAAAACTGTCGGTAATGTCAGATTTCTACTACTTACTGTAAGTGACAGCAACATAGGAGAAAATTACTTTATGTCTCATTTTACTCTGGAAGAGACATACGGTACTTATTATTTGTGTTTCCTTTTTTAAAACATTTTCTATGATTTTCGCGATAGTGGTCCTTTAAGAAGGCATATTTCTCCTTTGCACAGTGCTTTAGTAAAATGACTTTTTGGTCCCTTTTAGTCCCTTACACACTCCTAGGGGTTCTGGTTCACCATGAGCTTGCTGTGCTGGGTGTTAGGAGTAGGTGGGGGAGGTTAGTATTAGTCGTAGATAGGGGTGAGCTAGTGTGAGAATTAGGTTACAGAGGGGCCTAGGAGAATTAATTGATTTACTGTTGGAAATAGGGCATAGTAGAACATTGGTAAAATGACTGATTTCCCACTATCGGGAATTGGAGATGACTGGTAATTTTACCGTCCAAAGGTCCCGTTTGCCAAGTCACAGAGTAGACTGCTTGCAGACAGATATGCTGACCAGTTCAATGCAATATTTTCTCCATCTCAGCTTGGCCATATCTGATTCAAATTCAAGTTACTCTGGAGTAATTACACATGTGTGCTGAATCTTCTGCATTACAGAATCCCATCATTTACTTTAGTGATTGTTCAACAGAGTTGTTAGATACACCACTAACAAACACAGACACAGACACAGAACATTTATATCGCGCTTTTCTCCTGGCGGACTCAAAGCGCCAGAGCTGCAGCCACTAGGACGCGCTCTTTAGGCAGTAGCAGTGTTAGGGAGACCTGCCCAAGGTCTCCTACTGAATAGGTGCTGGCTTACTGAACAGGCAGAGACGAGATTTGAACCCAGGTCTCCTGTGTCAGAGGCAGAGCCCTTAACCATTACACTATCCAGCCACTACACTTGCAGACAGACACTCGTGGGAGCCTACAGACCTTTAGATTAGCAACCAGTAATAAAACTTTATTTCAAAAGACCATTATTGCGAAAAATTGTAAAATTTTAAAAATATACTTATAAGAAGTACATTTCTTCCAGAGTAAAACTAACCCAGTTAGAGACTTTAGGCGTGATAACCATTGCACCACGCTGGTTAAAAGCCAGTTTAGGCGTGATAAGTTTAGGCGTGATAAGTTTAGGCATGATAAGTTTAGATTGCGCGCAAAGTCCCGCACGCAAAGCAGCGCCATTAAACTCTATGCGAAGTGCACTAGACTTTGCTAGCGCAAAACTTTTGATCAGCTGTGCACTGCGGTGCTAACCCAGTTGGTGCTTAAACTTATCACACCTAAACTTATCACGCCTAAACTTATCACGCCTAAACTTATCATGCCTAAACTGAGTTTAGGTGTGATAAAGGGCTTTTCACCTACGTGCTAACTGTTAGCACCGCTTTGTAAATCAGGCCCTATGAATTACTTTTCTCTTGTGTTGCTGTCGCTTACAGTAGGCAGTAAAAATCTGACAGATCTGAGAGGTTTGAACTAGTCCATCTTCTCATGAGGTATTCTCAATATCTATTTTATTCTTTACAAACGCATTCCCTTGGAAAGAATCTATAAAAAGATGTCAGGCAACTTTGGACTAAGCCACTGCAGTTCAGTATGCGCTTTTGAAAATAGAGGAAACCCTGAGAGTCCCCCATGAGGAGATGTGTCAGATTTTTACTCCGTATCGTAAGTGACTAAAAACATTGCAGAAAAGTAATTTATACCTCATTTTTTTTATTTAAATGTTTATTTTTTTTTTTGCGAAAGTGGTTCCTTAATTTATGTCTATTCAGGTATATAGTCATAACATTTACTCTTGTTAAAGGACCACCATTTTAAAACCCCATAAGATGCACATTTGTCCCATAGTCAAATGCACTATAAGTTGCTGTTGCTTACGGTAGGCAGTACAAATCTGACAGGCTTTAGACTAGTCCATCTCCTCAAGGGGAATCCTCAGGGTTTTCTATTTTAACAAAAGCACTCTATGAAAAGGGTCTATACAGAGATACCGGGCCAGCCTCCTTTTTCGCTTGCACACTATTTTGGCAAATGGACTAAACCACTGCTGTTCAGTAAGCGGTGTTTTTTTTTTAAAATAAAGTAAAACTCTGAGAATCCCTCAAGAGGAGATCGACTAGTGCGAAATCTGTTAGATCTGTCAGATTTTTTTACAATCTATTGAAACAGACAACAAAACAGGAGAAAAGAAATTTACAGCGCACTTCACTCTGACACAAATGTACATTTTACACATATGCAAACATATGCATTTAGTGGTCATATAATCCCGCCCTGCAGTCAGTGCAGCAACATGCTGTGGATACGCTTGTGTCCAGCTCACCTTTCTGCTAAATGAGGAAAAGGGGTCCAGCCGCTCCTCATACTGGGAGGAGTATCGCATCTCTGTGTCATCACTCTTACTGCCCTGGTAGAGAGAAACAGACAAGGAGTAAACTGGTGTTCCCATAATGCAACCCAACTTGGTGCGAATGATAACCAAATATTCTCCAGATTAGCAAATTAGCTCCACCCCAGGAGGCAGAAGTTGGTAAAGGTGCCCATCAATGATCCAATTTTTGGCAAACAACAATAAGATCATTCAGAAATTTTAAAAGAAAAAATCCGCCGTGCTGATCGGCCAGTTCTTTAAACAATTGATCAGCTCCTACCAGCTCCTCTGTTTCCTTAGAGTTTTATCTGAATAATCTGATCAAAAATGTGATCATGCTTGAAAAATTGTAATGGCCAATTAGCTGCAGCTATGTTACTTCATTTCAATGTGCCACTCGGTCACAAAAGTGCTTACATGCAAAACAGGCACCAGAGATAGCCGCTAGTACAATATCAGTAAAATTACTGTTATTTTACTACTTAGTAAAATATTGGTAAAGATTACTGATATTTTACTATTTTAATTATGACCTACCTCTACTCTCACACAGAACCCTCCCTCTACCGAAGCTTAACCCTAAGACCCCCCTGGTGGTTTCTAAACATAGCATAACCCCAACCTGGTGGTGCCTAACATTGACCCCCCGGTGGTGCATGATCTTAACACCCCTGGTGGTGCCTACCCATAACGCTCCTGGTGGTGCCTACCCATAACCCCCCACATCCCGTTGTTGCCCAACCTTAACCCCTAAGTACTCCCGTTGACTAAGGGCCCGTTTCCACTTGTGCGGTGTCGCCTGTAATTCCCGCTGAGGAAATCGCATGCGGGTGCGATTCTGCATGCGTATTTTACCGTGATTTCGTATAGGTTTGTATTTATGCAATTTTAACCATGTAACATTGGTTTCTATGCGCAATCACGGTAAAATACGCATGCCAAAACCGCATGCGATTTCCCTATTAAATACATTAGCGGCGATTCGCATAGTGGTGTGCGGGATGCGAATTCTGACGGCTCTTCCGTGCAGATTTCTCCCGCACAGAAAAATGCTCAGGATTACTGACAAGTGGAAACAGGGCCATCCACTTGTATTGGCTATGCGAATCCGCATGCGGACAACGCATGCAGATTCGCAATAGTGGAAACGGGCCCTAACACTAAAGACCCCACACACACTCCTACCCCCCAATATTTTCCACTGCCATAGGTGGCAATGTTAAAAGCTGCGTTTAACGGCTATAAAAGGCTAAACCGTGGCTATAAATGTGAATAGCTGCTATAAACCTCAGGTGCCGCCCAAATTACCATTTATAGCCGCTAATCGCAGCGTTTAACATTGATGCCTGTGGTGGCACCAATTTTAACAGGGCAGTTCTGGCGCACTTTTTACCTGCTTCGATAAAGGCACTGGCTCGAGGTGAGCTTACTGAAAGTTAGAATATAGTAAACTACCAGAAAAAAAATAGCACCCACCATTTGTGATGCGTAAAAATTCAATCAAAAAGCTAAGAGAATGAGAGAAGAATCTGGCCTCTGCAAAGCAGTAATGCATGATGTATTTCTTTTTCCTTACAGTTTAGTTTTGAAAAATCACATTAAAATATTATTGTTACAGACATGACTCCAAAATACAGACTTGAATCCATTTACTAGCCACTCAGATGCAAAACATTGTGTTATCTCAGTACAATTTGCATAACAGCAACAGATGAAATGCTGCGATAGTTAATAATAAAGGAGAAATGCGCACCCTAGTGGCAAAAATATGATATAATTTTGAACATCATTGCAGAGGGATTGTTAACATGATGCTGTTACAAGAAACCAAGTAAATAACATCTTGTGTTCAGGAAAACATTACAGGCAATGGGGAAACAGTGGATGGCAAACTCCCATTGCAGTCCTCATTTCCCTCAGCAGTGTCAATGGACAATTAGGTTCATTTTATGATTAAAACATGCGGAAAGTAGCCCCATACACACTATGACTTCAATTCAATAAGATGTAGTTGGTAAAAATATGTGGTAAATTACTTTATGCAGTAAAAAAGAAAAAATAATTTGAGTATTCAAAAAGATTTTCAAATATACAATAACAATTTGGTAGGCAGTCAAAAACGTTGTGTCAGGTCACAAAGATTTTTTATCTCATTCAATATTTTATTTGTCGAAGCAGGAAAAAAAGGGTGCAGGAACCCTTTCAGTAAAAAAAAGGCGCAACCATAGGCGCCCATTATAAAACTTGTGATTAGCATTTAGCAGCAAAGAAAGGAAATTTGGGCGCATGACGGCAGCCCCTATCAGGCAGCGAAATTGATCTTCTTTGCCACAAATCGTGGCTTTTATAATGGCCCTGATATGTGTAAAACAAGGTAAATTTCTTAGGGTTAGGAATCAGTAGACGGAGGGCTCTGAGTGAGAGTAGGGTTTAGTCATAGTAAAATATTAGTAATTATTACAGATATTTCACTATCGGAATTCAGTAGAATATTGCTAATCTCAGCGATATTCTACTGGCAGCAAACCCATATGCCCTTTTTTCCACATGTATGCTTTATTTGTATTTTCATTTGGTATTTTAAGGATTCCTGCAGTATATAATTTGGTATTTCAGGGATCATTGAAGGACAAGGAAAATGGAAGTCAGATGTAACACAGATTGCATTTATTATACTGAGATATAAATTGTATTGCTTTTAAGGACATCTGAACTGAGGGAATAAAATGGTGACTCCCAGATTGGTAATACGATAACCTGAAAACACAAAGTAAAGAACTCTGGGTCACCCCCAGCAGGCCAGCAATACAAAAAACACAGTATATGCTCAGGCCTCTCCACGCACTCTTCTCATGCGCGCTGATAGGTCTGACTGTCCTGGGCATATATAATTCGGAACAATTGTAAATGGGCATGCCCAGGATGCTCCAGACTATGGATGCTATGCATAGCCATTTGGGAGCGTGCACAAGAATAGTGTGAATGCACCACAGTTGAGAGGCTGCCAGTAAAGCAGAGAAGCCACAAAAATTATATGGGCTTTAAGAAACCCCAGGTATGTCCACATCATCCTGGTTCCTGGTTTAGGTGTGCTTTAATCTTGCAAAAAATATGTATGTATAATAAGATGCTAATAATTTTGAGCTGATGCAAATGTTATGCATGTCAGAATATTGTGAATAGACATATTGCATACTCCATGACCCAATCCAAATACTTGACAGCAGTGGCCATTTGCGTTAGGGATCCTTGCATCCTACAGGCTCAATGTTCAGTGTGTTACACGACAACTTTGTGATCAGGTGCTGGAGTATAACTATTAGAAATGGCTGCACATTTATTAAGAATATCAAATAACATTTGTAAAGGAGGTAAAGGTTATTGTGCCATCCATTAATGATAATATCTTAAGGTGCTTATACACTGGCAGATGATCAGCAGATTTGACCATCAGATAGATCTCTTCCTCTTTGAATCTGATCAGAGAGAAAGCTGTTGCTGCCAGTGTAGTGCAAACAAATTTCCTCCACAACCCCCCTTTCCCCCCAGGTCTCCCCCATGTACTTTGTACCCCTGGGCCTGTGATGAGTGATGCAGGCTCACCTGTCCGCTTCCTCTTGTGTCCAAAGAATTTCTCTGTGGCCACTGGGGGCGCCTGTACCACGTGACCCTGCCGCATGTGCGGACGTCATGCACATGTGGTGGGGCCACAGGGTACACGTGCCCCCAGCGGCCATGAAGAACGACAGGGGACACAGGAGGAGGTGCACCAGGAAACAGGTGAGCCAGCGTCACTCACCAAGGACCTGGTTGGTTTACATATTTTCCATTGGGAAGAAAGGCCAGGAGTCCCCTGAGTCCTACGGGAAATCAAACGCTGCTACCGTAGCCCACTCAACCGAGCACTTTTGCGCAACATTATTCCATCATGCAGGATCGATTGTTTCGAACGATTTTAGCTTGAAAATGAACAAAATGACGATCGGGCGGCCACGTTGTCGAATCAGTCTTTGCCAGATTCGATCACATGTTGATGCCAGAAATCGAGTAATGTATGGACAATTCTATGTCTGGTTACATTCTTGGTAGCAGAAGTCCTGCCTGTATGATGAACAAGTCACACTGTATGAAGTCACATAACAAGCCTCACCTTTCCTGGGTAGCTCTGCAGGAACTTAATCTTCTCATACAGCTTGATGTTGTCGGCTCTCAGGTTGTCCAGCTCGCTCTGGAGGGCTCTCATTGTGTGATGCATCATGCGATTTTCCTGTTCATAAGTGACAAAAACCACATGATGTCTTTCATAGAGTCCCATGTAAACAAAGCTACTTCTAGTAGAACATAATGCAGCTTAGCAGGCCACACACACACTGGAAGATTGATTTGGCAGATATTTGTCAGATCAATTGAATGTAACAACAGTGCAGGTGATTGCTGATGTAAACGTGCAGTGAAGAGCAGTTAGGTTTAAACATACCATCGCATCCTCTCTCCTTTCATAGAACAGTACTGGCTGCTCAGCGAATAGCCAATCAGCATGTCTGTACAGCAATCATCCCTAAATGGTCACCTGAAGCAATCGGTAATTATCTTTTTTCAGTAAAATTAAGAGCAAACTTTCTTTGTATTTTATGAATTTTGTGGCCAGTAGGACAGTCCTGTGTGCATCATCTTACCGCTTCCAGCTCCTGATTTCTAGCCCTGAAGCGCTCCCTCTGACTGGATATAATTGAAAGGAGGGAATCCATCTGACCTTCTGGGATGGCAGCACTTGGAGGATAGCCTGAAATGGAAATCAGCAATTCATACTATAACTAAACGTGTACAGAATAAGTGCAGAGATGGATTACAGCGGAATGAAACCCGCATTTCTTCTTTGCTTTAATAGATTATTTACAGCATATTATATACAACCAGAATTTTTTTTTTTTTTTACTAGAACAGCATTCAAAGGGTTAAACGCAGGCTAGAAGCTCCCCTGCAGTGAATCCGAACTAGAGATAATGTTATCTTGTGTTTAATTGTATCAAGTGAGAAATGTAAATAAGCCCTTCTCTGACACTGCAAACTCTCCTGAAGACAATGAGACAATCAGAAAGCATCAGAAAGCATTTCTGCTTACGTTAGAAGATGAATAAAGCAGTTATGAATAAAATGCAAAGTCAGCTTTCAGAGCAAAAAAAAGTGTACTTTGGGAACGCAAATGAATAATAATACTTATGCACAAAAGCAAATATGATAACTGTATGGCATATAAAAAGTAGGAAAACATGTTTTTATTGATTATTATGTCCGGGTTTTATACCACTTTAATATGTAATGGGGCCGTAGGCAAGGAAGTAGATTTGGGGCCCCCTTGTGGTCCTTTTGGTAAGCTGAAGTGGAGAGAGGTTATGGAAGGTGGCAGATGGGCTCCTCAACACCCTCTAGGCCCCAGGCACTTGCCTAAGTTGCCTGGTGGATGAACCTGCTCTAGATAAGTGCATTCATACAAATAAAAATGTATTTTTACACTGTAGTGATGTGTGTTCATTTGTAGTGGAAGCTTTTTGGGAAACAAATTCTGATCCATACACTTTGGACTTTAGGACACCACCCCTAAATATGCAGCATTGTACTTTGTGACTTATGCCTTTTACAGCAACAGGTAAACCCCGAAAGGTACGAGTATATGAGGAATAAGGCAGTTCTCTTTACAAGAGCCAAAAGCAAACCAAACAAAATGGATAGTGACCGTTAGCAATGATCAATGAGATGCAAATAATTCTGAGATGATGCAGGATTATGCAAATTTGGTATGCAAATGTTCTGTATGCAGCTTGAAAATGGACCAATCAAATGTTTCCTTAGTGCACAAGTGTCGAACTCCAGGCCTGGGGCCAGATCCATGCCACTGTTTAGGATGGACTGAGAAAGACAGGAATGTGTTCTACCTGAATGGCCACACCTTTCCTGATTCGGACCCATCAATTCATTTGAGCGGTGTAAAAAATGTATGAGGACCTCGGCCCTCGAAGGACTGGTTTGACATCCCTGCTTTAGTGGGATTTGATTGCTTAATTTTCAAGCTACATCAGGCTCGGACTTACATCACAGAAGCCTATCGGCAGAGATGTCCTGGCACCCGAGACTTCACCCTCCATGAACCTACAAAACCCAGTTAAACCACACCGCAAGTGTGCTGGCTGGCCCAGCTGTCACTTCTCCCTTACTTCCCTTGCCCCTCATAAGTAGCTACAGTTGCCCTTTATTATTTGGTAGCCAGAAGAACTCTCAATATTAAGTAGCTAGAGGTGCCTCCAACTGAGATCTTGCCAGTGGAATGCCGAGACCAGGGTGAGTAATCTGTCATTTATGCTCCACTCGGAACTCTGCATAGGGAAGGAGGGAGGTGCTCGGAGGGGAGTAAGCTGCCTTTCCATCTTCAGTCACCTCTAGGCACATGCCTACAGTGCCTTATGGTAAATCCAGCCCTGAGCTACATACATTTTCAAACAAAATGTGCATAATCCTGCATCTCATTGACCATCCCTAATCACAACTTCCTGGCAGGAAAGAAACACTTCACTAATGTAGCAATTATTAATTCAATTAATAAATCAAATAATGTAGCAATGTAGGCCTATAATCTGTTGGCCACCAAGTGCATTCTGGCTGCAAATGAATGCAGGTGAATGCCTGAGTTTGTAGCCGCAGGTGTGTCAGTGCTTGGCATGTGGTGGATTACAGCATATCAAAATGCATCATATTGCACACCTCCCAACTTTTTGAGATAAGAAACAGGCACACATTAAAGCTGGCCATACACTAGGCCGATTCCCTGCCGATCGACAGCAGATTCGATCACTGGGATCGAATCTGCTGTCAAATCGTTAACGTTAACACTAAATTTCGATCTATTTCGTCCCGAAATAGATCGATTCCGTCGATTGCTCCGTGCGGGAAATTACCGTCGATTGCCCGCGGGTAGGGAGCGCGTCGCTAACGGCGTTTGAGTGCCCGACGACTGACGCAATACAGCTGCAATAAATTACCTGCTCCGCCGGCGCGACTCCCCTGGTCTCTGCTGTCTTCTCCGCTCTGGTCTGGTCACCGTTCCGGCAGGCTTCACTTCTTCCTGTCCCGGCAGGAAGTTTAAACCGTAGAGGGCGCTCTACTGTTTATACTGTTTAAACTTCCCCCAGACAGGAAGAAGTGAAGCCTGCCGGACCCGGAGACCAGACCAGAGCGGAGAAGAAGACAGCAGAGACCAGGGGAGTCGCGCCGGCGGAGCAGGTAACGTATGCGGCGGGAAGAGGGGGGGGGGGGAGCGGCGGCAGCACCACCACCACAGATTGTGAACAGTTTCAGGCTGAAATCGATTCACAATCTGTTTGCAGTAAAGGCATTATACGATCCCTCTCTGATCAGATTCGATCAGAGAGGGATCTATCTGTTGGTCGAATCTGATGGCAAATCGACCAGTGTATGGCTACCTTAAGACACGCATCTGCAACACCAGAAAAAATTCAGAAGCAACAGATCACACTGGTCCTCATTAGTTCTCCAAACCCTATCATTTAAAAATAAGAAATATACCAATGTAAATAAAATAACATTTAGAGTAAACTACGCATTTTTCAGTAGAAAAATACAGCCCTGAAAGAGGGACAATTGAAGTAGAAAGAGGGGCAGAGGGATTTAGTTCCCAAAGAGGGACAGTTGGGAGCTAGGATATCGTGTGAGCACAGCTTAGGCCCCACTGAGATGTGTGATGGCACTACCCAGCACTCGCCGGTGAATCGGAGCAGATGACAGGTGGTAAATTCACTGCCTGCCAGCTGTTTCCACACATCAGCCAGGAGCTTGCTAGCACTAGGCACAAGCGGTGGAGAGGCGGACCTCCTATAGAACATCATCTGAGTGCTGCTGTGGCCATGCTCAGATAGGACATGTAGTTTTTTTTGCCACCTAGTAATATCACCACATGTCAAACACTGACACACACGAGGTTACAGACGATACCATTCAGCCAAATGAAATTGCACCAGAAAACGCTTGGGCCTGCAGCTGCGAGGCAGTACTGCCAGACAAAAGCAAAGTATAGCCTCTCATGTGAAGAGGCCTACGAATGGAAACTCACATTACAGCAAACACCTGTTTGTATGGCATGCACTAACCTTGGTTACTATAGAAAAGGGCAGTGGCTTCCTTGATTGGTTCTGGAATCATCTCCATGCTGGGGACAGCCGCTCCCTGTGTAGGATCAATAGGTAACAAAGTCAGGTAGTCAAATCCACAGCATACACATAAGTTAATTTATACAACACTAAACAGCAGTATGAAGCATGCGGCACTTGACACACTTATTTGTCATTTTTCATCGGTCAATGAGATGCCAACAGTGTGCCTTGCATGCAAATCTCATAAAGGTAGCTTGGGAATGGGCCGGGTATGACAGGAAGTGCATGTGACCGGCATCATCATAAGCAACAAATGTGAGGCTCTTGGCCTATCTACACCAGTAGAAATACAGGCCCAGCTTCAATTGATGAGTGTAAAGATCTCTATGTTCGCGATTTCCTCTCAATCTTTAATATCATTAGACAAGACCTATCCAGCCGGGACAAGCAGACAAGCAGAGTTTTTCCTGGTTTGGGCGCATTCACATAATTAAAATGAATATTCTTCCTCGAATGCTGTTCCTTTTTAAGACTCTGCTAGTCCAGCTCCCACCTCAATAATTTCATCAAATAAAATCAGAATTTACTAAATTAATTTGACAAGGTCACCTCCCATGCCTTATTTATAACCTAATGACTGGGGTGGTATTATCTCTATTGCATCGCCTCATCCCCTTTCCTTAAACTGTAACATAACTAATAGATGCTCTTGTTGAGACTATTTTTTTTCTTCTATCGCCATCACCTGTTGGTTTGCTATAATTCGTGAAAATTTAAACTAAGACTGTGTGTATATATATATATATATATATATATATATATATATATATATATATACATACACACACACACACTGTATAAATATATACTGTATATATATATATATACATACTGTATATATATATACATACTGTATATATATATATATATATATATATATATATATATATATATATCTAAGTAGACTTAGTTATAGATATATAAGTAGATTTGGTGCTATATATACACATGTACAAGTCGCTTCACCCTTTCTGCAGGCGCTGAGCAGGACTATAGTCAAACACTAATTTGCTAACCTTTCAACAAACACACTGTATCCTGATATGTCCCAGAACAGGAGAGCAATTAATCCCTAAAAATAGGTTTAAAAATAAAAAACTAAACAGCTCAGGTTTGAAAACCACACACAAAACAGTGATGCACTTTGCCAGCTGTAAAGTTGTCGGCATCACTGATGACTTTAAGAATGTAAATCAAGGTGAGGTAAGATTTTACTATGACTAAAGCTTGATACACACCTTTAATTTTGATTGGTCAATTTTACCACATCCATGTAGTATGAGTGCTTACCCACACAATCTGGTAAATACTTGCCAATCATCGCCCAATCAAAAAGGTATGTACCAGTCTTTATTGACTTATAAATGAATGTTGTAAAAAATAAGCTATTTTATTCATGAAGTTTTATTCTAGAAAGTTCCCCTTTAAGTTAGGGAGTAGCTGGGTTAATTTTTGGTTCTGTGATCCATTCATGAAATCTATACAGCAATGCTGAAAAGCAACAGACCACTAAAGGTGTAATTATGACACCACCTCAGTCCATTAGTTAATTAATCGGCACGGCACTGTATCCTAAATACTCTTTCCTATGTCTTCATAAATCTTGACGAGAGCACTGCATAAAAATGAGTGACTACAGGCAATATAGATGATTAGAGATTCATAGAAACATATCACCAGCACACAAGCTCAACTGAGCTTGGAAAGACATTCATATTCATTGTACTAATTTACAATTCATTAATGCTTCACAAAGATGGCAGTGAATTTATCAGCAGACAGAAGCCTACATGGGAGGGTAAACTGGTTGTATGCAGAACATTTATACATTTACCTAAACTCCAGAATCACATGCTAAAACAAACCACTATGCTTCATATCAACTGTAGTTTAGATGTAATTTGTACTTAAACGAGCACCAGGACAGAAAAATGTAAAACATATCCATATGCACGCATACACATAGAATGTACATTTGTCCCAGAGTAAATGCATTGTACATTTTTTTTACTTGGTATGTAGCCAGCTCTGACAGGAGGTATTATTACTGGACAATTCTGAACTTCTTGCCTACAGGCTTTGGGCTAATCCATCTCCTCGTGGGATTCTCAGGGTTTTAGTTTATATTTAAAAGCATTCCCTGGACGCCAGTGGTACAGTCAACTGCCAAAATAGTGGCATGGCTGGTTTCTATCATTGTATAGGTCTATAAGGAAAACTTTTAGTATCTCTCATGAGGAGATGTACTACTGAAAAACTTCCTGGATGGGGCATGGCAGCCACACTTGTCATGTGACCCTTGAATTGTGGGTTCCTGTCTGTGGAGGCCGCCACAGGAGGACGGAGTGTGACCTGACTGGCAAGATGGCAACTCTTATATTCAGGTAGAACCACAAGCAGTAAAAAGCAGGTAAGAGGATGAAATAATAGTGGGGACATACTGTGCTTAGCATGTTTATGACTTCCGGATGCAGATAATGCCACATTAATTTGAAGTACTTCAAGTAAGTGTTTGCCAGGGGGCGTAAATGGGGGGCAGCGAGGGGGGCCCAGAAGAGAAGGAGGGCCTCAACTGCTAACCTTCCCTTTTTCTGACACTCCAGATCAGGTGTTTTTGTGGCTACACTTGTTATGGGTGTGAAGATCCCGATGGCCACACTTGTTTTATCACCCTTGTGAGATAAACCCCCGTGTTGTGAGGGTCACCAAGGGAGTGAAGTGAACATTAAGGGGGCCACATCAAAGTTCTGCTGGGAAGGGGGTCCCATGATTCGTAGTTACGCCACTCGTGTTTGCTTTAATATTTCACTCTTAACACATGAAGCATGTTCCATGGCACGGTGTCGCTTGCTGCAGTAGTAGAGATATATGACCTATAGGTTGCGTTACATAATAAGTGCATGTAGGACCTGTAGGAAGACACAGGCTGTTATACCTCAGCATCTGGCCGTTGTACGGAAGCCAGGGACTGGATGGTGCTCAAGTCATGCTCCAGCTTGGAGATCAGCTCCTTCTGCTCTGACACTGTGGAGATGGCATCGGTGAACTGCAGCTGCAACTCCGCACAACGAGCTGTGGAAACAGCAAAGAACATGTCAACTGCGCACATAGAAACTAATTTACCAGTATTCAGACAATGAAAGATGACCTGTTAATAGAGTCCCTCTGTATCCAAGTCCAGGTCAGGTCATATCAGATTGCTTGCTACAAGATAACATGGCTTTTATTTTGGAAACTTAAATAATATCCTCAAAGTTTTGTACCTAAAGATAGACATATGGTTAGAGCATGACACTTATATTAGCAGAATACTGCCTGATAGATTTACTTATTATGCAGGCAAGCCTGTCATATTTGATTTGAGGTTCTCCATCTGTAAAGTCTTATATTACATAAATCAGAAACATTGATCAGATTTGGAACACTGTTGTTCCAAAGTACAACTGTGGGACTCATTAGGAGGTCGTAGATGGTCACCATATGAGATAAGCAGATAGAAGAGATGGAGAATCCCTCTTATTTCTTGTACAGGGACCCTCCCCACAGTGACAAAATCCCCATTCAGAGATTTACCATGGCAGTTGTGCTTGTAATGTCATGGCGATGCTGGTTCGGCTAATAATGTCATGGTGATGCTGGTTCGGCTCATAATGTCATGGTGATGCTGGTTCGGCTCATAATGTCATGGTGATGCTGGTTCGGCTCATTGCTTCTCTCGATTCTCTCCCCTTCTCTGGAACACTCTCCCTCAACACATTTGCCACTCACCCACACTTACCCTTTTTAGGCGCAACCAGAAAACTCAACTCTATAGGCAAGCATACACGCTCACTTAGGACACCCTGGCACCAGGTGGAGAATAAAACACCAGGGGGGACAGCCATCGCGGATGTCGCTCATCCCAATAACGCACGCAGTTACTGCCAGGAACCTAAATGAGCATATCGGCCTGAGATTTTCCAGCATGTCCGATCAATACATGCGTCGGCCAGAAATCGGTCGCACCGTCGATTGGGCATCCTCTTAACGGCACCGATTTTCATCCGCCTAATTATCAAATCAGATGGTCGATCAGCTGCCAAGTCAAATCAGGCATGAGCACCCTTGACTGTAAAGCCAATTGGCCAGAGCTCTCTTCTCTTTTGTCTCACAATGCTGTGTAATGTGGGTGCCTATCTTCCACCATTGTGTAAAGATCTGTAGTTGATTTGTTCACTGCGTACACTGTAATCCTCCATTGTCTTGTACTGTTAAATGTTGTATTGTTTATTTTGTATTGTTATACCTTTTATTGTGTTGCACAGCTTCACAGAAGATGCTGATGCTATATAAATCAATAATAATAATAAAGTGGACAGGAACATGTAGTGTCTGGCAGATCTTACAGAAACCGATTAGTTGACATAATGGGATTGAGCACCAAGCACCATTGTCAAATGGGAGCCCACTTTATTTATTACAGTTTAGATAACAGCTCTGAAAAAGGAGATCATTCTTGAGAATCAGCCGGAGGTATAACCAGTGATGGATGAGATTTCCCCACTGCCTTGCAGACGTAGATGAGACATAAGACTGGAGCAACATCTGCATGTCAGGAGAAGAGGGGAAAGGATGGAAATCTCTCTTCCAAACAACAGAATTGGTCAAGGTCACCGGATGTGAGAAAGAGAGCTCATTACAAAGACAAACCATTTAGCTATTACATAAGATACTTCTCTCAGAAAGCCAATGACACCTCACTGGCCAAATTTGTGTTGAGCCAACAACCCTCACCTCTATCTACAGTATGAAGCCAGTGCTAGAAGCATGTGGAGGACATGCCAGAGGACTGCTTGATTAGAACGTTACTGACTTGGTTGTGTGACAAACACTGCGGGTTTACCGTTTACTTCATTAGCTGTTCGAATATTTGTAACATTTATTAAATTAATTGTTTATTGTGGGTTCTGAAGTAGACTACTACAAGACAGAGTGCTAAAGTAAAGCCTATAATTAATACAAATACATTTTATCATCCAGAAATAACAGATCTGTGCCTTGATGAAGGAGTCTGCCATGGTGCTGAAACGTTGCAAAATTACTTGACGTTGACATGACAGGATCAGTGACAAATATTTGGTCTGCACTATCCATGGCAACATTTTTTACAGCAGTAAAGATCATAAGCCAGTACCTTCAGAAGTGCAGTGGGGCTTTGTTCATGTAGGTTTGCTTTTTATTACAGAGAAAGCTTTGTTATTAAATAGAGACTTTGTAGTATAGGTCTTAAAAGGCACCTGAACGGAGAGGCTACCATATTTATTTCCTTTTAAACAATATAAGTTTCCTGGCATCCTGCTCACTGATTTGTCTGCAACAGTGTCTGAATCACACACCTGGAACAAGCATACAGCTAATCTAGTCAGAATTCAGTCAGAAACATCTGATCTGCATGCTTGTTCATGGTCATGATGATCAGCAGGACAGCTAGGCAACTGGTGTTGTTTAAAAAGCAATAAATATGTCAACCTCCACATCCCTTTCAGTTCAGGTGCCCTTTAAACCTATAATGCTATTAAAAACTATAATGCTAGCTTGAGATATCGGATCATTGTTGAATCTGAACACACGATTCTATAAACAACCTGGCATAGAGCCCCAGTCAGTGCTAGGTACAGTGTAGGGATGGGCAAAAGTACCACTGGAGCACACATATTCGAGAAAAGGGGCAATTGAGAATGGTCTTTTCTTATTGCTGTGGCCCTAATTTCAATTAGCCAGCAGTGTTTGCAGGAATTAAGACACATGAAGATAGCTGGATTGGGCTACTGTCCTTTCTGGTCTATAAGTATAGAGAAAATACTACTTTTGAGAATTTTTTTTCCACCGGTATATAATTGTACCGATTATTATCAAACCGACAGCAATGTTCACATAGTTGCAGTTATATGTATCACCACTAGAGGTCACTAATGCATTACAGACAAAGCTATATCTAATACATGTATGGCATGTTTAATGCTGGGAATACACCATATTTTCTGTTAGATTTTCTGTGAGAATGCATAATTAGATTATTTTCTGTAGAGACTGGTCATTATCTCTGGTGCATTGTCTTCTGGTTATCTCCTGCTGAGTAGAACAATGCTTAATTGCTAGGCAGATAGATGGTAAGATAGATACATTTCCAACATGTTGGAATTTATCTATCAGGCAGGTAAATCTTACAGAGAATCTTACAGAAAATTGTATGGTGTATTCCCAGCATAAGAGTGAGAAACACAAATATAAGGCTGTTCAATTGTAATTAAAGTCATTAACATAATAAACAAGTTTAGAGGACTCTCCGTTTGATAACCAGGTTTAACTGTCTGTACATTGGACTTACTGGCATTCTAGCTGTCCAGTTGGTAGCAAGGGTTGTCTTAACATCTTAACTGGCATGGTTTTTGTGAACGGCACTATGCACCAGTGCTTGTGGCAACAGGGTGGTGCTTTCATAGTGGAAATCTGGCCAGGGCCCGAGCATTCTGCCACCTCTACACCCCCCCCCCCCAGGTCTCGCCCTAAGTGTATAGTGACCCCCAGGGGCCACACAGAAAATTTGGCAGCGGAGTGACTCACCTGTCCAGCCAACGTGCTCCTCCATCAGTCTGTGTGCTTCTTATCTTCATCCCCATTGGCCGTACCTTATCTAGGAGCCGGGGGCATGTTATGTGAGTCACATGCACTGGGTCATTGTGCAGGGGCTGCTGGGACCATTATACACTCAGAGAAAGACCTGGGGGAATGGGGGGTAGGAAATGAAGGGGTTTAATGCTGCTTACAGAAAGTGGGATAAGGGGCCCCCATGTCATTGTTTCACAGGGCCCCATTAAGCCTTGCACCAGTGCTGTGTGGCAAGGATGGCATTTTTCCCCCCAAGTAACTTAGCAACCACGACTTTCCACCAAGCTTCACAAGATTAGAAAACCTGAGGTATCTGATAAATCTGCCCTAATTTAATAAAACTGTCTGCGCTCAGATATAATAGACAGTATTAGTGGAAAAGACTGAGGTGGGTTATTACTGAAAAAATATTCCAAGAAAAAAAGGTTGAGATACTGTGGAACCAAATGTGATGATCTTCAAAACATTTCCACCCTATATTTAAGTGAAAAACTGCCGTGGTCTGATCAGTATTATATATATATATATATATATATATATATATATATATATATATATATATATATATTATTATTATTATTAATATTATTAAGTATTTATATAGCGCCGACATATTACGCAGCGCTGTACAATGTATATATATATATATATATATATCTTGTCACTAACTGTCCCTCAAAGGAGCTCACAATCTAATCCCTACCATTGCCATATGTCTATATTATGTAGTGTAAGTACTATAGTCTAGGGCCAATTTTTTTTTTAGGGGGAGCCAATTAACTTATCCGTATGTTTTTGTAATGTGGGAGGAAACCGGAGTGCCCGGAGGAAACCCACGCAGACACGGAGAGAACATACAAACTCTTTGCAGATAGTGCCCTGGCTGGGATTCGAACCAGGGACCCAGCGCTGCAAGGCGAGAGAGCTAACCACTACGCCACCGTATATATATATATATATATATATATATATATATATATATATATATATATAGCTATACTGGTCATCCATGGATTTGCATGTTTTTCTATTAGTTTGCACTCTTTGGCATTTTTATTACTTTCTTATGGAATATGCTTTTTATGTACACTATATTTATTTGTATATGTCTATGTATTTATGGAGCGCCTCTTTGATGTTTATAGGCACTTTACTTGGCCTGAGGTAGTGGGCTGGATCCCACGAAACGCGTTGCCTGTGCTTATTACTATTAAACTGCTTTACCTAAAGTGATTTGTCGTCTATGAGATAAGCCACCTCATCCTTCTAAATTTTATTGTTTTTAAAGTGTTTTATACATCCACTGGGCGCCTCTTCACCTCCTGCTGTACCTTACTCCCCTCACTCTTTAGTGAGGGGAGTCCCACACACCTAACCCAAGGTGGAATTCCACCACCACATAGGTTTTAGAGTGTATGAGGTTTTACAAGAGAGCGACTGCCCCCAGGATTGCTGGTATACCTGAATGAAGTCAGGTTAAGACACTCCACCTGCCTGAAGTGGTCGGTTGCCCCTTGTGCAACACACCTTTGTGAGTATTCCTTTGTCGAACACCTTTTTTCCAAACTGTAATGGAGTGCGGAGATGCCGCTGCGCGGTCTGGCAGCGGGGGCGGCTGTCTCCGCGTTCAGACCGGTGGTTTCCGCACAGCAGCATGCATCTGGTTTGCCTGGGCCTTCTAGTGCACACAGATGGGAGAGCTACGCGCGCGCTAGAAGGCAAGCCCTTTATGCCAGTAGGAGAGGGATCAGCTGATCAGGTCGATTAGCTGATCCCAGCGGGTTACTGATTGGCTGAGTGGCGCAGGGCGGCGCGGAGGAGCGCTGCAGTATATATAGATCTTGCTGGTCAGTCTCTGGTTGTCTGCCGTTTCGAATACTTAAGTGTGAGCACTCAGACCCCAGTCAGATCCCACAGTGTGTTAGAACCAGGTGGACCTGGGAACCAGAACCAGATTACTGCTGTGTTATACTTTAGACCAGTTCCAGGGTGTTGAGACCAAGGACCTCACACCCAAGCTTAGGATCACTGTGTCATTGCTGTGTTATACTTTAGACCAGTTCCGGGGTGTTGAGACCAAGGACCTCACACCCAAGCTTAGGATCACTGTGTCATTGCTGTGTTATACTTTAGACCAGTTCCGGGGTGTTGAGACCAAGGACCTCACACCCAAGCTTAGGATCACTGTGTCATTGCTGTGTTATACTTTAGACCAGTTCTGGGGTGTTGAGACCAAGGACCTCACACCCAAGCTTAGGATTACTGTGTCATTGCGCAGTTATTCTTTAGACTAGTTCCTGGGTGTCGAGACCAAGGACCTCACACCCCAGACTAGGACTGTGCTTTATATCTGTCATGACTATTTGCTCTGTCGACCTCTCTCTTGCTTTCTGATTTGGTACCTCTGCATATCTGCCTACTTGTTGCCAAACTCTGCCTGTACCCGGTTACCGAATCAGCCTTCTGTCTCTGTACCTTATCTGCTCGTGTGTTGCCGACCTGGCCTGCCCGACCCTCCAGGCTGTCACTCATCCCTTGAGTGCTCAGTCTATCTGTATTAGCTGTGACACTATTCCACCAAGTGTCAGTTAGCTATTAGGACTCCTGCTCCTCAGAGAGTCTGGCCTGCTAGCAGCCAGTGGCCTCTACTCCTCTGGAGTCCCCTGGCTGCAGTACAGTCTATATTTGATCACCAAGTATCACTGGTTGCCAGGTTCTCTCTATTCCCTCTCTCAAGGAGATAGTCCAGGGGCCATCTACCCCTCAGGTGGCTCCTGGCCGAGCTGCCTGTGCCCCCCGCCTCACGGGAGATAGCCTACAGTTACACCAAACACTTACACTTTATTAGGTGTCCAGAGGTTAGTCATACTTGTATTATTGGTGATTCTGCAGATCATCCATTATCAAGTATACATCTGTATTATTGATGATTCTGCAGATCATCAATCAGATTCTCTCTGTGTGCTGACACCAATCGTTACACAAACATTTATCTATCTGTGACATACTGCACCGTTTGGGCTCCCATTGTCTTTGTGTTTTTTTCCCCAGTACTCCATACCATCCTCTGTTTTGTCTGCTTCTCTGGGTGCATAAAGTACATTACAGTGAGGATGTAACAAAAGGTGTCACATGCTTCATAACAAGATATAGCAAGCAGTGCTGAAAGGTCACTGCAATAGCATTTGGAATGCTTCAGTCACCTGCAAAGGTTGCAACCAGGCCCCAAGACCTTGGACCTGAGGGCCCACCTTCAGCTCTGCCTTAGCTCTTCCTTCGTACTATAGTCAGAATGATCACCTCTATTTATGCTTTTATATAAAATAGTATCATCAAGGAACTGTTCCCCTCAGCCTGCTTATATCTCTTTGCTAATCCACCTACTTTTTAGGTTAACATGCTATTAAGAGTTAAGGGAAGACAATGTGATTAACCTCCCCGGCGTTCTCTTGAGATCGCCAGGGAGGCTGCGGGAGGGTTTTTTTTTAATAAAAAAAAAACTATTTCATGCAGCCAACTGAAAGTTGGCTGCATGAAAGCCCACTAGAGGGCGCTCCGGAGGCGTTCTTCCGATCGCCTCCGGCGCCCAGAATAAACAAGGAAGGCCGCAATGAGCGGCCTTCCTTGTTTTGCTTAGATCGTCGCCATAGCGACGAGCGGAGTGACGTCATGGACGTCAGCCGACGTCCTGACGTCAGCCGCCTCCGATCCAACCCTTAGCGCTGGCCGGAACTTTTTGTTCCGGCTACGCTGGGCTCAGGCGGCTGGGGGGACCCTCTTTCGCCGCTGCTCGCGGCGGATCGCCGCATAGCGGCGGCGATCAGGCAGCACACGCGGCTGGCAAAGTGCCGGCTGCGTGTGCTGTACTTTATTTGAAGAAAATCGGCCCAGCAGGGCCTGAGCGGCAGCCTCCGGCGGTGATGGACGAGCTGAGCTTGTCCATACCGCTCAGGAGGTTAAGGATAGGTGTGGAAAAATGAAAATGGTATAATGGGCCAAAATTGATTTGATAGATTGCATGAAGTCAAATGGCAATCAGAATAATGCTGCTAAAATGCAATCCCTGGCTGCAGCAGGCCATGGAGTGAAGGCCTCTCTGTCTGCTCTGTACCTAAGGCAACCTTTACCTATTGGTGCAGTCACTGCACCATCCTTTACATGTAGCTTCCAGGAACAAGGGCTCCTGCAAGGTGTCAAATTAATGAACAGCCGGTACCGAGCTTATCATCACTTTCGCAAATGCTATGTTTGCTCCCAATTTTTCCTGTCACCTCATTTATTCCTAGAAGCTACATGTAACTTGTAGCACTGCGTTTCTTTGTCCCCCTGCAAGGGTCAAAAAAGCAGAACATGATGAAAAGTGCTGCCAAGCGCTTCTCTGCGTATGTTAGGCATTATGTACTGCCACTGGTGGTAGCATAGAGTTGTACTGTCCTAGACTTTTGCCATCCCCCAGTAGATATGTAGGCGAATAGCGGGCCCTGTACTACTTCCGGGTTGCAATGTCCTTTAGTACGCATGCCATGGCCTGGTGGTGCGTGCCATTACAATCAGGGACACGCACCGCCGGGCAAGGGCATGCATTCTAAACGACGCGTGCAGACACGGGCATGCGTACTACTCCGGGACATTGCGACCCAGAAATAGTACGTGGCTACATTGCCCACAGAGATTCGCTGACGAGCTGTTTGCAAGCATCTCTATCTCCCAGCAGGAGGCCTTCCCTTTGCTCAAAAACGTGCAGTTCCCGTTCTGGCCTGCAGGTGATTCAGGAGCACTGTCTACAATTTTTGCAAGCATGAATCAGCTTCTGCTCTAATTGTTACCTGGTGTGAATTCCTTTCCCCATGTTTCCACTCTCTACCTTCTGCTCAATCTCCATATGCCTCATACCATATCCAGAACTCAGAACCTGTAATCCTAATAAACAGTCTGTTATTTATGTTCCATTACAAACCGTTGTCAGATCCACACCTTGGTGCTGGCAGTATCCAGTCACAACACAAGAACCTGCTCCTGTTTCAGGATTGGTCCACAAAACAAAAATGCAAATATTTTCATACAGCCTCCATTACTCCAGTCAACTCCATTCCAATGCAGCTAGATGCTCAGCCTAGGGTTCAGCCAAATGCTCAGCCTAGGGTCCAACCAGTTTCACGGTCTTCTGTTGGCACCCAGTTATTTCAAACTTCTGCAGCTGCCCAGCCATTACAGACTTTTGCTGCTGCCCTGCCATCACTAATCTGCATGTTGGAATCCAGTCTGCTGCCCATCCTGTTGGTATCCAGCCCGTTGCCCAGCCTGTTGATATCCAGTCTGCCGTCATGTCTGTTGCCTGCCAGTCTGCTGTCCTGCCCTTTTGTCTGCCAGTTCGCTAACCTGCTTGATGCCTGCTGCTCTGCCTAAGACCTGCCAGATGTCTGCTAGCCAACTTCTTTGCCTGATTCACTAAACGGTTTAAAAGAGGTGTCCTGGTTGTATATAAAAGCGTTTAAAAACAGTTTAAAAGCGAAAAAGATTGAGGTGGCTTACCTCAATGAAGACAGAATCTTTATGTGAACAAGAGATTTTATTGGTAGCAGAGGCTCCCTTAGCTTAGTATTCCATTTGGCTTAGCACTGCTATTGGCCTTAGGAAGTGGGATCAGACCCGCGAAACGCGTTGCCTCTGCTACCAATAAAATCTCTTGTTCACACAAAGATTTTGTCTTCATTGAGGTAAGCCACCTCAATCTTTTTCGCTTTTAAACTGTTTTTAAACGCTTTTATATACAACCAGGGCGCCTCTTTTAAACCGTTTAGTGCACTTCACACCCCCATACGTCCACCCGTTTGAGGGATGGAGACAGAACGCACGCGGGGCACACCGCGGTGTACGTCTGTCTCCCTGTTTTTCCAAAGGAGAGCGACCGCATCCAGGTCCCTAGCGACCTCCCCGAGTGGAGTCGGGTTTGTTGTCTCCACCTGCTTCCTGCGGTCGGTTGCCCCTCTGCAACCCACGTTTGTGAGTAGTTTCTTACTTTCTACATCCACCATTTTGTTTTGACTTACTGTACCATTGGGCTCCCGCTTTTTTCTCCTATGTCTCTTCCTAGAAGTTGTTTTGACACCAACCACACACTACTCATTGCCTGATGGTTCCTGGTCTACGTTCCAGCTTCCTGTGGTCTAAACTTCAAGAGTACCTGCTGTCCGTCAGGTTCTTGTCCTATTTTGTTTTGTATTACTTCCCTCTCTGCCCACCCATGTTGGTTGTCTGCTATCCGCAAACCTACTTACTATTTATGGATCCTGCCTGATGTTTTCCAGTCTCTTATTCAGCCTGCTTCCTAGCCTGATGGTTTCCAATGTGTGTTCCAGCTTCCTGAGATCCACATTTTAAAGTTTCATTCTTTGTTTCCCTCCCTGTCCGCTCAGCTTTGGCATCCGTGGTCCATCATGCCAAGGTATTTGTTGCTAGACGACTCTTGGGACCCTGGCGAGAGTTTTGCAAGGACATTGTGGAATGTCCTGAGGCCGTTAAGGAAGAGTCAGGCTCCTCTAGCTTTAACACTTACTCACCTGTGGCGTCGCTGGTGTGCGCTATTCCCCGCTGGCACCTTGCGGCTTTCCCCTCTTCTTCCTCCCTCTGCTTCCTGTCCCTTGGCGATCGATACCCCCAGCATGTCCCTTTGATAACACTGTGTGTGCCCCATTGTGTCAGGCGCACGCAGCGTTATCAATTCAGGCGGCAGATTCAATTTTTTTTGTATTAAATCCAATACAAACGTGTATAGGATACAATATAAAAAATTCTATGTGTAAAAAAAAAAAAAGCTATGGGCAGCACTAATTCCTAATTGTTAGGAATAATGTACTGCCATTTCCTGCTTGCTGGTGGTAGTATGGAGTTGTACTATCCTGGACTTTCACCATTCACCAACAGGTCGCCTTTCACTGTGCTCAAGGACTTGCAGTTCCCCTTCTGGCCTACAGGTGATTCAGGAGCACTGTCTGCAGATTCATACCACCAGCTGCATCCTGTTATCATGCCTGGACTGTTGAAGACCTGCCTCTTCCTCCTGCTAGTTGCCAGAACTTTGTTGCTCCCAGGTCTGAGTATTCTGGAAATTCCTGTAACCTGTCCCTGATTCTGTACCAGTACCCACTTACTTGTTGCCGAACCTGTTATCTTGCCTTGACTCTGCTTTGTGCCTGCTCCCTTGTACTGTACCAAACGTCGTAGCTTGTCCTGCCTGCTGCTCTGTCTCTGTATATAATTGTATATATATCTGTTTGCTGTATATGTTTGCATACATTTCCTGTGTATTGCTATTCTTCAAAGATTTTAGGCGAGTCACACATGCTATCTTCACACAAGCCCCTGGATAACTAAGAGCAGCTACAAAGGGACCGGGGGGTGATATGGCAGCTCCTATAGCTATTAGAAACAAGGAGAAATTACTGGACAAAAAAAATGTTGCTTAGTTCCCTTTAAGAGAGTCAAAGAAAGTAAAAATGTAAAGAGTAGATAATATAACACATTGGCCTCAATTCACTAAGCTTATCTCCTGTCTTTAATAACGTTTCTAGAGTCATCACCATGGTGATGAGGCATGTAGTAGTCAGGAAACATTTTACCTCAGGCAAGCCTCTTGTTAACTCTTCTGTCTTTAAGTTAACTCTTCAATCCTTAAAATAACTCCAGAATTCTAAAGTTAAAGATAGGCTGTTAATTAACTGCGTGTGAAAATAACTACTGAGGTGGTAACTTAAGCAATGAAGAGATAAGACAACTCTTTCAATGTGTGGTGGTACGTTTTCTCTTGCCTTATCTCCAGCATGATCTTAGTGAATTGAGGCCAATATGTGCTACAGGTGGACTGATGGCATTAGCTAAATTCATAAAACCCCAATGATCTAGAATAAGGAGATGTTTGCCGTGGAATGAAAAAAGGTTGATTGTTAAAATACAGTAAATAAATTATATATATATATATATATATATATATATATATATATATATATATATATATATATATATATATATATATATATACATATATATATATATATATGAATCACTCTTCTTACGGGGGTAAGTACATTTTCTTCAGGGTATTTATAAATCCTATTAAGGAAATTTAGAAATCGCAAGCTGGATTATTAAAACATCAAAGCTTTGTGGATGTGATAAATGTACTCTTCATAGCAGTGGAACAAAACAATGGATGGCAAAATGGGTTGCATTGTACTTTTGCCCAATAAAAAAACATTATTATTCAAAAAATGTACATAAACTTTGAATGTTAAGTTCCACATGAAGGAAAGTTCAGTGTTCCATTCACTGTAAACTTGATGGTTGAAAAGAGCTGCATTCTCACATTATTATTTCCAGTGGTATTAGATCTACATCACATAAAAAAAGAGTGGTGGGGCCAATGAAAAAAGAATGCAGTGGGGGCTGGATGCAAGCTTGATGATTTAGACTTATATAATGATTGCCCTAGCGCTTCAGAGACATACAAGATAAACAGCTGAAATAAAATTAATAAACATCTGAGATTAAAATAAATTTAACTAGTTGCTGCACCAAATGCAGTATATCTAAATCCTTCAGGACTTAATTGAAAGTCCCAGGGACGTAGATATTCGTGTATCGCCGCTGCGTGCTCCGACTCGCGCCCGCACTCCCATGCGCGTTCTTGCTGCTCCCTGTTAGAGGGGAGATCAGTGAACGTTTCAATGATCCCACACATCATTGAGATGCATGCGGTCACTGTAGTAATGAAAGTAATACATACACACATTACTTCATGTTAGCATACTAATACAGTAGTACGCTCCAGAAGATAATTAGTGAGGACATCTTGTGGCCAAATAGTAAAATTACAACTACATACATTTAATTTAATAAAATGACATACACATACATTTAAAATTAACCTCTTACCTCCCACACTCTGCCATAGTTACCTAAATAAAACTTTTGCATAAAACAAACAAACAAACAAACAAACATAAATAGTTACCTTACTGACTGAACTTTTTTCAATATATTTGTCAAGAGGGTATATTATTGTTTTTGAAAATGTGGGCATTTAATTCACGATGGATGCAAAAGTGAGAAAATGCACCATTATTTCCAAATAAAATATTGGCGCCATACATTGTAGGGAAATACTTTAAACGTTGCAATAACCGGGACAAATGGGAAAAATAAAATGTGTGGGTTTTATCCACAGTAGAAGGTTTCATTTTAAAACTATAATGGGCGAAAACTGAGAAATAATACATTTTGTCCATTTTGTCTTATTATTCCCATTTATTTCGAATAAAATAATTTTTAGCATAAAGTACCACCCAAAGAAAGCCTAATTGGTGGTGAAAAACAAGATATACATCATTTTGTTATGATAAGTACAATAAAATACAATAACATTTGTAAAGCGCTTTTCTCCCATAGGACTCAAAGCGCATTAGTAATTAAGTTATTGGTGAATGAAAGGGAGGAGCGCTAAAAGGTGAAAATTACACTGGTTCTTAAGGGGAAAAAAAACTCAGTGGTCAACTGGTAAATAAAGATATACAGCTATCTAGGCTGATAAAAAGTCCTGAGTTCATCAAGTTAAAATAGATCTAAACTCTTCCACTAGACATAAGGAAAACAGAGAAAGGCACCCTGTATTTATTTAGAGAGTTTAGTCTGTTTAATTCCCCCTCATTTGTGTCTAATCACAAGGTGTAATTTGATCTCTCCCCGTGTCACATGACTGCCATTGAAGAGATGGCAGATAAGCTAATTGGAAAGCACATGATGTGAACAATAGGTCTGCTTCCATGAATCAGGAAGACGAAACCGATTTATTTTAGGATTTGTATCAGCTGCAACACTTCAAAGCACAGCCAGTGTTGTTTTGTTGCATATCAAACTACAGAGTATTTTTGCAAAAAAGAAAAAAGGATGAAAAGTTGTGGCGTCACAGACAATTACAAATGTTTATAACAAGTTAGATTTTCTCTGCTCTCTTCGGGCACTTCAGTAAGAGACACAGGACTTTTTCTCACACACAAGGTTAACAGATGCACTGTGAGGGAATTCCCCCTCCCCTCATGGTTCACTCTGCGGTTAGATTAGAGCAGGCTGCAGTTTAGAGTGAAAGGAATTTGATACAGTAAATAAGAGAGATAAGCAAATGAAATGTATACATTATTATTCATCAGCACTTCAGGAACTCATGCAATACCATATTGTTCCTTTAAGGCCTGGAAAACGTGTAATTTGTGTCCAATAACGTTTCTTATAGTCCACTCGTTTGAAGACTATTCATTTTGAAAATGTTTAAAATATTTTTTTCCCTGGGGCACGTCTTCCCACCCATCCACATACTACAGGAGAATGAGTAAACTTAAAAAAAATATTAATTGATGTGGAGTAAGTCTTAAAATACTATGCAATATTTAACAGTAGGAGTTTAAATATTGTAACATGGACTGTCCTTTGTGTGCGGTGGCTTTCTTTCAGAACACGGAAGTAAGATTGGCAGGAGGCCACAGCCTGAAATATGACCTCACTGATGTTCACAACATAAACAAATACATAGGTGTTATCAGTCAGTATATGTTGCAAAAGTCATCAAGCGCTCCACACCGATACAACTAGCTGCCAGAGGAAAATTCCAATCCACAGTGGAACCATAAAAGCATGTACCGTAATCTGTAATCCTCAGCGCTGGGACATCACCCAGCGCTGGGACATAACGCCGAAACCTGGTAGGGAAGGAGAGACGGGCTATTTCAGAGAACGACCATTGAATGGTGTGATAAGGTGCACTTTGACATCAGTCAGTGCAAAAAACCTTATATGCTTTTTTATGCAGTTTGGGTCCAGTTTGCATGGACCCACAATACTGTAACAACAGAAGAGGGTGATGTCCCAGCGCTGAGGATTACAGATTACATGTTATCAGTCAGTAGATACTAGAAGACTTATTTCTAAAAATAGCAGAATGGAGTGAATATGGAAATAAACTGGTTTCTGTGGTGATAGTCTGGACTGGTATACCAACTTAATGTTTCCAGGAAATAAATGTAAATAGGTTCATCATTTTGATTACTCAAGTCCACTTGCCATTGTTAGAGTCTACATCACCTCGGCAGTGTGCTGGACTACAAAAACTATTAAGTTTATGTGGCTTATTTGTTACGGCACGGCAGAAATCAATGTTCAGTAACCCATAGTAACCTATATTAATGCATCTTTTACTGATCTGATTGGTTGTTACGGGTTCCTGAATAAGCCGGTCATAGATTTTCTGTACTAGAAGGCAGTTTTTACTTTACTGGTTTAGCATGCTAATGTATGAGCACTCAGAGACACTCCATGCATTATCAGCCTGCTTCATACACTTTGCACTGTTACCCTAATTACATAAATTACCCAATTACAGTTGTCTTGAAAGACATGCATAAAATTCATTAACAGTTTACACAGTACTTATAAACAGTGTAAAATCAGGATTTGTAATAGGAAATGCAAAAAGCCCCCACCAAAATGAAAGAGAGTGATAGATTAAATAAATGTATTCCTTTCTTTACCATCAGTTATTGCAATTAATTACACATTTTTTATTTGCTTTCAAAGAACATTAAGACAGTGTGTTCTGCTCTTGTGGTAGAGAAGTATTAGATAAGTATTCTTTTTTTATGCATTTAAACTACCCTTTAGTTTGCTTGTCAAACCTGTCCAGGCTATGGCACGTGCAGTGAGTAATTTTCATTAGACTCTTCTCTTCTATTTTTCTATGGAGCTGACAAGTATTGATATACAGTGCATCGGTCATATTATTGGGGATTTTTGAATGACAACATTTGAAAAGGGTGGGACTTACAAATGTCTAAGCCAGTGAAAGATCATGGAAATCAATAAGTACCCCTGAATCTGAGGGGAAAAAAAATTAAAATGAAGCACTTGGTGGTCTAGATCAGGGCTTTTCAAACTGTGGTACGCGTACCACCAGTGGTACTTTGCTGTTGGCCAGGTGGTACACTTCATGCTTGTCTGCCACTTACTGTAATTGCCTGCCTACTGCTTGTCCTGGTCCCGTCCTGCCCCCACAAATTTTGGCTACCCCTTGCTCATTCCTTGCTGTGCTGCCCTGCGGCATAATTCAGACCTCAGATCAGTAGTGAGGAGACAGCCAGTTCAATGATGGACAGTGACTGCAAGTATACTTCAAATACAGGAAGTGACATCACTCAATTACTCACTAAACATTTTGGCAGCCATATTGTAATGGAACACGGAAAAGCCGCCGCGCGGACTGGCGGGCGAGGCGGCTGATTCCGCGTCCAGCGCGGCGGTTTGCACGCAGCAGCGTGCGTCTGAGGTGGCTGGGCATGTTAGTGCACACAGACTGAGGAATACGCGCGCGCTGAGAGGCAGAACCTTTATGCCAAACGAGGAGGGATCAGCTGACCAGGTTGGTCAGCTGATCCCAGAACTAGTGGCCATTGCTTGATCAGCGGTGGGTGGCGCCGGAGAGCGCCGCTCTATATATACCTATTGCTGGTCAGTCTCAAGTTGTCTGCCATTGCGAACACTTACGTGGAAGCACTCAGACCTTAGTCAGATCCCACAGTGTGTTAGAACCAGGAGGACCTGGGAATTCACACTGAGCCAGATTACTACTGTTTATCATTGTGTTATACTTCAGACTAGTTCCAGGGTGTCGAGACCACGGACCTCACACCCAAGATTAGGGACTTTGTGTTATCATTCTGTTATACTTCAGACTAGTTCCAGGGTGTAGAGACCACAGACCTCACACCCAAGACTAGGCATTGTTTGATATCTGTTATGACCTACTGCTTTTCTGACTATCCCTCTGCTTTCTGATTCGGTACCTACGCATATCTGATTATCTGTTGCCAACCCTGCCTGCCTTTGGATACCGAATCAGCCTTCTGTCTCTGTACCTTGTCTGTCCGTGTGTTGCCGACCTGGCTTGCCCAACCTTGAGAGCTATCTCTCTCCTTAAGAGATAGTCTCCAGACCTGCTAGTGACATCCACCTTCAGGAGTCACTCACGCACAGGTCCTTCCTACTTTCAGCCTGGGACTCCATCCCTTTGGAGGTCTCAGGCTGCTGGAAGGTTTTTGCACTTCTCAGAAGGCAGTATCGCCCATACTGCCAAAGACCACCTGCTCCTCGGGTGATCTTACTCAAAGTCATTACTGTTGCACCAAACACTCACACTATAGGTGTCCAGAGGTTAGTTATACTTGGATTATCGGTGATTCTGCAGATCATCAATAATCAGGTATATATCTGTATTCTTGGTGATACTGCAGATCACCAATAATCAGATTCTCTCTGTGTGCTGACACCGATTGTTACAGAACGGCAGACCAAAACCAAATGGACGCACTTAACAGCCGCCTTGATGCACTCACCACCCCGGTAGAGAATTACACCCGAGTGTTGGACAGTCATCAGACCCAGATCAACGCTTTGTCTGGGTCTGTACAAGTCTTTCAGACGGCTGTGAATACAGTGCGATCTCCTCCAAGTACAGACTTACGTATGCCTGTACTCGAAAGGTTTTCTGGTCACAGATCTGACTTCCAGAATTTTAGAAATTGGGTGTTATCCTACTTTGAGTTGAGGCCTAATTCATCAGGAACCATGGCAGAGAGAGTTACGTTCATTAAGACTCTGCTGTCAGGGGATTCTCAGACCTAGGCATATAGTCCCTAGACAGGGCAGAAAGCTCTAACCTCAGTTGAGGAATTTTTTAAAGCTATGGCTATAATTTATGCTGATCCGGACATTGCCTCTACCGCTGAGCGGAAGCTCAAGACTCTGCGGCAGGGCAAGGATCCGGTGGAAAATTATGCAGCTGAGTTCAGGAAATGGTCAGTTTCAGCTAGATGGGACTCATTCGCACTTCTGGACTGTTTTTTGTCAGGGTTGTCAGACGCAGTCTCTGATCTAATGTTGGGTCATCCTGAGCCGAAGTCTATTGATGAGGCCATTTCATTAGCAGTCAGGGTTAATCGTCGCCTATGTTACCAAAAACAGACTCGGAGCAGGAACAATGTGAGATATGTTTCCTATGCCTCGCCTCCACCTGTTTCACCTCCACCAGAACCAATGCAGGTTGGTCGGTCAAATTTGTCCCGGGTGGAGCAGAGTTGCAGAAAAACTGAGCAGCTCGGGGGGCGGAGCAAGATGGCCGCCTGAGCGGACGTGCAGAGGAGAGCTGCTGCTCTTAAACTTCCAGCCGTCATATACCAGCGGGCACCGTGCACCAATTTTACCTCCCTAACGGGACACTTGACCCCCCTACACCCACCCTGATATGTCCAGACGGAAGAAAGCAGATACAGGCACCCAGGAAACCCGGAAATATCCTTCCCGCCGGGACGCCGGCGCCATTTTGCCCGCCAAGCGGAAAGATAAAGCCATACAGACGGTCATGGCGGACTGTGCTACCAATACGGAAGACAGCATAGGGGCTCTGGAGCTAATGGATGCCATCCGAACATGCCAAACAACGGTCACGAACAAGCTGGATCATCTGGAGGCAAAGTTTGCCTTAATCCAGGAGGATGTATCTGCAATACGCCAGCGGGTTACGGGCGCAGAGACCAGAATCAGCGACCTGGAGGACTCATCCGCAAACCATGATCTCTCCATAAGGGACCTACAGATGGAGGTAAAGAAACTGAAAGCTAGAGCTGAAGACTCCGAAAATCGGAATAGGCGCAGTAACGTCAGGCTCCTGGGGCTGCCGGAGGGAACAGAGGGAAAAGATCCAGTGAAGTTCATAGAAAACCTGCTCAAAGATATCATGCCTGAAGCCCCATTTACACACTTCATGGCGGCGGAACGAGCACACCGCATGCCCTCTACGCCTAGCCCGCCGGGCGCGCCACCACGAACCTTCATTTTTAAAATGCTGCACTTCAGGGACCGAGATGTTATCCTTCAGGAATCCCGCAAACTGGGGCCTATCACCTACCAGAACACGCAGCTTCAGTTCTTCCCGGATTTCTCTGTGGAAACACAGAAACAAAGAAGATCCTTCCAAGCAGTGAAAAAACGCCTCCGGGACCAAGAGATCCAATACTCGATGCTGTTCCCGGCCAGGTTAAAAGTGATCCATGGCGACACCACACGCTTCTTTACGCTTCCTGAGGACGCCATGAAATGGCTAGACAAGCTACCAAAGTGACCACAACCGTGAGTAGACGCCTCTCCCTCCTCCTCGGCCCCCGTGGCATAATCACCTCGCTTCTGCTATAGCCCTATCTATGACCCTAACATTTCTGCACTCCCTTTATACGAAGGGGAACATGTTATCACCCTGGTATGAGGGTGCATACACAGACCCTCCTCGGATACCCATGAACTCTGGCTGCCCTAAGACGAAGGGGCGACGCAGGCCTTATCACCCCACCCTATACGAGGTTTAATTGCTTTATTTTACTCCTGAACGCTCTTGCACAGCAGGCCTTTAGGCCTTGGCGTACTCGCTCAGCACAATTATACCTCCCGATAGGAGATGGCGCACACCTAATACATTCCCTTCATATGAAGAGGTACATGTCACCATCCTGGTTTGAGGACGCTCACACCGGCCTTCTTCGGATACCCATAAACTCTGGCTGCCCTAAGACGGAGAGGCGACGCAGGCCCTACTATCCCACCCCATACAAGGTTATATTGCTTTATTTCACTCCTGATGCTCCTACACAGCAGGCCTCTAGGCCTTGGCGTACTCGCCCAGTACGGCTATACCTCCCGATAGGAGATGGCGCACTTACAATACGGCCTTACGCCGCAGGAAAATCGCTCTGGGACACGCAGGAACACCAACAAACTATAACTATAACTGTCAGGGAAGTGCCCACGCTGCCACAATATCTGCAATAAACATATGTTGATGTATTAGAAAGGGAATGGGGTCTGCGTATATCGGCCTGGGTCTAGGAGCTGAACTTTACAACGCTCCCGCAGAGCGCAAAAACCCGCCGCTATACATGTATATACCGATTGGAAGAACTATCACATTAAAGCCTCATTGTTAATCCGACAACAGCATTCTCAACTTGGGCCTATATTGCACAGCTGAAACTGAGGCGGGGGGAATGGGGGGGGGGGGGGGGGGAGGCCTAGATTCAATAGCAGGGCGGGGGGGGGCTGGGGGGAGGTCAAGTAATATCTAAATACCCTATATTGCACTGCCTAACTCTAAGCATAGAGCAAGCTCTTAAGGTAGGAAAAACACCCTCAATTCTCTGTTACTGGATAGAGGGTGGGTTCAACACCATCTTTACAATTGTTCCCCCTACACGGGCATAGCTTAGTGTAGAGGGTGGTGGTTAGGGATCTAAGCTATCTTCGTTTTATAAGAATAGCGGGGTGGGATAAGGGAAGGGACAAATAACACTCAGGATGAGATATAATTTATGTGTTTGTTTTTTCTCTCCTATTTTAGGTGTTATGGTTTTGGTTGTAAATTTCCTTTGTGTGGCAATCCTGAACAGACCATGTGCTCGGCAATTTGCGCCCTGTGCTGCTCGCATTTACCTGCAGAATGCGACATCAGTAGGTTTGACCTTCATTACACTGTTTAATTCATATTTAAATGTCAGCTAAAGTTATATTTTGGAATGTACGGGGTCTGAACTCGGCAATTAAAAGGTCATTAGTTTTTAATTACCTTCGCAGCTATAACCCTGATATCTGTATACTTGTTGAGAAGCACTTGCAGGGCAGTAAAGTCATGTCCCTTAAAAAGCCATGGGTAGGATACTATTACAATGCCACATACTCCACTTATTCAAGAGGGGTATCTATCCTGGTGCGCAAAACCCTGCCATTCCAGTTGTTACACGCCTACTCTGATGGCATGGGCAGATACGTTATATTACATGCTAAAATACACGGAGAGGAATTGGTTGTTGTTGGGTTGTATAACCCTCCCCCGGCCAATCTGGAAATGCTCAGTGAGATTATGACACATACCTCAAAACTACACACCACCAATGTCCTCTTATGTGGCGACTTCAATATGGTCCTCTCTCCTTCCACAGATCGTCTGACACCTAACCCTAGGGACTCCTTGCATTTAAAAGCATGGGCCCAATCCTTTAATTTACTAGACATGTGGCACCTACAGAATCCAGACCAGGTGGGATTCACCTGCCACTCATCCTCTTACCACTCATTATCCAGAATTGATTTTGCGCTGGCTATCCCTCCTATGGCCAAGCTGATAGGTCACATTAAACTATTACCGAGAGGAATATCAGACCATACACCATTGGAAGTTAAAATAAGGTTTTCTAGACCACATACCCGTCCTTTATGGAAACTTTCTGCCAGCTGGATTACACATGACTTTGTCCGATTAGCGATGCGACCTCACTTGGAGGAGTACTGGGTTCATAATGACCGTTCCGCTGACCCCTCAGTGGTGTGGGATTCCTATAAAGCTGTCATAAGGGGGCACTATATCAAAAATATTAGTGAAGCCAGAGTCCAAGATAGGATCTACCTCACGAGGGCCGAACAGGCGGCAGCCTCCGCTGAAGCTGATCATATATCCCTTAAAACGAATACATCATACGCTAAATGGCAAGTATCTCTTACACATCTTAAAGATAGACAAAAGCAGGCCTCCTCCAAAATAGAGGCTGCCAGACAACTTCGTATATATGAGCAAGGAGATAGAACCGGGAAATTGTTAGCCTATTTAATAGGAGAGGAAAAACCCTCTTTCCATATTGGGGCTATTAAAAATGACCAAGGAAAGATACTCACAGATGCACCAAGCATTAATGCAGAATTCTTAAAATATTATCAGTCCCTTTACACCTCCCACACCTCCTATCACCCAGAACAACTCCATACCTTTCTGGCCACGTTTCACCTTCCGCAGGTATCTGCTGAAGATAGAGTTTTCCTGGAGGCAGATATCTCGGAGGGTGAGATTCGAGGAGTCATTAAAAGCTTACCAAATGCAAAGTCCCCGGGTACAGACGGAATTCCGCCAGAATTCTACAAACAGTATAAGAAACACACTGCACCTCGCCTCAAAGAGGTCTTTAAACATGCCCTGGAAAATAATACTCTCCCCCAATCTATGAAAGAAGCACTTATCACAATTCTGCCCAAAAAAGGCAAAGACCCACTTCTTTGTTCCTCCTACAGGCCAATCTCCCTATTAAACCAAGACTACAAAATTCTTGCAAAAATTCTCTCCATAAGAATCAATACCCTCATCACAAAATTGATACATCCAGACCAGTCTGGCTTCATACCTGGAAAAGGCACAGACATAAACATTAGAAGACTCATGACCAATCTCTCTTTAACACATGATAATTCTAAAACGCGGATTGTTGTATCCCTAGACGCCGAAAAGGCCTTCGACGCAGTGGAGTGGACATACCTTTGGGAAATCCTCCTAAAATTTGGCTTCGGCTCCGAATTTGTCAAATGGCTTAGGGTCCTTTATACTGCACCGGAGGCCAAAGTACGCACTGGTCTGGATGTATCAGAACCATTTAGCTTATATCGGGGTACGAGGCAGGGTTGTCCCCTATCACCCACACTATTTGCACTAGCAGTTGAGCCCCTGGCCAGCCTACTTCGCTCTAATAATCTCATAAAGGGTCTCCAGTTTGGGGAACGCGTAGAGAAGCTGTCATTATATGCGGACGATATCCTCTTATACCTTGCAGATTCAGGCCCTTCTCTGACCGCAGCACTAAACACCATTCAGGAATTTGGCAAGTTCTCAGGCTTCAAAGTGAACTGGGAAAAATCAATAATTCTTCCATTAGACAATCAAATACCAACTGCTCCTAGCTCCACCCCACTCCAATGGGTGTCTGAGTTCACCTACCTTGGGATTAAAATTACCAGAAACCCCCAAAACTATCGTCAACTTAATTTAGACCCGGTTCTCTCCAAACTCAAAACTAAATGTAAGGCATGGCAAACTCTCCCACTAACATTAATAGGCAGACTCAATGCTATAAAAATGAACATGTTACCCAAATTTCTTTACTTCTTCCGTAATTCCCCAGTCCTAATCCCAACTCAGTTTTTTAAAGAAATACATAAAGTCATCACATCCTTTCTCTGGTTCCCCAAGACCCCAAGGATAGCTCTTCCCTCCTTGCAATTAGATCAATACCAAGGTGGTCTCGGACTGCCTGACTTCGAAAGGTACTACTGGGCTTCCGCCCTGGTATCCGCCAGATGGTGGTTTGAGCAGTCAGCACAAAACCCGGCAACAGCCTTAGAAGCTGAAATTATGGGCTCTTTCACAGCCCTTTCTAGTCTCCCATTCCGAGGAAGCAGGCACATCCCCCGGGCAACACCTAACATGCTATTGACAGTACAGGTTTGGGAGAAAGTGAACAAATTATCCAACAAACCAGGTCAGATATCACCTTTCATCCCTCTCTGGAATAACCCCTTCATTCCAGAATTTCTTACCATCCCAGACCCCAAAATCTGGGCAGACCACGGGATCTACAAACTCATTGACATAACAGAAGGCAATACACTCAAATCCTTCCCTGTCCTAAAGCGTGAATTCCGCCTCCCAAATCATATGCAATTCCGCTACCTACAACTGAAACATGCCTTTGCTGCTCAATTTCTCTCGCAAGGAGGGCAGCTCTTCATACAATCCCATACCACTGAGGGGGAAATAGCTAAAACTGGGTTGGAACATGTGGTCTCAGTGCTCTACAAAACATTCCCCTATAGGGGACAGTCCAATACCACCAAACTTTACCACAAATGGAAAGGGGATATACCAGCACTTACTGAGGAGGTCTGGGGCATGGTCCTGGGATATTATGTCACCACCAATGTATCTGCCCGGGACAAACTTATTGCCTTTAAATTTTTATACAGAAGTTATCTATCTCCAGCTCGCCTGGAAAAATTCAACCCCAATTCACAAGGGGAATGCAATAGATGTGGCCATCTACATGCAGACTTTTTTCATATAACCTGGCAATGTCCTCAAATCCAACTATATTGGTCCCAGATACACGCAGAGTTGCAGGGGGTGTTCGGGATGTCCTTGGACCTAGCCCCTGGCCCCATGCTACTTGGATATGTAGCAGACGAGGTATTCTCCACGCACAAGATGCTGGCATTTCGAACTCTCACCTCTTATGCGCGGAAACTGATCATATTGAACTGGAACAGACCCCTACCTCCCAAGAAAAACGACTGGATATCACTGGTGCACAAAGAACTTATCACACTAAAACAGGTGTACCGCAATCGTAAATGCCGGAAAAAATTTACAAAGGTATGGTCGTGTTGGACCTCTTATTACAAGCTACAATTAGATGACTGAGTCGCTTAATAATATAAAAATCCAACACTAAATCAAGCAGCAGGCAGGGGAGCGCATGGTCGGTCCAGGAGGGTCCAGGCACAGCAATACTGCTTGTCTCGGGCCTTGGACAACTGACCCTTTTGTGAGGGCAGTCGTGTCACAGGAGCTATATGCCACAAACGTTGATTGTTAATGTTATGCAATTGTTGTAATGCACTGTTGTATTACTATGTACAATTAAAACATAATAAAAATTATTCTTTTAAAAAAAAAAACTGAGCAGCTCTGTCTATACTGTGCAGAGGGGGGTCACAGGGTACAGAATTGTCCCAAGTCGGGAAACGCTGCCGCCTAGGTGTAGTCGGAGGTAATACCCTAGGCGCGCAGTATTTACCTGTAGACGATAAACGTTTGCTCCTCCCTTGTACTATATCTTGGGAAGATCAAACAGAGGCCACTGAGGCCTTCATTGACTCTGGCTCAGCAGCCAATTTTATGGATTACGAATTTGCTAAGAAATTGGGGATTCCTATTTCCCCTTTGAATCAACGGATTCTGGTCACTGCAGTGGACGACTCTCCTCTGCAGAGTGAATACCCTCTGTCTCAGACCCCAGAGTTAAGGGTTACGGTGGGGGTGTTACACAAAGAGAGTCTACAGTTTCTGGTCTTGCGGATGACAACTTCCACGATCATTCTTGGTATGCCATGGTTACTACTTCACTCTCCTCAGATCAATTGGGCTTCAGGTCAGCTAAAGAGCTGGTCTACCCATTGCCATCATCATTGTTTAGCGAAGGTAACCTTGGGTAACACCAAGATTCAGGTGGAAGGTTTGCCAAGCCAGTATTCAGAATTTGCGGACGTGTTTAGTCCCAAGTCAGCAGATAAACTTCCTCCTCACCGTCCTTTTGATTGTCCCATTGATCTCAGGTCTGGTTGTATGCCCCCTAGAGGTCACCTCTATAATTTATCTGGGCCAGAGAAATTAGCTATGCAAGAATACATCCGAGAAAACTTAGCTAAAGGCTTTATTCGTCCCTCTCGGTCACCAGCAGGGGCAGGATTCTTTTTTGTGAAAAAGAAGGATGGAGGCCTCCGTCCATGCATTGATTATCGGGGCTTAAATAAGATTACGGTAAAAAATCGTTACCCTTTGCCTTTAATCGACGATTTGTTTACCCAGGTCACCAATGCTAAGATTTTCTCGATACTGGATTTGAGGGGTGCATACAACCTTGTGCGTATCAGGGACGGTGATGAATGGAAGACGGTCTTTAACACACCCGACAGGCATTACGAGTACCTAGTGATGCCCTTCGGGTTGTGTAACGCCCCCGGCCGTCTTCCAAGAGCTGATTAACGAGGTGTTCAGAGAAGTGTTGGGCAAATTCGTCTTGGTGTACTTAGACGATATACTGATTTTCTCATCTCACCTCTCAGAACACAGGAAACATGTTGGGTTTGTGTTACGGAAGTTGAGACAGAATATGCTGTATGCTAAATTGGAAAAATGCATTTTCGAAGTGACCTCTGTCGCCTTTCTGGGGTACATAATCTCGACCTCTGGCCTCTCTACGGACCCTGGAAAGGTTTCAGCTGTCTTGGAATGGCCTCAGCCTGTGGGACTGAAGGCTCTCCAGAGATTCCTGGGGTTCGCCAACTACTACAGGAGGTTCATAAAAGGGTACTCTATGGTGATCTCGCCTCTCACCAGTCTCACCAAGAAAGGGGCAGATACTCACCACTGGTCCCCAGAGGCCCATGCTGCTTTCTCCACTCTGAAGAAATTGTTCTGTTCTGCACCCATATTGAGACATGTAGACGTCACCTTTCCTTTTATTGTAGAGGTAGATGCCTCAGAGGTAGGGGTAGGGGCTGTGCTGTCTCAGCGTTCCGGTTTACAGGGAAAACTGCATCCTTGTGCCTATTTTTCCCGTAGGTTTTCACCCGCAGAGAAAAACTACGATATAGACAATCGGGAACTTCTAGCCATCAAGTTGGCCTTTGAGGAATGGCGACATTGGCTAGAAGGGGCAGAACACACCATTACTGTTTACACTGACCACAAAAATTTGGAGTACATTGAGGGCGCTAAGAGACTTAGCCCCCGACAGGCCCGGTGGTCGTTATTTTTCTCAAGATTCAGATTTGTAATCACGTATACCCCCAGTAGTAAGAACATCAAGGCTGATGCCTTATCCAGGTGTTTTGAGCCCGAGACAGCACAGCCCTGAGACTATTATACCTCAGAAGGTGGTCTTGGCAGCCACTGAGACCTGGAAAGACTGGACTGTCACTCTGAGTCCATTTCAACAGGATGTTCCAGAGAAGAAGCCTGAGGGGGTCATGTTTGTACCATTGCCTTTTCGCCTACAACTGTTGCAGCTGTTTCATTCCCACAAGAATGCTGGGCATCCGAGGGCCACCAGAACTCAGGATCTAATTGCTAGATGTGCTTGGTGGCCGTCATTGGCAACAGACTGTAAGGAGTATGTAAGAGAGTGTGCAGTGTGTGCTAGGAGCAAACCCTCCCGTCAGGCACCTGTTGGAACATTGCAGCCTTTACCAGTTCTGAGCGAACCTTGGACCCATTTGTCCATGGATTTTGTGAGGGCGAACTCCCCAGGTCTGAGGGCATGACGGTCATTTGGGTGGTAGTCGATCGATTCAGTAAGATGGCTCATTTTGTCCCCCTGAAAGGACTCCCCTCGGCCCAGGAATTGGCTGATCTCTTCATCCAGCACATTTTCCGGCTGCATGGCATTCCGGAAAATATAGTGTCAGATCGGGGAGTCCAATTTGTATCTAAGTTTTGGAGGGCATTCTGCCATCAATTAGACATGGATCTTTCTTTTTCATCAGGCTACCACCCACAGACCAATGGCCAGACCGAAAGAGTCAATCAGTCCCTGGAACAGTTTCTGAGATGTTATGTTGCAGATTCACAAAACCGACTGGGTAAAATTTTTGCCGTTTGCAGAATTTGCACACAACAATCTGAAAAGTTCCTCTTCAGGATTTTCCCCATTTCAGGTGGTGACAGGAAGGTCACATAAGTTTACCCCATTGCCAGTGGCTTCTACTCCGTTTCCAGCCCTGAAGATTTGGCAGAAGTCCTTAAAACAGATTTGTGGAATGGTTAAAGGAAATTTGGGGAGGGCTTTTCAGAACCAGAAGAAACAGGCTGAATGGGAATTTTTTTCCAGGGGATTTGGTCTGGGTGTCCACACGACATTTGGCTCTAAAGCAACTGTCACCCAAACTAGGCCCTAGATTTGTGGGTCCTTTTCCAGTGACCCAAAAAATCAATAATGTCACCTATGCCATTGATCTCCCTACCAGCATGCGAGGTGTGAGATCATTTCATGTGTACTTACTGAAGCCGGCGGTACACGTGGATTCCGCTCCCCCCCGTGTTGATTGATGACCAACCTGAGTATGAGATTGAAAAGATTCTGGACTCACGGCTTGTGCAGAACTCCGTGCAGTATTTGGTTCACTGGAAAGGATATGGCATAGAGGAGAGAACTTGGATGTCAGACTGTCGTATGCACGCAGAGGAATTGAAGGAGGAATTCCATGACTTGCACCCTGGAAAGCATGGTGGGAAGTGTCCGGAGTCCACTCCTCGGGGGGAGGGGGGGGGGTACTGTAATGGATTGCGGAAAAGCCGCCGCGCGGACTGGCGGCGAGGCGGCTGATTCCGCCTCCAGCGCGGCGGTTTGCACGCAGCAGCGTGCGTCTGAGGTGGCTGGGCCTGTTAGTGCACACAGACTGAGGAATACACGCACGCGCACGCTGAGAGGCAGAACCTTTATGCCAGGGGTCTCAAACTCAATTTACCTGGGGGGCCGCAGGAGGCAAAGTCAGGATGAGGCTGGGCCGCATAAGGAATTTTCACAATCGCGGCCCATCGCCGCCTCTGCCCGCACCTCTCACTCTTCCTTCACAGAGAGGGGCGGGGAGAGGCGGCGATCCGTGCGGCGTTTGACGTCAGGAGGGCCAGAGCTGAAGCGGAAAGGTCTGCCCCTTCCAGGAAATGCCGGCAGATTGCCCCCCGGGCGATTTAGGGGCTCTGCAGCCCTCGTTTAGCGGCGGGGAGGCGGCGGATTACTTGGGAGCACTGAAGCGAACTATAAGGAAGCTTTTGCCGGCGAGGGCCACAAAATATTGCATCGAGGGCTGCAAATGGCCCGCGAGTTTTAGACCCCTGCTTTATGCCAAACGAGGAGGGATCAGCTGACCAGGTTGGTCAGCTGATCCCAGAACTAGTGGCCATTGGTTGATCAGCAGTGGGTGGCGCCAGAGAGCGCCGCTCTATATATACCTATTGCTGGTCAGTCTCAAGTTGTCTGCCGTTGCGAACACTTACGTGGTAGTACTCAGACCTTAGTCAGATCCTACAGTGTGTTAGAACCAGGAGGACCTGGGAATTCACACTGAGCCAGATTACTACTGTTTATCATTGTGTTATACTTCAGACTAGTTCCAGGGTGTCGAGACCACGGACCTCACACCCAAGATTAGGGACTTTGTGTTATTGTGTTATACTTCAGACTAGTTCCAGGGTGTCCAGACCACGGACCTCACACCCAAGATTAGGGACGTTGTGTTATCATTCTGTTATACTTCCGACTAGTTCCGGGGTGTCGAGACCACGGACCTCACACCCAAGACTAGGGATACTGTGTACCATCATATTATACTCCAGACTAGTTCCAGGGTGTAGAGACCACAGACCTCACACCCAAGACTAGGAATTGTTGGATAGTCAGAAAAGCAGTAGGTCATAACAGATATCACTCTGCTTTCTGATTCGGTACCTACGCATATCTGATTATCTGTTGCCAACCCTGCCTGCCTTTGGATACCGAATCAGCCTTCTGTCTCTGTACCTTGTCTGTCCGTGTGTTGCCGACCTGGCTTGCCCGACCTTGAGAGCTATCTCTCTCCTTAAGAGATAGTCTCCAGACCTGCTAGTGATATCCACCTTCAGGAGTCACTCACCCACAGGTCCTTCCTACTTTCAAAAAATAAACCAAAAAGCACAAACCAGTATATGCTGCTCGAAAAATACTACACTTTATTAAAAATATGAATATGTATTAAATAATTCAATTATGCATATACACACACACTATATTTAAATGATGTCAGGAATTACTGACTCAGAATTGTATGATAATGCAATACAAAGTGCTGCTGCTGACACCGATCACCCAGGGGGGAACCTCCATAATAAATAGATCTTTTCCAGCAAAGCTCATATCCTGGCCCTTAGAGGAACCTGTAACTAGGCAGGACAAATTGATCAGGTAGGAATAGGTATATATATATGTATAAAAGCTATCACCTCTAAGCCTATTGAAAGAGAGGGAAGGGGCCTAAAGGATATTCATACAGCCTTCACATAGAAAATGGACCTTGGCGATATCCTTATCTACCTCCGCGAGGAGACCACAATAGAAATAACGCAAATTAAAGGGTCATAACCACTCACGGAGGGTATAGATGAACATGACCAATATGATCCAATGATGTCAAGCGATGTACAACCTAAATAGAGAATAAGGTGCCAGGGGTCCGCTATGTTAGGACAGGGATAAGCCCCATAAACCTATCCGATCAGGTCCAAGCTGGGGATACCCATCTCCGCCTCATGGGGCGACCTAAACTTAGAATAAAGTGAATCATAGAAAAAGGTCATAAACTCTCTCAGAGGCAGGAAATAGGCACAACCAGCCTGATCGTACAAAGTAACAAACCTAAGACCAAGGGCCAGCGTGAGGATACAGCTGCAAGGAAGACCTAGTATGCACCATATCCTGAATACTGTGAGGGACCTAATAGGTAGCCATTATATAATTTTAAAGGGCACCCCTCACAGAGGATAATCGGTGCAATCAATGTGATCTAGTATAACATCTATTCATAGAATACACATGTGCCAGCAAGCAATATATTTAGTGTTGCTGGGAGCCGCTGTAGAAAAATTGAATTGAATCGTTGAGTCCTATGCCATAAAGGACATATGGGGCTGACAAAAATATACAGTATTACGTCAGACTATTTTCCACATATTTAGTCATTGACCAAATAATCTATAATGTTCACAGCCTGATCACAGCTGCACGCTGATATTGAAAAGTATGCAGTATTGCCACCTAGTCGCTGTAGAGATAACTCCAAATCATAAGATATGTCCAGAGATTGAACTGCCAATCATAAATGCATATAGAGCAGAGTTCATCTGAGTAGATATGCTTTGTTGCGGCCTCACTTGGTGACACAGAAAGTCAAAGTGGCAAACTGGCACTCTTAGTGTGGTAAATGTCCATCAGACGTACATAGATCTGCATAGATGAAGACTTCTTAGCCTGCAGATAGTGCCATAGAGCTACCACACGTGTACAATGTCCACAAAGCGTATCAAATGCTGTTATAAAAGCGCACGTCCGTCTGGCCTGCGTAGCTCGCAGATCCCATTTAGGACTAGCAGACAGTCAATGCATGTTAGATTGCGCTCAATTAGGCTTTAGGACTGAAACAAAGCAAAAGCAAAAACAGCACTCATCTTATCTGTCATCCGGACTGCGTAATAAGTTCACAGACAGTCCCAAGTGGCGGATGCATGCCGTCTATTGCGGCCAGCAGGCAGTCTATGCAAGTTGGATTATGCTTGGTTTTAGCTTTTAGGCTCAGAGAAAGGCATAGGCAGCACTTATCTTATCTGGTGTCCGGGCTTTGTAGCAAGTTCGCAGGCAGTCCCAGGTGGCAGATGCGTGCCACCTGCTACGTCCTGAAGAAGCTCCGGTGGGCGGGGCGAAACGCGTAGACGTCATGCTACGCTTCCTTTCATGCTGGGAGTCGCTGTTTGATCCTTAGGAGCCGCCGCCATTGCTACACATATGAGTCTGTGCTGAGCTACCGCCACAGTTGCACTATCTGCCACCTGAGACTGCCTGCGAACTTGCTACAAAGCCCGGACACCAGATAAGATAAGTGCTGCCTATGCCTTTCTCTGAGCCTAAAAGCTAAAACCAAGCATAATCCAACTTGCATAGACTGCCTGCTGGCCGCAATAGACGGCATGCATCCGCCACTTGGGACTGTCTGTGAACTTATTACGCAGTCCGGATGACAGATAAGATGAGTGCTGTTTTTGCTTTTGCTTTGTTTCAGTCCTAAAGCCTAATTGAGCGCAATCTAACATGCATTGACTGTCTGCTAGTCCTAAATGGGATCTGCGAGCTACGCAGGCCAGACGGACGTGCGCTTTTATAACAGCATTTGATACGCTTTGTGGACATTGTACACGTGTGGTAGCTCTATGGCACTATCTGCAGGCTAAGAAGTCTTCATCTATGCAGATCTATGTACGTCTGATGGACATTTACCACACTAAGAGTGCCAGTTTGCCACTTTGACTTTCTGTGTCACCAAGTGAGGCCGCAACAAAGCATATCTACTCAGATGAACTCTGCTCTATATGCATTTATGATTGGCAGTTCAATCTCTGGACATATCTTATGATTTGGAGTTATCTCTACAGCGACTAGGTGGCAATACTGCATACTTTTCAATATCAGCGTGCAGCTGTGATCAGGCTGTGAACATTATAGATTATTTGGTCAATGACTAAATATGTGGAAAATAGTCTGACGTAATACTGTATATTTTTGTCAGCCCCATATGTCCTTTATGGCATAGGACTCAACGATTCAATTCAATTTTTCTACAGCGGCTCCCAGCAACACTAAATATATTGCTTGCTGGCACATGTGTATTCTATGAATAGATGTTATACTAGATCACATTGATTGCACCGATTATCCTCTGTGAGGGGTGCCCTTTAAAATTATATAATGGCTACCTATTAGGTCCCTCACAGTATTCAGGATATGGTGCATACTAGGTCTTCCTTGCAGCTGTATCCTCACGCTGGCCCTTGGTCTTAGGTTTGTTACTTTGTACGATCAGGCTGGTTGTGCCTATTTCCTGCCTCTGAGAGAGTTTATGACCTTTTTCTATGATTCACTTTATTCTAAGTTTAGGTCGCCCCATGAGGCGGAGATGGGTATCCCCAGCTTGGACCTGATCGGATAGGTTTATGGGGCTTATCCCTGTCCTAACATAGCGGACCCCTGGCACCTTATTCTCTATTTAGGTTGTACATCGCTTGACATCATTGGATCATATTGGTCATGTTCATCTATACCCTCCGTGAGTGGTTATGACCCTTTAATTTGCGTTATTTCTATTGTGGTCTCCTCGCGGAGGTAGATAAGGATATCGCCAAGGTCCATTTTCTATGTGAAGGCTGTATGAATATCCTTTAGGCCCCTTCCCTCTCTTTCAATAGGCTTAGAGGTGATAGCTTTTATACATATATATATACCTATTCCTACCTGATCAATTTGTCCTGCCTAGTTACAGGTTCCTCTAAGGGCCAGGATATGAGCTTTGCTGGAAAAGATCTATTTATTATGGTGGTTGCCCCCTGGGTGATCGGTGTCAGGAGCAGCACTTTGTATTACATTATCATACAATTCTGAGTCAGTAATTCCTGACATCATTTAAATATAGTGTGTGTGTATATGCATAATTGAATTATTTAATACATATTCATATTTTTAATAAAGTGTAGTATTTTTCGAGCAGCATATACTGGTTTGTGCTTTTTGGTTTATTTTTTGGAGTTATTGGTTACCAGTGCTGGGACCTACACATCACGCATACTTTTTTGAGCAAATTTATCCCATTATTATATCCTTCCTACTTTCAGCCTGGGACTCCACCCCTTTGGAGGTCTCAGGCTGCTGGAAGGTTTTTGCACTTCTCAGAAGGCAGTATCGTCCATACTGCCGAAGACCACCTGCTCCTCGGGTGATCTTACTCAAAGTCATTACTGTTGCACCAAACACTCACACTTGATAGGTGTCCAGAGGTTAGTTATACTTGGATTATCGGTGATTCTGCAGATCATCAATAATCAGGGATATTTCTGTATTCTTGGTGATACTGCACAACACCAATAATCAGATTCTCTCTGTGTGCTGACACATATGTTCACAATTGGCACGACTCGTAAAGCGGAGATACTCTGGTACCTGACTAGTTTTTCATCTATAAATTCACAACCAGAGTATCATCATGTGCTTATATAAACTTTTAATGTAGACCTGCAAAATCTAATACAAAAACGGTGGTTCACATTTAAAACATCCTAAAACCACGATCTGGCACAAGAGCTGCTAATATATCAAAATCCCACTGTCCCTGTGATGGTTTATACCGCCTAAATCGCCCAGCCTCAGCCTATGCAAATTGATCGGTCACCCAATCACCTTTGGACATCTGTGGGCCCTCCACCGGCGCACACCACGAGGCCTCCGCATGCAAGCTGTATAGTGCACTGTAGCTAACAGCCGTCCGGCTAGCTGGTGTAATCTTCTATCAAAGTTCTTGATCTTTAAACGGGCAACACAAACAATTATGGCTAATCCATATGGCTAGGGAGAACAGTTCATGTTGTCATTACCAACAGCCCTCTCACTTGCTGTATAAACCACCTTGCTAATGTCCTGCATAGCTGCAGTGCCCAGACCTTTGCATCACTTCATACGCTTAAACCTGGCCGGCAACTTGTCAAACATTTCTTCCGCCCAACAGGGCTGCTCATATAACAGCTTAACTTTGAAATGGAGGTTACTCACAACCTTCACGCAGCACTGCGCTCTTCCGAGGGAGCTCCGCTCAGGGCTCCTATTGTTGCGGATGCCCGATGCTTTCTACGCATCACCTCACGGCGTCATCTGCTCAGGCTGCTTTCACTATCCTTGCGTAGGTTCCTGGCCAGGCCCGCCGTCCCGGGATTGTGAGCACTCATGTGTGCCAGTCAGGCCCCACCCGCTGACACATTTCGCCCGGCCCACGGGGCTTTCTCAAAGCGAAATGGGGATGGTGCATAATTCAGACCTCAGATCAGCAGTGAGGAGACAGCCAGTTCAATGATGGACAGTGACTGCAAGTATACTTCAAATACAGGAAGTGACATCACTGCTTACTTCCTGTAATTGAAGTATACATGCCATCACTGCACCATTCCCCTGGCTATCTCTTCACTTTGGCCAGGTTACTATTGATATGAAGTCTGAACTATTCTGCAGGGCAGCACAGCAAGGCGCGAGCAAGAGGGAACTGAACTTTGTGGTGAGTTACTGCCCATCTTTCTTGGGCTCCAGTGGAAACTGCCGAGCCTGATCAGGTCAGATCTACTGCGCAGGCACAGTGGTGGTACTTCACATTTTGCAGGCGATAAAAGTGGTACAATTAATGAAAAGGTTGAAAAGCCCTGGTCTAGATTACCTCAGGAGGCTGAGTGTCTCTAGATCACAGATGTCGAACTCCAGGCCTGGGGGGCCAGATCCATGCCAGTGTTTAGGATGGACTGAGAAAGAGTAATGTGTTCTACCTGATGGACCACACCTTTCCTGATTCAGTCCCTTCAATTAATTTGAGCTGTGTCAAAAATGTGTGAGGACCTCGGCCCTCGTAGGACCGGTTTGACATCCTTGCTCTAGATGCTGCTCGTCATCCTCACGGTCCATCCCGTTCCCTGTCCCTCGACTGGATTCCTCCAAACACTTTATACTTTCCAGAAATTCTCTCAAGCATTACCACGTGGTTCAGAACCGCAGATGCAAAATTTTTCCACACCACACATGCACAGCCAAACGTAAGTGCTTTTGTTTTTTTTACAAGCACTTTCTTTCACAGCACATGTGCAATTCAAAACTTGCACCAGCGCAGTTTGGAATCACTCTGACTGTTCGGATGAACTTCTGGAAGGCCGGGGAGATAAGAGGTCTGGGGACAGGGAAAGGGATGGACTATGAGAACAAGAAGAAGCATCTGAGACTCAGGAGACAATAATGTAGCCCACAATTCAGTAATTCTTACCCCAATTCAGTACATTAACCAATATTTGTTAAATGCAGGTATGCTTTAAAGCGGTGGTTCTCAACCTTTTTAGCACGTGTACCCCTTTGTGAGTCATCCCTAGGCAAATGTACCCCCTACCGAAAAAGGCGTGCCGCAGAAAAAAAAGTGGGCGTGGTCATTACATGATGTGGGTGGAGCCAAATACTAGCAGAATACAGGTAGTCCCTGGTTAACAAATGAGATAAGGACCGTGTCCATTTTTTAACCCGAATCCATTCTCTTTTGTCCCCCTCTATTCTCCCTATGCCTCTTTTGTCCCCTCAGTTTGTGCCTCATTTGTCTCCCTCTGTGTCACCTCATCTCCCCGTATTATCTGTTCTCCCTGTGCCTCTTTTGACCCCCTCTCTGTCACCTCTGTTCCCCCTGTGCCTATTTTCTCCCCCTCTATTCCCCCTGTGCCTCTTGTCACCCTCTAGGTCCCCCTGTTCATTTCTTGACCCCCTGTCCTAGCTAGGTATAGGTGCCCCCCATATAGATATCCAGGTATAGGTTCCCCAGAATAGGTAGCAAGGCATAGGTGCCCCCAGTATAGGTATCCAGCCATAGGTGCCCACAGTATAGTTTAGCAAGGTACAGGTTCCCCCAGTATAGGTAGCAAGCTATATGTGACCAGTATAGGTAGCCAGGTACAGATGTCATAGTGTAGGCAGAGAGGTATAGGTGCTCCAGTATAGATAGCCAGGTACAGGTGGTGACCCAGTGTAGGTAGCAAGCTATAGGTGCCCGAGAATAGATAGCCAGGTGCAGGTGGTGCCCCAGAATAGATTAGCCAGGTACAGGTGGTGCCCCAGAATAGATTAGCCAGGTACAGGTGGTGCCCCAGATTAGATTAGATTAGCCAGGTTCAGGTGGTGCCCCAGAATAGATTACCGGGTGAAGGTGGTGCCCCAGAATAGATTAGCCAGGTGAAGGTGGTGACGTAGTGTAGTTAGCGAGCCAATAGGTGCTCCAGTATATATAACCAGGCAGTGCCTCCGTACAATCTTATGTAGCCCTGTTCCCGCGCAGACTCCTCTCGCTGGGCTCTCCTCCTCTTGTCCCATCTTCCTGCTATGGTTACTTCCGGCAGCAAGTCTGATGTCATGAGAGGCTGCCAGGTAACCATGGCAACAGGACACGAGGCGGTGACGGGGAGAGCCCGGACAGGAGGAGAGCCCATCGATAGGAGACTACGTGAGAACGAGGCTAAGTTGCTGCACCCATGCCACCGCGACTGCCCTGCCTGACACTGCTCTCCTGGGGGCGAGATCCGCCATTTTGTCTGCGGCCCCTGGGGGACCCCCTGACAGCTGCCGATGCACCACCGGGAGTCCACGGACCCCAGGTTGAGAACCATTGATTTAAAGTATATTTTCACTTCAATTAAATATTACTACAAGACTTTATCAGAGCTCAATATATCAGAGCTCTGTAATACATGTTATACTGTAATGTATTGTCAACAGAAAGCATTATTCCAGTTCATTTTGCAGCAAGCTATGAATTTCCGTAACTGACCTAAGCAGAAATCTCTCTACTTTGCAAGCCTGGAATCTAGAAGTACTGACAGCTCAAAAACTTTCCATCTGTAGAGAATTAGCTGCATAGAGCTGGAGCTTGTTACCAATTAACACCTGGACTAACCCACTAACTAGAAGCAAACTTGCTCACTCCCGTATCACAGTCTGTTTTAGGAACTATTTTTTAAATAACGGTGTTTTACATACACATCTTTTACTTGCTTACTTGTAAGCAACTTGAAATATGGCTGACATTAATTCCTGCAATGTATAGAGTTGAACTAAAGGGACTGCTGCCTTCCCAGTAACAGTGGCATTTTACTTTAAACATAAATGTGAAAAGACAACCTATATAAAAATTCTAAAAGTAAAGTTCCACCTTTAGTAGAAACATCACTAGGCGCCACTCTCCTATGATTTCATATAACATAGTATATAATATCTTTCTTACTGCTGGCCAAGATGTAGTGCCTTGCAAGCTGTGAGGCTGGACATCTCTGTGGACACACCTCACTTTAACCACCTTAGCGGTATAGACGAGCTCAGCTCGTCCATTACCGCCAGAGGGTGCCGCTCAGGCCCTGCTGGGCCGATTTTGCTGAAATAAAAAGCAGCACACGCAGCCGGCACTTTGCCAGCCGCGTGTGCTGCCTGATCGCTGCCGCTCTGCGGAGATCCTCCGCGAGAAGCGGCGAAAGAGGGTCCCCCCAGCCACCTGAGCCCTGCGCAGCCGGAACAAATAGTTCCGGCCAGCGCTAAGGGCTGGATCGGAGGCGGCTGACGTCCATGACGTCACTCCGCTCGTCGCCATGGCGACGAAGTAAGCAAAACACTTCCGTGTTACTTCTGGCCGCTGGAGGCGATCAGAACGCCTCCGGAGCGCCCTCTAGTGGGCTTTCATGCAGCCAACTTTCAGTTGGCTGCATGAAAGTTTTTTTTTTATTTAAAAAAAAACCTCCCGCAGCCGCCCTGGCGATCTTAATAGAACGCCAGGGAGGTTAAGATGCATGCTGGGAGGTATGCACATTGGTATATACCTCCCAGGCGTACATGCCTTTCTGGCGCCAGGGCTTTTTGGTGAATGGTGAGCTGAACGACAGCTCACCCTGCTGCCACACAAATTCATGTGTGTTTTAAATACTATTCCCCCTCCAAGTCGTCGCAACTCAGAAGAAGTAATTTAGGGTCCGACAATCGCCGAATCCCCGAACTATCCTGTGCACGGTCTATAGAATTACTGCTATAGCCTCGCGGCTTCGTGGCAGGTGCCGAAAAGCCCTGCATCGCCTCCCAGCTATGTGTATAGATCTGGCAACTGAAGGCATGGCTCACAGATGTCATGCTATATATCCCATACAAACTTTGCCCCGGTAGAGATGCATGCACAGGGAGGCCCAGCTTTGGAGCCACCAAGACCCTGTATATTGCTGGAGTGAGGCAGGAGTGGTATGGTAAATTGGGTTTTATAAAATAAAGTTATGGGGATGCCGATGCCTAGTTATTTTTCTTGAGGGTGAATATTGTATATGCTTGCATATAAGCTTACCAGCGTATAAGCCGAGGTACCTACTTCCTTAGAAACCAGGAAAAAAGTGATTGCCTCTTTTATAAGCCCCCACCGCATTATAGCCCCCTCCACAGTAGCCAGATGTGCCCCAAGGATGATACAGTTGTGTCTCAAGGCACCTCTAGATGGGGTCATAGATATGAGACACAGTGATTGACACGCAGGAAGAATTCCTGATCATTGCACAGCTGACAGGTTGCTGGCACGCCACGCTCCACAGGTAGTCTTGAGCAGCACACTCTGCACACCATTTTGCAGGGGGTGGGAGGCACAGACACAGCAGGGAGCCAGCTGGCAAGAGCAGGATATCCCATACTGCGCTCCTCTGCCAGTAACAAAACTTGCTACACCAGCCATTCTGCTCCACTGACTCGCATATAAGCCGAGGGGGGGGGGGGGGGGGGGGGGGAGTGGCAACTTTTTGTGCTGAAAAATTAGGCTTACATGTGCATATATAAGGTACTTTAACCTTAAAAAAATAGAAACATATAATGTTAATATTCAGAGATGATCTTCAGAGAAAACTGTATGTGAAATCAGTAGTAGCAAACACAACTACCGTATATTTTTTTTACTAATATGAAAATGTCAGCTTTTGTCTCAAAGTCAGCCCCACCACTTCCATTCCCTATTAATTCTAAAGTATATTAGGTAGGTTCACTGACCAGTTGAGATCCTTAGTCACTTTCATGCGGATGTCAGCAACCTCTATGTTTACAGGTTTGTGATAGGTTTGTTTTAAAACTTAAAGAGAACTGAGTAAAATAATTTAAAATAAACACTTGAGGTAACTTCAAATGAACATTACATAGTTACCTTGCCATTAGTTCCTCTCAGAAGCTCACCATTTTCTTCTGACAATGATCCCTTCCAGTTCTGACAACATTTTGTCAGAACTGAAATATATCAGTTGCTCTCAGTTATATATCAGTTGCTGTCAGTTACAGCTGAGAGGAGAACTGATGTGTCCATGTTTCCCTATGGCTCAAGTGGGTGATGTTGCAGTTTAACTGTGTGCTGACCAGAAAGCTGTTATGGTGTAATGGCCATTTTCAAAATGGAGGACGGAGAATTCCATTGATCACAGTGGACAAACAGGATGCATGAGAGGAAAAAGAGATTGAGGAGTAGACTACACCGGAGGTAAGTATGACTTGTGTATGCTTATTTTGACTTTTAATTTTCAGTTCAGGTTTTCTTTAAGTCCAGGCAAGTTAAACATCTTAATGTGTGTAACGATCGGTGAAGCACAGAGAGGATCTGATTACCGGTGATCTGCAGTATCACTGGGAATACAGATGTATACCAGATTATAAATGATCTGCAGTATCACCGATAATCCGATATACCAGCTAACCTCTGTTCACCTGAGTAGAGTGTAGTGGTTGGTGTAACAGTAACACTTTGAGAACTAAGCCTCAGCGCAGTAAGGTATACTGCACGGATTCTTCCGAAGACCTGGACTCTCCAAGACAGGAGGAGTCAGGCTGCGTGTAGGAAGGATTGTCTAAAAGTAACACTCTGGAGGAAGTGTCACTGATAGAACGGGGAACCGCCTCCAACAGTGAGGTCGGTTCTCGAGGTCGGACAAGCCAGGTCGTACACACACGGACAGATAAAGTACAATATCAAGAGGCAAAGGCGGAGTCAGGTACAGGCAGGGTTCGGCAACAGGGTATCAGAAATATCGAGGTACAAGATCAGTAAGCAGAAGCAGAGTCTAAGGACGAGCCGGGGTTCGGCAACAGAGTATCAGAAATATCGAAGTACAAGATCAGAGTTCAGGAGGATAGTCAGGCAGGCAAAAGGTCAAAACAGATAATCACAATCAAACTAGTACTTTAAGCTATCAACAGAAACTAGCTAAGTGTAGGATTACAGCTCCAGCTGGTCCCGGCACACTTGCGGATCTGACTACGGATCTGGGTGCTCCCACGTATGTGATCGCAACGCCAGACAACCAGCAACTGAATAAGCAGCAGAATATATAGTTGCTGGACTCTGCTGCCCCGCCCGAACCATTCAGCCAATCATGAGTCCTGCAGGAATCAGCTGACCTTCCTGATCAGCTGACACTTCCTCTGCAGGTATAAAGGTCCTGAATTCAGGCCCGTGCGAGCATAGCTCTCCATCTGCCTAGGTGCACTAACAGACCCAGCCACACCAAGCACATGCTGCTGCATGCAAACAGCCGCTTTGCTGTCAGGACATGCGGCGGCTTTTCCGCGTTCCACCACACCACCAGACGCGTGCAAACCGCCGCGTAGGACGCGGAGTCAGCCGCCTAGCTCTTGGCACACGCGGCGGCTTTTCCGCGTTTCCTCACATTGGCGTCAATTCACCTGAGGTTACCAACCTATTTATCTCTTGGGAGGTAATTTACCTCCTGTGATATCTCCAATTCTCCAGAAGTATAGGGGAAAATATCAACAGAGAGAAATGCAAGAGATAAATGTGAGATAAGTCTGAGATAAATAAGTGATAGTTAGTAGTTAGTTTTTCTCCAAATCACAATTCACCAGGGAAGAAAGGGGGTGTGGCCATTCGTTATTTTTTTCATCTCTTTATCCCCTGAATGAACCTGGAGATATCGTGGTTTTCACACAGCAGCTGCTGCTGTGGAAGATGAAGCCTTTTGAGCTTACGCTGTTAGGCCTGGTGCACACCAAAAACCGCTAGCAGATCCGCAAAATGTTAGCAGATTTTGAAACGCTTTTTCTTATTTTTCTGTAGCGTTTCAGCTAGCATTTTGCGGTTTTGTGAAGCGTTTTTGGTGTAGTAGATTTCATGTATTGTTACAGTAAAGCTGTTACTGAACAGCTACTGTAACAAAAACCGCCTGGCAAACCGCTCTGAAGTGCCGTTTTTCAGAGCGGTTTGCGTTTTTCCTATACTTAACATTGAGGCAGAAACGCCTCCGCAATCCAAAATCTGCAGCAGCCCGGGAGTATGCGTTTCTGCAAAACGCCTCCCGCTCTGGTGTGCACCACCCCATTGAAATACATTACCCAAGCGTATCCGCAGCCGCAAGCGGATCGCAAAACGCAGCCGAACCGCTCTGGTGTGCACTAGGCCTTAGAGCTTGCTTCTATTATGAGGAGACGAAGGCGCAGGAGGAGTGTCTGTTTAATCGCCCCTGGTATTTTTCGTGAGAGAACAGTTCTTGATAATTTTACTGAGACAGAGGTAGTGAAGAAGTTCAGACTCAGTCGTGATAGGATTTATGATATGATCCGGCAGTAAAAGGCGGGAATACTCTGGTCAGGTAGTGGTAAAACTCCACCTCCTACCCACAATGCTTCACTTTCAAGCTTACAGAGAGGAAAAGTATCCCATGTAAATCATTAATACCGATTACCTAACTCTCTGCTTTCTCACACTTTCCTCATGCATATCTCTCCATTATCCCCTGCTATCGAACACTTTTCTCTCTGTCCTCTCACACTGGTGAATTGACTCCAGAGTGTTAAAATACCTCATGAGATAAACTACCTACCTTTTTTCTCTTAGTAAATCCTCTCTGGTGAATTGACGCCATTGTGTGCAGCAAACCTGCAGCTATTTCCACTTAATGTTATAACAGAAACAGGGCAATATCCTTCCTATTCCCAATATGCAGGCAGATAGTACAAGCCAGTTCAACAATCCATTTGAAATAATGTAAAGAAATACAAACTCCAATGCGCAATAGTATGAACAGTGGCAGATAACTTGCATGTCCACTTTCACCATCCCTCAGATGAGAATATGCAAAGCCATAGATGACACTGGATGATTCCAAGCCTCACCTAAGGACCTCTCTCTCCGCTGTTTGCCGTCCATCCTGTCTGTGCTATGTTTGCTATTATTTCTGGTTGGCAGGGGCACCAGGTGACTGACAGGGAGGGGGGTGTCACAAAGGCCTCCCACACAGACCATGAGCAGGATGGAGAAGCAGTGCAAAAATGAGGAGAGTCAGGGAGGGGGGCCAGACCCCCGCTCCCTCACCTGGGTCCCCTACTTCTACACTTTTCTCCTCCAGATATGCGGCGGGTGGAGAATAACTCACCTGACTTCCGCGTTCCAGGCGCTGGAGCACTGTGTCACCGGCACGTGCCACATGTCTCCACCTTCAATGTCGCTCACTGTGCTTCCTAATTAGCTGAAGCACAGTGAGCGACACTGAAAGCTAAGACCTGTGGCACGTGACAGTGACGCAGTGCTCCAGCGCCTGGAAAGCGGAAGTCAGGCGAGTTATTCTCTGCCCGTCCGGCACATATCTGGAGGGGGAGAGGGCAGAAGGAAGGAGTGCAGTTCTTCTGGTTGACGTCACCACTTACTGATCTCTGGAACTTCGTAAGCGGGCGGCCGTTGCGCGTTTTTACGGCTCGCCCCCCGTCCAGGTCCTTTGCAGACTCTTTCTTAAAGCACTATTATAACCTCTACGCCGCGTTTCTGCCAATTAGGGTTGGCCTTCTTCAGGAGGATTTGAGGTACAGAGTGACTGGCCATCTTTCCTTCATATATACCATTCTTAAATCGTCCCCTCCCATATGCAAATGGGGTGAAGGTCACAGTTCTAAGAGCAGCGTCTTTCCACTCATAAATAGTACTTCAACAACATTATATATATATATATATATATATATATATATATATATATACACATATACATATACATATACACACACACACACACGGGGGACTGCAAAACATCATGAAACATAAAAAAAATCATAAAAATCCCAATAGTACATTCTCACCACATTCTTCCAGGAAAAGTATAAAGAAGTTAGTCATTTTATGTATACGCCCATCACATTATCCCTCCCCATATGCAAATTAGAGTCAGGAGCATAGCTGCAGAAAACATCCATACATTGTTAAAGGATGTGCAGTAACTACTTAAAGAATGCAAATAATTCTATCTCACTTATTCAAGCCTTTCGGAATGAATATCTAATTGGAAGATCCATTTTGACTCATTCCGCAACATTTTTTGTATGTAATCCCCTCCCATGCTACTTTGTTCCACAACCCCCAAACCAAAAAATATAGTACCCTTTAGTCTCCCCCGTGCTTTTCTTTATAATGTTTGGATAGTGGGTGTCCTTCATTCCGATTCTCAATATTATTAAAATGCTCCCCCACTCTCCTCTGTAGTGACCCTCTTGGTCCTTCCAATATACCTCTTTTGGCATGGGCACTGGATGCAGTAAATCACACCACTAGTGGTGCATGTAATTTGATCTTTAATTTTGTACTTTACAGAATCCAGTCCCGATTTATATTGGAACATAAGTACTTTGAATAGGATGGTAATTGCTATCTGCAGGTCGGTGGGACGGGTATGGGGACCAGGTTCGCACCAGCTTATGCAAATTTATTCATGTCCCATTGGGAGGATAGCCATGTGTATGGGGAACGTGGCCTGGGTGCGAACCTGGTCCTCTGGCGCCATTTCATCGATGATGTGTTGATGATATGGTAAGGGGATGTTATGTCATTGCAGAAATATATTGAAAGTATTAACAACAATGACTGGAAGATTAGATTTACTACAGATATCAGTGAATGGAATGTGAACTTTCTGAATTTGGAATTGTATGTGGAAAATAACCTTTTAAATACAAAAACATTCCAAAAGGTGGTGGGTGTGAACAGCTACATCCTATACACGAGCTGCCCTCTTCCACGGTGGTTGAACAATGTCCCCAAGTGACAGTTCACAAGACTCCACCGGAACTGCACGAATGTAGAAGATTATGATCAGGAGGGACTTGTGAACTGTTTCTTAGAAAATGGATACCCAGAAGAGCAAATTCAAAGGTCCAGAGCTGAAATTAGGCAGAAGGATCGGGACAGATTATTGGGCCCAAAATGCATACAGAATGGGGATGGCAACGATTTCAGTGTGGTCCTGCAATTCACATCCCAATCGAATAAGGTTGCAAATATTTTTCGAAGACATTGGGATGTATTGAGGGAAGATAAGATTTTGGGTGAAAAGTTACCAGACAAACCAAAGGTAGTCTTTGAGAGAGCCCCAAATTTGGGATTATCTATAGCAACAGCAGCTAATGAGAAAAAATGTGGTATAGGGGAAATACAAGTAAGAAGAGGGAGGGGGGGCTTTATGAGATGTGATATGTGTTTGAACTGTAGGAGGACCAGTAACCCTGGGAGAATAGTGAAAATTGAGGCACTGGATTCGGTAAAGTACAAAATTAAAGATCAAATTACATGCACCACTAGTGGTGCGATTTACTGCATCCAGTGCCCATGCCAAAAGAGGTATATTGGAAGGACCAAGAGGTCACTACAGAGGAGAGTGGGGGAGCATTTTAACAATATTGAAAATCAGAATGAAGGACACCCACTATCCAAACATTATAAAGAAAAGCACGGGGGGAGACTAAAGGGTACTTTATTTTTTGGTTTGGAGGTTGTGGAAAAAGTAGCATGGGAGGGGATTACATACAAAAAATGTTGCGGAATGAGTCAAAATGGATCTTCCAATTAGATACACTAATTCCGAAAGGCTTGAATAAGTGAAATAGAATTATTTGCATTCTTTAATTACTGCACATCCTTTAACAATGTATGGATGTTTTCTGCAGCTATGCTCCTGACTCTAATTTGCATATGGGGAGGGATAATGTGACGGGCGCATATGTAACATGACTAACTTCTTTAAACTTGTTCTGGAAGAATGTGGTGAGAATGTACTATTGTGATTTTTATGATTTTTTTGTAGTCCCCTGTACGTGTGTATATATATATATATATATATATATATATATATATATATATATATATATATATATATATATATATATATATATATACACACACACACATACACATACTGTATATACATATACATGTTGAAGTACTATTTATGAGTGGAAAGACACTTGTCTTAGAACTGTGACCTTCACCCCCATTTGCATATGGGAGGGGACGATTTAAGATTGGTATATAGGAAAGATGGCCAGTCACTCTGTATCTCAAATCCTCCTGAAGAAGGCCAGTGTTTATTGGCAGAGACGCGTAGAGGTTATAATAGTGCTTTGAGAAAGAGCCTGCAAAGGTCCTGGACGGGGGAGGCGGGCGAGACGTAACAGCGCGCAACGGCCGCCCACATACGAAGTTCCAGAGATCAGTGACGTCAGCCAGAAGAACTGCAGCGAGCTGGAAACCAGCAGGGCGGAAGCACGGCGAGCGGTTCACTGAGCCTGACGGACGGAAGTGACGTTTGCTGTATCGCGATACCAGTGTGGAAAGCAGCGGGCGGACTATTCAGTAGCAGATTACCCACGGGCCCGCAGTGGTGATGAAGTGAGGGGAACAGAGTGGAACAGAGGTGAAGAGGCCACCTAGGAAAACGTCTCTGAAGTGATATTTATCATATGAGCAGAAACTGTGAATGTGATTGTATGATACAAGCCAGTCTTATCTAATCTGGAAAACGCCTATCAAATTGATGGTGACAGAGGGAACTATTGGAGATCAATCTGGAGTCTGACCTACATTGAGAACTTTTTGATGAGAACTCTATCTTTTACTTTTTATATTTTTTGCCAAGTTTTGTGCGCACACAGACTAAGGGGAATAGAAGGGCCCTTCTTTTGGATGTGTGTATGATGAGATTGGATGAATGTATCAATTGATTTTAGGTGCAATTTTATGTGAATTTTACAAGGTCTTTTTGAATAAATTTAATGAATTTACATACATTATAGCGCGTACCAGACTTATTTATAATTTGAGCTTATGCCGATTAAGGAATTGTAATCTTATCTGACACGCAGCTGTTTGGACAGATATCCCCCCAGCGCTTGGTTTAGAGTTTAACTATAATACATATACTGAGGCAACTATGCTAACTATACTGGGGCAACTATACCTGGCATTACCCGCCGTGGCGCGCTTAGTATGCCACACTCGCTCCTTTCTTTTTTTTGGGGGGTGGGTCTTTTAACCATTTCTGCCGCCCGGACGTGATGCTCACGTCCAGGTGGCTGCTCTGCTACGGTGCCGCACTGCAGCACACGCGATCGCGCCCCCGTGCTGTCCCCCGGTAGCCCTGGGATCAGTGAACGGGAACATGGTTCCCGATCACCGATCCATGTCCCCAGCAGAAAAACCGAAGCGCTCTTACTAGAGGCTTCTGTCTTTCTGCACGTAAAATTTTCCGCATCCTCCTTGTGCTTCCGGTTAGCGAGAAGCACAAGGAGAAAAAAACTCAAGGTGGCCATCTTGTGGCTAAATAGTAAAACTACATCTACATATTTTTTACATTACAATTTACACATATAATGACATTAAAAATTAACTGTTTATTTCCCACACCAAAATATTACCCAAATAAAAATTTTAATGGAAAAAATTTAATGTTTTCTTATTAATCCTGTTAAAATGCATTTATAAAAAAATAATTCTTAGCAAAATGTAACACCCAAAGAAACAAAGAAATCCCAATTAGTGGCAGAAAAAAACAAGATATAGATCAATAAATTGTGTTAAAGAGACTCTGTAACAAAATTTTCATCCTTATTTCTTCTATCCTATGAGTTCCTATGCCTGTTCTAATGTGGTCTGGCTTACTGCAGCCTTTCCTACTTGCACAGTGGCTGCGTTATCTCTGTTATATGATCTAATCTTCTCTCCTCTGTGGGGTCTGTCGGGCTCAGGCAGTCTGGCTGGAATGCTTGTGATTGGATAGAAGCTATACACCCTCTCCAGGCCCCCTGCAGGCTCTGTGTGACTCACACACTCTGCTTACTTGAGCCTATCACAAGCTTTTAGCAGCCATGTCTTTTGTTTGAAAACACTGTCTAAAACTGGTAATTACAAGACAGGTTTGCAGCAGAGAGCGGCAGAAACCGCACAGAGGGGCCCAGGAGAACATAATGAATAGATTGGTATGCTTTTTAATGTAAACATTTTAGAATACAGATTCTCTTTAAGTAGTGAAAGTTATTTGCGAATTAATGGAAGGTGAAAATTGCTCTGCTGCATAAGGTGAAAAATCCCCGCGGGCTGAAATGGTTAATACCCAGCACCGGGTGTCAAATGCCCTGGGTACACCATGGTGGTTTGTGTCACTTCTGAACTCCTTTTTACATGCTACAGAGGGAAGCAAAAACAGACCTCCCATAGCAAGTACAATTTTTGTAATACAATGTACCGGGCATTAGTAATACAGTGTAGCGGGCACTAGCACAACATACTGAAGTAGGACTCCGGAGAAGTTCAGAATGGTGTCACTTGCACAAGAAGATCTTGTATCATAGGGTGGAACATAACTATATTACTTTTCATTTATAAGCAGTTTAATGTTGTGTGCTAGAGTGCATTAATAAAGTTGTATATACTATGGGAGGTCTGTTTTTGCTTTCCTCAGTGAACAACAGAAATGACACCAGCCAGTAAGTAACGCCAAATACAACACATACAGGATGAATTGCGCACACTTTTCACTCCCTTAGTTCTATTGACCACTCGGACTAGTACAAAGTCTCTTGGTGGACTTCCTCAATGATGATACTTGTAACCTAACTTTTTTCCAATGCACTCCAAGTAGTTACTGGGGGTGTTGGGCTCTATATATCCACTGTTCCATCTATTTCCCTATAATACTTCTGGGTTCCCTTGCCAAACGATACAGCCAGGCTAGTCCGCTCTTCTTTACCTCAATGTATATCACCAGACTGAAGATTACAAAAGAGGTAAAAGTAAGAAGTTTTGAATCAGGATGATACCATTTACTGGCTAACTTAGAAGAAAAGCTGTAAGCTTTCGGCTATGAAGCCTTCGTCAGATTGAATCCTGTACACTGACAAAATTTAGAATGAAGCTTCTATACACTGGATGTTAAAAAGGCGATACATTGTTCTGCAATAGATGTCATTGGATGCCTTAAATACAACATTAATAGGGTCTCACAGGGATGCTAGCCAATTTATGACAAAAAGATAAGACCATTTGTTTTCTTCAACATCACATACCCCAGACTCAGTGTGATGAGGAGACATCGTAACTCATGCAAACGTAACTTGGTCAGACTACATACAATGTTTGTTATAGGCTAAAGCAAATTGTAGAATTTAAAACCCTTCTTACCAGCACAAGAAATAAAAAAAATAAAAGGATAGTGGGATTTAAAATGCATCTTATCTGCACAAGAAATTGTATTCCTTATTGAAACCTACATCTACAGTTTTGAACTAATGTATAGACTTTGTCTTTCTTATTAGTCTTTTGTTGAGCGATTCGAAGCCACCCATTAATAAAGTGACACGAAGATCACTTAAACTGTGGCCATGTGAGCAGAAGTGTGTGGGCACTGGGAGTTCAGCATATTCATTTTGTTCTTCATGTTAATGGTAAACCTATGATGGTGACGCTCACATATAGTTTGTCTTGTTTATCCCAGCCTAACTAAATTACGTTTGAACAAGTTGTGTTGTCTCATTACACTGAGCCTGGGGTATGTGAAGGTTAAGCAAACAAATGGTCTTAGCTTTTTGTCACAAATTAGCTAGCATCCCTGTGAGACCCTCTTAATGTTGTAATGAATGCTAGGTACACACCATACAATTTTGTTAGATTTGATTTACCTGCCAGATAGATTGTTTCCAACAGGGTAGAAAAAATCTAGCCGGCAGGTAAACCTAACAGAAAATCTAACAAAAAAATTGTATGATGGGTAGCATTACATCCAATGACATTTACTGCAGAACAATGCATCTCCTTTTTAATGTCCAGTGTATATAAGCTGCATTCTAAATTCTGTCAGTATACAGGAATCAGTCTGATGAAGGCTTCATAGCCACAAGCTTACTGCTTTTCTTCTAAGTTATCAAAATTGTATCACCCTGATTCAAAACTTCTTGCTTTTACTGATGGCTAACACGGTACAACACTCTTAACTACTTCTATTAACCACTTACCGACCACCCACTGCACAGGGGCGGCCGGAAAGTGGATCCCGCAAGGACCGCCGCATGTACAATTGGCGGCGGCCCTTGTACGGGCATGGGCGGAGCGATCGCGTCATCCGTGACGCAATCCTCCGCCGGGGATCGATGGCCGGGGATTTAGCCTCCAGCTCGCCGGCCACTTAGCAGCGTCGGCGGGCGGAGGAAATACAGAATTCCGCCGATCAATCGTATAATAGGCTTTGTAATGTATACAAAGCCTATTATACAGGCTGCCTCCTGCCCTGGTGGTCCCAGTGTCCGAGGGACCACCAGGGCAGGCTGCACCCAAGCACACTGATTTCCCCCCCCCTGCCCCCTGATCGCCCACAGCACCCCCTCAGACCCCCCCCCCTGCCCACCCCCAGACCCCTGTTTGCACCCAATCACCCATCAATCGCTCCCTGTCACTATCTGTCGACACTTTTTTTTATTCCCTAAACTGCCCCCCCCCGCTCCCTCCTGATCACCCCCCACCCCTCAGATTCTCCCCAGACCCCCCCCCCCCCCCCCCGTCACTGCCACCCATCAATCAGCCCCTAACCTGCCCCTTGCGGGCAATCTGATCACCCACCCACACCAATAGATCGCCCGCAGATCCGATGTCAGATCACCTCCCAAGTGCATTGTTTACATCTGTTCTCTACCCTAAACACCCACTAATTACCCATCAATCACCCCCTATCACCACCTGTCACTGTTACCCATCAGATCAGACCCTAATCTGCCCCATGCGGGCACCCAATCACCCGCCTACACGCTCAGATTGCCCTCAGACCCCCCCTTATCAATTCGCCAGTGCATTATTTACATCTGTTCTTCCCTGTAATAACCCACTGATCACCTGTCAATCACCTATCAATCACCCCCTGTCACTGCCACCCATCAATCACCCCCTGTCACCCCTGTCACTGCCACCCATCAATCAGCCCCTAACCTGCCCCTTGCGGGCAATCTGATCACCCACCCACATCAATAGATCGCCCGCAGATCCGATGTCAGATCACCTCCCAAGTGCAGTGTTTACATCTGTTCTCTACCCTAAACACCCACTAATTACCCATCAATCACCCCTACCCATCAGATTAGACCCCTATCTGCCCCTAGGGCACCCAATCACCCGCCCACACCCTCAGACCCCAGCCCTGATCGCCTCGCCAGTGCATTGCTTGCATCTATTCCCCCCTCTAATCACACCTTGAGACACCCATCAATCACCTCCTGTCACCCCCTAGCACACCTACCCATCAGATCAGGCCCCAATTTGCCCAGTGTGGGCTCCTGATCACTCGGCCAAACCCTCAGACCCCCTTCCGATCACCTCCCCAGTGCATTGATTGCATCTATTTTCCCCTCTAACCACCCCTTGAGAAACCCATCAATCACCTCCTGTCACCCCCCTAGCACTCCTATCCATCAGATCAGGCCCAATAGAACCTGTCATCTAAAAGGCCACCCTGCTTATGACCGGTTCCACAAAATTCGCCCCCTCATAGACCACCTGTCATCAAAATTTGCAGATGCTTATACCCCTGAACAGTCATTTTGAGACATTTGGTTTCCAGACTACTCACGGTTTTGGGCCTGTAAAATGCCAGGGCGGTATAGGAACCCCACAAGTGACCCCATTTTAGAAAAAGGACACCCCAAGGTATTCTGTTAGGTGTATGACGAGTTCATAGAAGATTTTATTTTTTGTCAAAAGTTAGCAGAAATTGATTTTTATTGTTTTTTTTCACAAAGTGAAACTTGTGACAAAAAATAAAATCTTCTATGAACTCGCCATACACCTAACGGAATACCTTGGGGTGTCTTCTTTCTAAAATGGGGTCACTTGTGGGGTTCCTATACTGCCCTGGCATTTTAGGGGCCCTAAACCGTGAGGAGTAGTCTAGAAAACAAATGCCTCAAAATGACCTGTGAATAGGACGTTGGGCCCCTTAGCGCACCTAGGCTGCAAAAAAGTGTCACACATGTGGTACCGCCGTACTCAGGAGTAGTATAATGTGTTTTGGGGTGTATTTTTACACATACCCATGCTGGGTAGGAGAAATCTCTCTGTAAATGGACAATTGTGTGTAAAAAAAGAAAAGATATTTCTCCCACCCAGCATGGGTATGTGTAAAAATACACCACAAAACACATTATACTACTTCTCCTGAGTACGGCGGTACCACATGTGTGGCACTTTTTTACACCCTAAGTGCGCTAAGGGGCCCAAAGTCCAATGAGTACCTTTAGGATTTCACAGGTCATTTTGCGACATTTGGTTTCAAGACTACTCCTCACGGTTTAGGGCCCCTAAAATGCCAGGGCAGTATAGGAACCCCACAAATGACCCCATTCTAGAAAGAAGACACCCAAAGGTATTCCGTTAGGAGTATGGTGAGTTCATAGAAGATTTTATTTTTTGTTACAAGTTAGCGGAAAATGACACTTTGTGAAAAAAAAAAACAATTAAAATCAATTTCCGCTAACTTATGACAAAAAATAAAATCTTCTATGAACTCACCATACTCCTAACGGAATACCTTGGGGTGTCTTTCTAAAATGGGGTCATTAGTGGGGTTCCTATACTGCCCTGGCATTTTAGGGGCCCTAAACCGTGAGGAGTAGTCTTGAAACAAAAATGACCTGTGAAATCCCAAAGGTACTCATTGGACTTTGGGCCCCTTAGCGCAGTTAGGGTGCAAAAAAGTGCCACACATGTGGTATCGCCGTACTCAGGAGAAGTAGTATAATGTGTTTTGGGGTGTATTTTTACACATACCCATGCTGAGTGGGAGAAATATCTCTGTAAATGGACAATTGTGTGTAAAAAAATTATATTATACTACTTCTCCTGAGTACGGCAATACCACATGTGTGGCACTTTTTTGCAGCCTAACTGCGCTAAGGGGCCCAAAGTCCAATGAGCACCTTTAGGCTTTACAGGGGTGCTTACAATTAGGCACCCCCCAGAATGCCAGGTCAGTAAACACACCCCACAAATGACCCCATTTTGGAAAGTAGACACTTCAAGGTATTCAGAGAGGAGCATAGTGAGTCCGTGGCAGATTTCATTTTTTTTTGTCACAAGTTAGCAGAAATGGAAATTTTTTCTTCTCTTTTGTCACAAAGTGTCATTTTCCGCTAACTTGTGACAAAAAATAAAATCTTCTATGAACTCACCATGCCTCTCAGTGAATATTTTGGGATGTCTTCTTTCCAAAATGGGGTCATTTGGTGGGTATTTATACTATCCTGGAATTCTAGCCCCTCATAAAACATGACAGGTGGTCAGAAAAGTCAGAGATGCTTCAAAATGGGAAAATTAACTTTTTGCACCATAGCTGGAAACGCTATAACTTTTACCCAAACCAATCAATGTAGGCTGAATGTTTTTTTTTTTTATTAAAAACATGTTTGTCCACATTTTTCGTGCTGCATGTATACAGAAATTTTACTTTATTTGAAAAATGTCAGCACAGAAAGTTAAAAAAAAAAAATCATTTTTTTGGACAAAATTCATGTCTTTTTTGATGAATATAATAAAAAGTAAATATCGCAGCAGCAATCAAATAGCACCAAAAGAAAGCTTTATTAGTGACAAGAAAAGGAGCCAAAATTAATTTAGGTGGAAGGTTGTATGAGCGAGCAATAAACCGTGAAAGCTGCAGTGGTCTGAATGGAAAAAAAGGGTCTGGTCCTTAAGGGGGGTAAAGCCCGCGGTCCTCAAGTGGTTAAAACAACAGATGCACTCTTCTACCACAGTGGTATACAAAATGAATGGTCCCATTATCTTGGATCCAATCTCACAAAATATGTGTATAAAACTTTTCTGTTGTCAAAACCTGCCAAGCAGGGATGAGCAATCACAATTTTGGGAGAAACGAAACTGTACCCTTGTGTGTGCGCGAGGAGGGGGTAGTGGTAGAAAACATTAAAGCAAACCTGTAAAATGCCCAACAAAAGTTAGATACTTACCTAGGTAGGGGGAAGCCTGTGGAATGTCCAAAGGCTTCCCAGGTCAACTTCGAACCCCAACACTGTTGGCCAGGACACTCTTCTAGTTTACACGCACATGCAGGAGTATCGGCGTGCTTGTATACAGAAGGCAGCCCGGCCACGAAAACATATTCAACCAACTCTTGGCGGATATGTTTAGAGGGACACTACACAACAGTGGTGGGCTCCTGGATGAATCGGGAACCCTCTGGACCATTCAGAGACTTTCCTCTAGGCAAGAATCTCATTTTTGTGATGTTACAGGTTTGCTTTAAGTTACCTCTATACTTGCCTCGCCACAGAAATTGCACTCCATCTTCCTGATACTTAATCACAGCAGAAGTTCAGTCTCTGCATGAGGAAGTGTCGGGAAGGAGCATTGCAGCAGCAGTGATTCAGTTAACTTAACCCTCTTTGCCACAGCCCCTCCTCGCTTCTTGCAAAACTGTGCTCGCTCATCCCTAGTTCAAACATATTACCTTACCTGTGTAGAGTGTGAAACATTTTGGTTACCCATCCTTGTAAAAGAATCTCCATGGAGAAAGTGCCTGGTATAACATCAAGGTAAAGAAGAGCTGATTGGCCTGGCTGTATTAACTAAATCCTCCAATGGAGATGGAGGGGGCAGCTATAGCATCTGAGCACTGCCAGTGGCTACAAGAAAACCCAAGTGTCTTATCGTTTTGACCAGATAACTGTTGAGACAAGGGAACTGTGATGACATTTTCATTTAGAAATGTGTAAGCCAAAAAAGACACTTGATGTCAACAAAAGATAAACATTTAAGCTTTTAAAAATGTTGTTTCTACCTGGACTATAGCTGAGAGGAGTTTGGAGACACCACTCCTACAACAATTTATGCTTACAATGGGACGTCAGTCAAGCCAACAGAAATAGCCGTGAATCACTGAGAAGCTCCTCATTGCATGGATTGTCGTGAGTGGAGTTTATTAAACCCTCAATTCACTCAACACTGACTAGGATAAGTACCTTAAAGCAGCAGGGCAGCCATACGATCCCAGGAAAAAACATTGTATAAGTATATAAATACTTGTTCTACTTACATATGTATTGTACTGTCCATGTTTTGATTTATGTGAATTGTATATAGCAAATACAGAGAAAACTGTTCCTGGCATTTTCCATTTTTACTTCTTCTGACTGAAGCCAATCCTGATGTCATTTCCTCCCTTACTATTATTTTCTCTAAGAAACTTCACTGCCATATCTAGCTTGCTTTGTAAACACATTAGCACAACATAGATCAGTTTTGAACCACTTCACACTGAACTGCCCTCAGCCAATCAGTGAGGAGCAGCAGGAATGTGGGAGGGGAGATGACAAGCTTCCTTCTCGTCGGCAGTGTACCAAATAGAGCCAGGATGACTGAGATAAGATTTATTGCAGCAGAAACATTTATGATTAGATTGGAATATCTGTAATGCAGGGTTAGGTTGCAGGCTGCATAATAAACACAGAGCAGTTGGAAAATGGAATTAGATTTTGTGGCGGACAATCTCGCTTTAACCTAGTGACACAATCTTCTGTAGAGCACATTGCTAAACTGCACGGTATATTTAGCATATAGATTTTCATTGTGTTTATTTAATTCTTACTAAATCGTGTAAATTGTAAGATGTGCGGTTTTTCATAAACTGAAACATATTAAAAATGTATCTGCTTGATGTGAGTAGATAAAATTCAATGACAAAATACTACAGTGTGGGCCATTTATATGGATACAACTTAATAAAATGGGAATGCTTGGTGATATTAACTTCCTGTTTGTGGGACATTAGTATATGTGAAGGGGGAAACTTTTCAAGATGGGTGGTGACCATGGCGGCCATTTTGAAGTCGGCCATTTTGAATCCAACTTTTGTTTTTTCAATAGGAAGAGGGTCATGTGACATCAAACTTATTGGGAATTTCACAAGAAAAACAATGGTGTGCTTGGTTTTAACATAACTTTATTCTTTCATGAGGTATTTACAAGTTTCTCTTTGTTTACAGCCATTGACATGTCGCCGAGATTTACACATGAGGAGCGGATAGAAATTGTGTTGATGTCTGGTGAACGCAGTAACCGGGTCATTGCAGCAGATTTCAATGCAAGATGCCCTACGAGACCACCCATCTCCCATGCTACAGTTAGCAAACTGCTTGGTAAGTTTCGTGAAACTGGTTCAGAGTTGGATTTACCAAAATGTGGATGCATGAAATCTGTAACTAATGAAGAAACATCAGTGGCTGTCCTAGCTTCATTCAGCAAGAGCCCACAGCGTAGCACTCGCCGCAGGTCACTGGAGAGTGGCATTAGTCGAACATCCCTTCGGTGGATATTAGCTACTCACAAATGGCACCCTTACAAACTCCGGCTACTGCATCATCTCAATAAGGATGACACAGATCGGTGCACTGAATTTGCAGAATGGGCAAAACAAAAATTGGAACAGGACTCTCAGTTTACGCAGAAGATTTTGTTCAGTGATGAGGCAAACTTATGTGAATGGTGAAGTTCACAAACAAAACCACCGCTATTTGTCTGACACTAACCCATATTGGATATATCCCTCCAAGACTGTTGAAACAAAAAAATTGATGGTATGGTGTGGTATATGGGGTACAATGATAGTGGGGCCATTCTTCATCAATTGAAACCTCAGGGCCACTGGATATGCGAAATTGCTACATGATGATGTGTTTCCCTCTTTATGCACTGAAGCTGGCATGTTCCCTGAGTTTGTCCAGCAAGATGGTGCACCACCACATTATGGGTGTCAGGTCCGAGCATTCCTAGATGAACAGTTTCCTGGAAAGTGGATTGGTCATCTTGGGCCAGTTGAATGGCCCCCAAGGTCTCCCGATCTGACTCCTTAGACTTTTATCTTTTGGGTCATCTGAAGGCAATTGTCTATGCTGTAAAGATACGAGATGTGCAGCACCTGAAACTACGGATACTGGAAGCCTGTACTAGCATTTCTCCTGTGGTGTTGCTATCAGTGTGAGAAGAGGGTTGCATTGACAATCCAACACAATGGGCAGCACATTGAACACATTTTATAAGTGGTCAGAAACTTGTAAATAACTCATGAAAGAATAAAGTTATGTTAAAACCAAGCACACCATTGTTTTTTTTGTAAAATTCCCAATAAGTTTGATGTGTCACATGACCCTCTTCCTATTGAAAAAACAAAAGTTGGATTCAAAATGGCCGACTTCAAAATGGCCACCATGGTCACCACCCATCTTGAAAAGTTATCCCCCTCATATACACTAATGTTCCAAAAACAGGAAGTTAATATCACCGACCATTCCCATTTTATTAAGGTTTATCATATAAATGGCGCACCCTGTACATTATATTGGCATAAGTAATTCTAGCTAGGATACTCTGTCATGCCTTGCAATGGTTACGCACTAAAATTATAAATTTAATTACACCTACTATTATGCACTTCACTTTATAATGCCTCTGTTGTATACATCATTTAATTGTTATGTGCTTTAGATTGCAGCATTTGTTATAGTAAAATGAACATATAGCAATGTGCAAAGTTTTTAGACCCCTGTAAGAGGATGCTTTCAAGAATAATGCAATGAATATTTCTTTTTTTTTTTTTTTAAACCAATTAACGACCTACAAAGTATGGAAAAAGGAAAAAATATAGAAAACAAAATCATGATTTGGCGTGACCACTCCTTGACTTAAGGACAGCATTCTTTTTTCCAGGAATATATGCACACAGTTATGTTTAGTTTGGATTTTGCAGGCTTAAGGTCCAGTGCATGATTAAACGATTATACCAGATAGGTGCTATTGATCATCAAGATGACACATGAGTTAAGACATCATCATGGGATCAAACAGAATGTGCTTTGTAGAAGGAATAAGACAAGCTAAAGAAAAGTCATGCTCTGCTAATAACTCGATGATGTTGGAGACAACTCAGTCCAAAAAAACTCTTACAGAATGATAAGACTGAACATGGCAACAAGACATAGGGTAGTCTTACTGCATCAACAAGGTCTCTCACAGGCAGAGAGCTCAAGAAAGTCAGGTGTTTCCAGACAAGCTGTCTAAGCACAAGGACATGGGCAGTGCTAAGGGCCAAAAATGCAGTGGTTGGCCAAAGAAACTTGGGCCCTTATTCAACTCACTTTTTCTCCTACATTTTCTCCTAGGAGATCATTTTTCATCCGCTATTTAAAATAACTTTTTAGCACTCTGCAATTGAAAAACGACCAAAAAGTATGTGAAAATGACTGTCAGAATTATTCTGAGTATTTGCTTGCCTGCTGGTGGCTTAAAGGGAATCTGAAGTGAAAATAACATGTCACTTCGGGTATCCTTTAACTGATACTTAAAACAATTCACTGGAATATTTTTGAAAGCTTCCTCTCTTTACTGCATTTATTCTTCATTTATTTTGCTAATGCCTAAACTTTTGAACAGTACTACATACATTTCTTTACTGAACATCTCTTTTAGCTGCATTATTGGTTTGTCCATACCCTCAATTTCATTGGGATATTTGTCCATTCCATCCATTACATTCATGATTTCGTAAAGACTGTATAAAATAACTCAAATGCTTATTTAGACTGTAATCTTGAATAATTCCACCCAAAAAATTCCAACACATTAAAACATATTTAAAACACACATACAGTAAATATATAACACATTTCAAGAAAATATTGCATCAGTTGTAAGTAAATGTTTGCTGTGTAGACCACCGAAAAGAATGACAGAACCACAAATGACTGTGTTTGTATAAAAGATATTTACTTCAATTATCACACCTAGGGTGCTAGTGAATAATAATAATAATAATAATACATTGTGTGAGATTCATACAGTGATATTGCTTCTCCATATCATATAGGGACTGTTGTACAGTGCTGAGAACAAACATTATGGCTGGCCAAACAAAGACAGAACAATGCCTGCTGACGGGACCTCTATTCCCACTGTCGCCAGCCATAAGAAACTTGTACTACATGTCTGAACAAATACCGATAAAGAAAAAGGCTACAAAATAGGAGTCACAGCAACACAACATGGGCTTCTCAAAGCTACGTGTACAAAAATTACACCTTTTTTGGTCAGTTGGGTCTCCCGTGAGGATTTTTTGTTTTTCTTTTTCACCTTTAAATCTGTGATTGTGAATAATAAACAAGCTCTAAAACATCTAAGACTTAATGAGATACTGCAAAAGGAAAAAAAAATGAAACTCAAAAGAAAAAAAAAAAAATCACATAAAAATAGAATACTGCTAAAATGTCAGACACCACAATACACTGGGGAAACTGAGCTTATTCAAATGTTCTCAGGAAACAATGCTAAACGAGGATCAAAACAATAAGTACATCACTTCTGAGTTTTTTCTTGTGCTGTGTTAGTAGTCAGGGCATTTATCAGCTGCACCCATCTTCATGGCAAGTAGTTATTGCACAAATATAAAGAGTTAGTTTTTACGCTAAATTAAAAGGGGGCAAAGAAAAATGTTGTATTTGTCTCACTTTTTCAGGTGGCCATTGACTTTTAATATAAGCCTCTATTGTCCATCCCAATACAAATTAATTTTCTTACATGACACAGAAAATCTAATGTGTATGGGTAAAATTGATGTACTATCTTAGGGCTGTTATGCGAGTGGGAGTGTGTCATATTTGCAGTGGCAAAATTTGGGTTTAAGCTCCTGTCAGTTGATGCAGTGCTTAGAGGGAACCCAAGGTGAGAAGCATATAGAGGCTGCTATATTTATTTCCTTATAAACAATGCACATTTCCTGGCTGCGCTACTGATCCACTACTTTTAGCCATAGACCCTGGAGACGCATGCAGATCAGGTCCTCTGACTGAAGTCTGACTGGATTAGGCCCCGTTCACATCACAAACGCGGATGGCCATGCGTTTTTACTGAAAAGTGAATGGGACAGCCACGCGTTTTTACAAAAAATGCATGCAGCATGCGTTCCCGGATCGCACAGGTCCGGAACGCATGCAGTGTGAACATCAGACAGTGCACTCTATGCAGTGTCTGATGTCGTGCGTGTCTGCCTCCTGCACGCGTTTCCAAAACGCGTCTGGAAACGCGTGCAGTGTGAACGGGGCCTTAGCTGCATGCTTGTTTCAGGTGGGTGATTCAGACACTACTGACCAGAAAGATGAGCAGGGCTTCCAGGCAACATAAATAAATATGGCCTCCTCTATACGTCTCTCACCTCGAGTTCATTCAGGTTTTGACTGAAGTTTAGCAACTAAAATGAATGCAGGTGACAAATTAACTTTCAGATAATTATTGCTACCATTCTGCTTCATGGTTAAGTACAACTCCAGCCATAACATTTTTTTTTGGTATGGATAGTTTGGGAAATGGTTAGGACCTCTTTCAGGTATTGATATATCCTTCTATTTCATGTCATAGCTATGCCTGTCACCATAAAAAGAAATAAGAGGAAATCGATTAACTACCTTTTTATTCCTTCATGCGCGCTGCAGCACCACTTCTTTATGCCCCCCTCCCCCAATTGCAGAGTGGCACTGGGAGTGCTTGACATTACCTGATCCAGATGCAGAATTGGCTTTCCCCTTGCAGGATCAGCTCTCCTCTTCCACCACCAAGCGGCACTGTAATGCCAACATCCTCCTCTGGGTCCTGATCACATGATATGACATGATCAGGACCCGAAGGAGGATGTCAGCATTTGGCATTATAGAATCGATATCCTCTTCCACCAACAAGCAGCGCTGTAATGCAGACATCCTCCTTCAGGTGCCAATCCTGTCATATCATGTGATTAGGACCCAGAGGAGGATGTCAGCATTACAGCGCTGTTCAGTGGTGGAAGAGGAGAGCTGATCCTACAAGAGGAGTGCCAGTCGTGCGGATCAGGTAAATATGATGTGCTCCCTGCTACACACTGCATTGAGCTGCATTAGGCAGGCTGAGGCAGCCCTTCCCCAATTTATCTAAAACAATATAACTCGGGCAGGGCAGGTGAAAGGTTAAACAAAGTTGCTTGCTTCAAAAAAATAATAAAAAAAATAGCCCTGCGCCCGGGGGTAATTCTTCTTTTAACAAAAAATGTGTTATTACTACTTGGGTTTTGTGGAAAAATTTGCTCCTTGCATCCAATTCCTGAAGCATGTCAGGGTTTGAAGTAACAGTAAAGGTGGCTACACACCTTACCATTTCCATTATTCTATTACATTGAAGAATTACAATCACTTGGATTGATTGTAACATTTTAAAAATCTGACTAATGTATCACTCATGTGTAACATTTTCCCCCAATTATGAAAATAAGTTATTTAAAACTGAAAAAAATTGCCTGGAATCTTTGAATCAAAAATTTGACAATCTACCTTACACAATCCAATTTTCATAAAATTTGATCACAACAATCCTCCACGCCCGATGTAATTTCATAAAAAAAATAATTAAAAAAACAGGAAAAAATTGGGAACTTCGATCAGATTTCATGAACAACTGTTACTTTTTATTGAATTGCTGAAAAATTGGATCATTTTTATTGTAACTGGGTCTGAGAAATGGGAAAAATGAAAGGAAAAAAAACCTAAGAAAGGTTTTAACCCTTTTCCCACTCTATCACCAAGTATTAAAAAAATGTTGGCTGAAGTCTTCCCTTAAAGCTAATGGGAATCGGCTATGAAATAAAAAAAAGTCAGATACTCGCCTAAGGAGAGGGAAGGCTCGGTCCTATTGAGCCATCCCTTTCCTCTCCCGGTGCCCCCCGTGCTGCGCTGGCTCCTCCGTTCACATCCCCCACTGAGGGGACTTCGGAAGTCTTCGAGAGTCGAGTCCTCTTGAAGACAGGCGGCGCACACGCGAATGCGTCATAAAGGGCGCGCGCGTGTGCCTAGTGTAGAGCGGCCGTCTTCAGGAGCACTCGGGCTCCCAAAGCATTTCCGAAGCCTCCCTTTGGCCGGGAGACAGCGGTATTTGACCGAAACGGTCGAATACCGCTACGGGGGAGCCAGGACAACAGCGGGGACCGGGAGAGGAGAGAGGATGCTTTATGGGATCCAGAGCCTCTCTCTCCTTAGATGAGTATGTGACTTTTTCTTAATACGGGATCCCATTCACTTTAAAAATTATTAAACACAAAACAGCAGAGGCAGCCATTTTATAGGATAAGTTAATTAACACAAGACTCTGCTTGCAGAAAACTACTGAAGGCACTGATTCATGATGCAAGGTGCTTGCCATAAAGCATACTAGGTTGTGGTTTTTGACCCGGCTTCTTGCCTGTCAGCAATGTCTCATCTTCTCCTTTTAAATGTCAAAGGCGAGATGGAAAATAAAAGAAAGAAGCTCAGTGGCTGATGTGTGGTAATTTAGACACTATCCTATAAACAAGAGGTTCTTTGGGGCCAATTAATTAAACCAAAAATCACACACTCCACTGTGTTCCCATCAAATACCCAATCAAGTTCATGAAACTTTTTTTTCTGATTTCCTATCAATCTGCCTTATTATTTGACAAGAAAATGTGCCTCAGTGAAGATTACACTTTGTGAGCTTTGAGAAGAAGCCTTTATGTTTTACACATCAAATGTAAAAAAATGGCTTCATCAGCAGTACAGGAGCCATTTCATAAATCATGACTGGAAAACAAAATGGCTGCTTTCACTGTGGGTGTAGAAATCCTACATCTTAAAGCTCAGTCTGTAGAGCTGACTAGAAGTCTCAGTAAATATTTTCTGTAACAATGTGAAAGGATAAATTATTCCAATAACAATGGACAAAAATGGAATTTTGAAAAACAACACACAATATTTTATGAAATCCAATAAACATATGGAAGCCTGGAAAACAAAGTGCTATTTACCAAATGATACGCCAAAAGTACATCATAACTGATATTCTCCTTGTGTATAGCAGGCATCTTTGAATTAGAATTACACATTCGTGTATTCCAGATTTCCTCATTACACACTGCCCTGAATCTATTCATAAATTAAATAGTACAAAGTAATCCAAAACATTTTAACTGCGCTATATTCTGAATACAAGTACATTATTAGGCTCTAAGAAGCAAAAGGCAAGAAGTACAAAATATATATTTATATATTTTTGAGTACTACCTGTTAAGAGGCCAGTATTTAAAGCATAACACAATAATTATTAATTTATGGAAGCAAAACATAGAACAAAATAAATAATCCACAGAAAAAAAATAAATCTATATTGTGTCAAGTAATATGTTATGTTCAGTAGCTTAACCTGTACTATACAGGAACACATCTTCGAAAATGCTAATTAAACACATAAAACATATTTGCCAACATACTAGATCCTAATGTTTTCTCTTAGCCTCTAGACTTTCTGTTTAAGATCCAGACTCCACCCACTGTCAGGTAGGAGAAGGTAAGACAATTTCTGAATCTTAGGATGGTGGCAAATTTGCAAAAAGCCTTTTAAACACCATTTCAGAATATTTATTGAGAACATTTAAATATATGTTTATTACTATAAAACCCAAATGTGTTAAGGCACGTTCTTTTGGAATAGTATTTTATGTATCAAACTTTTTGAATTTTTAAACTATTGATATTCTTATCCAGTTTATTCATATATTTTGAGAATGTCATAAAACAGAAGATTCACTGGTCCCAGTTTGAAAAAAAGATAAAATGCTCATAGTACACATAAAACTACAAAATAAAAAAAATCAGATTCCACTTAATTTTTTATTTGCAACCGGAAATTTGTGTGAGCTGTGTACAGTGTTGCTCAGCAATTTTGGAAGTAAGGTCTGTAGTAGTAGCATCCCACCTTTTCCTCCTTACCATTGACGTACATAATGATGGGATGCAAAGCTTGAATTCTAGTCTTAATTAAAAAGACATGGGTATGCTTAAAGAAAAACGAAAAAAACCTTGTAAAGTTGATTTAGATTATTGCCTTTAATGGCACACATAGGAATAACGGTACTGAATCTTCTACAGTTCATAACTAGGCAACTACTGTGTTAAACTTTACCCAGGCTTTATGCACCAATGGGCATCAGGGTCACAAAACTCCCCCCAAATAAAGCATTGGAAATTTGTGAATTTGTTCTGAAGCCCGTGATAGACCCAGCAATTGCTACAATGGCTGAAGAGAATTGTCTTATAGGCAATATGGAAGACTTGTTTGTTGTCACAGTTTGAGGTTACTGTCCTATGACTATAAAAAGTTTATATTATGATGATGATCCTAATAGAGTCAGCTTACATAAAATGCTGCTTTGAGATATTCTAAACCAATATAATGGTTGGTTTTGAAAGATCTAACCCAACTCCACCCCTTATAAGTCATCAATAAGTAATCTTACTTTATAGGCTGGTCTTGACTAGTGAAGCGTAAGGGATTCTAATTAACATGCAAATCTCCACTTCCCTATGGAAGGAATTAATCTTGTCAATCAAAGTCTCTAGCTGCTGGTTAATGAACCAACTGCCAGCTAATTGATCAGTAGCTGCCAGCTTTGAGAAGCTGGATTTCGTTCCCTTCCTCAGTCAGTGAAAATATGCATGTCTGGACAACTTTTTGTCCTTCACTAACGTTTACTCAGGCTCTTGGATGAAACTTACAAAACATGCCTTTTAGTGAGAAATTATAATGAATCAAATGTAATGTTATAATTATATTTTCTCAGCCTATCCCCTTGCATAATTACACAGCATGAATTCGTAAACTAAGATGGAATATATTTTAAGTATAAAAATAATTCATTTGATCGTGTTTAACAAGTGAAAAAATAGGCAGATAACAAGCAATATTATATTTTTATAAAAAACGTAAAAGTTATTCCATCTAATAAACTAAATATTACACTTCAAGGATTGTTAAAGAAAAACTGGATACTGACAAATGGGACCTATTCCTAAAAAAATTATTTGCTGCTTCCACCAAAAGATTTTGGTAATTTTTGCTGTAGTTACAACGCAATGGTGTTGCATATGGTGAAGCTTAGAAACAGTGACATGACTTATGAAGGTAGTAAAGTGAATTTCTAAAACAGATAATAAACTGACATGGAGAAAAAAAAGGATGAATAAAATGGTGAAATCGAAAAATGTCAAGCCAAATGATGAGGCTTGAAATAGAGTACAAATACTCCTGTGCATTGCTTAACACTGGCACACTAATTCTATAACTTTTTTTTATTATGAAATATTAATTTCACTACTTTATAAGTGTGGTAAAATAAGCAGAAGATAGACCTAAACTTGTTTAAAAACTAATGATATCACAAAATGCATAAAGACTTGAGGTCTGGATAGAGCAAAAGAGGGTTCTGGCTTCAGTTTAAATGATGTCTCGGGCTGTATGAACAATAATTAGTGTCTAATTTCTGAGAGGATTTGTCAATTCTATTGTTTTCAATCAAGAAACTCTGGAACTTAATAACCTTATTTTCTAAATGTTTAGACTCCTTTAAATAGCATTAGTCAAACAGCAGGCTAAAGAGTTTGGGTGATGTTAACATTTTTGCAATTCAATTTTTTTTTTAAGTAAAAACATTTATAAAAACTATAAATTACGATTAGAATTTGGGTGAAGTAAAAACTTTTGCAGCTAAATCTTAAGGAAAATCATATTTTAGAAAAGTATAAATTACAGTTATTCTTCCTATTTAATAACCCGTCCACTGACAATAAATTGAGTTCTCTTTTAACTTTGACCATCAGTGGTCAGTCAAAAACTGAAAGTAAAAATGATATGCTATGTATCCACATGTTCGTGCTCCGTCACATAAAATACTGATTACATTCAGCTTCAAAGAGCCATATGTAAGTAAAAGATAAACTATTAAAAAAAAGTTGTTTATTTACTTTGCTAACTTCACTGGAAGGAGAACAAAAAACGTTGAACTAAATGCTGCTATGACTCACCACCCAAGTAACTAGTTTTCTCCATATCAAAAATAAGAGGCATGTGAGCTAAGTGGCTAATTGGCATTAGGGAGTTGGGATTATGTGTACTTAAACATATTCAAATCTTAGGAAATATTAACCAACATCCTATAATAATGAACAATTTGGAAAAAGACTGAGGATCATGAGGATTGTAATGTGTTTGTTACTGAAAAACATTCAACAACAGGGCATGGCGTTCTCTCCTTGAGATTGACGTAACACTAAAATCTTGAACGCACAGTGGACAGTTCTTGGCTATGATGGCCAATCAGGGCCTTCTCGGCTGAGAATCCAGCAATCGTACATGTCCTCCATCCCGATCAATTAGTAATATGGCAAGCCAGATCTTTAGGGGCAATCAGGGAAAGTGTCAATTGTTCCCCTCATTTCTCTGTTTGCAGAAGCCACTTCATCGTTTCAGCCTTTGTTTTGTTTTGGGGTTTTTTTTCCAGGAAAAAAATAATTCTCTTTTATTGGGCAGTCTCCTCCTTCTGCATGCAAAATACATGCATACTTAGCCAAGCAAGTACATCTGTACACTGATCTGCATGCAAGTATTCTGATCATACTTTGCATATCTATTATGACATATTTGAAATTTTTCTCCAAACCTCAACTCCCTCACGATGCAACGGGAACGATAAAGAATCACTTGTGACATAATTATGTCACAACGGATTCTTTATCATTTCTGTTGCATTGCCTGCTCTCTCTCTCAAATACAAAAATGTTCAAGCCTGAATCCATGCACTAATTCTTGGTCTTAGGACTTAATTGCTAAAGAATTGAATATCAGCCACAGGAAATTTGAAGCAGCCTGCACACATCAAAGAATGACTTTGCTTTGGACGAATATAAGAGCTTTCTGGAATGGGGAGTATAAGTATACCATGGTCTGTACGTTTTGTATAATATTAGATAAGATTGTATTATTGATTAAAAAAGGGAAAATATTTAAAATGAAGGTTAAAATTGTCCATCCTTGTTACCAAGGGATAATGAAAATACTGCTAGCTAAGATGAAAAGGTCAGATGGATATAGCCATAAAGGAAATTTCGATTTTTTTTTCATGTTTGATTTATTGATTTCTTAGATTGAGTTCTAAATCTGCTTTTTATTTTTTTTATATATATATTTTTATTAGAAAAATATTAAATATCAAAAAATAAAAATGTTTAGAGCTCAAAATGTTGGTTTGGCTGGCACCCTGTGTAAAGTTAGATACAAACTTTCAATAATGTTTGCTCAAAACACTCATTCTTGGTCATTTTGGATTGCACTTTCCTGTGAAAAAAAACACACTAGTTGGCAAACCTGTTCTATGGAAAGTAAGGTGGGGAGAATTGTGGGGAATGAAAAATAGTGTTTGGGCAAACTTTTCTAGCATGGCTAATCACTAACGGCGAATCTGTGGATATTGGTGGGGCTTCTGTACATACTTTGCGTAAGTGCTCAGAACGATCTCATACACATTTTAGTCCTCCCATTGTTACAGGATAGTGAAGATAAAACGGCCTAGTTACCAGTCCATAACCTTGCTAAAGGTATTTTACTCAAAGACATGATAGTTGGAGTGGCTGTTTCAGATAATTAGCTGCTGCAGTAAAGAGCTTATGTTATTAGATCAGATTTTTCATACTAAAAACCTGGTACACCGGGATTGATTCTTTCATTTGATCATCAGGTTTCACATTGAGATTCTACGGCTACATCAACAAGCTATGGGTGAGGAAACTTTCGTGTAGGTTGCTAAAATAAAGTCGCTTAGACTTAGAGAACATTCCTGCAAAAAAAACTGCACACACATAAATTAAGGCCCTACAAAATGATAATTCAAGTTCTTTTTGTGGCCATTTTTTAAGTATGAAAGGAAGTCCTCTGGTGTCTGCTGACAGCTTGTTAGCAATTGGGCACACTTGAAAACTACGCCCAATGACTATTGTTACACATTGCCAGAGCTCGCTTCTTTGTGCAGGGAAAAACCCTCTGAAACAATAAGGAGTGATAGTTTTGGACAACCATTGCTGTAAGTTTGTACAGAGCTTATGTTGGCCAAGCCACTTTAATCAGCTTCTTTCGGTTCAAGATGAATGTACAAAGCAGCATTATACTATGTACTAATTTGGTGTTGCATACCTTATAAGATCATTTACAATGCGTTACCAGTTAAGAGATCCTATCGCTGCATATTAACATTACTATCCCTACAAATGGATACGGACATGTAGGCTACAACAGTTAAATGACATGTGTGACAGTTAAAAACAACATTTAAAAATGAGATAACATATGAACAGACTGAATTTTTTTCTTCATTTTTTGCACCCTGTCCATTTTTGCTTCTTAGAGCCTTTTTTCACATACTGTATCCATATTGTTTGTTTTCTGTGTTGTTCATTATCAAGAATTTTGATAAAAACCTGAAGTGCTACTGCATCTTAGAATGCATGTAAAGAGCATTTTATGTGGTTCTACACATTAAATATTCTACTAAATAATACAAGCTCAATGAGGTTTAGCGTGGGGAAGTGTAGCTGCTAAAACAACACTCCCATCCCCTATATGAAAAAGGGACCCAAAATAAAATAAAATAAAAATGAAATAAACAAAAACGTTATATTATTAAAACGTAAGTAACAAATGCACCAAATAACGTCATCAAAAGATGCTGACCTAAGACACAATGTTCCAATGATACACGATAAGATCAAAGAAAAAAAAAATCTTTAAAATCAATAATATACAGAATGACAACTACATCTTGTAAATTATACCCAATACTGCCGGCAGTCTATCTCTCTAAAGAATATTTGCCCCCGGTTCATCCCTTCCTAACAATCAGATAATAAAATACAGCACCTATAAATAAGCAAAAAAAATATATATATACTGAAATCATCTATTGTTAGTTTTTAAGATATGGCAATAAACGAGCCTAGTTCAGCAAATCTTGTAGAAGCCATAGCAGATCAACCAGCTTATTGAAAAAAGGTGGCAGTAATGCACTCTATGTGTGCACAAATACATAAGAAAATACACAGACTTATAAAATTGCATACACGGGTAATCTCACACGTCTCTGTTCTCTCTCACACACATATTGACAGCCAGAAGGTACGGGATACAAATTGGAATGGGTGTCGTACTTTCGACAAGAGCCGACAGTTGTATAAAAAGATTGCTTAGAGCCACAAATACAGTGTCGTTAAACGGTTATTTTGGTTTTAGGTTCTATTTACATAGTACTATGTAAGAGAGGTTTGTTGTGTTTCTGTACTTTTTTTATGTTACGTTAAAAAAAAAAGTTTTTGAATAATCTGCATTTGAAATGTCTCTTATATGCATTTTGCTGGCAGCATATTTGGTAATAATATAACTTATTAAAGTCGGATGTTGTCCGTTGAAGTAATGGAACAGATGCTTCTACGAAGGGAATACTGTAAGGGTGTTCTCATAGCCCACCTATCAACTGAAACAGTACAGGTCTGCCATTCCAACTTGTACCCTTTCGTCCTCCCAAAATATGAGGTCTGATCAGCGTGCTCTGTGGTTAGAGGTTAAAAAGCAGATTATAAAATACCTAAACTCAGATCTTTCTTTGTCCTGATTTGGCCTAAAATGGAGTGTAATAAACAAACTCTGATCTGGAAAAGACCAGAGTTGGTTAAAGCTATGAAACAATGTGCACTGGATATCTATTTTCACTAACAAGAAAAACACTACGTCAGCTACCACAAATTAAGATATTTTCCTGATGTGACTTTGTTAGAAAATAAGTGGAGTTGGTGTGTTTGTTTTATCTCAAAGTTCCGAGCAGGTTTTTTTTTTTTCATCTTGAAAATAGGATTCCAAACTAGTGTGTTTAGAGTCAGTTGACTGTGCAATCTCTTAGTGGCAACTGAAACAGCTACTAAAAATGATAACTAAAATAATAAAAGGACAAATTTTTTCCTGAAAAAAATCTCCTCCTTTTCCTGGTATAAGAAGATCATAGTGTATTATCGCTCTGTGGCCATTACATGGCAGATAAAAAGCCCCATTATTTTTGTGGGTTCAATCCTTTTTCTCTATTTTTTTTTAGATTTTTTTTGTACTTTTTTAAGCCCACATTAAAAAAGCGGGCACAAGGCAAAGCTGTAAGTTATTCCAGAAAGTGTGAAAATCACTTGGGCAATAGTAAAAACACTTCAGGGTACAAAAAGCTTGACTACATATTTCAGTTTTTGTCTTCGAAAACACAACATAAAAGTGGGCTTAATGCTCCTTTTGTATTTTATATGCACCTTGGCCTATGGCGTTTTTGCCCTGTGGCCTGCAGGGCGATAAGTGCGTATTACGATATAACCAGTGAAAGGTCCAGTTTTAATTTCCCTAGTTTACTAAAACCAGGGTTAATTTAATCTCAAAATTCCCATTCGATGGGCTCTTCCCGGCTAGCGGCCTTCTCTAAACGATGAATTATGCTGTTCAAGTTTGCGGCTTTCTTTTTCCGCAAGGTGTTGTCTCGAGTGTTTCTGGAAATTGCGGTGTCAGAAAAGCTGAACAAGCTCTGAATAGAGTTTCCTTTCTGTGAGCTTGTACTTGGAACGCTGGATAGTTTCTCAGAATCCTCTTTAGGTTTGTGGACAGCTTCCTTTGTGGTGACCAAGTTTGAGGCAGCTGAGGTAGACGCATGCTTTTCAGTAGCAGATTTCGGTGTTGTTTCTGAAGTTTCTTCAGAACACAGAGTTCCAGGAAGGGAAGTCCGACTCTGCAGCTTTCTCCTGCCTTCCTCCTCCCTTTCAGCTGAGCTTTCTCCTTCTGAATGGGTGGATTCTGGTTTCTCAGTAGGTCTAGCATCGTCACCATCTTCAAAAGCTGAATCAGTCTGTCTTCCCTGAGACTTTGAGTCGCTGTTAAATTCATCTCCCTCTAATACACCCGGCTTCCCATCAGTTGTGCTTTCCATATCTACACCGTCGCAGCTGTCTCCTTCTGAACTTTGGGCTGCTCTGCTGCTTGTAGCTGATGGAGAATCAATTTGTCCATGGCTACCTGCTTGAATTTCTTCAATAAACAGTTCCCTGCGTATTCGAGACCTGCAAAGGGACAAAACAGACCTTATTACAAATTATTACAATTTAAATTTCATATTTAAAACCTAGTCCTAGCTAGACAAAGCAGACAACACTATGGGCCATATCCTATTAACGTTTCTCTTAAATTTTCTCCAAGGAAATAATTTTTCATCTTACCTGAAAAATAGTTTTTAAGTACTTAGCAGTTAAAAACATACTAAATGGTAGTTAAAGTAAACCTAAAGCAAAAATAAACTTAAGAGATAATGAATTGTATGTGTAGTACAGCTAAGAAATAGAACATTAGTACCAAAGAAAAGAGAGTCTCATCTTGTTTTCCAGTACAGGAAGTGCTTGTCATCATTACAAGCAAGCTGTTCTGCATCTCCTCCCCTCAACCTGTGAAAACTCCACATTCCTTTCCTCCTTTCTCCTCCCCTCTTCGCCCCCTTGCCTCAAATCTGTGCATGCTTCAGCAGAAGCCTCCTCCGCAGGCTGAGCTCCCATGAGCACTTGCAGCATGGGATTCAGAATGCCTAGGTGCTGCAGGACCTGGGGGCCTGGATACATTCATTTACATGCAATTAGGTAATAAATAACAGTGAGCGACAACTTGAGATAAGGTTTTACTGTGGGAAAGTACAAAGGGTCATTATTTCTGCTTTGTTTAATAGCTTAAAACACAGAGTGTGGTTTAAAACCGCAAATATTAGAGAATGATGCAATGTTAAAAAAAATTTATACGTACAATTAATTATATCATACGATTTCTTTTGCTTCAGGTATGCTTCAAAAAGGTAGAAATCAAACTAATTTGAGTGATTTCTTGCTTGGTAAGAGCTTTACAAGTTTTTTATTGATGAGGTTTGCAAAGATCTACTCGGAGAAAACTCAGGAGAAAAGTTAATAGGATATGGCCGTATTTAGCTTACTAGAAATACTTTCATTGCAGTGTAGCCCCTTGGGACATCAAATAGCTATATATTCTCTCCAGCCTGTCTCCATCTGATTGCATCATATATTCCTTATGGCTTTATTTTTTTTTAAAGCAAAGCAGCTTATTTTAATCCACCCATGATGGTCTATAATTTTGTGGAGACACCATAGTAAATCATAATTCTCCAAGGTTCATAATTCTCCAAGGTCTTGGGTAGAAAGAAAGCCATGGGGTCTGTTGGGGCCTAATTACTTACATTACTATTCTTCACTTGTTAAAAGTTTCTAAAATCCACCTAACACATGAGAGCTCCTCCATGGTTTGTATAAAAACTTATGTCTGTTTATATTCAGATGATTAAAATAGTTTTTTGGTATTCTAATTTTAATTTTCTAAATTGACATTCTCCAAAAAGCAAAAATTGAAAGCAAGTATTGGAGATTAAACTAGTTTACAAATATTTAAAGGATCACTATCGCAAAACAATTGAAAAACGTAAAATACATGTGCATGTAAACATGTAATATGTACATTTGTCCCAGATTAAAATGTGCTAAAAATTACTATTTTCCTATGTCGCTGTCACTTACAGTATGTAGTATAAAAATCTGACAGATCTGATTCCTTTATTTTCAAAAACAACCCCTAGATGGTGGTGACACAGTCCAACTGCTAGAATACTGTGCTCATGAGTCGGTAGGCTAGCCAGCATCTTTGTAAAAAGGTAATTTACAGAGCATTTTATTCTGGAACATTATATATATATATATATATATATATACATACATATACACACACACACGTACATGTAATAACAATTTTCACAAAATTTCCATTATTGGAGAGTGTTGCCATGTTACTTATTTTGCAAAACTTGCAGGAATTTCTGTACATTGAGCAGTACATGCATATGTAGAGGCACCCCTCTGTAACACTATAGCTTTTTTGGAAAGGGGTCAATAATGCATATACATTAAAATAATATATGGTGGCCATCTCACTGCAGCCAATGTCAGCAATGAATGCATTCCTGGCGGCTCCTGCTCCTTCCCTCAGGGGTTCATTCCTGCAGAGTGGGTGCTGGCAGAAGCAATGTCTGCAGCGTTCCCGCTGTGCTCCCCTGCAGCCACAAACGACTCTGGGTGCATGTGTGTCAACGGCTGCTAGAGGTCTATAGGAGGGGGGCAGGGGGAGGAGCCAGAGCCGGAGTGCACGGGGCCGCCAGACATCCATTAATTTCTGACATATGCCGCGGCAAGACCAAGATAGTGGCAAACAGAGCGGACGGCTTCTGCAGAGAGAACCGGATCAGACCAGCTCGAGGAGAGGATGGTGCACAGCGGGCGGAGGGGAAGAGAGGACACCGCACCGGGGAGCGCTGTGCTGATCAGCAAACTACAGAGGAATCCATTCATTTCTGACAATGGCCGCAGTGAGACGGCCACTTCGCATTTTGGCCGGCCAGAACCCGAAGTGGCCAGACTTCGGGTTCTGGCCATAACACACAAACGCCCACATGAGTGAGTACATCTCTAACCTTTCTGTAAATATTTTATTATATCTTTTGAAGAGAGATGGTCAGCCACAAAATCAAAATTCCATTTACCCACTGCAATGCGTTCATTGTACAGCCTGGAACTTCACCCTGCACTGCAAGCACTCCAATCTAATCAGAAATGTTTCTGGTGTAATAAATCTTATATGTCAGCCTGGCTCTATATGGTACATTGCTGACAAGAAGGGAGCATGTCGTCCTCCCTCTCGCATTCCTACTCTTCACTGATTGGCTAAGGGCAGTTCATTGGGGCTGAAATCTGATCTTGCTGTGCTCACATGTTTACAAAGCAAGCTAGCTATGACAGAGCAGATTTTAGGAGAAAGAAAAAAAAGAGTAAGGGAGGAAATTACATCAGAATTAGCTTTAGTCAGAGGAAATCAAAATGGAAAATGCCTACAACGGAATTCTCTTTATTTACTATATAAAATTCACTGAAATCCAAAGTGGATAGTACAATACATCTGTTATGTAAGTGGAACAAGCAGTTATCTACTTGCATGGCAACTTTACCAGCATGTAGTGCATCAGGCCCTATATTACATATGTTAGTATTCAATGCCCAATAAAATGGAGCTCCATGATAGCGTACATAGAAAAATGGCATGGGGAAATTTGGGCGCAGGATGAAGCCGAAAGATGGCTCACACTGCTGCAGCTAAAATCCCGCCTGCGCTAAATACTAATTCCCTTCTGAGTTGTAGCTATTGTCGGTGGCCAAATTATTTTTTTTTACCAAACATGCCTGATGCCTCAAATGTTGGCGCCGCAGTGGTGTAATGATGGCACACTTTCAAATAAGCCTGCGTCTGTGCATTAAAGAGGAACTGTCGCGAAAATCTTAAAATTTAAAATACATACAAATAAGAAGTTCATTACTTCCAGAGTAAAATGAGCCATAAATTACTTTTCTCCTATGTTGCTGTCACTAACAGTAGGCAGTAGAAATCTGACATTACCGACAGGCTTTGGGTTAGTCCATCTCTTCATGGGGGATTCCCAGCATGGCCTTTATTCTTTATAAAGACATTCCCTGGAAAAAAAAATTATACAAAGATGCTGGCCAGCCTCCCTGCTCGCTGCACACTATTTTGGCAGTTGGCCGGAGCAACTGCTATTCACTAAGTGTTCTTAAAAATAAAGAACACCCTGAGAACCTCCCCACCCCTCTCCCAATGAGAAGATAGGCTAGATCAAAATCTGTCGGTAATGTCATATTTCTACTACTTACTGTAAGTGACAGCAACATAGGAGAAAAGTAATTTATGGCTCATTTTATTCTGGAAGAAACATACTTCTTATTTGAATAGGTTTACATGAATTTAAAATTTGAAGATTTTCGCAACAGAGGTGCTTTAAGTAGAGGGGGCAGAGGCTGAGCATCAGGGCAGCTGAAGTTATATGCAAGCTGCACCATGACCCAACAGTTACTACAGTAGATGGCTGCAGAGTGCAGAATTATCACTTACAGCCAGACAAGCCACATGAGCAGGGACACAGACAGACGCCAGAGCCACACTGGCACCACAGAGATACGTAGGTACAGTACAGAGGTGCAAGAAGCCACCGAGGCCCCCGTAAGAGTGAGGCTCCAAGGAGCCGCTTGGCTTGTTTGTGCCTAGTGGTGATCCTGCTCACTGTGCAATGGGACATGAGTAACTGTAGTTCTAGAGATTAGTCTGATCATAAAATATAAGCTTTTCCCCTCAAAAACGTAGGTAGATCAATTTGTAATGTATCATATTTGCTGCATAAATAATTTAAACATTCATTTTTAATAATTAAAACAAATTGACTAAACAAACATATATAAAAACTTTATAGACGCCTTTTAAGGCAAAAACAACACCAAAGTTACATGGTAATTTTGTACACTGCCCTTATTCAGTAAGGTAGTATTACACACAATGTGGATAACAGTAGCAAACAGTGATGATCCTATACAACTATTCAAATTTCAGTGTGGCAGGAACTCAAAATTTGCCGAGAGGAACTGAAAAACTGCATGAGACAATTCTATTTGGGTACCAAATCTGATTAGCCTGAGCAAATTTCCAGTTCCATCACCGTAAAATTCTAAAGAACTAATATTTGCATTTTGAACCATTACGAACCACGAACAGCAAGCAGCCAGAATAATGTGGCGTGGTTGTCTCAGAGAAGTCTGGGCTGTCACAGGAAAGTGCGAGATTTACCTGTAGTTATGGAACCAGTTACAGCATGCAGCCAGAATAATGTGAGGTGGTTGTATCAGAGAAGTTTGGACTGTCCCATGAGAGTGTGGGATTTACCTGTAGTTATGGAACCAGTTACAGCATGCAGCCAGAATAATGTGGCGTTGTTTCAGAGAAGTTTGGGCTGTCCCATGAGAGTGCGGGATTTACCTGTAGGTATGGAACCAGTTACAGCAAGCAGTCAGAATAATGTGAGGTGGTTGTATCAGAGAAGTTTGGACTGTCCCATGAGAGTGTGGGAGTTACCTGTAGTTATGGAACCAGTTACAGCATGCAGCCAGAATAATGTGGCGTTGTTTCAGAGAAGTTTGGGCTGTCCCATGAGAGTGCGGGATTTACCTGTAGGTATGGAACCAGTTACAGCAAGCAGTCAGAATAATGTGAGGTGGTTGTATCAGAGAAGTTTGGACTGTCCCATGAGAGTGTGGGAGTTACCTGTAGTTATGGAACCAGTTACAGCATGCAGCCAGAATAATGTGGCGTTGTTTCAGAGAAGTTTGGGCTGTCCCATGAGAGTGCAGGATTTACCTGTAGTTATGGACCCAGTTACAGCAAGCAGTCAGAATAATGTGAGGTGGTTGTATCAGAGAAGTTTGGACTGTCCCATGAGAGTGTGGGATTTACCTGTAGTTATGGAACCAGTTACAGCATGCAGCCAGAATAATAAATGTGGCGTTGTTTCAGAGAAGTTTGGGCTGTCCCATGAGAGTGCAGGATTTACCTGTAGTTATGGAACCAGTTACAGCATGCAGACAGAATAATGTGGCGTTGTTTCAGAGAAGTTTGGGCTGTCCCATAAGAGTGCAGGATTTACCTGTAGTTATGGAACCAGTTACAGCATGCAGCCAGAATAATGTGGCATGGTTGTGTCAGTGAAGTTTGGGCTGTCACAGGAAAGTGCAGGAATTACCAGTACTTATGGAACCAGTTACAGCATGCAGCCAGAATAATGTGGCGTGGATTTGTCAGTGAAGTTTGGGCTGTCACAGGAAAGTGCGGGATTTACCAGTAGTTATGGAACCAGTTACAGCATGCAGCCAGAATAATGTGGCGTTGTTGTGTCAGAGAAATTTGGACTGTCCCATGAGAGTGCAGGATTTACCTGTAGTTATGGAACCAGTTACAGCATGCAGCCAGAATAATGTGGCGTTGTTTCAGAGAAGTTTGGGCTGTCCCATGAGAGTGCGGGATTTACCTGTAGTTATGGAACCAGTTAATAACGGTGCTGGTTTTCAGGTTCAGCTGCGTGGCGAGTTCCTCTATCGTTTTAGGGGAAGGGTATGGCTTTTGCTGGTAAGCCCTTTTCAGAGCTTCTTTCTCTTCTGGAGCCAGAACCACTCGAGGCTTCTTGAGGTGATGTTGCGGCTGAGGGCTTGAACCTTGGCTGTAATCTATGCCTATAGATGGAGGTTCGCATGGCTGACTGTCGCTCACTGAGCTGTGCCTTCGCTTCAAGTATGCTGCAGGGAACAAAGAACAATGGATATATTATATAAGTGTTTACAGCAACTATAACTGTATACATAATGCCATTTGAAAATGAATTTCAGGTTTGAAAATAGTTCCCTTTAAAAAGGCAATACATTATGTAGCCACTAGATGGCGCATAAGACTGCCTAATAAGCATTAGTGTGCATCCTGTAGATCTCTATGGGCAGCTGAACAGACAATTTAGTTATCAAACCCATTTTTATTTAAAGTAAAGAAGCCTGAAAATTGTAGAGACAAAACAGAAATTTGCTTTTGAAATATGTCGTACAGTGCTGCAAAGAAAAATGAACACCATATTTTTTTTTGCAGTTTCTTGTAGTGTTTCTGCTACCTCGGGACCCTCTTTTATGGCATTTTTGAAGAAACAGAAATGTTCAAATATTTAGAGGACAACCGAGGTGACATGATGAGATAGACATGTGTATGTACAGTGCATAGCACACAAATAACTAGGCTGTGTTCCTTTCTTTTCTTTCTCTGCCTGAAAGAGGTATCAGGTATGCAAGCGACAGTTTCTGTCCGGGTCGGGATGTAATGTTATAAATAAAGCTACAGAACTGAAGATAAAAATATGAGACTTTTCTTTGCTACTAATTTTCTAATTTTTATATGTACTACAATGTATTATCCCATAAGCTTATTTTTGCTTCAAATTTGCTTTGAAACAATCTTATATTTGACCAATCATACAATGACACAGCTGTATAACTACTAAACCCATGTTTTGGGGTTTAACCACTTCAGCCTATGGGTGTTTTCACCTCAATGACGGAAGCAATTTTCCCCTATCGGCGCTCCGCCTATTAATTTGCCAATACCTTTATCGCTACTGTTCACACATAAATCTATATCTTGTTTTTTTTCACCACATATTCGGCTTTTTGGGGGATAATTGTTTTCAGTAATTACTTTATTTTCTATGTTTTTTATAGGGAAATACAAAAAAATAAAAATAAAAACATTTCTGAAATTCCATCCCCTATAGTTTTAAAATAAGCAATGTTACTATAAATAAAACCTACACATTTTGCTTGCCCGTTAGTCTTGGCTATCACAACATTTAAATTATGTTCCTAGTACAATACATGGTGACAATATTTTTGTTTTTTAGTCAGCTAGAGCGTTTTACTTGAACTTTTACATTTCCTGTGCTCCTGACAAAATGGTCCTCAGCAAGACTACAGGTGCGTACACACACACTATTCGTGTCCCCTGTCAGGATTGAGTTGGATCTTATGGGCAGAACTGCAGGGGATGACAGCATGGTACACGATCGAGCAGATTCAAGTGGGCTGTATAAGGAGGGGAACAATGCACTTGGGGATCACTGTAATTTTTGGAGTGTCAGATCTTGGGCGACACTTCTTCTAACAAAGAGAGCCCCAAAAGGCTGCTTCTACTGAGTTCTGTGGAGAGAGTATACAAGGCTTGTGCTGTATTGTGAGCTGCCTGTGATCATTCATGATAGCAGACACTGTAGTTTATCACACATATCTAGTAGTTTATCAAGAATTTATCATAAAAAAGGAAACTAAAGGTTTGGTTATGTAACATTTATATGTAATTTATAAGAAGACAATGATTTCCCTTACAGGAAGTTAATACTATTTGAAGTGGAGATCATTTTAAAGTGAGAATTTCAACAACTGTGTTTTTGTGGCAGATTCCCTTTAAATGGAACCTGAAGTGAGAGGAATACAGAGGCTGCCATCTTTATTCCCTTATAATCAATGCCAGTCGCCAGACTTCTGTGCTGATGCTCTGCCTCTAATACTTTAAGTCGATGGCCTATGATGAGTATTCAGATCTGATGCATTGAACCTGGCCTGACTGTATGCTTGTTGCAGGTGTGGGACTCAAATACAACTAAAGCCAAAAGGTCAGCATGACAGCTGGGCAACTGGTATTCTTTAGAATGGGAGGCAGATGGCCGCCTCCGTAGTCCTTTCACTTCAGGTTCACTTTATAATTGTATTAATTTAACGATATATATTTTATATATAATTTTCATATTTTGTGATGTACATAGGTCAGGAGTAGTGATGTCGCGAACCTCCGATTTTCGGTTCACGAACTTCTGCGGAAGGTTCGGTTCGTGGAAAAGTTCGCGAACCGCAATAGACTTCAATAGGGAGGTGAACTTCAAAATTTAGAAAAATTTCTACCTGCTGGAAAAATGACAGAAAGCATGTTTCGAGGGATCTAATACCTGGAGGAAGACATGATTGAGTGAAATACACATCAAAAGTCCCAGGAAAAAATCTAGATTTCACATAAACCCCTATTTTAAGGTGCCAAATCTCATTCAATGTTCAATTACAGGCCTACACTACGTTACAACATCAGGCAGTGTATCCCTCCCTCCTCCCTTCCTCCCTCTTCCCGGAGGGAGGAGGGTCTCATTTTCCAGGGAATTGTAGAATTTCAAAAGCCAGCTTATATACCTTGGCTGGGAATTGAACCCAGGTCTGAGTGCTTGGTAGTCAGCTCTCTTAACCGCTGGTACACCACCAACACTACATGCTGAAGGCAGCCTAGCATGTACCATTATCTATCCTAGAGAAAAATGAGCTTGCTTAAAGATTTGTAGGCTTTTAAAAGCCAGCTTACATACCTTGGCCGGATATTGAACCCAGGTCTTGGCCGGGAGTTGAACCCAGGTCTGAGTGCTTGGTAGTCAGCTCTCTTAACCGCTGGTCCACCACCAACACTACAGGCTGAAAGCAGCCTAGCATGTACCATTATGATCTATCCTAGAGAAAAATGAGCTTGCTTAAAGATTTGTAGGCTTTTAAAAGCCAGCTTACATACCTTGGCCGGGAATTGAACCCAGGTCTTGGCCGGGAATTGAACCCAGGTCTGAGTGCTTGGTAGTCAGCTCTCTTAACCGCTGGTCCACCACCAACACTACATGCTGGAGCCAGCCTAGCATGTACCATTGTGATATACCCAAGAGAAAAATGAGCTTGCTCGCTCTCTCTCTCTCTCTAGGACTTGATGGTTTTAAGCTGAAAATTCACTTCAATGGCATCAACGGATACCAGCAGAATTTCACAGGCAATTTCGGAATTCTGCCGGATTGAAAAAGCAATTCCGTTCCGAACAAACGGAATGGAATGACCAATTTCCACCCAAAATTGCGGAAAATACAATTCCGTGGAAAGCGATGACCATCCCTACTAGAGAGAGAGAGAGAGAGATGAATCGACATGGCTATCTGGGGTTCTCTTCGGACAACTGTTGAACACAAAAGGCAAGGCCATGCCTGGGTGGGGTTGAACCTTTTAGTTAACAGTCAAACACGCTAACCAATTGTTCCACAGAGACTGTGTTCTACTCCTGGCCAACGTGAATTGGCTTTTGACATACTAGACATCCTTAAGCAAGCTCATTTTTCTCTAGGATAGATCATAATGGTACATCCTAGGCTGCCTTTGTAACGATTGGTGTCAGCATTAACAGAGTTCTGATTATTAGGTGATCTGCAGTATCACCAATAATACAGCTATATACCTGATTATATGGTGATATACAGAATCACCTATAATACAGATATACAAGAGCTGAGGAGGCAACCAATAGCAAAGGGTGTAGATAGGTGTAGTGCTTGGTGCAACAATAGTACTGATAGGTTTGACTAGGCCACACCAGAGGAGCTGGTGGGCACTAACAGTACCAGACCCCTCACCAGAGACTAGGGCCCTCTGGTGAGAGTAGAGTAATCAGACTAGCAGAGTTTGGCAACAGGCTGGCAGATACGGTACAAAGTCAGAAGGCAAAGACAAGAAGGTTATAGCAGGCAGAGTCGGCAGCAAGATCAGATGGGCAGAAGTACAAAATCACTGAAACTAAGAATAGTCAGAACGAGCAAGAGTCATAACAGATAATACAATTTTCAATTATAATTATGGCTATCAAACAATCCTATCACTGTGTGAAATCCCCAGTTTCCTCCCGGATCAAAGCACACCGGATCTATCAAAGGTCTGAGCGCTAACACGAAGTATTCGCAACAGCAGACAAGTTGCTACTGAATCCGCCATGCTTAAGAAGAGGAGGAGATCCCTGAGGCACTCCCACCGCACCTCAACCGATCAGCGGCGGCGAGCGTGCCCTGTGACGCCAGCCGACCAACCGGTCAGCTGACGCGCCTCCTCCTGGCATAAAGATCCTGACGGTGAGTGCGAGCACGCGCTAATGCACCCCTGTGAACAGCAGAGACACCTGTCCTCGGCGTGCTAGACGCCAGAGGTGCGGGAAGACTGGCAGGCAGAGAATCATAAGCAGCTGCGGTGGTAACGCTATGTCGCTATTCATTACAGCCTTCAGCATGTAGTGTTGGTGGTGAACCAGCGGTTAAGAGAGCTGACTACCAAGCACTCAGACCTGGGTTCAATTCCCGGCCAGGACCTGGGCTCAATTCCCGGCCAAGGTATGTAAGCTGGCTTTTGAAAGCCTACAAATCTTTAAGCAAGCTCTTTTTTCTAGGATAGATCATAATGGTACATGCTAGGCTGTCTTCAGCATGTAGTGTTAGTGGTGGACCAGCGGTTAAGAGAGCTGACTACCAAGCACTCAGACCTGGGTTCAATTCCCGGCCAAGGTATATAAGCTGGCTTTTAAAATTCTACAATTCCCTGGAAGATGAGACTCCTCCCTCCGGGGTGAGGGAGGGAGTGAGGGAGGAGGAAGGAGGGAGGGAAAGTAATAACAATTAGCTAGGAGAAAGCCTATAAGAGCCTAACTAAACTCTCCCTAGCAGAGTCTGTCAGCAGCTGTCCCTTAACTAATTAGTGCAGGCAGACTAGTGAGTAACACGGCACAAGGACCTTGCCTTTTATACGGGGATGGGGGGGCTCCAGGAGTGAGTGCAGTCTGATTGGCAACAATTTGCCTGCTGACTGTGATGTAGAGGCTCAAAGTTCTGCTCAATAGAGCATTATGGGGCGAATCGAACTTCCGGAAAAGTTCGCCTGCTCTTGGTGAACACGAACCACCGAAGTTCGCCTGGAACCGTTTGCCGGCGAACCGTTCGCGACATCTCTAGTCAGGAGCACATTCCTTAAAGGTAACTTTAGACCAAAGAGTCCTAAGGTTTTATACATACCTGTGGCTTTTCCCAGCCCCCCTTCAGGCTTAGTCCCTCACCATCTTCCCGGGCCGCACCTGTCTCCCGCTGGACAGTCCGGCACCTGGGCTGAGTCGCAGATGCGTGGCCCAGCCGCACAGGCTCCTTGTTGCGCTCCCGTGGCTGAGAGTGTCCTGTGTCTGCAGAGTATATAATGCTCCTGGCCACGGGGGCATGACAGAGTAGCTCAGGTGACCGGGCTGCGCATGCGCGATGAAGCACAACTTGGCCCGGGTGCTGGGCCATCCAGTGGGAGACAGGAGCGGCCCAGGGAGATGGAAAGGGACTGAGCGGCCTCAAGGGGGCTGGAGGAGGCCCCAGGTAAGTATAAAACCTGAGACCTCTTTGGTCTCAGGTACACTTTAAGGCAGCCATACACAGGCCTATATTCCAATCCAGGTATCATGGTAATGATATGCCACATTATGCCTGCAGATCTCAATTAAATTTCTGTGGGAACATGCTGAAAAATGTATCGCACTGCCACTCTTAGTACAGTATTGTATATTTCAGTACAGTACAAAACATAAATCCATTAAAAACAGGGGTCCCCAACCACCGGGCCGCGGCCCACTGCTGGTCCGTGGGCAGTTTTCCGCTGGGCCGTGGCAGGTCTAGCCTTTCCCCCTCTCCTCCCATGGCCTAACTGGGGTAGCTATGCTAGCTATACTGGATTAACTATGCTAGCTATACTGGGGTTATTGTACTAGCTATACTGGGCTAACTGTACTAGTTATACTGGGCTAACTGTACTAGCTATACTGGGCTAACTGTACTAGCTATACTGGGGTAACTGTACTACCTATACTGGGGTAACTGTACTACCTATACTGAGGTAACTGTACTAGCTATACTGGGGTAACTGTACTACCTATACACTGGGGTAACAGTACTAGCTATACTGGGCTAACTGTACTAGCTATACTGGGCTAACTGTACTAGCTATACTGGGCTAACTGTACTAGCTATACTGGGCTAACTGTACTAGCTATACTGGGGTAACTGTACTAGCTATACTGGGGTAACTGTACTACCTATACACTGGGGTAACTGTACTAGCTATACTGGGGTAACTATACTAGCTATACTGGGGTAACTATACTAGCTATACTGGGGTAACTATACTACTTAACTAACTATATTGGGGCAACTATAGTCCTTATACAGGGGCAACTGTATTAGCTACCTATACTGGGGGCAACAATACCTGGATACCTACTTACCTATATACTACACTTCAAATCGGGCAAGAAGGTAGGGGGTGGCTGCCGCCACTACCCCCGGGCCCCAGGGAAAAGTTTGGTCGGGATAGCGGGCCCCTGGCTGAAAAAGGTTGGGGACCCCTGCATTAACAGATATATTGCCTGATAAACCCAAATTTACCTTTCTTTTCCATCCGCTTCATATCCATGAGCTTGTCTACGTTGTTCGGGTCATTAAGCCACAGTTGCATGCGTACAAATGGTTCTCGTCCTTTCAAGCTAAGTTTGTGCCAAGGCTTTGGTCTAGCCAGCAAATCAGACACTGAGCCTTGAGTGAGCCCCAGAATCGTTTCTCCAAACAGACGTTGACCTAATATTACAGAAAAAAAATGGAGTTATAAAGAAGGCACTTATTAGCAGGATTACTGGGTGCAATCTTAAAGCATATCTGGAAATATAATTTAATACCTGGACACATTTTTATAAGCTTTTACAGATCTAACACACGTCCTACTCATTCTGGTAACACTACTCCAGGCACCATTAACTTTAACCTTTATGTTCGAACGGAGTCGGAGGCGTGCTGACATCAGGCTAGGAAGCAGGGTGTATCAGTGGTGATGTGCTGCTCTGTGGTCTGACAGAGTGTATTTGTGCTCAAACCGCTCCCTGTATGTTTTATAATAAACTTTTTAAGCCTGTATTGCCGGAGTAAGCTGATCCTTGACTGCCAAAGCTTGTGATATGCAGTGATGCAAGAGGCACCTTTGGTGAGTGAATTCACAAAGGGGGAATACTAGATTACCCTTTCCGTGGTGGTGGCACTACCCTCAGGAGTGCAGCACGAGGTGCTGATTGTGTTTCAATTGAAACCAAGAACTATGTGCACTTTTTGAATTTGCTTTTCAGAGTATCCACTCTTGTTTGGACTTTGAGTGGAGTGAGAAAGCGCAGTGGTTCTTTGCTATTGTATGGTCTCATGGTGGAGTGACCCTCTCATTACTGCGATCCCCTGATATTCATTTTCTATATTCCACTGGAAAACAGTGATTTGATTGCAATTGGTAACCTTTATGTTAGTATTCAAGTAGTAAAGTGATGTAGGGGATGATATTCGTGCCTTGCAGCGATAGGGTTCCAGATTCACAGCTGGGCTAGGATGCTACCTGTATGGAGTTTGTAGATTCTCCTACTATTTGCCTGATTTCCAATGACGCTCCTGTTACCTCCCACATCTCAAAGACATATATAAGTTAACAGGTCCTCCCAAAATTGGCTTTAGACCATGGTACAGGCATTAGACTATGACTATGGAAGGGCTTAGATAGTGAGCTCTTCTGTGGGACAGTAAGTAGTACGACTAAGGAAGCACTATGAAATATGTGTGTAATACATAAATACATAAAGATAATACAGCTTATCTTGTCACTCTCTCTAATAGAATCGGTCTGATTACACAGTTTTTCTGGAAGCAGGAAATGTGAGTGCCCATTAGCAGCAGAAATTTGTGGGCCTCATAGGGACCCATACAAAATACCCGTAAAACGATGAAATTTGATGTGGCGACGGCACCGGATAAATATGGTCCACTCGCAATGAAAAATACGGCTACAAATAGCAGGTACTTGCAGTTAGGGTCAGGCATCTGGGGATTTAGGGTTAGGCATCGGCAGGGGTGTGGTTAAGGTTAGGTATAGGGAGGGTTCTGTGTGAGAATAGGGTTAGGTTTAGTTGTAGTAAAATATCAATATTATTTACAGATATTTTACGATCGTCATTTCCACTTTCAAAATGTAGAATATCTGTTAATTTACCAAATATTTTACTAACTGAAATTGGGCGTGTTTTTCTGCCTAATATAAATTACGATCAGGGATGTGGAATCGGAGTCACAGTTTTGGGTACCTGGAGTTGGAGTTGATGGTTTCAATCAACTGAGGAATCCGACCGAGGAATCCGACTGATTTTTGTACCAAATCCACAGCTATGGTAAGAATTAGACAAAGGAGTCTGAGTCGAGGAGTCGAAGCAATTTTGGGTCTTAGTCAGTGGTTTCATAAACTGAGGAGTCGGATGATTACGATATTGCAAAATACATGCATGTTAACTGGATGAACATAAAAGTCTGCATGAACAGGTGTCCCACCAAGACATCCATAGGCACGTGCCTACTGGGAAATCCAGCATTGGCAATATCCCGGATTGGACGTCTGTCACAGTGCGCACCATATAGTGCTGGGAGGATTGGAGGCTTTTCAAAAATTCATTACAGGTTTACTGGAACCAGAGCGACTCCCTCTCTCAATTTTATTTTATCAATAGTCAGATATTTTCACAAAGAAAGCAATTGGTTTACTGCTTTAAAACCCTCAAAGAATTTCTTGTGTCAGACAAGACAAATGATTTTCTTCTGCACTATTGATATAACTGTCACGCCTGCAGTAATGTCATGGCCCATCTACAATTTCAGGAATTTGCCTTGCTGTTAGAGATGTATGTTTTTAATCCTGTAGTGAATTGTATTCTCACTGTAGGCACCACACCTTATAGTACAATAAAAAGCAGAGGTAGATTTCGGCATTGTGTTTTACTAAATGTTGTGGCTAGCCGTGTTTAAGTAATGCAAATATAACACTTTACGAATCTGAAGGACACATTCTGCTGTACTATACATTACTTAGTCTACATATATATATATATATACACCATCACTACTAAGCATCTTTTTTACAGCTACAAAATCTGGAGGTGTTATTACACCTCTGAAATATTGATGGCATAAACAGATGTCTTAATAATTGGGTGTTCTGCTAAGTATTTCACAGCATTGAATAATGACCTGTAACTAGGATATTGAATATTTTTTTTTTTTATAGTTTTGTCTTTTCTGTTGTGTGTGCTGGGACAGGAACATGGCTGTTTATTCGTCACAAAAATCATCCGACTCCAACTCTGACTCCTCAGTTTATGAAACCACCGACTCCGACTCCAGGTACCCAAAATTGATCAGATTTCCTCAACTCTGACTCCACAACTCCTGCAGGGTTATGGAGTGGATACAAAAATTATCCGGCACTGACTCTTTTATGAGTCTTTTATGAATCCTCTGGCTCCAGGTACCCAAAAAGTGCTCCTAATCAGACTCCTCGACTCAAGACTCCACAGTCCTGGTAAAGCCCATCTTCAGGCACAGGTATAAATACATAACATAGGTTAGTAATTAGCGTGCCCAAATCTTATCTTATTGAATGATACAAGTCTTCCTCCAGTTAAAATCTGGTAACAATCTAAAGCAACCGAGTTAAAACCATGCGTCCATCTGTTCTGGCCATGTGTAATTTGGGCACAGGGAGAAGTCGAGAGACGTCTCTTTCTACTCTAGGTAATCTCAGGGAGCATATCAGATATATTCCCCATCGATTATCTATTTTGTTCTTTTGGCCATGTAAATCGGGGTCTGGTTAATGCAAACACCCAAATTACATTGATTTTATTGTAATACCGCCAGCATTGCTAAAGCTGTAATTAACCTACCCAGCGTTCAATTTCCCCAGGATTTCTGTGCAAACAGTGATAAAATTTATTTTTAAAACTTTTTTTTTCCTGTAACTTGCCAAAATGTGTCAAGCAAGGGTCTAGTATACAGTGCAGGAGAGTATTGATGTGTATGCATGTTTATACTGTTCACAGCATGTTTTTTTGAACGGACATTTCTGTCCATACCGCTAGGGAGGTTAAAGAGACACTGAAGCGAAAAAAAATATATGATATAATTAATTGGTTGTGTACTATGAATAATTACTAGAAGATTAGCAGCAAAGAAAATATTCTCATATTTTTATTTTCAAGTATATAGTGTTTTTTCTAACATTGCATCATTCCCTAATATGTGCAGATTACACAACACTCAGCATTCAAAATTATTCTTTCAGAGCAGTCTGTGAAATAATGAACTCTACTCTGCCAGAGGAAAAGTAAATAGTTAACTAACAGTTGAGATAATAAAAGTCAGAAAACAGCCCTCTCCACGACTTTTGAAAGTCGTAGAGATAATGGCTTTTTTGTATAGAGATAACAACTGGAGTTTCTTAACTCTTCCTGTACTGGAAACAATTAGACTGATGTATCTGATCTTAATGTTTTATTTCTTAGCTTTACTACACATACAAATCATAATATCATAGTTTTTTTTTCGCTTCAGTGTCTCTTTAACATTACAGTCTATAGTGGCACCCAAATTAGGTGCAGTGATACACAGAGCGCCAAAATGACATTAACTTGCATTAGCCTGCTGTTCTGACTTCAAGGCAGCAGGGCATATATCTATAAACGTTGCGTATCCTGAAAATTAGGATCACAACGGTCATGAAAAGTCACATCGTAGCCTACAGCTGTTATGCGACCTGTACCCTGCAGCATACAGTCCATAGACTTTATGCTCGCACTGTGCACATCGCCAGGTAATGTACTACATGCAGCACGTTGCACCACATTGCAAAACTGCTTTGCGCTGTGATGCGATTATATTTTCTGTTGGGCTGCAGTGCAATGGACATAGTGTGAAATCTTAATCTTTCTATCGGAATTACAGCCCACAGCAAGGGAGTTGGTAAAGGGGCTTCTGATTAAGTGCTTAAAAACTGGATTGTTTAAACTCAGATAGGAAGGTTTTGCACAGACCACTTGGTGCCTAAAAAAAATAATAGTGAACCGTTTCTGCCAGGAACTAGACAGGAGAACTGTAACCACGGGTAAAAAGTTAGATACCAGCTAAAAGGAGGGAAGACTGTGGATCCGTCCTGTTCCTTTCTGTGTCCCCTCGTTCCACCGCCAGGCCCCCGTTCAAACCTCCCACTGGCTGCGTCTTCGGGTCAACTCAGAAGTACTCAGGTCTCCAAGTACTTCCAAAAATGAGCAGCTCCATACTTCGCAAGCGCAGCATGGAGCCGTTTGTCTTCAGAAGTACTCAGAGAGCCGAGTACTTCTGGAGAGACCTGAAGATGCAGCCGGCGTGAGATTTGAATGGGGGCCCAGCGGTGGAATGAAGGAACCAGAGAGGAACGGGAAAGTGTTAAGGGATCCAGAACCTTCCCTTCTCTAAGGTGAGTATCTAACTTTTTTTGTGGTTACAGCTGTCCTTAAATATCTACTTTAGACAAAAGCAAAATACATTTAAAACAATATGATGTTTAGTGTGCCTTTAACATACCTAAATTATTGTCCGTTAAAACTTCTTTGACTCTCTTGGTGATGCCGTAAGTGTCGAGTTCTGAAGACATGGCGACCAGCTCTTGGATGCTCAGTGAGGAATGGCCGGGGAATGGAAGAGGTGTTGCTGGCTGAGAGTCGCCAGCAGTGGCATCGCTGGATTCCTGGGCTTCTCCTTCTTTGCTTGCCTCTATGGATGGGCACGGCTGCTGCACCAGTTCTGTCAAGCTCTTCACGGATTCGCTGGAGCTCATCGGAGACTCGGGAGCCGGGCTGCAGCTGGTTGAGCTCTTTGGGGTGTTTTCTGTGTAAACCAAACAGTTACGCTTGTTTAAATGTGTTTCTCACTTTAAAAAATAACACTGCTACAAAAAAGGGCAAAATGTTACACCATTAAAGCAAACCTGAACTCTGTGTACGCATTTGTAATTTTGTTATAAAAACATTACCATTGATAAGTAAACAATTTATGCTTTCGTCCTCCCTCTTATGTAGGTACGAAGAATCTTTTTTTCATACTGTATATTCTCAACTATGAGTTGACTTCATGTATGTTCAAGGGGAGGTTAGGTCTCTTCTGTGAGGACCCCTCAACCTTGGTAGAAGAGTCTGTTATAGTAGAAGAGTCTGAATAGTGCTGAACAATTTGCGTGCAAACCGTTTTTGTAAGCCAAGGTCCTCCATTCGCTGCATCTGTTTGGAATGCAAGTTGTGTAATCTGCAAGTGTATTGGGCTCTGCACATCTATGCAGCTAGTCAATTCGGGTGCAGCCAGCATTTGAAAGCACTGCCATTTCTTCCTGTTGTAGTTTACGGTGGCTGCCATATTTATTTCCTTTTAGGGCCCTTTCACACCAGAGGACTTTTTCGGCGTTTTAACTCCACAGCCGAAGTTGGCGTTTTCCAAGGTAAAATGAAAGTCCATAGACTTTCATTTTACCTTTCACATCTAACTCTACGTTTTGGAGCGTTGCGTTTCAACGCTCCCAGGAGCTTTTTCAGGGCTGTTTACAGCCGAAGTTGGCTGTTGGCGTTTCACTGATAGTCAATGGAAAACGCCAACTTCAGCGTTTTCAAAGCGTTTTACAGCTGACTTGTTCACTTATTTTTATAGAAGAAGAAAAAAAGGACGTTTTCATATGAGCTGTAGAACGCTTTGAAAACGCTATGTATTGGCGTTAAGCAAAAGGCTGAGTTTCAGCCTTTTCTACCGCAGACTCTAGTGTGAAAGAGCCCTTAGGGCTCTTTCACACTACAGGCAGCAGAGAAAAGGCAAAACGCTGCGTTTTGGCTGCTGGCGTTTTCAAGGCGTTTTTAAGGCATTTTACTGCCCATACATTAGTATCAATGGTAATGAGAAACGCCGCGGTAGGCCCAGAAAAAGCGCCTGGGAGCGTTGAAACGCAACGCTCCAAAACGCGGCGTTAAGTGTGAATGGTAAAATGAAAGTCTATGGACTTTCCTTTTACCTAGGAAAACGCCAACTTCGGCCGTGGCGTTAAAACGCCGAAAAAGCCCTCTGGTGTGAAAGGGCCCTAAACAAAGCAAATTGCCTGGCTTTCCTGATTGTCTGCTTCTAATACATTTAGCTATAGACCCTGAACAAGTATGCAGATCAGGTGTTTGTGCCTGAGGACTCACCAGGATAGCCATATACTGGTTTCAGATGTGGGATTCAGACACTACTGCAACCAAAGAAATCAACAGGATTGCCAGACAACTAGTATCGTTTAAAAGGAAATACATATGCTGTGCTGCAAACTGGAATAAGAGCTCCAGATTCCCATGTTCCGGGGGAGTGGCTGGGGAGAGTACTGTGATGCAATGTGCTGCGCCATGTGTGGAAAGAGCCTTAAAAGTATCTTGAAAGCCAATGTAAAAAAATAAAAATATTACAATAGCTAAATAACAATATAAAATTATTACTAGAACAAATAAATATGAAAATGAAAATCTCAGCAAACTCTACACCAAAACGGCAGATCTTCAGATTAATCTCCATAAAACTAGTAGTATGTGGACGTTCTACAAGTTCTAATAAACGTTACGCAGTCCTTTTTCGCATTCATGGCCCGGTCTAACCTGAGCTTGTAAGTCATATGACAATCCAATTTTATATATTGAGATTAATGTCTTCTGAAATTACAGCTAAGAGAGGACCCTATTATAATACACAGCAGCTAATATAGACGACTAACAAAATCAGCAGCGGCCAACATGGTTGACTAATGAGGTCAGCTGCTGCTATCATTAGTGATTCTGACCAGATATAGACACACTAATTCACTATTTGGACCCGCTGCTGCTGTTACGATTACTTCATGAGCAGCAGCAGCTGCGGACGGGACATTTGGCAAGAAGTATGCATATATCTATGTGAGTTTGCTGTATGGATCTACTGCAGACAGTATGTGCTTACATCTGTAACCAGCTGCAGTAACATACTTAGTGCTATGCAGTAAATGTTCTTTCATTATAACTCGCTAATGTCAAATCACCAGCATCAGATTGTCACGCAGGATATCTATCTGGGGCTTGTATATAGTTCCTTTTTATTATTAACTTTAAGCAAACCTGAAGTGTAAATACAATTTTGAGAACAAAAATTGTATCTACAGTACTACTCTGCAAAGGACTTTTTTTGAATCCCATAGTCTTAAATCTCCTATGAATGTGCCATTAGTTTTACGCGTAAGGGTTGGAACACAATCCCTCTGGCAACTGTCCTGTACAGACACGTCTCTAGCCAAGAGGCTAGCGACACATTCTGTTGCTATGGAAAGTCACAGAGGGATGATGGCATGCTGTACAGTGGAGTGATTAGAGTAGCACAATAGCAGTGGGCTCGGCCTGCATTTGGCCAAGATGATCCGGCATTCCGCATCAGGGCCATCTCAAACATACTGTATATCATAACATAGTTTATTCAGTTCTAATTAGTTAGAGAGCAGATAAACTCTTAGAGCCCTGAATTCTTAACTCTAACGGTGAGAAAATAGAAAAAAAGAAACACAGCCAGGTTCTGTGTAGGTTTGGGATTGTATATGTACATGTTATTCTCATTTAAACCTTTAATCCAAGTCTACAAAAAGACATCAGGACCAATAATAAAGGGGTGGCCTCTCTGTTTGCCAGAAAAGTTCTGTTAATTTTTCTGATCGGTATTTTCCTTAATAAATGCAAATCATCATAAAAGGGTCAACATAGTTAAAATAACAGAACATTTCAGAGTGACTGACTCTGCTGAATAAACCGTTATTGTCAGCACTACTGCGCCTATTGCTTGTTCAAACTTTATAAGGATACATTGTGATTCGGACTTTGAGAACAGTGAACACTATAGGCAATTGCGCTTATTCTGCACTTTAAATGTTATCAAAGCTTTGCCGATAACAGCAAGTGAGAAGAACTAATGACAAAGTGTAGAATAGTTCGCTGTGATCAGAATTTGTAGATCCTGCCCCTACAGCTACGGTGGTTGATGCAGAACAAAATCTTTGCTCTACTCTACAGTATTTTCGCACTGAGGCCCCCTGCACACTGCAAATCCGATTTGCAATCCCGATGTTCCCTGGATGCGATAAAAAAAAAATGCAGGAAAAAAACAAAAACAAAACCACAGCATGCAGTTAAAAATCGCAAATGAGAATCGCATGTTAAAATCGATTAAAAACCGCAAATCGGAATCACATGTAGTGTGCAAGAGGCCTGATTCATTTTCTCATTTAATCAGTGTGGTTTTCCCAAAAATTGACTATTCTTTTTTTTTTGGGGGGGGGGGGGGGGGGGGCAGATAGATTTCAACCAAGTAACGGAATCTGTTTGTGATTGGTGGGTTGGTGGGAACCAGGTTGCTGTATATCAGGGGTAGAGAACCTATGGCTCGGGAGCCAGATGTGGCTCTTTTGATAGCTACATCTGGCTCACATACCAATCAGTAGGGGTTGATTCACTAAGCTACACTGCTCAAGCGGCGCAGCTTAGTGTGACAGCGCAAGTAACATTTTCAAAGTAGGCATGCTACTGCTGTAGCATGCACTACTAACTTACGCTCCCCCCAAAACGAACAGCTGCTCCAATTGCCCCACTCTGAACCCTGTCAGGTTCAGTCACTTTGTGGGATGAGATCCCGGGAACTTGACAGGCAGCCTATTGGTCCAAAGTGCGGGGATCTCATCCTACAAAGTGAATCAACCCCCAAGTCAGCTAGCTAATTGTACCAGCTGTTAGTCGGTATTTCTCGTGATTGGCTCTCGGGGAAATTCCTGATGTTGCTGAAACCCAAGAGAAGCTGAAGACGTGTCTGATACTTCCGCTTTCCGACGGATCAACTGTGTACACATCACCATGGCAACAGGGGCGTGAGCCCTCTGCTGTGCATGTGCACTGTCCCAGTTTGAAACATATTGTATGGCTCTCACGGCATTACATTTTAAAATATGTGGCGTTTATGGCTCTCTCAGCCAAAAAGGTTCCTGACCCCTGCTGTATATGGTTGCGATGAGTAGATTTTAGCCCAACTGAACTTTAATATAATAAAGGTTCCTATTGCTGTGAGCGTGCAGCCATAGAACAGTCTGTGGGAGTTCCGAACTACCAGAGACCATGGAGGTCTGTGATTCCGTGTTCAAACTATACATGGCAAGTGTTTGAAGTGTCGGAAAGCCTCAAATAATGAACGGCTCATTTTAATTTATAGCTACAAACATAAACATCTAAACACAGAGAAACTATAACAAAATGCAGGCCATCTCATATATACCACCCTTATTACCATATTATTCACTAACTGCATTGGGTAAGTTTCAGCTGCAAACTCCGTACCCACTCTTTCTCCAACATCCACTAAATCTCCTTCAACTTGCACAAACGGAGCAGAACTAATCAGCAGTCCACATTTAATCCCCTCCTCGCTTCTGTGATCTGCCTCGTCTATTTAGAGAAGGGTTTCAAGAAAATGGCTGCCAATGTCCACAAATTCCCACAAATGCAGACAACGGCGGCCATTTTTTTGTATTTCTGCTCTAACTATACACGTAGCGGAGGCAGAGAAGCGGGGAGGGAGAAAGCGGTGGAATGCATGGAGCTGGTGAGTGACCCACTGCCAGCACATGCTACTGGGGGCTTCTACTCCTAGCTATCTATCCTGAGGGAACCTACACCTTGCTACCTATCCTGAAGGCACCTACTCCTGGCTATCTTTACTGGGGGCACCTAGCTATCTATCCTGAGGACACCTACACCTCGCTACCTATTCCAAGGGCACCTACACCTCGCTTCCTATCCTGAAGGCACCTACTCCTGGCTATCTGGCGAGCACCTACTTCTTGCTACCTATACTGAGGGCACCTACACCTAGCTATCTATCCTGAGGGCACCTACACCTCACTACCTATCCTGAGGGCACCTACACCTCGCTATCTATCCTGAGGGCACCTACACCTCACTACCTATACTGAGGGCACCTGCACCTAGCTATCTATCCTGAGGGCACCTACACCTCACTACCTATCCTGAGGGCACCTACTCCTTGCTATCTATACTGAGGGCACCTGCACCTAGCTATCTATCCTGAGGGCACCTACACCTCGCTACCTATACTGAGGGCACCTGCACCTAGCTATCTATCCTGAGGGCACCTACTCCTTGCTATCTATGCTGGGGGCACCTACACTTTGCACATACTCCTGGTACCTATCCTGAGGGCACCTACGCCTGGCTACCTATACTGAGGGCACCTAAAACTGGCTACCGATACGGAGTGCCTCTACATCTGGCCACCTATACGAAGGACTGGCTACCTATACTGAGGCCGAAGGCGTTTTAATTGGGCGGGGGGTGTTGTCATGGAGGTCTGAGCTTTTGACGTGAGGTGTTACGACTTTAAAAAGGTTGGGAACCACTGCAATAGGGGGTGCAGAGGTAGTGACCGCATCAGGGCCCGGGGCCCTCCCTCAAGCATAATATTAGCTCTCTATTGCTCCTGTGCTGGTAATAATCACTTCATTGGATAGTAGTAATCATTAACAAGCTGTTCCCCATTCCCTTGTTGCACCTCTGACACTGTGGAATTCCTTGGCAGGTTTTGGTGCGCCGTATCAATTGTTAAGTATAGAGTGCTTGGGGGGCCCCATGTAAAGCTTGCACCAGGGCCCATAGCTCCTTAGCTACGCCACTGCTAATCAGATTCCATATTTGAGCATTGGATACAGCATATACATTATTATTTACTATTTACGGTATATAGCGCTGACATCTTCAGCAGCACCTTTACAGAGTATGCATATTTTTGTCACTGAGTAGTGGGGACTAGTATTACTGGGACTACTACTACAGTGTATGATCTGGCATTGTGTGTCTTACTGCTTATTATCTGTACTGTGTTGTCTGTCACCCCTATTATCATTGCCTTTAACCTTATTGATTGTCCAGCGCTGCGTGCTATGTTGGCGTTATATAAATCCAATAAATAATTACAGACACTGGGTCTCAAAAGGGCTCACAATTGAATCCCTACCATCAGGGCCGGATTACAAACCAGGCAACAAAAGCAGTTGCTTGGGGCCCCATTCTGAGTCAAAGGGGCCCCATTAGCACCTAAACCAGCCCTCGCCATCCTGTCAGCAGTGGCTGGATGGTATAATGGTTAAAGGGACTCTGAGCAGTGCAGTAACTATGGAAAGATGCATATCATTTTAAAGCTCTCTTTCTCCTCTGTCCAATGATATATAAACGGTCGCCCTATGCCTTTTAGTTTTCGCTATTTTCGCGATTAAAATTTCGGCCACAGGATGACTTTTCTCCAAAGTCGGCAGCTCGATTCAGCACAATGCAATGAAATATAAGGAACCCAGGGGGATATAATTACAAACATCATGCTGGTAGGTGTGAGAATGTAATTAATTAGTTGTGGGTATGCTTAAAGGCATACCCACAGGCACTGCTCGGAGTCCCTTTAAGGGCTCTGCCTCTGACACAGGAGACCAGGGTTCGAATCTCGGCTCTGCCTGTTCAGTAAGCCAGCACCTATTCAGTAGGAGACCTTAGGCAAGTCTTTCTAACACTGCTACTGCCTATAGGGCGCGTACTAGTGGCTGCAGCTCTGGCGCTTTGAGTCCGCCAGGAGAAAAGCACGATATAAATGTTATTTGTCTTGTCTTGTCAAATGATGCCGTGCGCTGCTGATTGTCTTCAGAGCCAGGCTCTCCTCCTAGGTCCCCCTCCTGCTACTGTGCACTCTGCCGCTGCCCACTCCTCCCTCCCTTCCCACAGAGAACCACAGCTGCAGCAAGAATGATAGCAACAGATGGCAAATGCTCACTCACCTATCCATGATCCAAGTGATAGAGATCCCGTCATCTGAAACCCATCTGTCTCTTCTACAGTGCAGCCGCTCGCTCTGAACTTCCTGATTCTCAGATCAGACAGGAAGTAGTAATAGTAGTAGTAACAGAGCGGCAGCACTCTAGAGGAGACAGATGGGCTCCGGATGACGGGACCTCTATTGCTTGGATCGCAATAGGTGAATGTGAGTCATCTGGTGCTGTCCTTCTCCCCCGCTGCGGCTGCCTTCTCTGCTGGACTATCGTATTCACTGGGATGGAGGCTGCATGGTGGCTGTCTAGTTTGGGAGGAAATCGGTTGTTCGGTGGTGGGGGTGGTTATGTAATTCTGTCTGGGGAACGGTTTCCGGTTTGGTGGTGTCCAGAGCTTTCTGCTATTGCCAGGCTGGAGATGCAGGGGGAAAGTGCAGCTGCTGTGATATCTGGCGCCCTCTTCACAGGGGTGCCCTAGTCCCTGAGTGCAAATGTCCCAGCCATTCATCTCTCACTCTGCATTTTCCCACTGCTATTCCCTGCATTGTGCACCCACAGAGGAAAGTGGGCTGTTGCCCATAGCAACCAGTAGCTCGGCTGCCCCGGTGTGTGCAGCATGTTGCTGTGCAGCTGCATCTTCTGATTCTATTACGACATGATGGGGGCCCAAATCAGTTACTTTGCTTAGGGCCCCATTTAGCCTTAATCCGGCTCTGCCTACCATAGTCATATGTCCATTGTAGTCTAAGGCCAGTTTTTAGGGGAAACCAATTAAAGTGGACCCAAACCAAACATTTTTTTTAATTCAAAATATTTAGTTGCACCACTCTGACGCACACAACGATAAATAAACACTCCTCCAAGCCTATGAACATTTCAGTGCATGCTTTTCGCCCATCTCTTTTCATAACTAGGGTTATACAGGTGGCAGCCATTACTTCTGAGCTTAGTAGGAGGTTTTAGATCATGGGTGTGTTTGTCATCAGCTACCCTCCCTCACAGGGGCGTCGTCTATGTGATATCTCACACAAGCTGAGATCACCTCCCCTGTGCCATTATCAGTAGCAGCCTGTGTTTTGTTTTTTATCTCCTCCACCAGTCTGCCGGATTCTGTCCTGGCAATATGAAAGGAAGGGTGGAGTTCCTCCAATAAATGTAAAATATTTTATATTTGTCATCATGCAGCTGAAAAAAGGCTGCTATTTATTATTATAATTTAGAAAATAGATTTTATTTCTGAAATCTTGTATTTTTAATTTGGGTTCACTTTAACTGATTTTTTTGAAGCGGATGTGGGAGGAAACCAGAGTGCCCAGAGGAAACCCACACAAACACAGGAAAAACATGCAGTACAGGTAGTGTCCTGGCTGGGATTCGAACATATACATATGCGTAATCACCCTAGTAACATATTGAGGCAAGGAGTATAATTATAAAGACATTTTATGTGTACAATATACATTTAATCTTGCTTTTAGAACGCCTAGGTGCTTAAATCCCCCAAAAATAAAAAATAGTGGTCATCTTAACAATTTGACATTAATATACGGTTGCAAGAGTAAAATTAAAAACGAAACATTTATTTTTCACATTATCCACCCTCGTCTCAGCCTGAAGGAAAAAGAAATCTTATATAAATCTGCCGGCGCTGATGCCGTAAACCCTAAGGTCACCATAAACAAAATATATAACCCAGAAAATGTTATTTCTGTATTGCATGCGGCTGAGATACAGTACTGTAAATTTGAACAGATTCAGCCAAGCGCGGGAGCAAATTGGCAGGTCATCCATCTTGCTCACTGTACACTGTCAGGGATGGCATGAATTCCCTACATGATTAACAAACTTCTTCTTAGGACTGTGTCCTTTAACCCACAGCAAGGTCGACACTATGGCTGCCCGGCTGATATAGTGCACGCAGCTTGCTGAAGTTTTACTCAAAATTTGTTTCCTGAATCAGCCTAAACAAAATCCTGCAGAGCGGCAAGATTAATTGCTACGCTATAGCAGTCCTACGCCACATAAAGCGTGCATGTGTTTTTCTAAGGTGCTTCCAGGGGAGAGGAAATGACAGATGAAAAGGATAGTGTAAACATTTGGAAAATGATTAAAGCCATGTATTGTCCTTGCCTGGCGAACATAAAAAAAAAGAAAAAAGTAAGTAACAAAAAAAACCCAGAAAACTGCTTGCGAGTAAAATTGGCTTCCAAATACATGCCAGGTTGTGATCTGATACAGAGTATGTAGGATCATGCAGAATGGTTTTATTTGTGTGATGCATTCAGATGGATTGTGTACCTTCCAGCTGCTATGTGTAATAGAAAGAAGCAGACCCAGACAAAAACAAATAAAATCACTGTGTGTGATCAGAATTCTGCTTGCGCCTAGCTTACCAGGACTGTGCAGTCTCCACATTAAAGGAAACCTTAAAGGACAACCGAGGTGACATGTGACATGAGATAGACATGTCTATGTACAATGTCAAGCACATAAATGACTATGCTGTGTTCCTTTTTTTCTTTCTCTGTCTGAAAGAATTAAACACCAGGTATGCAAGTGACAGTTTCTGTCCAGGTCAGGACTGGGTCGGACTATAGTGTAACCTTCAATGATAAGTATTTACAGCCATAAACCACTTTCCTGTCTGTAAATGGCTTCTGAGACCAGGAAAGAGATAAAAGATATTAATGCTTTATAGAGTTGAGCTCTGGCATAATTCAATGCATGTGTCATAGAGCAGAGACAAACAAACAGTAAAAACTAGATTGAAATCTAGTGACACACACTCTCTGACTGTGTAGGAGCTCCAGGACACAAAGAGAGAGTGAGTCACATTCCTCACTTGTTACATTGTGTTTACTTAAATGTATCTATCTAAACTTCGGATGCGTCTGCATTTCTCTCCATGGAACTTTAAAGCTTTGTGTGTAACCCTTCCAATGCTGGTCTAATAAAAAAAAATGCTGGTTGCATATAATATGCTGTAAATAATGTTTTAGAGCAAAGTTGAAATGCAGGGTTATATTCCGCTTTAAGGATAACAAATAAACAATCCTCCAGCTTAGGTTGACTCCACAATCATGACTGGTTCCTACCCAACACAAAATACCACTGCAATAAGCAGAGAATGGTGGACTATTCAATCTTTCTGCACAATTTAAAGAGAGTCTGAAGCGAGAATAAATCTCGCTTCAGACCTCATAAATAGCAGGGGCATGTGTGCCCCTGCTAAACCGCCGCTATCCCGCGGCTTAACGGGGGTCCCTTCACCCCCAAATCCCCTCTGTACAGCCGGGGAGCGCTTCCTGGTTGGGGCAGGGCTAACCGCCGCAGCCCTGCCCCACGCGCGTCTGTCAGCGCGTATCTCCACCTCTCCCCCGCCCCTCTCAGTCTTCCTTCACTGAGAGGGGCGAGGGAGAGGCAGCGATGCGCCGCTAATAGACGTGACTGGAGGCAGGGCTGCAGCCGTTAGCCCTGCCTCCAGGAGCGACCAAGTCTGCGACCAAGTGTTGCAGTGGGGGGTTTGGGGGTGAAGGGACCCCCGTTTAGCGGCACGATAGCGGCTTTTAGCTCTGAAGCGAGATTTATTCTCGCTTCAGAGTCTCTTTAAGTCATAACACCGAGCTGTAAAGGGTTTCAGCTGTAAGCATGCACTTATCCCTATGCATCGCCAGGCTTTACAGTCTGCCCCAACGCATGTGCTCAAGCCACATTTTTTCTATCAGCACACGTGTGCAGAAATGTGGAAACCTTTATTTATCAACCGGCGTGCATGCGTATTGTACAAATTCCTATAAGCCACTAAGCCACTGAGGACTTCCATTGGTTTTCACCAATGTGGATCCACAGTGGGAAATTAAAATACAAGAGCTTTCGGTCTACTGCCACAAACCAGAAGAAAACAGAAAACCATGGCTGAAAAAAAAAATGTGGAAAAATGGATGTTGCTTTGTGGCAGGCATCATCAACAAAATTTACCTTAAAGGTATGTAGCATGTTTTTACCCAACATTTTTTATAACCCTTTTATCCCCCCCATCTTTTTTTTTTTTTTTTTCTTTTTCTCACCTGGATAAGAAGGTTGGATATTTGGTGTGCCGCAACCCCCCTCACACACACATACACACTCAAGCTTGCACTCTATTCTATTACGGCCATGTCCTTTTTGGTTGGCAAATAACCCCTTGACATTTGACCTTAGGGGTCAAAAGGTGCATTAGTAGCATCCCTCTACATTAGCTCTTCTCAAAGGATGCTGGGGATACCTTCCTTCACACAATGGAACTGCAGACTGTCTTTCACTTCTTCAGGACTATATTTTGATAGCTGTTCAGCTACTACCTTCAGTTGGACCTAGAGCAGTGATGGCTAACCTTGGCACCCCAGCTGTGACAAAACTACAAATCCCATCATGCCTCTGCCTCCCCAAGTTATGCTTAGAGCTGTCAGAGTATTGCAATGCCTCATGGGACTTTTAGTTCTACCACAGCTGGAGTGCCAAGGTTCACCATCACTGACCTAGAGGATTACTGCCCTAACAAAATGATAATATCAGGGCTGCAAAAAAAAAAACCTCTGATAAGTTCTAACTTCCTAAGTGACAGGAAGTAAAAGAATTTCCCTCAGCATGAATATTGACAACATTAAAAACCAGAAAGGTTAAAGAATTCACTCTATAAAAAAAGCTTCTTCATTGCTCTCTTTTCTCCTGCTGTGTCATGATTAAGAGGTGAAGATCTCTATAATAAGGAACCAGGAAGAGCACTTTCTGGTTACCTACACTGGGATGGGGGCACTGTCAGGCTACCTATAACGACCGGGAGGGGGGGTACGCTCTGCCTACTTTTACTTACTCACCGGCTATCTGTCCTGGGGAGACTATCTGGCTATCTGTACTGGGAACACACTCTGGCTATCTAAACTGGGGGGTTACTATCTGGCTACCTAAACTGGGACTCTCTGGCTGCAGATACTGGTGTTCTGATTATTTCTGGGCAAAACATTGTACCTCTTCTATACCCCAAATTAATCAGAACCCTAAGGATGTTAAAGACCCTGTTCAGTTTCAAATTTTATTAAATGGCCGTTTCCCACCACCTCCCTTTAGTCAAATAAGTTAAGAAAGTTATTATAAAAAGCTTATGTATTGATCAAACAGCAGCATCCTAGGTCAAGTACCTATTCAGTAAGGAGTTCAAGGCAAGACTCCCTAACACTGCAGGGTGGCCTCTTGAGCGCGTCCCAGTGGCTGCAGCTCTTGAGCGCTTTGAGTCCGACAGGAGAAAAGCGCTATACAAATGTTCGGATTATTATTATATTATTATTATTATTCTAACGTCTTGGAGGTGAATGATTGACAGGCTCTCATTTGCAGACTCCAGAAACCTTGTCATGCAAAACATACGCCCCTCATCTGACTGCATGCTGCTCTCCTTTGATTCCTGTGGGAGAAGGCAAACACAGGCCAAGTCTCCCCACCTGCATCCTGACTGTGAGGTGTATTAAGCAGTAGTTTGGCCACGCCTCCTTTCCTCCCAGAAGTCATCACTCCTCCACTGGTCCCCAGGGAGAAGCAGTTTTCAAAGCAGTAATAGTAAAATAAAGATAAAAGTATTTAGGGACTATCATTTTTATTATTATTATTTACTTAAGTTACACAGCTAGAGGGAGGCAAAAATTTAATCAAATTTGAGACTGTACATTCTCGCACTTTATACATACTACAAAGGAAATAAATACACACAAATAAATTGTTCATTAATCAATTGCAAGAAAAAACCCACTACTTAATGTTCAGCGTGCAATCTCAGAACAATAAAAGCATAAAAAGTATAATAATTTTCCAAAGCAAACCTTCCCTTTATCAGATTCCCCATTTAAATTTCCAGACACGGCCCTCCATTCACAGTAATAATAACCTAAATTCCATTTAGTGTTTATTTGAGCAGTCAGGATAAAGTCATTTCTTATTATCTCCCCGCTGTGTAAAAAACAGCTTGAAGGTAGGAAGTCAGCAAGCATTTTCACCAAAAAGTAATTATTGTAAGTGACATTTTTACTGCTGGCGTGCCATAAGGCGTACTGTGCATTCAGAAGGACAAGTTGCTGAAATGAAATGGCAGGGTGCTCTGTGACATTTTGACAAGAACCCAAACATTATTTATCTGATGACTGGTCTGATACTCCTCTTTACAATATGACCACAGTAAGGACATACTAAAAACTGCCTGATTCTCCCAGGCACAGAGAAGGTACTAGACTACTGTGTAAGATGTAAAACATTTTATGAAGGTGGCAGTTTAGGTGGCATTCAATGTCACAGGTTTCAGGGATGGGTTTTAACACAGAAAACAAAAAAATGTAAATGTGTCGGTTTAGTGTATCTGTTAAAGTTACGATAATAGGAAATATCAAACTGTGTACATCACCATATGGCTGCATGATAGTCAGTCAGTATTTAAAGGGAACCTTAACTGAACGGGGGTAAAGAGTTTTACTTACCTGGGGCTATTACCAGCCCCCTGCAGCAGTCCTGTGCCCTCGGCGCCGCTCTGGAATCCTCTGGTCCCCCGCTGTCACTTAGTTTCGTTTTTGACGACTCACCAGTCGCCGGCCGCCATGCGTATTATTGGACGCATTCACCAATGCAATTAGCGCTATTGCGGACCGCAACGCGTACAAAAATACGCGTTGTCGCATATCTACGCGTGCGGAATGCGGCAACGCGTATTTTTGTACGTGTTGCGGACCGCAATAGCGCTAATTGCATTGGTGAATGCGTCCAATAATACGCATGGCGGCCGGCGACTGGTGAGTCGTCAAAAACGAAATTAAGTGACAGCGGGGGACCAGAGGATTCCAGAGCGGCGCCGAGGGCACAGGACTGCTGCAGGGGGCTGGTAATAGCCCCAGGTAAGTAAAACTCTTTACCCCCCGTTCAGTTAAGGTTCCCTTTAACTAGTTGACTACAGAGGGGTATTTCCCCTTAAGGACCAGAGCAACTTTCACCTTTAGGTGCTCCTCCCTTTCATTCACCAATAACTTAATCACTACGTATCACAATGAAACAATCTATATCTTGTTTTTTGTCGCCACCAATTAGGCTTTGTTTGGGTGGTACATTATGCTAAGAATTATTTTACTCTAAATGAATTTTAATGGGAATAATAAGAAAAAAAAATGCATTATTTTTCAGTTTTTGGCCATTATAGTGTTAAAAACGTTCTGTGGATAAAAGCCACACATTTTATTTTACCATTTGTCTCGGTTATTGCAACGGTTAAAATATTTCCCTAGTACAATGTATGGCACTGATATTTTATTTGGAAATAAAAAGGTGCATTTTTTCACCTTTGCATTCATCACTAATCAAAAGCTCATATTTTCAAAAATAACCATAATATACCCTCTTGACATACATATTAAAAAAAAGTTCAGAACCTGAGCTATCTTTTTTTTTTTAATACAATCTTTTTTTGGGGTAACTATGGGAGAATGTGGGAGGTAAGGGGTTAATTTAAATGTAAGTGTAGGTCTTTTTTTTATTTTTAAAAAGTATGTAGGTATAATTTGACTATTTGGCCACAAGATGTCCTCACGCATTACTTTCCTGTGCGTACTATTAGTACACTAACAAGAAGTAATGCATGGACTTGTTACTTTCGGCATTAAAATGACCGCAGGCATCTCATTGATACAGAGAATTAGATCAATGAATGGAAACTTCCCATTCATTCATATTCCCTCTACGATCGGCAGTGAGAGCGCATGGGAGTGCGTGTTAGCAATAGACAAATATCAACGTCCCTAGGATTTCAGATGAAGTTTCCCAAGGCATAGATATACAGGATTCTGTAAGTAGTTAAACTAGTCACCTTGTGTACTCTATAAAATGACATGCATTTTATTATTCATAAAATAAATAATCCATATTTATATCGTCTTTATGAAGTTCTCTACATATTATTTACTAATGCTGGAAGCAGGAGGCCACACTACAAGTCAATCAGTGTTTACTGCACTGAGCACTTTTGTTAATCTATGAACAGACTGGTGAAGGGGACCCGTTGCACAAATGAAGTGTCCTGAAATACTTTACATATACTGAATTCCAACTTAAAGGATCACTACTGCTAACATGTGTACAATTTAAAATATATGCATATTAGCTGTATGTTTTTGTGAGAGTAGAATTAACTACATATTTATTTGTTTCCTGTGTTGCTGTCACTTACAGTAGCTAGTAAATATCTGACAGATTGTGGACTAGCCCATCTTGTCCTGGGGGATTCTCAGTATTTTCTTTATTCTTTTCAAAAGCACTAACTGTACAGGACTTTTACAATGGTGCTAGAAAGCCAGTCTCCTCCTGTACACACTATTCTAGTGGTTGCGAGTGCCATACAGGGTGTGCTTTTGAAAATAAAGGTATTCCTGAGAATCCCTCATGAGAAAATGGAATAGTCCAAAATCTGTCAGATCGGTCTAATTTCTACTGTCTACTGTAAGTGACAAAAAAATTGAAAGAAAAAGTAAATTATAGTGCATACTCTGGGACAAGTATACAACTAATAAAAGTGCACTTAAAATGTTATACAGTTTCGAGATAGTGGTCCTTTCAGTTATTCTGTCAGCTCAAAATCGGCATTAATTGCATATCATTTTTTTTAATTCAAATTTTTATTCACTTTGCATACTTTCTGCACCAAGGAGAAACAATTTGGATCTCATTTTATCACTAAAAACTACAGCCCCTTCCATACGACCGATAACTGATTTATGGTTAATACCCAAAAATAAAGACATAAAATCATAATGGATAGACAGATAAACTGACTTGGGAGAGGTTGTATCTTATCCAGATAACCCAGAAAAGGCTTAAAGGTAAATATTTGCATAACAGCAGCCATTCGGTGGATTTGTAAACACAAGTTTGCCAATACTTGCGTACTCCAGTAAATTTTATGTAGTGTTCAATAACTTAGATGTTTACTTAACCATGCTTAAAGCAGAACTGAAGACCCCCCCCCCCCCCCCACAAAAAAAGTGTTTCACATACCTGGGGTCTGCCAGCCCCCTGCAGCAGACCTGTGCCCACGCCGTTTCAAAATGATCCTCCGTTCCAAGGCCATGTAGGCGCAGTGGACACCCACTGCGTGAAGTGAAAGTGATCCACGGCGAAGTAATGGAGGTTTGTTTTGAAACGGTGTGGGCACAGGTCGGCTGCAGGGGGCTGGCAGAAGCCCCAGGTAAGTGAAACTTTTTTTTTTTAAGGTAGTCTTCAGTTTCGCTTTAAGTCTGCATTAATAGATTATGTTGCCTCCTTATTGGTAAGGCAATTTATAATGTAAACTCAACTGACAATTACGTGAAACAATCTAAACAGAACTTTCCAGAACCGAAATGCCGAGGTGAGTACCCCCCAGGGGATCTTTTTAATGTTACAGAGTCTCTTTAAGGCCCATTCACACTGTGGCGATTAGCAGCAGTTTGCCGCTAATCGCTGTCAATCGCTAGCGCATTTTAAAGCGATAGTGCAATGTAATCTATATGGCAGTGATCTCAGTGTATTTCAGTCGCGATCGCTCAAAAATCGTGAAAATGTTCAGTGGAAAATACGCAATTATTGAGTAAAAACTGCTAACGTTTTGCAATGATCGTAAGTGTGAATGGGCCCCTAGTGGCTGGAGAGATGGATTCTGTGGCCCCACACACATTTTAAGAAATAACATAACATGAGGCAATTATGAGAAAAATATGCAAGCATAGCTGAAATTACAGCAACCATTCAGAAATGTGTGCAGCAATACATGTGCATTATACATTTTTTCACCATACTTATAATTGCATCCATAGATTATGTTCTTTATCAGTGGGGCAATTTATGGCGAAAACTCAAATGACCAGTGTCTGGAACAGAGTCTACATATAATGCATGTATAAATGTTACGTTAACTACTTTTAATAATGAGTACGAAGCAGAGGATCTGAATGTGTCTGAGGTTTTCGATGATCGATGGCTACTTAAATTCAAGAATGTATTATCTGCGTGAACAAAAGAGGCATTGTTATAAGGACATGGTGCGTGGCTCCGAGGTTCTATACTAAACGGAGGTTAATGGGTCAGAAATGGATTTTCCCAGGGCACCTAATCAAACACACAGAGCTTTGTGAGAGAACACAAATGGACATGCATACATGAATATTTTGCCCTTTTTTTACTTTCTCTGTTAGAAGGAACAGCTGGGGCTGACATAAACAGAAAGCCTAACCCACGGATGTCTGGCACTGCATTAAGCTTTCCAGAACCAAAGCTCTCTTACTGGCTGGAGGAATGGATTCTGTAGTCCCACACACACATTTACAATTGGATGAGTCTGAATGAAGTAATGATGAATAGTGCAAGTATTAAAAAAAGACATATCTCTGCTATCCGGGAACCCTGGCAAATGAATACAAACCATTTTCTCAGTCTATAGGTGGCCACACACCATCCAATTTTTTAACATTTTGTCTCAATTCATGGATTACAATCAATGGAGAGACACGCGCGCGCACACACACACGCATACACACGTTTGGGTGTATATATTAAGAAATTGACAATCTACCCTCCAACATTCAATTTTCATAAAAAATTGATCAGAAAAATCCAATACTACCGATCGACTTATATCATTTTATTGTATCGCGAGTGGCCACCTTATCATTAGTGCACCTCTTCACCATTTAACCTTTTGCCGTCCACGTAACGCTGATTGTTGTGAACGTGGAGGCAGCCCCAGGACCAGGGGTGGGGTTTTTGCAGGAGATCACTCCACTTCCATCTTCAGTCTCCCAGCGGCCACTAGGAGACTGTTAGACGCCGTCTATTTACTCTGTACAGCGCTGGGATCTACGGCAGCGCTATACTGGGGACAGCCGTACAGCGAGCTTTTAAAGCTGCAGTGGACTTAATTGTAAAAAATAGCCTAGTCACTAGGGGGGTTTTAAGACTGTGGTCCTTAAGTTGTTAAGTGGGCCATGAATCAAATGAAGGAAATATATACGGTAACCTATTGTAGGAGGCATGACAAGAGATTCGTATTAAAGTATAAGTGTACTCAGTGGTCTTCCTTAGCCCTTTATGTAAATATCATCTCCAAGCGCTGTGTGCAAAGCTCAGGTTGCTTCAGTGCAGGAGTATAGCAGCCAGAGGGCGCTCCATTGATCTATAACTGTGTGTGCCATGTCGGGGAATTAAAAGTCACAATATGATGTAGGAGTATTGGCTCAGCATGCAGGATATTGAAACAGTGTTACCCATCAAGATCAACTGAGCTCTCTCAGCTGGAAGGCCCTGGTATGGTTGTTACTGAATCTATTCACACATGTTATTTCCCCATACCAATACAGCCCCCCCCCCCTAACTAACCGAGCACGGTACAACCCAACCCTCCATAGTCATCTTTAGGGGGTCTTCTACCCAACCTTCTGTCTAGACAGCCATAAAGCCTTAATTGTCACTGTTCTTTCTCCCACAACCCCCCATCCCTGTAACCCCTGAGTCATTCCTACATTGCCTTCCTTTTAACCTTAAAGGGAACCAGAGAGGATGCAATATACATACCTGGGGCTTCCTCCAGCCCCATACGCACGGATCGCTCCCACGTCGCACTCCTCCGCTGCCTGCATCAGCCGCCACCGGGTCCCGTCATTGCCGCGAGTCGGCCGGCGGACGCGGCCAATTCTCCGCATCACAGGGTGCTCTCCCCATACAGATACGCATGTGGCTGTTAACTGCGCAGCCGCATGCGTACATGTATGGAGGGAGCCCCTGTGATGCGGACAATTGGCCGCGTCCGCCGGAAGTGACGGGTCCGGTATCGGCGGATCCAGGAAGCTGAGGATGGCGGCGTGGGAGCGATTCAGGCTTATGCGGCTGGAAGAAGCCCCCGGTATGTATAAAATCTGTTTTTTTTTCACCCCCCGTTCCTCTCTGGTTCCCTTTAAAGGGGCACTATGGCGAAAAATTGTGAAATTTAAAATATGTGCAAACCTAGACAAATAAGCAGTATTTTTTTCCAGAATAAAATGAGCCATACATTACTATACATAAATTACAGTAGGAAGTAGAAATCTGACAGAAGCCACAGGTTTTGGACTAAACCATCTCTTCATAAGGGATTCTCAGGGATTTATTTTCAAAAGCACTTAGTGAATGGCAGTTGCTCTGTCCAACTGCCAAAAACTGTAGCAAGTAGGGAGGCCGACCAGCATCATTGTTTAAATCCTTTTAGCGAATATCTTTATAAAGAATAAAAGCCTTGCTGAGAATCCCCCGTGAAGAGATGGACTAGCCCAAAACCTACTGTAAGTGACAGCAACATAGGAGAAAAGTAATTCATGGCTCATTTTACTCTGGAAAAAACATACTTTTTATTTGTCTATGTTTGCACATATTTAAAATTTTTCGCCATAGAGCCCCTTTAAGTTCTAGTGTCAGAATTCTGGAGGTAGCACTTAAGACCTGTTTATGCCTCAACTTATTTCAGTATTATTTATTGGCTTTATATAGCGCAAAAATATTACGCAGCGATTTCCAATAAATTAGGTTACAGACGATGAGAATAGGGGTAAAAGAGCATACAATACAGGCAATAGGAGTCTGCTACTTAGGAATTAGAAAACCTAATTGATTACTACAGATGGTCAGTGAAATACCAATGCTGCTGCACTTGATTGGTCCATTTCAAGCTAAATAATGGAACGTAAAACATGCATCAATTCAGAATAGCAGAATAGGCAGAGAGAGAGACAGAGAAAAAGAAAGTAAGAAAGAAAGAGAGAGAGGAGGAAAAGAAAGGAAGAGAGAGAAAAAGAGAGAGAGAGAGAGAGTAAGAGAGAGAGAGAGAGAGAGAGTAAGAGAGAGAGAGAGGAGATAGAGAGTGAGAGAGAGGAGAGAGAGAGAGAGAAAGAGAGAGAGAGAGAGAGAGAGGAGATAGAGAGTGAGAGAAAGGAAAGAAAACGAAAGAGAGAGGAAAGAAAGAAAGGAAGGAAAAGAAAAGAAAGAAAGGGAGGATTTTCTCGGTTTCTATAAAAAGGGGCTTTAAATTTCGTACTCATTTCTTTGCTCTTTTTTTGCCTTCAGCTGGGATATGTGAGGGTGCAGAAGAGAAAGGTGTCTAATGATTACCTACTATTTTTTTCTGGTTGGACTTGATGGATGAATGTCTTTTTTCAACCAACCAAACTAACTATGTAACATGTTGTCTGCACCACCACGTGTATGTATTTCACAATCACAAAAGTTTATTTTAAACATGTTTGAAGTGCCTACACGCTATATCATATTTTGTAGAACTATTGTTGGCCTTTTGTTTTTACATGGGATTCTCTCAAAGGGAAGGGTCCTGTATATCAGCTAGAAGATCCAAGCACTGAGTAGAGGTGGGCTGCTGGAAGTCATCAACCGTAGAACAATTGCCAATCTTTTAAAGAAATAAGGCCTTGCAAATACAAATAGCGTAGTGGTGGTCTAGCATGCATATTCCAAAAAAAGATATATTAGAGTACAGAGGATGGAAGCACCATCAAATTGTCACAAAAATCTTTTTGATACGGCCATGCTATGTGCCAGAAGCTCACTAGACCCAATCCATACTTGGGGCATTCCTCACTGGCTTTGTTGCCCATTTTACATAGTCTTCCTGGAGTGAGCTAGGACTGGTTAGATACCATATATAATATTGGATCAGTTTATTACTTGTTGCAGTGGAAACCATTTGAAGAAGTGAAAACAGTACCTTCTACTTGTCTTCTAGACATGGAACAGTTGTTAACCATTTTTTTTTCATTCCCTGCTCCAATGTCTCAATTTTTAGTTTTAATCAAATTTCAGTATATAATACTAAATAAGTATTTGGGCCTGAGTAAGCCTCGTAGTATCTCACTATGACCTAGGAGAAGGCTGCAGTAATGTTTCACTAACCATCAGACATTTTATAACTACACAATCCAGGTTGGCTGGATTTCTTATGATATTACCACTTGGGACGCTCTGTTAAGTCTGGGGATGCTTTATTAAAGGACACCTGAACTGAGAGGGATATAAAGGCGGTTATATTTATTAACTTTTAACAAATGCCAGTTGTCTGATAGTCCTGCTGACCTCATTGGTTGCAGTAGTGTCTGGCTCACACACCCGAAACAAGCATGTAGCTAATCCAGTCAGCACATGATCAGCATGCTTGTTCAGGGTCTATAAGTAGTCAGCTCAGGAAGTGCAGAGGTACTGTGTCTGCCTGTGAAACACGAGGTCATGGGTTTGACTCCCAGGTCAGGGAAAAAAATGTATTAGATATAAATAATCAGCAGGGCAGCCAGGCAATGCGCATTGTTTGAGGCCCCTTTAACACTAGCAGTGTAAACCTGTGTTGGGTTTCCCCATTTTGCCGCAAGAGCAATGAAAGCCTGAGGGCTCTTTCACATCAGACAACGCGTGCAGGAGCCGTTCTCCTGCACGCGTTGATAGCCTGCGGTGTGTCGTCGGGTATATGTGGTGCGACGCAATCAGCGGCGGTAGCTATTAATTGAACCCGGCGGAAAGCGCCGGCACGCCGACTCCAGGCGGATCGACGCTCCCGGGTGTGTCGGAACTGCAACGTACGGAAACGCAGCGTCGAGTGTGAAAGGTAAAATGAAAGTCTATGGACTTTCATTTTACCTTGGTTAACGCAAAGAACTGCAAATCTACTGCAACGCAAAAAATAGATGCAACACCGGCCTAAAAGGAAATAAATATGGCAGTTTCCCCTCAGTTCAGGCATCATTTAAGCAATTTATAAATATAGAGGTAAAATGTACTAAACCATACTGCAAGTTGGGCATTTCTTCCTAGTTTTGTGGTGCTCGGAGTGGCATCCTCAGCTTGTCTTGATCATTATTTCAGCACACAGTAAAATAACTGAAGGTCATTCTTTATTGTCTGGTGGTGGTTTAGTGCCCAGCCAGGTTTTCCAGTGTCCGCGGTATAAAATTCAGCTCGCAGAGAAACCTTTTGATAAGTTTTATAGCTGGTAATCAGGTGTTTAATCAATATATGTATAATATACGCAGCCCCATCTTTCAGTGCAACCTCTGCACTTTTATTCTTATTTACAAGCGCGCCGTAGAAGATGATGAATGTGGTGACAAGCATCTGTATTAAATGTCATTTGTCATTCTCTAGTCACCTTCCTTGCGCTGTCCAGCCCCTAGTAGCAAAAGCTAATGACCAAAACGCCTCCACACAGAATGCACTGTCTATTCAATTTACATTCAAGTCCAACTTCTAGATCAATGTGCTGACGGTAATGCAAGACTCAGATGTGGCAGCTCAGAGGGCCATTAGTGGGGCACGATACTCATGTACTGTCGTTTTCAAGATTATTGGCTGTATTTAGAACAAACTTTATACGAATATTATTTTAGAAAACTTTTTAAATGTCCACCTTTGCCTGGAAGGAAATTAGTTTCCAGATCTGTTAACAAGGCACTGCAGTGGCCTATACAGTACAATTTTGTTATAGTAAACCTCTGGCTATAGTAAACTCAGTTCCAACGTTCTGAACACACGCCTGCATGAATATACGTGACTAATCCTGATATTGTAAACTGATATAGTAAAATACTTTGCCAGGTCCATTGGAGTTTACTATAAAGGGATTCTACTTTAGTAGTAGACAGTAAAATATTCAAGATATCCACATTAATGGTAATTATCCTGGTCTCAGCATGTCACCCCCACAAGGGGTGAACAATTGGTCAAATACAGCTCTGAGTATCTGCTGAAGGCTTTGGGAGCCAGAGTGCCCAAAAGACGGACCGCTCCAAATTGTGCCTGCAAGCACACGCGCAGTATGGAGCCGCCCATCTTTGGAAGCACTCGGGCTCCCAAAGCCTTCTGTAGCCTCACGCGGTGACAGATTTGAATGGGGGTGAGAGCGCTGAAACGAGGAGACCGTGAGAGGACCTAGAAGGATCTATTAGATCCAGAGCCTTCCCTCTCCATAGGCAAGTATCTGATTTTTTATTTTAATCTCACTTCACATTTGCTATAAGTGTAAACTCTACAAGCCCCCTCATATTCCTGCTTTTTATCAATTATCAAAAGTCTGGAGGTTTGGACCAGGAGACACCGTCCAATTCTATGCTGGAGGCTCCATTATTTTTAATATTAACACTACAAAAACTAAAATGAATTTCATAAAAACAACAAAAAAATCCCTCTAAAACAAACACACATGCAACACTTTAAAAACACTAAATAGGTACGATACTTGAGAAACATTATAATCTGCTAATCTGACTGCTACCCACAGTTACTTCCATCAATGCAATCCTAGGAGAAAGCACAGCTACAGTTGCAAAGAACAATATTATAGCCACCATGAATGAAGAATGGCTCAGAAATGGTAAGGGGTGCATAAGACCCAAGCTCTCTTTTTCATTTGTATCACAAAAATACAAGGAGAAGCCAACTGGTTGGCCGAGAACTTCCACGTGTTTAAAGAGAATCTGTACTCTAATATTCTTACAGTAAAAAAGCACACCATTCTATTCATTATGTTCTCCTGGGCCCCTATTTGCTGTTTCTGCCACTCCCTGCTGCAATCCTGGCTTGTAATTGCCAGTTTTAGGCAGTGTTTACAAACAAAAAACATGGCTGCTAACCAGCATGTGATAGGTGGAGAGAAGCTCAGTCTGTGACTCATACAGAGCCTGGAGGGGGCGTGGAGAGGGTGTGTATAACTTCTACCTCTCACAGCAGAGCAGCACATTCCTGCCTGAGCTGACAAAGCTGACAAAGGAAAGAAGATTAGATTATATAGCAGAGATAATACAGCCACTGTGAAACTAGGAAGGATTGCAGTAAGACAGACCACATTAGAACAGGTATAGGAACTTATAGGATAGAAGAAATAAGGCTGACATTTTTGTTACAGATTCTCTTTAATTTCCATGTTTTTGAAATAATATGATATATCAGATCAGCGGCTGGTAATATCACAATATCGATATTTTAACAATCGGCATCACTTGACGCCCAATTCCACATACATAATATGCTCTTGCCCCTTCCCCCCATGCATCACTGAGAGTGTGGGCTGACCCTATTGTCCTCCTACTAAACCCATCAGCTTTGTGCTGCTCCTTTGTACGCCCTCCTGTCAGGCCCCCCTCCCCATACCAAAGTAACAGAACACTTGACTAGCCTGTATAGAACTCAGCCCCAAACTGTGGCCCAAGGGGTCCAGTCCTGCTCCGTGCAGGCGACAGTAGTTGTGCACCTTTACGCCCTGTGCGTCTGAAGCATTAGACACGAGGAAGATAAACAGTTAGCCAAATAGGTTACTTCTCCAGCAGCCATGGATCAATACCACAAATTGTCCACTTGAACCCTTTGTACGGTGGTGCTATGCAGCAGACCTAATGCCTTTATTAGGAAAGGCCAGCAGTGACAAATTATATCTGGCTTCTTCCCGTGTTCTGACATCACCTTTTTCTCTCTCTTTCTTTTTTTTTTTTTTTTTATAAACGGAGATCAATTGTGCATAATGAATAAAACAAATCTCCGCTGAGTGCGAGGTGAAACACCGAGACTAAATGGCACTTCTACTCAATGCCGCCGTAATATAGCGATTATTAAGGGACATTATTTTATACAATCCTACAATATCCATACTGCTTCTTTCAATTTCAGATAAAATTGTTGAGAAAGAGTGCATAATGTAGGACAGTCAGTAAAAGTAATTTATCATGTTCTCGCCTCACTGCTCACGTTATCAGCGAACTCATTTTCTGCATTCATCATGCAATCAGCCTATTATTTGCATATTAATCAGCCAGTGGACCATGAAGGGACCGCATCCCAGCCAAATGCTGCACTATCTCAGGAGAAACACTCAGTAATTATCATACATCAGTGTTATGATGTGGTAATTGATTAGAACATCTTTTCGCTGCCCCCAGGGAGTCCCACTTTGAATGCTGCTTAAGGCGTTTGCAATAGATTATATTTTATTATTATATTATTTTTTTTCAGATCTTCAGCCATTTCGGAGAGTTTTATAAAGCGGGTTTCCGTGAATGATATTACTCATCTCACGTTTTAAATAATCATTTCTCTCCATATTCATCTCCAGCTGGGCTCCAAGTGTTAGAAGTGAATATCAGGCACTTCAGTGTGATTACTTGGATTTGTGATGTATTAGGCGTTATCACAGTACACAGCAAAACACTGCAGCAGCATTAAATCTGACGACATTACACAATATATTATTATTATTATAGACAGGAGCACCTCCTCCTTCCTGGGCCTGGTGCAGAGGCGACAACAGTATGGGAATAGTGGAAGGATGTCACAATATTCCACTATACTTTACTACTACTCTGTATACAACAGACTGGACAGAAAACTGACTGGGGAATACCGATCTTTTTACCGCCATTCAATATTTTTTCTGATATATGTTTGAGTAACCAAATGATCAGACATTGATCAATATTTTTACTAGATTTGCATCAGATGCAATGCGTTTTACAAAACTAACATCGAATCTAAAGTGATATAATGTGTAAACCCTCATATATACGTGGGAGGACCATCACCTGGCAGGGATCGGAGGACCGCGGACTGTACAGTCATGTAATTAGCCTGGAGGTTAGCGACCCATCTGTAGCTAAGGAGGGAGGGTGATGCGCTGCTGCGCCCGAGAGCAGCTTCTGGCGGGCGGGGTGAGTGAGAGAACAAAGTGCTTGGGGATCATGGATTAGTTGGGGGATGCAGTACACATTCTCGATCCTTTATTTAGCATATCTGAGTGTTTACGGTTTAATCAATCCTAAACAGTGTATCACTTGAAATAACAGTCAGGACTCCACTCAGCCTCCTGGTGATATATTATGCAGATACCAAGGCCAGACAGCTGTCACGCCGGAAAAGGGGAGGCAGTTAGAAGTAGAGTCCATAATTGGAGTCGAGGAGTCAGAGCAATTTTGGGTACCTGGAGGTTAATGTTTCATAGACTGAGGAGTCGGAGTTGGATGATTTTTGTACCGACTCCACAGCCCTGGTAGCAGAGGTAAGGAAGTTATCTAGCTACTGCCAAATAAATACACATACTCACTACAGGTTCACTTTACGATTCTTCTCAATCAGCCAAAAGTTCAGGATTTAAATTCCCTATCTATTTTAACAGGATAATTCACAGTAGTGTTCAAGGCAGCAGAAGCCTGGACGTGCGCTTCAAAGAGATTCCCGTTGCTTTTTCAATGCATCAGAGCAATTGGCTACCGTTCAGAATACCACAGAACTCTGTAAGAGCGCCTGGCAAATGGTTGAGACCCCCTTAAGTGAAAAATGTTTTAAGTGTTTGAATACCCACTCTATGGCCAGAGTTCCGGCTTTCTGTGAATGTGTTGAGTGCAGATGGTTAAAGTGTACCCGAGACAAACCTTGGGTATAAAAACACATACTTACCTAAGAAGAGGAAAGCCTGTGGATTCCCTCGCTGTCGTCCAGTGCCCCATTGCCAAGCCCCCCCCCCCCCCCCCCTCAAGAATTTTGAGTAGGGCTTGTTGGAATGAACATCACTGTGCAATAAGCCAGACCTGCCAGTGCATGGTCGGCTCCGTGCTTCCGGTGCAGGCCCATCTGTGCTCGTGCCAAAGGAGGAGCATGGCCCAATGTTCTAGAGGGTCCCCGGCAGCACCGGAGGTCTGGAGGACACCATGAGAAACCTCTGGAGGATCGAGAGGCTTCCCTCTCCTTAGGAAAGAGAACTGTCCACTCCTGCTTTTTTCCTTAAAATACAAGTCCTAGCAGAATAAGCATGGCTATCATTGCTTGTGTATGGCAAATAGTTAAAAAAAAACAACCTTTAAATGAAATATAATGCTTTAAAAGATTGAATACACACTTTATGGCCAGTGCTCCCTTAATGTTTAACAAGATGCCGCAAACACCTAGACATGCCATAGAGCGTTCTTCCAGGAAAACAGTGGTGACATTTTCTTGGCATTTAACATGAACGCCATTGTAAAAAGGCCTTAGGATACTACTGCGCCTAAAGTAAAATGGAGGACCATTCCTGTAAATGTTATTGTACAGACTTTGTACTGTAGACTTTGTAAGCTTAATAAGCTTTCTTTCCTTATCGTATATTATCAATTTATAGATCTAATCTCGTATTCCGGTTATTGGAATTATAACAACACTGCATTGGCTGGCACTCCATGCTTCAGTAATTCTGTACTAGTGATTCACTTCTTGGCCGCAGTGACAATAGGTCTTCTTTCGCTATATCTGTGGTGTGCATGTAACAAATCGCCAGCATGTTAATTAAGCTGTATGTAGCCAGATGTTCCCTTTTTTGCCTTATAAAAGCACTTTTGAGGAGTAAAAGGGGTCAAACAATGCCTCTGTTATACTGTATGTCCTGGTTCTGTGGTCTGGAATATGTGGAGAGATTGCACTATTGTTCAGTTTCCTAAAACCAAAACAGGACATTTCAGGCCGTGTAAATGGACCTCTATGAGATGTAGAGAACTGACCGTTCACCGAAATAAAAGACCCCAGCTCCAATTGAGATGCATAACACTTAAAGGGAACCTAAACTGAGAAGGATATGGATTTTTCCTTTTAAAATAATACCAGTTGCCCGATTCTCCTGCTGATCCTTCCTCTCTACTACTATCAGCCACAGTCCCTGAACAAGCATACAGGTCAAGTGCTCTGACTGAAGTCAGACTGGATTAGCTGCATGCTTGTTTCAGGTGTGTGATTCAGCCACTACTGCAGCCAAAGAGATCAGCAGGACTGACAAGCAACTGGTATTGTTTAATAGGAAACATCCATATCCCTCTCAGTTTAGGTTCCCTTTAAAGGACTCCTGAGGTGAAAAAAGAAAGCAATTTTTAATTACCTGGGGCTTCTTCCAGCCTCACAAATTTTTGACACAACGCAAATTAATGGACGATACCAAATCAGACAAGGTGCGGTTTATCAAGCCAAACACATTTCTCCTTTCTCAGTCCTAAACACTGGCATGGGTTTGACACTAGAGAACTGGAGTTCAACACTTAAAGGTCTAATCGGATTGGCTGGTAGGAAATGTGCTTTGCACAGGTTACCTACAGACAGATGAACACTGCTCTATCCATTACTAGGGTAATCAAAGCTAATTGCAACAGTCTTCCCGCTTTCTCTCATCTCCTCCCTCCCAGGACCAGATTTACCTTTATTCCCGCCTCCCAAACCTTCTTCTGCTACCCACCCCACTTCAATGTGCAGCCCACTTCTATCTATGGCTTTGCACCTGCAGCTTCCCTCTACTGTTCAGCTCCTCATGATTGGTACAGCAACCCCCTCATCCATTCTCATCCCCAATGTACAACAGCCCCTTTTTTCAATATGCAGCCCCTACTTTCTTAGACAGCAGTTCCCCTTTTCCATGTGGAGCCTTTCATTTTGTAGCATAGCTGTGGTCTACATGGCTTTCCAGAAATCCAGGATTGCTCCCTACTTTCCAGGCATGAACAGACATAAAAAGTGACCCAAGCAGCAGACAGACTGCACATGCATGTACAATTACCATCTAGGGTCTGTATGCAGGATGATGAAGTAATGAAGGAGCTGGTTAAAACAACAGGAGATAACAACAGCTGAAAAGACCCACAAAAAATAAAATAATAAAAAAAAACCTATAAATTGAAGTTTAATAATTGGCTTAAAGTGGAGTTACATTTAAAAGATTGCTCTTTATTAACCATACAGTTATCCTATCTAAATGTCACTTTCCTCCAGCATAAAGAACAGCAGGGCTGGGGGCTGCCATTGTAATGGATGTATTATATTAAATACATTCAGAAAACTTTACAGCGAGGATCCTGAATCCTGAAAAAACAAAACAAACAAAAAAAAACCCAATCTGCTCTGTTTGCTCTTCTGTTTCATTTGGAATTCGTTATGAAATGACAATCAGGGAAGCTGTGAGACAGTCACATGTAATTGATAGCCTTCTGAGCAAAATGAAAAACAATCTATTAACGTTTTCAGTAAGTATAACAAATAATTATTTATGTTTGTTCTTAAGATGTGGTTGACCTACTGGAGTAACAGGAATATTTTGACTGTAGTTCCATTTAAACGCCAAAGAAAACACAGACTGACAGCTTAAATTCTGTGTTTTATTAGCGGCAGTGCCAAATCTTATTAGCGTCAGTGAAAGATCAGGCAGCAATATTGGTCTAAGGCCACATACACACATCAGACCATAGTCTTTGGAAAATGAAAGATCACAGACCAATTTTACCCCCTTCCATGTAGTATGAGAGCCATACCTACACAGTCTATTCTATGGAGCTGAACTCCCCATCAGACAGAAATCTTTGCAAGATGCTGCACACAAAGATGCTGTAGACATTCAAAAGATCAGTATCTGCAAAAGATCTGTTCCTGCACAAAATCCGTTCCTGCAAAATGCATTCATAGTCTATGAGATCTGCAGATCCTCATACACACCTTGTTTAACAGACATTCATCTGCAGATCAGATCCACCAGGATGGATTTTCAGATCTGCAGATGATTGTCTGATCTGCAGATAAATGTCAGTTAAACAAGGTGTGTATGATGATCTGCAGATCTCAGACTATGAATGCAATTTGCAGGAATGGATCTTTGGCAGGAACAGATCTTTTGCAGATACTGATCTTTTGTGTCTGTACAGCATCTTTGTGTGCAGCATCTTGCAAAGATTTCTGTCTGATGGGGAGTTCAGCTCCATAGAAAAGATTGTGAAGGTATGGCTCTCATACTACATGGAAGGGTGGTAAGATTGGTCTGTGATCTTTCATTTTCCAAAGACTATGGTCTGATGTGTGTATGAGCCTTAAGGCACCTTAGTTTATACAATATTAATCAATGAACATAACTTGACCAAAAGACACTTGCATATTATTAACTCTACAATCATTGTCATCTATTAAAAAAAAAAAAAAAAGAGGTCAAAACCTGCTTAAAGTGTAACTGTATTGAACATAATGTATTAATAAAGTTTTTTTCTTTTTTTTACGATAGTCATTTATAAATTATTTAGTCAGTGTTTTCCCCTGGTAAAATCTTTCCTCACACGCATTTACATTCTGATATTTATCACAGGTGGCAACATCTTTAGTCCTGTCAGGGCATCTCTGCAGAATGTTTGTTTCTGAGAGTTCTATGTACAGAGGGAAATACTGCTTGCTTGGCTGTTATTTCCCACAATGCAACAAGGTTAACAGAGAGATAATTGATTGGGCCATGGTCCTGTTATCAAACAATACAATATCAGCCATACAGACATCGCTGATGATCTATTTGAAAAAAAGTAAACATTTCTCGAGGGACAGGGGGTCAGCTACAGATTGGGAGGAGGATCAATCATGGTTTTAAGAGTTTAAACCTCATTTTTCAGACTAAGAACATTCAGTACCCACTCAGGCATACAATACCCATCTACTATGAGGTATCCAGCTATTCACATTCTTATTTATCATAGTAACAGCAATGTGAGTGATACAGTTGGGGTGACTCGAGGTCTGCGAGTATCAAGTATACTGGGCCTTGTGAATGCAAGCAGAGTCACAGCTCTCTGTATACATGAGCCCCAGCAATATCCCCAATGCTGAAGTGTGAAGTCCTGTGCGATTTAAATATGTTCCCATAAATACATCTCCTTTATAATTACAAATTCACACTCATCCTGAAAAGTGTCAACTATGAATAAACAATGACTAACATGTCTGTTTTTATTACTCAGTCATGAGTTTCTTTCCATGAAGACTCCTTATAAAGAACTATGGCTGAAACCACAGACAAGGCACAGCACATATAATGTAAATTAAGTCTTCCTCAGAACACATTATTGTTCATATTCATCGGTTCAAACTCCATCAGTCAGGAATGAGCCATATTTCATCTAAGGAGAGACAGGAATCTTATTCTTTCACCTGTAAGTGGAAATATTTGCACTGCAGGTAAAATTGTGAGGAAGTAAAATCAGAGTTCGGGTGCATCTTCTGCTTCCCCAAACATATTTTTCCTTACAAAAACATTCTTCCTGCACTTCTATAATAAGGTCAATAAGGTTGATGTACTAAACTGCAGTAATATTGCTGTGCACAGGCAGCGCAAGGCAATATTACTGTTACTACCAGCAGTGTGTACTGTGAGTTACGTTACTAGCACGGCACACTGTACTCTTGTAGCCCGACCGTTGCTACAGCAACACACATTACTGACGATCGTTGCTATTAGCGTTAGGGCCCTTTCACTGTGGCGCGTTGGGTTGGCCTGGTTTTGCTGTAGGCCAACGCTACGCCAATTAAAGTCTATGGGGCCTTTCATACTGACACGGTGCGTCGCGATGTGACGTTTTCGCCACAACCGTGACGCAAGCGCACACCGACGTTAACAGGCGACTTGCGCGGCACACCGGAAATCATGTAAGTCTATGGTGACGTGTCCATTTAAAAAAAGTCTTGCATTAGCGTTGAGGCACGCATGAACGGATTTTACCAATACACTTCCGCGCAATTCCTTTCTTTGCCGACAGGAAGTGAGCGCTAGAGATGCGGAATTGGTGCATTTTTTCATCAAACAAATACTCACACCAATGATTTCCAGTTTCTACTACATGCGACATTCACATCCAGAGAAAAAGCTGACAACCATGTGACTATTTTAGGACGTAGCATGCAGAAAAATAGCGTCTGATGCGATTTTCACATTTCCACATACACGGTAGTAAGAATAGGATTTCCTTCTTTGTAAAATGTGTACAAATAAATGTAATTGTGCAATGCGCATGCTAATTCGCATACATGCCTATGCTATTGCATATTCACACTTTGCATCCGAAAAAATCACATGCGATTGCATGCATCTAACGGAAATGTAGCCTTATAGTCAATCTGCTTAGCACTTTTCTCTAGTGCGGCAACATTGATAAATCTCCCCTCGGGTACATAATCCAGAATATCCTCTTTTTTTACTGACCTCCACTATAAAACAGCACTGTTAACATTCATCAAATAAAGTAAAAGTTTGGTCAAGTTAGTTTAACAACCTTTATAATGTAATTCTATCTGCAAACTCCTCTGTCCTCTATGGCTCCTCCTAAGGGACTGGGAAGATTAATTGCCGTGTGATATAATTAACAAAAATGACTTTTGTTTGTGTTCCACATTATTTTAAGCGGATCTAAACATACTGCGGACATTTAAGTCACTTATGGAGAAGCCATTATTCAAGGTTTGCTTTGGTTGGGGGTGAAAAAACAAGCCTTAATTAGCAGTTGTCTTTTGTTGTTGTACGAGTTTCTATTCCTATGGGTCCGTCTTCTGCTAAGCAGCATGAGGTTAGACATGATGGATGATGGCTCAGAATATAGACGAACAAAGAAGAAAGACTCAGTCCCTCGGGATCACCCACAGCTGTAACTTCAAATGCAGTTTTCCACCTCCACTTTAATAATGAGAGGACACTAACCAAAATAAAGTACTCTTTGTGCGCACCTCCTTCCTGCGCAACATGTACAGCAGCGGCCTACGGTGAACAGGTGTAAAAGGAACGTAGAGCTGCTCGGGTCCGCCAGTAAAAACTGAGACCGCAGATCAATAGATCACAGTCAGATCAGTTTTTTATCAAGTCCTGTCCATCAATCTCGCCAGTGTCATGGCGACACAGTGCTTGGCTGTAACATTTACAAATTATCATCACAGACTCTCACAAAGCTAGTATGTCACAGTTACACATCTAAAGGGACCCACAGACATAAGACAGTGGTCAGGCGTTAAGGCAGGGCAGCAGGAAAAAAATCCATCTTCCTTCTTGTATTGTATTGCATGGTGTATATGGAGTACTTAAAGTGAACCCGAGGTGAGAGGGATATGGAGGCTGCCATATTTATTTCCTTTTAAGCAATACCAGTTGTTTGGCTATCCCACTGATCCTCTGCCTCTAATACTTTCAGCCATAGACCCTGAACAAGCATGTAGCAGATGCAGAACTGGCAAGGTTAGCTGAATGCTTGTTTTTGTTGTACTTCGGAAAGTACTGCAGTCAAATAGATCAGTAGGACTGCCAAGCCACTAGTTTTGTTTAAAAGGAAATAAATATGGCAGCCTCCATACACTTCTCACCTCGGGTTTACTTTAACATGACTGCTGGCATTCCCTTACTTGCTTACCCAAAGCTACAAGGGGCTTTTGAAGCTGAAAAAATACTCAGCTTTACTCCATTTGGAGCAGTGGTTTAAATTAAAGTGGACCTGATCTCAGAACTTCCTCTCTGCTCTAAAAGAAAAAGCAACAGCATAATAACCTTTAAAGAAAAAAATTTCTTTGTTACAGCTGATACAAATACTGCAATAAATCTGCAGTTTTACTACTTCCTGCTTTCATGGAAGGAGACATGGGTTTAACATCCTGTGTTTACAAATTAGCTGCTCTGCCAAGGCAGCCAGCTGACACAGGTGAGAGAGCAAATTACACTGGTGATTAGTCACAGATGAGGAGTATTTAGGCTAAACTCTCTAAATACATACAGTGTGCATTTCTCTGTTTTCCTTCTGTCCTGTGCAAGAGTTCAGGTCCACTTTAATTATTTTACTCTTTTTTTTGTGCCTCCTATACTTATGTCCCAAAAAGCAAACGTCCATTGGAAACGTATCTCTACCGACGGTAACCAAATCCCACCCACCCCATTCTGCAATTCAAACCAGCATCTAGTGTACTGGTTAAGGACTCTGATACAAGAGGCCTGGGTTTAAATCTTGGCTCTTCCTGTTCAGTAAGCTGCACCTATTCAGTAGGAGATTTCGCGCAAGACTCCCTAACACTGCTACTGCCTACTGAGTGTGGCCTAGTGGCTGCCTTACAAGCGCTTCGAGTCTGACAGGAGAAAAACGCTATACAAATACTGGAATTATTATCTCTGAGTTTATAATGTTGCACAGCATAATATATTGTTTGTCTCCTCTTTGTAAGACATTGGTCCTCACTTGTAATGTTTTTAATACCGCGTTATTAGCAATTTCCGTCTCCTTCAGTCCTTGGTGTTGTCTGAAGCCTGAGAAAACTCCAAGAGCTGTGCAGGAATGATGAGTCTAAGAAGCACAGTATGCCCAGTATGCTGTCCAAGGTTACCCAAATATGGCAGCCCCATAATTAATGTCTACAGACTGAATGCAATTCATCCTGTGCGCCATGCAGTGGCATTAGTAACTGTTATGTATTTACATTAAGTAAAAATGAGACATTAGCTACAGATAGTGATTCCGTTTTATGTAATTATAACGCGAGGTCCGCTTTAATGAGAAGCTGCAGTCATCAAACAGCAATGTACCGACTCTTTATACTGCTGCTAGTCAGCAGGATGCAAAAAGCAAACTAAAGTGGAAAAATAAATAAAATGGCTGCAATAATTCACGGCTTTCACACTTTTATTTAGCTCATGGTAAATGTGACTTCAAGTCTTCGGGTGCCTATTATTGATAGCTCTGAATGAGCCATATTACGGCTAGCCTTGCTGCTGCCAGCAGAGTTATTAGGCTGGCAGCCCTGTGGGGCACTAGCAATGCTGTCTGCCAGCATGGTAAAAAAGTGGATAAAATACAATTGGCACCAGGGCCAGAAGCAGCTAGAGGCCTGATGGCAGTAAATATGCCCTGGAAAGTACTCGCATCTTTCTGCCCGCACAATGGAGCTCCTTGTAACCAGCATTTTCCATAGAATGAGGACACTTGAAATTATTTCAGTGTTTCCAGGCCAAGCTCTGTATACATTTACAGTGGCAAGAAAGTTGCCAAGATGCATCACTTTACATACAGTCAGTCTATGGAATAGGAAAACTTTCAGAAATCTGAAACACCTCCACTTTTTAAAAGTAAACCAGAGGAGAAAATAAACTGATCAGCTAAACAATTGTATTCATCCTCCTACTCCTAAAAAAATGACTTTTTTTAAAGATATCCCATGGTTTTACAAAGTAGATTGAATTGTTGTCTCTGCTCAAAGGCAGTCTATTGAGAGTTCCACAGTTAAAATACATGAACTATTGACTTTTTTTTAAATCTCCCCCTACTCTCGGAAGTTGTATTCTGTCAGGAAAACTTTTATGGCTGTAATTACCTTATCAGTGATGTTTACTATATTCCCAACAAGACAGAAGCTGCCACTTCTATGCCTAGAAATTAACTCTTTCAGGCAGCAACATAAAACAAGTAAAACAGCTTGGTTATTAATATGTTTTGTACTGTACACTTGTTTATCTTATGACACATATCACCTCAAGTACACTTTTAAGGGACAACAAATATGGTACTCTATTTCATGCAGCACACATCCTTCCATGGAAACGTATATGTGTTTGCAAATGGTGTAAATATTTAACCTTTGCAGATCAAAAACCATCTAGACCGAAATAACTCTTTGGTTACTTAAAGCGGAATATAACCCTGCATTTCATCTTTGCTCTAAAACATTATTTACAGTATATTATATGCAACCAGCATTTTTTTTTTTTACTAGACCAGCATTGGAAGGGTTACACAGGGCTTTAAAGTCCCTGGAGATTTCTGCAGACGCATCCGAACTTAAGTTAGATACTTTTTGTTTACATAGATGTATCTAAGTGTTTATTGTGACTCATCTCTCTCACTGAGAAGGAGTTGGAGGACAGCCAAAGAGTGTGTAACATTTCTAAATATATACATATAACTAAATAGAATGTAACTATCTGAACGTCTGCACGGAACATAAAACCTCTGTGTTTACCCCTTCCAATGCTGGTCTAGTAAAAAAAAAATGCTTTTTGCATATAATATGCTGTAAATAATGTTTTAGAGCAAAGTTGAAATGCAGGGTTATATTCCGCTTTAATAGTAAGTTTCTATCTCCTGAGCTAAACAGGTAGATCATAAAGGATTTATTAGAGTAGCAATAGGGGATGAAGAGGTTGCAATCATATTGGGGACCCTTGATAAGAGGGACCCCCTAGAACTGCTTCCGCTGCTGTATTAGCTTTGCACTGGTGCTGGTCTGGCAGTGGTTATCTCTATATGCGCTATGTATTGTGGTAATCATATCAAACTATTCTCCTCCCTCGCTTACACTTCTCTGATGCTGTGACTGTTCTTGCCAGGTTCTGGTCCGCAAAAACCTGCAGTGGGGCCAAAAGCTCCTTAGCTACAGCACTGGTGGTGAATTTCCTGCTTCTGCTCAAATTTGGTCCTGGTTTAGGGAGTCTTTGGAATCTGTGGGGGGGAGGGGGAGAAAGGGGGACTTCAGATCAGTTCTTTAAAGTTCAGGCTGGATTTTGTGAATGGGAAGAGGTGTAATCACTTTATCTGGCTAAGTCCCATAAACAGCGCTGCTTCCCAGAAGGCAGTGGGTTCTGCTTCGTGGTGGCTGCCAATGATCTGGGGTGAGTTAGGCCCCAGGATATGTGTAACATTGTGAGCTGACTGAATTAGTAGCAGAGAGAGCCATTAGACCACCAGCAGATGGCAGAGCTCTGGAGCTGGCAGATGTCCAGGACTGATGAAGGGTTACGTGATAAAGACCATGTAGATAACCCAAGATGAAGGATTGGCGCACACGAGCAGAATATGCATTATTGTAGGTTTTCTCCAATGAAACCCCATCCAGAAGTTTATTTTGGGAATTCTTTATTACTGTATGTTAAAACACTATTTGAGTGATGTACAGTCTCTATGCCAAGCTACCAACGGTCCCTTTTTTGTAAGGACAGCCCCTTTATGGAAACCTATTATATCTGTCCCTCTTTCTTTCTCATTTGTCCCTCTTTCAGGACTGATGTACAGTTGTATGTAAATATATGTCTTTCTCTCCTGAAAAAATGTTTTAACGTCACTCTAAACTTTATTCTCATTCTTTTAATGAATATATTTCTTACTTTTAAATGTTATGATGAATTAAAAGTAATGATAATAGATAGGACTAGCATGTTTTAAAGATAACATATTTTGCTTTTGAATTCTTTGCAATATGCGTGACCTGGGAAGTGGCTGGGTGTGGCTGGGGCGTGTCTTAAAGTTCTCTTTCTTAACTCAAAAAGTTGGGCGTTATATTATGCATTGATTCTGATTTTCTACTAAGCTAAATCTCGTACTGTGTACTGAATAGTTTTCCATACTGTATTTTTAGTAGAGCTAGTGGGATTGACTTTTGAGTTAAGCTTGTGGAGCAATGTGATCAACATTCGGTTCTGACATTGAGGGTAATGAACTCAAAACTGCTGTCCACACTAAATGGAGGTTGTTCTGTGTTTTTACTGAGACCAGTGACTAACATATAAACTCTAGGTGGATTGTCTGATTTAGTCACAAATAAAATATGAAAAGATATATGGGGTCGATTTACTAAGAGTGGAAAACTAGAGAGCATACATGATCCAACAGACCTGTCATGGAGCTTTAAAATAAACACTGGGAGGTGGAGACAGTTAAAATGTAATGTACTCGCGATAGTGGTCCTTTAAAGTAAATATGAAGCTACACTCTTTTGTTTCCTTGGTCCAGCGCTGTCAATGCAAGTGCCTCAGAAGGCGGGTGCATCCGTACTGCACATGCACGAGCCCAGACTTGCACATGTACAGTACAGACATGCTCGTCTTTGGAAGAACTTGGGAAACCTTAACTCAGAGTCCAAAAGAGGTATTGGACCAGCTGGTCAAAGACTTCAACGGGGGGACATCGGTGGACCGAGGCACATAGAGGGGACCGGGAAGGCTCTATGGGATGCAGAGCATTCCCTCTCCATAGCGGAGTATCAAACTATTTTTTCAGTGTTGCTTCGATTTACTTTAATCCAGACATATCTTTACTCCTTTACTGTCTTTTTTGTCTTCTGACTTTTGATAAAAAAAAAATCTTTTACAATGAAATCCAAGCAATAAAACAAAATACTATGCATTCTCAATAAGATGCCAGGAAACAGTATGTTGCCATTGAGTCTTATTAAGTGAAAATCCAGTATAGCATTTTGTACTCTGCAACAAAAAATTGTCTAAAGAATTGAAATTGTAAACATCACAAATGATTTCACCCAATACAACCAATTGTCAGAAGTACATGTTATGTACATTTCATCTTATTTGTTATAGAGTACCTGAACTTGGACATCCTTCGATTACAGGGTCCTGCTGTGTTGCTGCAGATTGCAGGGCTATAAATGGAAAGAAAAGGTAAATCAGCAAAGGATGTGGCAAAGACATCAGCCCGTAAGAATCTTTATACATCAGCGCTTTCTTTGCCACAGGGCACTAGAACACATGGAATACGGAGCCCGCCAACAGCTGAACAAATCGCACCTTCCACACAACTAAATGAGTACAAGACCTCAGCAGCAAAGTGTCCCCCTGTCATTCTTGTCTGATAGAATTATCCAAGGTCATGTTCTGACTATATCACTGCCTGCTGCCAAAGAACAGTAAAATTGGAAAAACAGGTAGTGTATGGCACAGCTCACGCACTGTTTATATTTATAGTACCTTGTCCTTGTTGCTGTCCTTGCGACTGCAAGACGCTTTGCCCAAGCTCCCCGTTCAGCCAGAGCTGCATTCTAATGAACGGTTCTCGGCCTTTCTGGGTTAGTTTGCTCCAGGGTTTCGGCCTGGATAGCATGTCGCTGACGCTGCCCTGTGACAAGCCCAACACCTGCAAATTCAATACAGAGTTCAGTCAGACATATTAATCTTTACTTCAAACACAGAGAAGAAAAAAAAAAGAATTCTGAGTCAACTATTTTATTTCAACAATTTTTTTTTTTTACCTGACAGGACGCAAGATTGCTACAATGTACTATATTGTGACCATACATTGTGTTTGATCTATATGCACCAGCAATTTAGTACTGCACACCTTATTTGTACAGCATCCCTGACAAAGCCTCCTTCAAGAGGTGAAACATGTAGGGCGTCTTATTTAGGTTTTAAGATTACAGGTTCACATTGATATTTATATATCAGTCAATCAGTAGCTGGAAGAGAGGAGAGGAGACGGAGATCCAACAGCACAGGTACTGGCCACACAACAGCAGATTTTGTATCTCCTACCCAACTAACTATTGTACTACTATTGTTTGTGTAGTCCTTATTTAATTTAAAATTTTAATTTTTCTGTATATAACTTTTGTACTACATTGCGCAAAATGTCCCCCCTCAACCAGAATCAGATACAATGTACTTCAAAACCAATATTGAATAATAGGGCAATGAGATGTTTTTAGCACTACAAGATTGCACTCACTTTATTTGTACTATGCTTTTGAACTTTGTTTACATGATATCACCTGATGAAGAGGTGAAACTTGTAGAGTTTGTAGTACTTGTCCAACTACTGCAGAGGGGAACTCTATAGGAGTGGTTTGCCTTTATCAGCTGCGCAAGGAATTCCTTCACCATAAGTTAACTTTCTTTCGCTGCACCACTTGTTATGTGACTGCAAAACACCAGTAACTGTTTGTTCATGAGCATTAACAGGAAACCCTCTCAATTCCTCCAACTCATAAGTGAGGAGTGTGATATTACTACCTTGTAAAGAGATAGGACAAATGCTTAAATAAAGAAGGTGACTATTTAGAGAAATAATCAGAAGATACCGTTTATATAATATAAAATACTGTAAATAAAATGTTTACTTAATTGAAAACGGTTGTTACTTGCCGTACAACCGTTGTATGTGTGTGTATATGTACATGTTAGCGGAAGGGACTGCAATGGCAGAACAACCCTGCATAATCACTACTCAGCAGATTTGCTCGATCAAGTCTTTGTGCGATCAGTCAAAACATTGCCCTCCAGTGTTTATCTCACTAGGGAGGTCGAACTTAAGTCCTCAAGGGCCGAGGTCCTCTCACATTTTTGGCGCAGCTCAAATGAATTGATGGGACTAAATCAGGAAAGGCGTGGTTCATCAATTAGAGCACATTTCCTCGATTTCTCAGTCCATCCTAAACACTGGCATGGATACGGCCCCTTGAGGACTGAAGTTGGACATCTGTGCAGCAGGGTGATAACTGTATACAACAGTATACAACAGAGTCCTGGTTATCAACTAACCGGCAGTCTCAAACAACCAGTACAAATCGCCGGCAGTACTCACAGTGGTGAAGGCTAACGTCATAGGCTGTTTCTGGGCTGCGCTATGCTTAAAGATTGGGTTCCATGGCTCCCCCCAAGGTTAATATTCTTTCATTTACTGTATTTTAACATTTAACACAGAGTGCACGGTATGTAAATAGACTGGGGCATATTACTTTATTAGCTAGACCCATTTGTAACATTGACTCTCAAGCAACAATAAAGCACACTTATTCAGCATCAGCCAATCCCTGTTGGTGCTGGAAAACCGAATCTCTACTGTATATATATGCTCATTACCAAATGTTTTAACAGATTTAATAAAAATAAAGTTTTAGGGTCATTCGCTTTTCGGAAATATAATGTAACTACTGAAAAATACAGAAATAATACAGAAATAATGCAGCGGTGCAGAGGATAGTGGAATGTGGAGAGAAGGATACATACGTTGTAAGGCCTTGTGCACATTATATCCGTTTTTGAAAAAATGTAAGCGCAGGCGATTCTCTATGAGATAGTTCATATCAGAGCGGTTTGTTTGCGATCCGCTTTGAAAAGCGGTGCTTGAGCCATTTTTGAGGCAATTTGCTTCAATGGAGGGTACAGGAAAAACGCAAACTGCTAACAAAATCGCTTTGGTAAGCGATTGCGTGAACATTTTTTTTTTCTAAAAATACATTGTATTATTTCCGGATTTTTTCCAGATAAAACGAAGGAAGTGCTCTGCAAAAGCGCTTACAAAATGAGCGAACACGCAGAAAATCGCTTAAAAAAATGCGGGAAAAAAAGCCCTCCGCGGATGGACCCACGAGCCGAACGCAATGTGAACAAGGCCTAAAAGTCTACTCTCTGATGAAGTCATATGTCATGCCTCTATGTGTGGAGATGCACTGAGATTTGATGCTGTATGTAGATCCGATTTGCGGTTTAGGCCTAGCTGGTAGCAGATTACATGCCTTGCAATGCAAACTGATCTGCAATTAGTCTTGTGTTGGCAAACACAGCAGAGCTAGGCGAGGTTCATACTAGATGCCATATTGACATTACGGCACATTTGACTGCAATGTTCTTGCTTCAGCAGTTTTACATGGTAAGTTCTCATAGGGTAAACTACTTTGGTGCTTTACAGGGTGGCCAATAAACAGACGAAAGCTGCAGTATGTGACATCCACCTGGCATGATATAGTTTAAATGTCAAGCCTGAATGTCAGTGTAAATGCCATCATCAAACTCCATTTCTTCTTTTCATCAGTGTTACCTTGTTGCTCTTCCAGGGAAATGAATGATAAGGAAATGCAGGTGAGTTCGCCAGTGTGAACAGGGCCGGCGCTACCATATGGGCAAAGGGGGCTATTGCCCAGCAGGGGCCCCCCAAGTGTCTGCCACCACCCCACTAAACTATCTCCCACACACCCCCACGCAGCGTTACGGAGGCAGTGGTAACAGGCACACACTCGCCTCCTCCGAGTCCTGGCATTGCAGGTCCATTTGGCTGCTCTTTAGTGTTGCTGCTCTGCACTTCCTGCTTCTCTGTTTGGGCTCTAGTGTCCATTTTAAGAGGCAGGAAGTGCAGAGCAGCAACACTACAGAGTCGACAGACCGGGAGAGAGCTCAGGAGAGACCCAGTTTATGAAATGGAGTCTGCAGGAAGAGTGGTAAGGCTGCTTACTATGCAGGCTCAGTATCATTGTTGATTTATTTGATCTACTACTTAAAGACTGTAAAGTTCTAAAGACTAAAGTTTCATACACCTTTTAGATTTTTAGTAGTAGCAGTAGAAACCTTACGTGTGGACAGATGTTGCCTTACATTGTCCGATTACTAAAAGTTTCATGCACCTTTTAGATTTATAGTAGTAGTAGAAACCTTAAAGGGAATCTAAACAGAAAAAAAAAATGAGTTTCACTTACCTGGGGCTTCTACCAGCCCCATGCAGCCATCCTGTGCCCTCATGGCTCTTCCAGTCCCCCGCTGCCAGCTAATTTTACGCATTGCATTCATAACGCGTAAATATGTATGTGTTAATGTCCACGATAGGTTCCTGCACCAGCAGGAATGCTTAAAAAGGTATGCATGGCCGCCGGCCGACTCCCAGTCAGCAAAAATAAAATTAGCTGGCAGCGGGGGACCGGAAGAGCTATGAATGACTGCGAGGGCACAGGATGGCTGCATGGGGCTGGTAGAAGCCCCAGGTAAGTGAAACATTTTTTTTTTCGGTTTAGGTTGCCTTTAAGTGTGTACAGATGTTGCATTACATTGTCCGATTACTAAAAGTTTCGTACACCTTTTAGATTTATAGTAGTAGTAGTAGTAGTAGAAACCTTAAGTGTGTACAGCCGTTTCCTTACATTGTCAGATTACCACTCTCAATGCTTCTGCTCCCTGCATGAACTTTAAAAGAAGTCCCCAGAGCAGGGTACCGCTCAGGGGCATAACTACACAACCACAGTGGTCTGTTGGCTGGGCCCCCCTTAACCTGCCTCATGAAGGCAGGCTGGGAGCTAAGAGGCCTGGTCCTGTACAGAATTTATGCAGAGCAGGCAGCGCAGCAAAGCATTATACATACACACCTCCTCCACTTCCTGTTCAACTTGCAAGTGCCATGCAGACAGCCAATGACCATGAGGGGACTGAAGCTGCATGGTGATTGGTAGGCTGCACTGCACTTGCAAAATGAACAGAAAGTGGAAGAGATGTGTATCATGGTGGGAGCAGGTGTGCACAGCCCTTCACTGCACAGCTGCTTTGCATTTATTAGGTATAGGACCCTCCCCAAGACCCACCCAGTTGTCGGGCTATAGTTTCACAGGTGGTGCAACTAGTGTGGCCTCTCTCCTCCCCACTCTATAGAATACAATATACTGCTCAGCTGGGAGCCAAGCAAGGTGTCTGTATAGTAATCATTCCAGAACTGCCACCCAAAACCATATCTTAAAGTGGATCCGAGATAAACTTTTACTCATTGCATAATTGTGTTCCTTTCATATAGTTTATTGAGAATTCCTCAAGCCAAATACTTTGTTTTGTTTGAATACTCTGATTCCCTATAAACTAAACAAGCCTTGCCCACAGCTCCTTTTGTGCCTTGGCACTGTAGCAAGGGCTTATATGAGCTCAGTCTGTGCAGGAGGAGGAGTAGGTTACTAGCCATTGAATTCAGAGGCAGAGGGGAGGAGGAGAGGGGGCTGGTGTAATGGTTAAGGGCTCTGCCTCTGACACAGGAGACCTGGGTTCGAATCTCAGCTCTGCCTGTTCAGTAAGCCAGCACCTATTCAGTAGGAGACCTTGGGCAAGTCTCCCTAACACTGCTACTGCCTATAGAGCGCGTCCTAGTGGCTGCAGCTCTGGCGCTTTGAGTCCGCCAGGAGAAACTTGCAATATAAATGTTCTGTGTTTCGGTGTTTGTTGGAATTTACACACAGGCAAGCTGATAGCTTCTCCAGCCCACAGCCTGTGACAATGTGACAAACAGAACATAGCTGCCCTCATTGTATCACAGGAATAAATAATCATAAACTTTTGAAGCTGTTTGCAGCTAGATATGCTGTGTAAACTATCTAAACTTTAGATAAGATATATAGACAAGTCACTTGTTATAGTTAGTTTTTCATCTCGGACCGCTTTAAGAAAGTTTTAATCAAAACCAATTGCTAATGTGTACGTAATTTTAGTCAAATATAGTGTAGGTCGGTGTGTGAGCGCACGCACAATCTCCAGACCTTCTAGCAGACTTAAGGTGCACCCTCTAATGTGGACAATGGGCCATAATGAGAACATACACCCAGAATCAACACACTACTAACTTACAAAATAAGAATAGCATTTTCCTTTTAGAGAATCCTAGAACATGAGGTCACAGCCACATGTGTACAGCGACATTCACAGACATTGTTATCTAGAATTCTACAAAGCTTACAAATGTATTTCTTAACAGAAAGCATCTTTCAGCGATTTTTCAGACTGGCTGTGCTGCACTGTGCCAACCCTAACATTTATTTATCATATCTGTGTCAAGTACACGTTTTGACAGTCCAGGAACAACATGTACCTTCTGCCAACATGGGCCGCGAGTGGCTGCACTGTATGATTTATTAAGCTACGTGCAAATCAAGACAAATCTAGCAAAGACTGTGTCAAGAACTGCTTAGAAGTAAAGAGCCTATGCCAACATTTTCTTTGGAAAGCTTAACAGGTAATAAGTAGAACTTTGTAAACGAGAAGGTAGGTTAAAATTATACATATGGTTACCTTTTCACCGAATATCCTTTGGCAGATTCCATTTTTTGCAAGCTTCTCTTTTACTTGACGGGTTAGCTCGATGGTGTCCACTTCCTGGTACATGTAGACCTCGTACTGTTCTGGAGTTAGTGGAGGGACAGAGGGTTTGGCTGGCTTGGCTATAGACACAGCTGGAGATGAAGGCAACGGACTGTTCTGAGGTGTCTCGCTTCGACTAGCTCCTGTCATGCTTATTTCCGAGCCCTGGGAATATGGAGATTCAGCATTAGGCCACTCTTTCCAGTAATCTGAGGAAGATGAGGGCCCTTGTCTTTCCGACCTGTTCTGAGTGAGGACTTTTTCCTTTGTGCAGTTGGTCTCCTCAACTTTTATGTCTTCAGAGGAAGCTGTGGTCCTCCTATCATGTGGAACGGTGTTCCACCAATGGTCTTTCCATACAGAACCTCGTCCTAGCTCATTTTTCACATGCCTTAGCATGCCCTGTGTAGAATCTGTCATGCTATGGAGATCTAGCAATGATGTGTCTTGTGGTTCTTTTTTTACACTAGAGAGGTTCTGTAATGTAGAAATGCCGGAGTCCACAACCGGTGTGTGTTTTTTCAGTGACATGGATAAAGGAGAGTAACTGGACACTGAAGTGACTGCAGTGGTAGAGATAAGTTTGGGAGAAATAATGGCAAGATCAGCTTGGGATAAAGATGCCGTTTTTAAGGCAGGTTCAAAAGCAGCCTGCTGGGCTTCCATCTCTCGTCTGGCTTGTTGCAGAATAGACCGAATAGTGTCGTCAGAGTTACCACTGCTGGATGCTGAAGGGGGCTGAGCCGGCTCAGCTGTAACAACAAAAGTAGTCAAAATAAGATACAAAAATGTAACTAGAGCGGTTATAATAGAAAAACATTAATGCACCAGAATATAGGAACCTCATTAGCATTGTGTTTACTCAGTTGCATCAGTCATTTTAAGAGCACTTTTCCGCTACTGACATTTTCGAACCAATCCCGATCATAAGCGGATTGCAAACCGCTAGGAACAAACAAATCTAATAGAAACTGCAGCGAGCGTTTCCATTAGTGCGATCTGCTTGTGGGCAATTTTTTCCCAAATGCAAATGTCGCCCTGTAGCTTTCTGTCTGTGATCAAGTTTCTACACTTTGCATAGGAGCGCAGGAAAATTGCATAGTAACCGCACGACTATGCGGTTTTCCTTGTGATTAAGCAATGTCCTGCGTTTTTTCCCCACCGCAAATGGAAAATGCACCATAATCATACCATACACCCAAAGGATCATGCGGTGGTGTAAATTGGAAAGAAGCATGATCACAGCGCCATTGTGCTGCCTAGTGGAAAAGAGCCCTAAAAAGATGTTATTACTGGAACACAGCGAGGAGGTGTGCAGGACCAGCTCTTAATTCACAATAAAGATTGACTGGTGCCCTTTCTCATATCCTTCCAAACTACTTCCTGAGGGTGATGATGGGATGGGAGGAGTTTAAATAGTACACAGAATGCTATGGAGTCTAACCAAGTTGCATGTTATATTCACAGAGGAAGGCAGGATTGCAATCCCGGTTAGCCGGGTAATAAAAATAAGTGGTACAGGAGACAGATGCCGAAGTGTTCTGACTTAAGAACGGATTCAGGTTAAAGAGAACCAGAGACGTTGGGAAAAAGACTGTATACATACCTGGGGCTTCCTTCAGCCCCATAAGCCTGGATCGCTCCCACGCCGCCATCCTCCGCTGCCTCTCTCCGCCGGTACCGGGTCCCGTACATTCGGCCAGTCGACGCAAGCGCAGTGCGTCACTGCCGGTGGATGCGGCCAATTTTCCGCATGCACAGGGGCTCCCTCCATATCCATACGCATGCGCCTCCATACTACGCAGGCGCATGCGTAAGGATATGGAGGGAGCCCCTGTACATGCGGAAAATTGGCCCGCGTCCGCCGGAAGTGACGGGACCCGGTAGCGGCGATCGAAGCAGCGGAGGACGGCAGCGTGGGAGCGATCCAGGCTTATGGGGCTGGAGGAAGCCCCAGGTATGTATAAAAGCTTTTTCATTAGCTTCGTCTTTGGTTCCCTTTAAGAACATAAGAACAAACTCACAGTCCATATCTCGTACGTTAACCGAGGACTACCTGTGTCTCTCACACTATTCAAAATAAAAAAAAGGATTTTGGGTTAGAGTTATTTCTAATACGAGGGGGGAGGTGGACACTTACCAGTCTTTAGCACCTGCAGCTCTCTTTTGGCTTGCTCTAAAATAGACTTAATGGCGTCATCTGAGCCCGTCTCTGAGGTTCTGATCCGTGTGGTAATGTTTCCTAGAATAGTAATACAAGCAAGACAAATCATTAGGTTACAGATACAATATTAAACGCTCTGAAACATAACAAGCAGCCATTGACTTAATATATAACTATATAAAGCACCATAAAGCACTCCAAATGCCAAACAAGACTTGCACTTGTGATTGGACTGCTTCATGACTAATCTGACCAATTATTTATTCTGATACCTACTGGCCTACCCAGGGTCAAGACTTGGTACCAAATACATGATTTAAAGGTAAGAGGATGTGAACTCTCAGTTATTGCAAACTTCATTGCAGACATAGGGAAAGGCATAGGAGTCCATCACTTCCTGTTTGTTTTTTACTATGATTATACACATCACATTTTTTTAGCCCACGTGCAAAACTCTAAAAAGCTGTTGGTTAAGGTTAGCCGTGGGGTGTGGTTAAGGTGTGCGAATGGGATCATTTATGGGAAACCAAAAAAAAAATTGCAGAGACTTCACCATGTCTTTGCATTCTAGATATGTGCCTCAAGAGATGGCATGCAATTTCCTTCTGTTTTATGCAGGCAGTACTATACTATTCATGTCTTTTAGGAGGGGATTTCTAAGATCTTATTTTTTTTTTAGCTACAAGTGCCATCATGCACTATGGGCTTGATTCACAAAGCCGTGCTGTTTAGCACGGGTGTGATAAACAGTTAGCACGTGAAGTGCCGTTCACTGACTTTTGCGATCGTGGACTTTTGCGCATGCAAATTGCCACGATTCATGCGAATCACTGCAATTTGCATGCGCAAAAGTCCAAGATTGCGCGAATCTCTGCACTTTGCGCACGCAAAAGTCCACAAACGGCGCTTCACGTGCTAACTGTTTAGCACACCCGTGCTAAACAGCACGGCTTTGTGAATCAAGCCCATAGTGCATGATGGCACTTGTAGCTAAACAAATCACAAACAAATTCATTTGTGAGATTTGATACATTCCTGATTTTAAAAGTATACATTTACAAGGTACTAAATACTATGCTGCAATATTTGTTTTAAACAATACCAGTTGTCTGGCATCCTTAACTTTTTCTCCTTAGTTTACTCCTAGGTGATATTTTTGCAACTTGTCAATAAAACACCCTTTTAAAATCCTAAAAATATTTTTTACAGTACTTTTTCCCCAATTGCTGTACTTTTCCAATTGCAAAGCACTGAAAAGTTATTTTAATAAAAAAAATTGAAACGTATCTCTTAAGAGAAAACTCAAGAAGAAAAGTGAATTGCATATGGGCCCTGATCTGCTTGCTTGTTCAGGATCCATGGGTAAAATATTAGAATCAGTTGATCAGTAGGAAAGCCAGGCAATGTACACTGCTTAAAAGTAAATTAATATGTCAGCCTCCATATCCCTCTCTTCCCGGGTTCCCTTTAAGCCATACATGTCAAACTCCGGCCCGTGGGCCAAATCTTGCCCTCAGAGCTATCCAATTTGGCCCTCAAGTGGTTTCCCCACTTTGCATTGTTTGGCCCACTCTACACCACCAGGGAAGCTGCATTGGAGGTGAAGCGCTAGCACACCAGGGAAGCCATATGGGGGAGATATGGGGAAAACACTAAACAACCGTATAGGGGAGGAAGGAGGGCCACCTGGGAACTTTATAAGGAAGCAAGGTGGCCAGTAGACATTAAGGTTGGCCCGCTATTAGGTTCCCAGTGTATAATTTTGGCCCACTTTGTATTTGAGTTTGACACCCCTACTTTAGGCCCTGAACAGTCTCTCGCAAAAAGAAAACAAAAAAACATCTTCGTCTCCCCATGACTAAAGTATCAAAGGACAAGCTGGATACAGAACCCACTACCAGCCTCAGCACTCAACAAGTAAAAATAATTATTTCAATTTGGGTGGAGAAGGGATGGATTCAGTCTCCTGTTCCCCACCTTCTAAACTGAGTACATAATGAAAGCCGGTTGCCAAGAGCAATGCAGATGACTTCCCTTCCTGGACTAGTTAAAGAGGAACTGTAACCAAGGATTGGACGTCATCCCAATCAGTCGCTGATACCCCCTTTTCCCCAAGAAATCTTTACATTTTCTCGAATAGATGATCAAGAGGATCTGTATGGCTGACAATGTGGTGAAAACTCTCCCACAGTGTGATGTCAGGACGTAGGTCCTGAGTTTCCTGTCTGTAAACCTTGTTGCATTATGGGGAATAACAGCTGTTTCCAACTGTCAAGCAACCAGTATCTCCCTCTGTGCACATACATAGATCTATAAAAAAACAACATTGTAGCGTATCGCATTGTTAGGGGTGTGGTTATAGATAATGGCAAAGGGTGCAGTCTATTTTTTTCCATGTTTTCCAGCCAGCAGTAAAGATGATTACAGACTGATTATGGATGAAACAATATGAACAAATTACATGGGAATATCAATCATTTCTTGATCTCTCTTCCATTTTTTTACTTCTCACTTTGCAATGTATTGATTTGTTTTTTTCCCGTTTGCTTAAGTTCCTCTTTAACTTTGCTCCCTGCAAATAGCCAAGTCGGATCTGTTGCTGCTGCTGCATAATATGTAACATCCTAATAATTTTACTGATTAATAAAACCCCAGGAATGCACGCTGCTATAATTTTCATAAGGAGCTGTCAATCAGGTGGAGTCGATTAGGAAGCTAAGTGCTCTGTGTCTCTCCCAACTGAAGTTTGCTGGAAACAGGATATTGAACAAATCAACAAATGCAGCATATTTGGCCAGACTGCAAAACATGTTTGCCAAGTTTCGATCAAGTAAAAACTATTTTTAGAAATGACTGGTCTAAACTCGGCTGGAAATGCTAATGAGCTGTAATAGCATATCTTCTTGGCAAGAGCGTGCCAAGGTAGAACACTGATCAGGAGGTATGTACATACGGGAGCACCGGGTCAGCGCCTTGCGGAACGTGGCAGAGAATGGTTTGGATCACAGTTACAGCGGCTGGAAGGAGAGCAGAGCCTTACTGGGAAACTGTCCCGGAAAGGAGGGATCTGAAGACTGACAAACTACGAGCTGCAGAAACATTGATCCTGACTAGGAGCGCTCAGAGATAAAATGTAACGACACAGGCATCAAGCAGGAAAATGAGAAGCCTGCTTTTTGCTTATTCTATCAAAACTCCAAATTCAGCTTTAGATGGTTAATAGTTTGCCAAAACATACAAAATACATCTAACAAGAGGGTTTTTGTTGGGGGATCTTAGCAGCCAGCAATGGGGATATTTATTAGCATTCTCACGTCTGTGTGAGCAAATTAATGATGTTTCAGGCTAGATTCACAGTGGGACGTTGCGTTTTGATGCCACGTTAAAGTCGCACCACAAGCTTACAACGAAACGCGCCCAAAAAGTGGCAACGCAGCGTTACCGTCGCATACAACAGATACAGTAAAAAATACAGGCAATGAAAAGTATGCATCCAAGTCATTACTGAGCATGTGCAAACAGTCCAACGCAGCTAATAACGTGTATAACGCACTGCATGCAGTACTTTTACTTAACGTGCAGCGTTAGTCACTAACGTAACGTGTGCACTGTGAATGGGGCATTGATTTTTCATTGCAGTGAGTTATTCTGCGTTAAATGCTGTTTTAACGTGCGACTTTAACGTTCCACTGTGAACTTAGCCTCAGTGTACAGCTTCATATAGAGGCATTCGCGTCTTGATGTCGCATCATTTTGGCTCTTAAAGTGGGACTATTCTCCCAAAACTAAATTTCTGTAACTACTCTAAGTTACATAAAAGAACATTTGAAAGCAATCCCGTACATTTTCTGTGTATAAAGATGTATACTTTCACTGCAGTGAGCAGTTCAAATTAGCTAATTTCTAGCTAATGGCAAATGTAATCATTGCTGGCTGAAGGTCTCTGAGGCATGTGCCTTTACTCTGCCCTGCTCCTTTTCTGCTGAAGGGACTCAACTGTTGCCAGAGCGCGGTGTCTGTTCAGCAGAGGTAGGTAGGAGGTGGAGGGAAGAGTGGGCAGAATCAAAACAGAAACAAAGAGTGTCTTCTACCTTTGCCTATGAGACAGAGATAAGCTACCTCAAACGGTTCTCTGCAGTGAAAGTATGTTTTTGCACACAGGGAATGTCTGGGATTGCTTTCAAATGTTCTTTTATGTTACTAAAAGTAGATACTGAAATTTTTCTTTTCGGTGTTTATCACTAACATCCTTGGCGGTAATCCCGACTCGGGATTGGGGTGAAAAAAAGAAGCTGTTAGCGGTGATCCCAAGTCTGGTTCGGGGTAGCCGCCGAAAGGTATATGCAAAGTGCTTTGCACAGGGGAGTTTGTAACTCACCTCCCCCAGGATCTGGACGCTCGTAACCAGTCTGCACCATCATGATGACAGATGGCTATCTCACCATAAAGGAAGAGCACCACCCAGAGTACAGGAGGAAGAAATGCAGCACTGGATCACGGGGAGATAAGTAATGTGCAGGGCTGCAGGAAATCTCTCTGCAGTATGATTTATTTTCCTACTTTTAGGGTCTAAAAGCTCATTAAAAAATTGTTCCGCTTTAAGATCCTAAAATCTAGAAAGAATAATACCGCCAGCAAGGTTAAGGCTGGTGTCTATACAGGCCACCTCTTCCATCAAAACATGGGCGATAAGCAACTGGCTATGGCAGACATTCTCAGCCTATTGCTTAGTTCCTGGATGTTGTGGGAAGCCTCCTGCTTTTCTCCTTCCTCCTCCTCTCCACAGGAAAATTGGGTATTTTTAACAAACGTCAGTAAAACTGTCATTCACAATGAGTGCACAGCAATTATATCAGTACTACCTAGGTAATACATATCAAGCTAATTGTGCAATGTGCGCTAACCCATTGTTGGTAGTACTAGTAAAATTGCTGTGCGCTCTCTGCACATGGCAGTCTTAGGGTGACTCTGTGGAGTTTGCCCCGCTATTTCTGATCCCCGACAATTGGCAAATCATTAGTGCAGTATCCCCCATGGGAGGATTCTCACCCCAGCGGTTTTAATCACAAAAGTTCTGCAGTCAGCGCTTTTTGGAGAGGTCGTGGTGTGAAACAGCGATTTGCTGAAAACACCTCAATGCAGCTCACTGTACATGCATGAACTGTCACTGGCTGCCAGTGGAGGAGGAGGATGATCTGCCACACCAACCCTAACATGTGAAATCTGCACCCAACATTGTTGGTGTAAAGCCTTGGTTTGGGTGCCCATAAGCAAAGTTCTTGGCGGGCAACTGTATCACAAATTCCATTATATAGTGTAGCTAAACTGGATGATAGAAAGTGAGCACTGGTTATTAGTTAGGCCAGGCTTTCTCAACCAGGGTTCCCTGGAACCCCAGGATTCCTTGAGTACTCTGCGGGGGTTCCTTGGCATTTTCCCCCATCTTGGTGGTGGGGAAGTATGACAGAGCACATAACAATAGGGGGCATTGTAAAAAGAAGCATACTAATAAAAAGCACTAGAATAAGGAGACACTGTAATAAGAGGTAGTAACCACACCTACTTTTAGGGCCCGTTCACACTTAGAACCGCAGAACGCTGTTGATTACCGCTGGCGTTTTGCGGGAGTGATTTTCCCGCGTATAGCGCCGAATAATCACTGGACACCGCGGCGGTTTTGGAGCGATCGCTATTAGCGTGCTGTGCACGCTAATCACGATCGCTAATCGCGGAACGCTCGTCGCCGGCAAACCGCTGCATGCAGTGCGGTTGCGGTTATCGCTAACCGCAACCGCAGCAGTGAGAACACTGCCACTCGCTACAATGTGTAGCGGTTCTTGCAGAACCGCTAACGGGTTGCCGTGAGCAGGAATCGTGCGATTCCCGCTCAGGTGAGAACGGGTCCTAAGACCATGACTCCAGCAAAATAAATGAAGGGGTTCCTTGAGATCCAAAAATGATTTGCAGGGTTCCTTCAGGGTAAAAAGGTTGAGAACGACTGAGTTGGGCAAAGAGATTATTAGGGTTATGTGACAAGGAGTGGTCCTCAAACTAAATTCTGGGAGGGGGGGGGTTAGGTACCAGGAAGGGGATGTAGAGTTTTGGGGTGCACCAAACTAACAGAATGCCCTATGGTGAAAGGAGGTGGGACAATGGTGCAGTGCACGATGGAGCAGCCTCCGGTGGGAAGGTTAAGGAACAATGTGGTAGACCATCACTGTGGGAAAACTGCTAGAGTCTGCTAGAGAGAGGCTTTATCTGGATAAAAGTTAACGTCAAGTTACTTTATTTTTGGAAAAGGGCATATTTCAGTTCTGAAGGTTCACAGAGTGAAATTATTACAAAATTACACAGCTGGTCCATGAAATGAGACAACCATAAAATTTCAGAATGTTCTGAATTTAAGTTAAGCAGCATTTAGGGTAAAAAGAACATGTACAACATTCCTAACGTACTGTGACAAGCATCCTATTCTAGGCTTAGAGTTTATGTAAGAAGGGGAGTTGGATTTAACTTATTTAAATTAAAAAATGTTTTTGAGGTCTGAAAGATATCTGGTGCCACAACTACATTAACGACATACAGGTAGTCCCCGGTTAATGAACGAGATAGGGATGTAACCTGAATACATTCTCAAGTCAGATACCCCTTGTCTCCAGGGTCCCCCTCTGTGTCACCTCTGTTCCCCGTGCCTTCAGCGATACCCTCTGTACCACCTCTTCCCCCCTCCCCGTGCCTCCTTCTGTCCTAGTGATGATCAGAATGTGCTAAATTTGCTTACGCTAAATTTCATGTAAAATTTAGCAAATTACAATTATATGCAAGTTCACATAATCCACAAAAAGTTCCAGAGTAATCCCGGCACTGGATCACAGGTTTACTTTAAAATGTGTATGCAGAACTCAGAACTAGCTATATAGTATAGCGTACCCCAGCAAACTGTCACTTTCACTTTGAGTTTAAACAAACTTTTTTTCTTTGAATTTTGCTAAATCAATTTTCTCAAAAACGACAGGGTCTTTTTTAAAGATGTTTAACTGTTCCCATTTTCATGCCGGTCATAAGTCGGGGACTACCTGTAGTCTAACGGGAGAATATTATGGTTTATATTTGTGAGCTACGGTATGCATAATATTTTCCAAGGTTCAATTCTATTTTACTAAGTTCTCAATTAGGTTGTACTTCAAAACATTACTGTGATTGATTATCCTGCTTTTCTGAGAACCAATAAGTCAATATTCCAGATTTTTTTCAGAGTTTGCTTTAGAGGTGTTACAGCAACTAGAAAATGTCATAGAGAGCAACAGGGTCTAATTATCAGTCCCCAAGTCTGTAGACTTGGCTCCTATAATGTTAGTTATCTCTTACAAAAGTAAAAAGACATTCTATTCTACCCTCGAAGCACTATCAGGTAGAGATTTGTAATTTACTGCCGTTAAAAGCTTCCTTTCCATTTCAGTGTGCAGCGTCTTTAACTTTCTAATACAGGTAAAACATTAAAAATAAACTTGCTAAGCACAGTATCAGCTACATGGATTTGTACTGAGGACTTCCCAGAATTCTCGCCTGTTTACACCACTGGCTCATTGACAGAGACTACTCAGAAGTCTGCACACATCAGGAAAAAGGTCAGGCTTTCACCATATTCCTTGCACAGGGAAGGAAAGTTCACATCTGTGAATGCCAGTGACATGCTGGTGGTGATGTACTTCTCCTGACCCCCCCCCCCCCCCCCCCCCGCATTACCCAGTCCCATGCACGCCTCCAGGACTTCTCAAGGGCTGCTCAAACACTATGGAACTTTCTACCTCCACACATTAGGACAGCTCCCTCCTTCAACACCTTCAAGAAGGCCCTCAAAACTCACCTTTTCACTCTGGCCTACCACCCCTCACTGGTGCTCTAAGCCCGCAGCTGAACTCTGGTCCCCTTTCTTTTGTGTCTCTACCTCTAGATTGTAAGCCTTCGGGCAGGGCCCTCCTCCTTGCGTGTCCTACCTGATCATGCACCTCCATTACTGTGCATCCATGCTATGCATCTGAGTGTACCTAACTTGCCTAATCTCCATGCTCCCATCCAGTGACTAACTAAGCATTACCTTGTACTCATACTGTGCTGCATGATCTGGTTTTTCTTGTATTCCTGTATTGTCTTATTGCTGTATGTCAACCCTAAATATATATAATAAAATATTGTCTAACTTTAACTAATGTCCAACTCTGCGTAATATGTTGGTGCTTTATAAATACAATAAATAAATCTGTGGCAATGCCAGTGACATGCTGGCGGGGATGTACACATTTGTGGGAATGCCAGTGAGAAGCTGGTGTGGATGCCCTTTTTTCTGCACACAAATGTTGGGGTTGCACTTCATATGTTAGGGGTAGGCAGCACCAGGCAGGATTGGTTAGTGATAGGCAGCGAGAGGAAGCATTACTGTTAGGGTAAAGTTAGGTTATTACCAATACTTTACTAGAAGTGGAAGTAACTAGCAGAATATGGATTATATTCTACTAGTAACCATCTCCGGCACCCTTTTACATGTACGCATCCATGCTCTGTCCACACGCACTCACTGTAAAGTTGCTCTCCCATCTAGCTGTGATCCCCTCTGACTGGCAATTCTCAAGTAGACATGCCAAGAACACTCCCAGCCCCCGACACAGATGGGGAGGGGGGGGGGGGGACTGGGGGAAGCATGGAGTGGACAAAATATGTGCCACGCCTTCGCCCTCCATGCAAATGTCTCCAGTAAGAGCTGCAAGCAAGGGAATGAGTGGCGCAATGAAGGGCAACCCATCCAAAGTGGAGGGCAGGTAAGTATAAGGACCGGTTAATACGCATTCTGGTGTGTATAGTTTTATATATTTAGTGTCCCTTCAGGTGCCCTTTAAATGAGAACTGTAGTGAGAGGTATATGGAGGCTGCCATATTTATTTCCATTTAAGCAATACTAGTTGCCTCTCTGTCCTGCTGATCCTCTGCCTCTAATACTTTCAGCCATAGACCCTGAACAAGCATGCTGCAGATCAGGTGTCTCTGACAATTTTGACAGATCTGACAAGATTAGCTGCATGCTTGCTTCTGGTGTGATTCAGACACTTCTTCAGACAAATAGATCAACAGGGCTGCCAGGCAACTGGTATTGTTTAACAGGAAATAAATATGGCAGTCTCCATATACCTCTCACTACAGTTGTTCTTTAAGGTTTCTATTTTTCATTCGACTAGAAAGAAGTTAGTGAATATTATAGGGAAGTTGTCAATAAAAGTAAGCCTATTCTGCACAAGTAAAATGTATTCCAGCTGTTTGTCTAGAAAAATGATTAGACTATATATTTATAGTCCAGCTAATTGCTGCTGCTGTTTTTATCTAATGGCAGGTGTTGCCCGTGACAAGTAAATTTATTTGATATACGGTTATTATTCAGGAGGAGCTTTGCTTGCTTATTACACCTATTGTTGTATTCAGCTGGGAATGTCTTGCAGACAGAAGAACATAATGTTTGGACTACTTTAACTAGCAATGACACATGTGGAGCATTTAAAAATTAGACCTGTGATTATGCCCTTAAAGCTTAATAAACTAAAGCTTCAACTTAACAGGCACTTGTAACCTGAATCTCCACTCTAAACTGTTCATACGGGAAAATCTTACTTTCCTGATGGCTGCTTCACCTGTTACTTAGTTAGAGCAAACCTTGATTGAAAATAAACTAATGAGACATTTACTTGTATGTGTTGTAGTAATGGTAACTAAAACTTTGCTGGATTCTCATATTCTTATTCTCAGTTTAAGAGGCTAAATCCTATAGCTATGTACACGCCCTGGATTGAACTTGGGCATGGCGGCCGAGAATCCAGCGTGTGTACAGAGTGTGCCCAACATCTCCTAAAGATCCGGCATACCAGATGTTTAACGATCCCCGACGCATGAGTGACCCCAAAGCCCATTGTTTATCCCTCTCACTCCGCCAACAGTAAGCTGCTCTGTCATGCAGCACTTGTCACTCCGCCAACCTTCATAACAACAGACAATTGCTAGCCTGCAGGATAGTGATGTGTCTGTACAGCATGAAGGTTGAGTGCCGATCCCTGCTGGGGTACAGTATCTATTAATGTGTACAAAGCTTTAGGGCTCGTTTCCACTATCGCGAATTTGCATGCGTCCAACGCATGCAGATTCGCACATGTAATGCAAGTGAATGGACCTGTTTCCACTGTAGCGTTTGCGTGGTGCGTTTTTATGAGCGGTGAAAAAACGCACAAAAGAGCCAACGAATTCGCCTGCTAGTGGAATGCATGCGAATCGCCGCTAATGTATTTAATAGGGAAAGCGTATGCGTTTTTTACGCGTTATTTTACGCGATTACGCATGCGATTACGCATAGGAACCAATGTAAATTAACACAGGCAGTGACATGGTTAAAAACGCACATAGCCTAACCTATGCGAAATCGCATGCGTAATCGCGTAAAATAACGCGTAAAAAAATGCACCTGCATGCGATTTCTTCTGCGGTGGAATCCAGGCGATTCCGCACCACTACAGTGGAAACGAGCCCTGAGTCTGAACTGTGCACAGCAGCCATATCAGTGATTTAAAAATCTGATTAAATTCAGCATCAATAAAAAAAGAAAAATAATTGCATTTAAGCTTTTCAGCACTATTCTGTTATCAGGATCATTTGTTCAGTTAGATAAAAGTGTTTGGGCTTTAACCACGCAGATAAAGCCTTACTATGGAGAAAAATAGAAAAGGAACATTCTGCTTAGAACATTCTAAGGAGGAATGATACTATTTGGACAAAGGCTTATCCCATCAGTTAAGGTATGTTTTATCTGTATTGTAACTGCAAACATATGCCTAGTGTTACACCAAAAGCCCCTAATTAGGCCAGTGTGGTCCACAAGTTCAGTGCTGCTGTGGGATACTCTCCTCTAATCTTCCCTTTCAGCTTACATTGTCAATATTACATTCCTAGTTCCTCTCCTGCTGTTGTATTGCTAGTAAAAGTTATTAAGCAAATATGAAATTCAGATTATGCAGCCATTCCAGAAAAGCAATCCTGAAAGCTACCTGATAACTTTTGAAAACTCAGTCCCATGATTCAGACATCTGTGGTGCTGCCAGGATGGTGGGAGTTGCCAATCACCTGAACCCACCCACCTTCTCCCTCTGCTGTTGAGAAATTAACTTTTTTTAACTAGCACTGCAGATCTGCATAATTTATCCGTGCTTAGTGTATAAGTATTTATGTAGGCTTTTATAATCATAGGTGTATGTCTCACCACACTGCACTGCCTGGAAGGGTGAGTCCATATTTTACTTTGACCACTTTTATAACAAAGTATGAAAAGGTTTAGATTCTATTTAAGCATTAGGGACAGGCCGTCAATCACCAAGCAGCAAGAAGGTGGGTGGTGTCACGTACCAACTCTGTGCATACATAAAAGACTAGCTGGTGTTCCCTCCTAGTTCAACCCTTACTACCTCATGGGTTATGAGAAGATAGTGGGAGGAGATTGAACAGTGTAATAAAATTGCTTTGATAGAAAAATGAACTATAGGGTGCATTCGGCCAGGTACTTTCAATGTGTTTATTGCAAAAGTGTGTTCAATGTGTTTATTGCCTGGGGCCAGGCTACGTACCGGACCGCATTGGTTATATGCTCCTATTTATTGCCTGAGGAAGTGGAATATACCCACGAAACGCATTGCACCTTGTTCGGAGTATGTAAATAAACTGATTTTTGCTTAAAATGGCAATTTTTTGTGTCTGTTTTGGAGGGGTAAGTCCACCGCTACCTACTTAACCACTTGCCGACCGCCCACAGCCCATGGGCAGCGGCAAAGTGGATCCCCTAAGGACCGCAATACGCCTTAAGGCGGTGCGTCCTTTTGCTACGCCGGGGGAGCGATCGCGTCATTGATGACGCGCGCTTCCCCCGGCAACTGGCTCCGCCCACCCGCCGTAACATCCCGCCGGCCATACGGAAGCGCCGGCGGGATGTTAACCCCGCGATCGCCGCTACAAAGTGTATAATACACTTTGTAATGTATACAAAGTGTATTATACAGGCTGCCTCCTGCCCTGGTGGTCCCAGTGTCAGAGGGACCACCAGGGCAGGCTGCAGCCACCCTAGTCTGCACCCAAACACACTGATCTGCCCCCCCCGCCCACTGATCGCCCACAGCACCCCTCAGACCCCCCCCTGCCCACCCCCCAGACCCCTGTTTGCACCCAATCACCCCCCTAATAACCCATCAATCACTCCCTGTCACTATCTGTCAACGCTAATTTTTTTTTATCCCCCCCCCTGCCCCCTCCTGATCCCCCCCCCACCCCTCAGATTCTCCCCAGGACCCCCCCCAGACCCCCCCCCCCTGTGTACTGTATGCATCTATCCCCCCTGATAACCTGTCAATCACCCGTCAATCACCCATCAATCACCCATCAATCACCTCCTGTCACTGCCACCCAACAATCATCCCCTAACCTGCCCCTTGCGGGCAATCTGATCACCCACCCACACCAATAGATCGCCCGCAGATCCGACATCAGATCACCTCCCAAATCCATTGTTTACATCTATTCTCGCCTCTAAACACCCACTAATTACCCATCAATCACCCCCTATCACCACCTGTCACTTTTACCTATCAGATCAGACCCTAATCTGCCCCTTGCGGGCACCCAATCACCCGCCCACACGCTCAGATTGCCCTCAGACCCCCCCTCCCCCCTTATCAACTCGCCAGTGCATTAATTACATCTGTTCTTCCCTGTAATAACCCACTGATCACCTGTCAATCACCTATCACCCATCAATCACCCCCTGTCACCTCCTGTCACTGCCACCCATCAATCAGCCCCTAACCTGCCCCTTCCGGGCAATCTGATCACCCACCCACACCAATAGATCGCCCGCAGAGCCGACATCAGATCACCTCCCAAATCCATTGTTTACATCTATTCTCTCCTCTAAACACCCACTAATTACCCATCAATCACCCCCTATCACCACCTGTCACTTTTACCTATCAGATCAGACCCTAATCTGCCCCTTGCGGGCACCCAATCACCCGCCAACACGCTCAGATTGCCCTCTGACCCCCCCTTATCAATTCACCAGTGCATTAATTACATCTGTTCTTCCCTGTAATAACCCACTGATCACCTGTCAATCACCTGCCAATCACCTATCACCCATCAATCACCCCCTGTCACTGCCACCCATCAATCAGCCCCTGTCACTGCCACCCATCAATCACCCCCTGTCACTGCCACCCATCAATCAGTCCCTAACCTGCCCCTTGCGGGCAATCTGATCACCCACCCACACCATCCGATCGCCTGCAGACCCGCAGTCAGATCACCTCCCAAGTGCATTGCATCTGTTCTCTCCTCTAAACACCCACTAATTACCCATCAATCACCCCCTGTCACTGCTACCCATCAGATTAGACCCCCATCTGCCCCTAGGGCACCCAATCACCCGCCCACACCCTCAGACTCCAGCCCTGATCACCTCGCCATTGCATTACTTGCATCTATTCCCCCCACTAATCACACCTTGAGACACCCATCAATCACCTCCTGTTACCCCCTAGCACACCTACCCATCAGATCAGGCCCTAATTTGCCCCGTGTGGGCTCCTGATCACTCGACCAAACCCTCAGATCCCCCTCAGACCCCCTTCCGATCACCTCCCCAGTGCATTGAGTGCATCTATTTTCCCCTCTAATCACCCCCTGAGACACCCATCAATCACCTCCTGTCACCCCCCTAGCACTCCTATCCATCAGATCAGGCCCAATACAACCGGTCATCTAAAAGGCCACCCTGCTTATGACCGGTTCCACAAAATTCGGCCCCTCATAGACCACCTGTCATCAAAATTTGCAGATGCTTATACCCCTGAACAGTCATTTTGAGACATTTGGTTTCCAGACTACTCACGGTTTTGGGCCCGTAAAATGCCAGGGCGGTATAGGAACCCCACAAGTGACCCCATTTTAGAAAAAAGACACCCCAAGGTATTCTGTTAGGTGTATGACGAGTTCATAGAAGATTTTATTTTTTGTCAAAAGTTAGCGGAAATTGATTTTTATTGTTTTTTTTTCACAAAGTGTCATTTTTCACTAACTTGTGACTAAAAATAAAATCTTCTATGACCTCGCCATACACCTAACAGAATACCTTGGGGTGTCTTCTTTCTAAAATGGGGTCACTTGTGGGGTTCCTATACTGCCCTGGCATTTTAGGGGCCCTAAACCGTGAGGAGTAGTCTAGAAAACAAATGCCTCAAAATGACCTGTGAATAGGACGTTGGGCCCCTTAGCGCACCTAGGCTGCAAAAAAAGTGTCACACATGTGGTATCGCCGTACTCAGGAGAAGTAGTATAATGTGTTTTGGGGTGTATTTTTACACATACCCATGCTGGATGGGAGAAATCTCTCTGTAAATGGACAATTGTGTGTAAAAAAAATCAAACAATTGTCATGTACAGAGATATTTCTACCACCCAGCATGGGTATGTGTAAAAATACACCACAAAACACATTATACTACTTCTCCTGAGTACGGCGGTACCACATGTGTGGCACTTTTTTACACCCTAAGTGCGCTAAGGGGCCCAAAGTCCAATGAGTACCTTTAGGATTTCACAGGTCATTTTGCGACATTTGGTTTCAAGACTACTCCTCACGGTTTAGGGCCCCTAAAATGCCAGGACAGTATAGGAACCCCACAAATGACCACATTCTAGAAAGGAGACACCCAAAGGTATTCCGTTAGGAGTATGGTGAGTTCATAGAAGATTTTATTTTTTGTCACAAGTTAGCGGAATATGACACTTTGCGAAGAAAAACAATTCAAATCAATTTCTGCTAACTTGTGGCAAAAAATAAAATCTTCTATGAACTCACCATACTCCTAACGGAATACCTTGGGGTGTCTCCTTTCTAGAATGTGGTCATTTGTGGGGTTCCTATACTGTCCTGGCATTTTAGGGGCCCTAAACCGTGAGGAGTAGTCTTGAAACAAAAATGACCTGTAAAATACTAAAGGTACTCATTGGACTTTGGGCCCTTTAGCACAGTTAGGGTGCAAAAAAGTGCCACACATGTGGTATTGCCGTACTCGGGAGAAGTAGTATAATGTGTTTTGGGGTGTATTTTTACACATACCCATGCTGGGTGGGAGAAATACCTCTGTAAATGACAATCTTTTGATTTTTTTACACACAATTGTCCATTTACAGAGTTATTTCTCCCGCCCAGCATGGGTATGTGTAAAAATACACCCCAAAACACATTGTACTACTTCTCCCGAGTACGGCGATACCACATGTGTGGCACTTTTTTGCACCCTAACTGCGCTAAAGGGCCCAAAGTCCAATGAGTACCTTTAGGATTTCACAGGTCATTTTGCGGAATTTGATTTCCAGACTACTCCTCATGGTTTAGGGCCCCTAAAATGCCAGGGCAGTATAGGAACCCCACAAATGACCCCATTTTAGAAAGAAGACACCCAAAGGTATTCCGTTAGGAGTATGGTGAGTTCATAGAAGTTTTTATTTTTTTGTCACAAGTTAGCGGAAATTGATTTTAATTGGTTTTTTTCACAAAGTGTCATGTTCCGCTAACTTGTGACAAAAAATAAAATCTTCTATGAACTCACCATACTCCTAACGGAATACCTTGGGGTGTCTTCTGTCTAAAATGGGGTCATTTGTGGGGTTCCTATACTGCCCTGGCATTTTAGGGGCCCTAAACCATGAGGAGTAGTCTTGAAACCAAATGTCGCAAAATGACCTGTGAAATCCTAAAGGTACTCATTGGACTTTGGGCCCTTTAGCGCAGTTAGGGTGCAAAAAAGTGCCACACATGTGGTATCGCCGTACTCAGGAGAAGTAGTATAATGTGTTTTGTGGTGTATTTTTACACATACCCATGCTGGGTGGGAGAAATAACTCTGTAAATGGACAATTGTGTGTAAAAAAAATGAAAACATTGTCATTTACAGAGATATTTCTCCCACCCAGCATGGGTATGTGTAAAAATACACCCCAAAACACATTATAGTACTTCTACTGAGTATGGCAATACCACATGTGTGGCACTTTTTTGCAGCCTAACTGCGCTAAGGGGTCCAAAGTCCAATGAGCACCTTTAGGCTTTACAGGGGTGCTTACAATTTAGCACCCCCCAAAATGTCAGGACAGTAAACACACCCCACAAATGACCCCATTTTGGAAAGTAGACACTTCAAGGTATTCAGAGAGGGGCATGGTGAGTCCGTGGCAGATTTCATTTTTTTTTGTCGCAAGTTAGCAGAAATGGAAACTTTTTTTTTTTTTTTTGTCACAAAGTGTCATTTTCCGCTTACTTGTGACAAAAAATAATATCTTCTATGAACTCACTATGCCTCTCAGTGAATACTTTGGGATGTCTTCTTTCCAAAATGGGGTCATTTGGGGGGTATTTATACTATCCTGGAATTCTAGCCCCTCATGAAACATGACAGGGGGTCAGAAAAGTCATAGATGCTTGAAAATGGGAAAATTCACTTTTTGCACCATAGTTTGTAAACGCTATAACTTTTACCCAAACCAATAAATATACACTGAATGGTTTTTTTTTAATCAAAAACATGTTTGTCCACATTTTTCGCGCTGCATGTATACATAAATTTTACTTTATTTGAAAAATGTCAGCACAGAAAGTTAAAAAAATCATTTTTTTGCCAAAATTCATGTCTTTTTTGATGAATATAATAAAAAGTAAAAATCGCAGGAGCAATCAAATAGCACCAAAAGAAAGCTTTATTAGTGACAAGAAAAGGAGCCAAAATTCATTTAGGTGGTAGGTTGTATGAGCGAGCAATAAACCGTGAAAGCTGCAGTGGTCTGAATGGAAAAAAAGTGCCTGGTCCTTAAGGGGTAGAAAGACTGTGGTCCTCAAGTGGTTAATTTTCTCCATTTTAAAGAAATATTGTTTTTACCCTGTTGGCGCCTCTGTACTACTATTGCAGTTGTTTCCACCCCTGGTGGAGGGGAATTCTTCCTTTTTCCCGATCTACAGAGAGCGACATCTTAATCCTGAGTGGGGACAGGTCTAATCTCCTCACCTGCCTTCATAGTGGTTACCTGACGGTAACCCTTGTTTGTGAGTATAAACTACCTATAACTTACCTTCCATACCCAATTTACAGTACATACTACACTATACTGGGCTCTCGGCGTCTTCCCTTATAATACACAAACTGTGTACTCCACCATCATATGCAATTTAAAAAAAAAGTTAGGAAGAACTTCATTTTTTATTACCTTCCCTGTAGAGATAAGAGGAAAGTCAAGGAAATACAAACCCTTCTCTGAGGTCACATTTACTCGTGTAAAGAGTGGAGACTTAGATTATTACCCAGGTCCGTTTGATACAGGTTTCTGGCCATGTATATGTTACGGCCAGAACCCGAAGTGTGGCCACTTCGCGTTCTGGCCAGCCACTTCGCGTTCTGGCCAGCCACTTCGCGTTCTGGCCAGCCACTTCGCGTTCTGGCCAGCCACTTCGCGTTCTGGCCAGCCACTTCGCGAAGTGGCCGCAGCACAGCGGCCAATGTTAGAAATGTTATGTTTATGCCGTCTCGCTGCGGCCAAATTTATGACAACTTGCTTAATTGAATTAAATATAGCCGGCGGCAATGTAATAGATGAAGCCGCCGGCTTTCGCACTGCCTCTCTCCTCCTCCCCCCCGCCTCACTCCTCTCCCCGCCTCCCATACAATAAGTAGCAGCCGGCGGGGACACGCATGTCCCCGAGAGTCGTTTGTCGCGACAGGGGAATCCTGTCGTTCCTGCAGAGCGGGTGCTGGCAGAAGCAATGTCTGCAGCCTCCCCGCTCTGCTGCCCCTGCCACGAGGAACGACTCTCCGGCTGCATGCCCCCGCCGGCTGCTACTTACTGTATGGGAGGCGGGGAGAGGAGAGAGGCGCGGGGGGGGCGGAGGAGAGAGGCAGTGCGAAAGCCGGCGGCTTCATCTATTACATTGCCGCCAGCTATATTTAATTAAATTAAGCAAGGTTGTCATAAATTTGGCCGCACCGAGACGGCGTAAACATAACATTTCTAACATTGGCCGCTGCGCTGCGGCCACTTCGCACATTGGCCGGCCAGAACCCGAAGTGGCCACACTTCGGGTTCTGGCCGTAACATATACACTGAACTCACTGAGTACAGCAAACACACACATGCACATATGCATAAGGAATAAGGGAACATCATCATTTAAGTTTAACCAACATATTAAATGACCAACTAATGCACAGCACGGGATCATTTGATCATGCATGGAATTTTTTATGGTACGGTCTAATTTTCGAATTATGTGGTAAGCTTTGTTATTTAATTTTATAGACCTTTCAATAAATATTTAATTATCTCATCAGTCTTTAATCATAATACACAACTGAAGACTAATTAAATATATAAAATGGTTGCTTCAACAGCTACAATTTTAAATAATCAAGTATTAAAAAAAAAAAAACTCAAATGAGCAGTCATTTGTGAGACACAGTTCCTTAATTAGAAGAGAACCTTTCAGGTTTTGGTTGTAACTTGTTCCCATTCCATAGCAAATGACAAAGCGCAATAACCAATAGAAAACAGTTTCACATTTCAGAAGTCCAAATAATGCAGTGGGTTACTGCACTCTGCAGGTCATAGCCAAAGACCTAAACATGTGTACAAAGCCCCATTCTATTGTGCAGACCGTGTCTGAGAGCCCGTGTTTTATACTTACTACAGCTGTTTTTCTATCAGATTCCAGGCCAGAATCACGTGCCCCTGTTTGGTTACACAGTAAGAGTGGAAGCAGAACGTTTGGCTACAAACAAAGAGACAGCTGCTTGTGACGTACCTTCAGACCCACTTCTTCTTTTCGGTACCTCCTGAAACAGTCTGTTCAGGTTCTGGCCTGGATTCTCTGTTGAAAAACGAGTTTTGGTAAGAACAAAACAATCGGGGGACTTCAGATTCGTTTCTATGTTATGGGCTACATTACATGACATGATGGAAGAGCTAATGTGGATGGATGAACTCAAATATCGAATTCAAGCACAGATGGCCGTTGTATACAGATGCTATGTAACCATCATGACCTAATAGTATACTGTCTTCTACAGAAACACACTGAAGACTGTGAAAGCTCAGCCCAGGCTCTAAAACAAATCTGATTGTTCAGTGAAGGTGTGGCAACCTTTAACAATCAATAAGAATTTAAGGGCCGTTCACATTGGCCACAGTGATCATCTTTCAAATGAATGGGCAGCGCGGTACTGTAACGCCATTCGCGCAAACACTGTGTTTTATTCCTATTTTCCACTTCAACTGCCCGATGCTTAGGCGATCGTGGAAGCAACATGTAGCTATCAGGATTGCTTTTCCATGTCCCCCTGCATGGGCAGCTCTGAACCGCTTGTTGCCACTTACGTAAAATTCCGACAGGCTTGTCAACTGATGGAGCCAGTTGAAAAAAAAGAGGACTGGCGATGGGGAATGGGAGGGACCCCAAAGACAATGAGCAGCGGTATGGTAATCTAGCCCTCCATAGGCTCGATTCATTTTTTTTACCCCCAATCCAGGGGTATTTTTAAGCACTAGTTCTCCCTCCCCAATTTTTCCTCTCTCAGCAGTAAAAGAAAAAGGTAAGCCAGTTCAAATGATCAGATTTGTGAATAGCAGTTGGAAAGAAAAGGAGTTTGGACAACTATGAGGCTGCTGCTGCTGCAGCAAACAGCACCCCTCTTAGGTAAAAGTAAGACAGTTTTGCAAACCCAGCCAGTCACGTAATAAAAATAATAATGCATAAATGGTTTATGTGCAATGCAAACACTATGATCTACTCCAAACGACCTGCATTAAAAAAAAGCAAGCCTGAACTAGGACTTTAGATAAGATGGCATGTGGTTCTATGAATTGCAAACCCTTGATAACAGAAAGGATTCAGAGCTCAGTAATGTGGGCAATGAATTGCCCATTCATAGGCACACTCCCATGAGCCCTTCCACCAGCAGGCATGTTTCCAGTGACACATGTACTTGATGTATACAGGAGAAGAGTAAACAAATAATATAGATATTCACTGGTCCCATCAGAAAGTAGATTTGCCCTTAGTGGACCCAGAACTGAATCTATCACAAAAGAACAAAGAAGGCTGATTTGGAAGCACCCGTTTATGATTTTTATACCTGTGAAATAGATAGGCGGAGTTCAGTAACTGGCATTGAGGTTGGATAGGTCCATTCTTTTTACCTGATGACAAACTCCCTTTAATTTATGCAGAACTCTGGGCACTGTATAAGAGCTGACCTGTATGGAGAAAACATGATACACAACTCTCCCTTTGAGTGCCCTCTGGTCACAGATCTTGATCGTCAAAGGCTTCTTTTGGCTTGATGGATTTTACATTGAAGAATCAGGCAAATACCTCTTCAAAGTGCGCTTCCTTTAATGTAATTTGGAACTATGTGAAAGCAATAGGATTGGATTTGATTGGCTGAGGTGGAACTCTCCCACCTTTCCCATAGTACCAGTAGCTGAAAGTGAAGAGTGTGACATTCTGCTGAAAAGGCTCAGGACAACAGGGACAATCCTATTCCTTTCATCATGGCACCAGGAGAGAAGACATTACTGTATGGCAGCATCAAAGACCAGTGAGAGCCTCAAGGGAGAGGTTCAAAGGTTTTCTCCTCACTGGTCATTCTTATATAATGTCTAGAGGTACACTTTACATCATGTAAATACCAGTATCACAACCATTCTATATAATACATTCTATACATTACATTCTAAGTGGTTTGTACATATATGTGAAAGAGATCTACCTAATTTCTTTAAGTAGGAATGAAATGTTATTTCCTTTCAAACAATACCCATTGTCTGGTAGTCCTTCTGATCTCTGCAGCAGTGTCTGAAACACACACCTGAAACAAGCACGTAGCCAATCCAGTCAGACTTCAGTCAGAAACACCTGATCGGCGTGCTTGTTCAGGGTCTGTGGCTAGAAGTATTAGATATAGAGGATCAGCAGGACAGCCAGGAATTTGCATTGTTTAAAAGGAAATAAATATGGCAGCCTCCCTATCCCTCTCACTTTAGGTGTGCTTCAATTTGCATAATCTTGCCACTGTGTGCTGCACAAAATCTATATTTCACCTCCCGCCTCCTTTCACCTGCCTCCTGGGCTGTGTCTGACTGAGACTCTTGCTCTGCCATGTATAAAATGTGATTTCTGCAGTAACAACAGTTTGTATGCTGTCTCCACATGTGGAAATAGGTAGAATGCTATTAAAAGGGCACCAGGGCTAAGAACTGTGAAATGTATATGGAAGCATACATATATTTGTGCCAGTGCAAATGCACTGTAACCTCTTCCCTTACAGGTGATGGTTTAATCTTAATAAAAACACAAAATGCAGGATATCAACCTCAATTATTCTCTCCGACTCACCAATACATCCTTAAATTACATAATAAAATATTGAATAGGGAGCTCAGGATTAACTGTATGATCACAATTTATTCATAATATAGGAGTATCACAACCAACAAATTCTGTCCACAGAGGCGCTAGGCTGAGACATAGACACCTGTTGCTGTATGCTCTATCCCCTATTGCCTGATGAAGCGGGGCCACACCTGCGAAACGCGTTGCAACTGGTTTTTGGAGTATATTAATAAATCTAAACTTTTGAAAATTGACAGTGTCATGTCTGCTTTGAGAAGGCAAGTCCACCACTGTCTCCTCAGCAATTTTAAAGTTTTTAGCATATTTTATCCTGTTGGTGCCTCTGTTCAATTCCTGTGATGCCTTTGGTAATCTAGGTTCAATATGGCCATAAGTGATTTTTAATTGGTTTTAAATGTCTGTGATAGAATTTGTTAGCTTTGATACTCATATTCCTATACGGTTAAAAAATAGCGGTCATACAGTTAATCCTGAGCTCCCTATTCAATATTTTTTGGTGGTATAATCTTACACCTCTGAATCAATAGGTTTTGGACAAGTACATTTCCTCATGGGGGATTCTCAAGGTTTCTTTTATTAGCAAAAGCACCTGTCAGGATAGTGACACGATTATAGGTGGCATGGCCAACCAGCAGCTTTGCACTGGCTCTTGCCAGGGAGAGCTTTTGAAAAGCATAAATTTGTGGAGATAGGATAATTCACAAACCCATTGGTAAGCCATCAGATTATAATGCCTATGGTACATTTACTCTGGACTAATGTATGGATGCATGCATATGTATTTTACATTTAACAGTTCTTCTGCGATACTGCCCATTAAGCATCATATTTAACATATTTTTTGTGAGACTGGGACATGGTGTCACAGAAATGTGGATCAGACCCATTAATAAAATATTGCGCATCCTTTCATTTGTGAATTTGAGTCTAATTGCAGCCAGGTAGTGAACAAGTGCCCAGCCACTGTCATAAGTGTTGCCTGATGCTTCATGTAAATGTTTATATCAGCGACACTCTGCTATAGCAACAGTACGGGTTGGAACACCTGACATCGCCTTACACGAAGTTGTATTCACAGATAATGTGAAACTTCAGCAAGTGTTCTGGTGGCAAATTATGATGTTATCTTTTCCTTATGCTCTAAGATATACTGTTTAGTCCAAATGCAATGAGTCTTTTTAAGAAAAGAGCTTTAAAACTGAATAATGTAATTTGGAAATGCTGCTTTTTTTACTCTAATTCCACAGTCCGGGGGACTTCTTTCCTGATTCTATTCATTAGCAATGCTTTATATATTTTAATGCTTTGCTCTTGCAAAAAAAACAACAACAAAAAAACAAAAACAAAAAAACCAAATACACTTAGTGTACCCATTTATTGCTGTTGGGCTATTTGCTAATGTCTAGCTGTTGCACACACCCTACTGCATCTGTACAATAGCACAGGCTGCTGGAGAAGCGTGGCTTCAGCAGGAAGTGTAGTAACTTTGTCCCCGCCCCTACTCACTCCAGCGAGAGAGCCTCTGACTGATGAAAAGGAAAGGAGGATGCGGGCAGCAGCTGGACATATTTAGTGAACAGCTCAACAGCAATGAACTGGCGCCTTACATATTTAAAATGTTGCAACTGCAAAACTACAAATAGTTCACAAATATGTTTTTTGCAATAAAAACATTAAACATACGGCAAATAAATTTGTTTAAGGAAAAAGGCCTCTAAGTTTGGATTTTACGTGAAGCGTACATTTTAAGATTAGGTTTTGAAATGAATACAAGAAGCATTGATCCTATAACCATCATGCAAGTGCGATATCTCCTCTGCTAGAGTTTTTAGTGGTTATGAAAGTGATGGTTGAGGAATGGAAATAGTGTGAGGCTGTGATTTTCAGTAAGCAAATATTACACAGAAACTAGAAATAAAGAAAAAAGAAGATCTGCACCCACCTCTTTGTCTGCCTTGTATACTCCGCAGGGCGAGGATGTTCTGCTCATCAGACAGGAATTGCTTCATCTTATGGAAAGGTTCCTTTCCTCGTACAGTTAATTTATTCCAAGGTTTGGGCCTGGCCAGGATCTCGCTCACAGACCCCTGCGATAGTCCCAGTACATAATGTCCAAAGATACGTTGCCCTATATTGTGCTTGATCAATTGCTCTTTTACTTGGCGTGCAATTTCTGCAGTGTCTATTTCTTCGCCTTCTGAGACGCTCCCGGCGCTCTCTGACTGGCTGGGTGAAGGAGCCATGCCGTTGACGTCCGGGCTTGGCTGTTGCAGCGGACTTTGGGAAGATATGGAGTTTGTGCTGAAGTGACCTGTTGAGAAAAGCATGCTTGTGCTTCCTGCTTCCTGCATTGCCTTGGAGTAGAAGGACTGCATAAGCTGTCGCTGGAGAAGTGAATTTAGTGCAAATTTCCCCGTGGAGGCCAAGGGTAAAGAAGGGCTTGCAATGGTTGAGCTGAAAAAGTCTTGATTTAAACCCGTTGGTGAGAACTGGTGTGTACCATTAGTATTGGAAGCCTGCTCCCCCACGTTGCGGAGCAACTGAGAGGGAGGAGAGGCCGGCAAGGTTGCAGGGCGCTGAGTTTCATGCTGGTCTTTCCCTTTTCTCCTGGCTGACCCTACAAGAAAGGTCAAACATAATGCATTATGGGGGGATTAAAAAGGGAAAAACCAAGATAAAAAAATGCAATGTTTGCCCAACAAATATAAAAAGAAGATTTTTTGTTGTTGTTGTTCAAGAGGGCCAATTAGGTTTTTTAAATATAATTTTCAGTTAGCCAAACTAGGCCCCCAAAATGAACCACACGCATTACATGTTTGTACCTTTCTTGTACAGTTTGATGCAGCCTGGAGAAGTCCTATGACATATCACTTCACCCCTTCAGTACAGATCACCGTGTCATACAAACAATAGAATTCTCAACAACGATATCAACTTATTGTATACACAGTCAGTTGTGTGGTCCACAGCAAACATTTACACTCGAGAGCAGCCTAGTGATGCAACTTTACCAAAACAAGATCTTTAACAGCCAAAAATACAAAGATATTAGCAATAAGCCAGGTCATGTGACTGTTACAACAATACCGGGGCAACTTCAATGGATAATCATGACAGGAAATAGCTTTCTGAGGCTTCCAATCACAAATCATGTCAAGAAAACCCCCTACAACTTCAGCTGCTCAAGTCATCTATGCTACAGAGATTGCAATGCTTGTCTCACTGTGTGGCAGCCAATCAATGGCAGATTACAAGAAAATCACCTCATTTATAGAGGATAGTTATTGGGGTTTTCCACTCTAACTAAAAGCAGACACCCTTCTTCAGATGTCTGTAATTTCTGAGTAGTCACTATACTGTCTCTGAGCAAAACTGATCTGATTCAGGAATTTAGAATGTTATGTAAATAGATATTACTTTTAATTAACTTAGCTATATGGAACAGTGTTTAAGTGTAAGTATTCTGAAATCTTGATTCTTGTGAAGAGGGCCAACCTTCTGTATTACTGCAACATTTGGGCAGCCACAGAGCTAGTTGCTGGAATTGTATGTATTTTGCTCAACTGGGGGGGGGGGGGGGGGGGGGGAGAGATATGATCCTGAGGAATCAGATCACATTAGTCATATGCTGTAGAAAGAGTCCATGCACAGTTTGCTTTATTTGTCTTATCTCCTGTAGCCACAAAATCCCCTGCAGATAGTATACTGTATATGAGAAGAAAAGCCCTAGGCTCTAGGGCGAAAGCGAAAGGAAATATTTTTAACTATTTCAGGCACTATTTTTTTTTAAACAGCAGTCTTACTGAAGTAATTAACATAATGGGCCTGATTCACAAAGCGGTGCTAACAGTTAGCACACTGGTGAAAAGCCCTTTATCATGCCTAAACTCAGTTTAGGCATGTTAAGTTTAGGTGTGATAAGTTTAGGCATGATAAGTTTAAGCACCAACTGGGTTAGCACCGCAGTGCACAGCTGATCAAAAGTTTTGCGGTAGCAAAGTCTGGTGCACTTCACATAGAGTTTAATGGCGCTGCTTTGCGTGCGGGACTTTGAGTGCGATCTAAACTTATCTAAACTTAGCATGCCTAAACTTATCACACCTAAACTGGCTTTTCACCAGCATGGTGCAATGGTTATCACGCCTAAAGTCTTTTAGGCGTGCTAACTGGGTTAGCACCGCTTTGTGAATCAGGCCCAATGAGTCAAACCTACTGGAGTAGAGTGGTAATTTTGACTAGAATTCCGCATTAAGGTAATTATAGGCCAAGGAAGCATATTAGAGAATTTCTGGTGGCAGAGCCCTCTTTAATGCCAACTTGTCAAGCTAATTGTGAGCACGATGACAGGTGAAATCTAAGGGTACAGTGCAAACTGTGATGGAAGCTTATTCATTCAAACACATTCCCTTGCAATGCACTAATACTATAATGAACAATTAAGGGTGACTATATAAGCTTGATAAATCCAAGAGATGTGACAGATTTGTACAATAGCCATGAAAAGTAGGCCACATGGGCATTAGCAATAATGTGATAAGTTTTAATAAGCTTTCGTTATTGCATGCATAGAAAATCAGACACATTGCTAAAGTCTGTCTGATCAATAAAGTTTGGTTTCTTATTTGGAGGGAAGAGAATGGTCATCTCTCCTCACGTGCATCAGTGCTGTGTATGGACCCGCCTGCAGCAGATGCTGCCGCCACCATGTCACATAAATAAAGTGGGGACATCGCTAGACATCTATCATTCTCACAGACAGATCTGTTTGTCTACAACTCCCCTTAATCTGCCTTACCAAACAGCAAGTGACAAGGGAGACAAAGACTATTATGTGGAAAATACAGGTCCCTAGCAAACTACAATACTGAGCGGTATGAAGCAGGTGTGTCATGCTTCAGTTAAAGTGGAATATCCCTTTAATTATGCTAATTTTGATTTTAAGGGAGCGTATTCTGTTTACCCACCTTTCCCCAGAAGGCAGGAAGGGAAACAAGCATGTAATTTTGTAGCATATCACTTTACAACGCTGCCATTCTCTAAAGGTAATTAGTCTTATTTTTAAAGCAGTGCCAACGAGGTCTTGGAGACGTGTTCTGTTCTCCGGCTTACACTCCTTATGAGTCAAACAATACCTGCGGATGGTGTAGTTCATTAATCTTGCTGTCAGATGTCTCTAACATAGCTTTCCGCAGCACATTCGTTTTTGTCACTTACTGGAGTCAGCAAAACAAACTTACCGCTCAGGTCGCTGTTGCTAATGCGCATCGTGGCGTTCTCCGACTGCAGAGAGCGATTCTTCTCCAAGAGCAAAACCTCCAATGGCTTTGACGCATCCTAAACAACATGGCCAATGAAAATTAACGGATCATCAACCACATTATGTTTACATGTACTGCGGCATATTCATAACACCAGGACAAGAGGAAAACACTGCTGCTTTTACAGGAGGATTATTCTCACCTAAATCCATATACAGATTCTAAAGTGCAGATTATTTAACTGCATACTTATTAAGAATTATGTGATGAAATTTATTAGCAACGTTGGGCTCTCTCTTAACGTACAGAAAATTCTGCTGACCATCTTGTCGTAATTTATTTTTTAAAACAATTTCTGAGCTTGGTGGAAATGACATGCAGTTTGAAACTGAACCGATGAAAATCAGAAAATAACGAGATTGCGCATTTGTCTCTCCTTAAAGAGAATATGTATATGTAAAAAAAAGCCCCCGGGGGATACTTTTCTCGGGTGGGAGAAGCCTTTGCATCCTATAAGGCCCTGTTTACACTTAATCAGTTGGTGTGCGTTAATACGCGTTTTTTCCATAGCAGTGCATTGGGAAGAAGATTTCAGTTAAAACGCTTTAAGTATAAAAGAGGCCATAGGATAACATGGGCATTACTTTGAAAATCTGTTTATTTTCAATTATAACGGACAGCAACTGATTAAGTGTAAAAGGACCCTAAAGAGGTTCCCCTTTGCTCCTCAGTAGAAGCGATCCAGTGCTGGGCTCTATCAGACACAGAGTGGCAATAATATTTACCGTTGCAGCTGCGCACATGCACAGTGGCATCTCTCTGCTCGGGCTCATGCGGAAATAGTCAAGCCTGATCGGGTCCGCTCTACTGCGCAGGCTCATAAGGCTCTCGCCTGCACAGTAGAGCGAAAAACGATCAGGCTCAGCCATTTTCGCCGGAGCCAGAGTGGAAAGCCGCTACTGCGCATGTGTGCACGTCGACAAGGAGTTCTTAGGGGGGTCCCAGCACTGGATCCCCTCTACTAAGGAAGAAGTGGAGAGCCTCTTTAGGATCCAGAGGCTTTCCCCTCCCTAGGTAAGTACCCCCCAGATTCTCTTTAAGTTTGTGTTTAATTTGGGTAGAAGCAGTGGGTGGTTTCTCTGGTGTTGAGGGCACTGGGGAGGGCTGCTCACTCTGCCCCCTATGGTGTAGCGTGCGGTTGGTGGTCCCAGGCGACGGCACTGCTTGGGACTCCACCTGTACTGCTAACCTCTGAAGCTTATAGCAGCCCACAGGTAATGTAGCTCTTAGGTCACATAGCAGTGGAAGGTGGGGACATGGAGACTGCCACATTGTTATGTGAACTGAATGTCTCCTTTTAGGAGATAGTGTAACTGGTTCAGCCCTTACTAGATCTAGCAGTTGAAAGGGTGATGTGTGGGCACACCACCTGATATGGTTCGGGTGCTTGATATTGTGGAATAGGCAAATGCCACAGTTGAGATCAGCTATTCAGTATATCAGCACACCGTTTTTCAAAAAGTCACGCTCTTTACTGCGCCATCATATCCACAGTAATGAAGCCGACAATTGTTTCGGGGGCAGCGCAGGGTCCCCCTTTAAAGGCGTGATTACCACACGCCTTTAAAGGGGGACCCTGCGCTGCCCCCGAAACAATTGTCGGCTTCATTCCTATGGATATGACGGCTCAATAAAGAGCGTGACTTTTTGAAAGATGGTGTGCTGATATACTGAATTGCTTACTAGATCTAGAACTGCATGTCCAGGCGCAATTGCTGTGCCTTTAAATTTGCTGACTGGCTTTACCCTGAAAATGATTGAAATAGCCAGGTGCTGCTTGCCAGTATTTGCCTTTCCTTGTGTTTAAATAATGAGATTGATCGGCTCAGTTTCAATTTGCAAACCATTTGCATTGCAACAAAAGTAGCAACACTTTAAATGTACTTTTTCTCTAATAAGTTTTTGCATAGAACTGTGTTAGGTATAGTTATTGGATCAGACATCTGGTCTGGTGCGTATGTCCTACCGTTTTATACTGTCCACTGCCACAAACTGAATTAATACTTTTAATGCACTGCTGGTCTAATAATGTCTGCAGCTCCTCGTGGCATCCCTCAGCTGACCCACATGGGAAAAGAAATGGATGTGCCCCCCCAGCCCTATAATCCTGTGTCCCACCCCCTTTTGTAGATCCATCCCATTGACCTGATTGGTTAGCTGGAATTCAGACGTTAATGGGCAAGACTGATCATTTCCGATCAAACACTGTGGCTATTGGAAATGATAGATGGATCCCGGTACTGTACCATTAATGTATTCTGCAGATCGGACAGATACCTGCTAGATTTACTTGCCACCATGTAATCTGTAAAAAGCTGGCCATACATGTATTGCCGATGGTCTGATCTGGCAAGCGATCAATCACTCCCCAAATAAAAACTCATCAGGTAGCAACAATCATTGTTCTACCTTGTCCAACTTGATTTAGATCAGATTATAGCAGAAATCTGCAAACTAACTGACAGCCCTAGGCCTCCATCCATCCCCCATTCCTTGCCGCACCTGTTCAAACTTTCAATCAATATACTGTGCGAAGACTTATTTCAGGGAATATGCTGGGGTCAAAAGATGAAGACCTCCAGTGTATGGGCACTTAAAAAGCTGTGATGTCAGCCTGAGCTCACTTCAAACATTCAATCGTGTGCAGGGAATTATTAGGAAAAAAAGTAATGTTTCTGTTCACGATTGAATGTTTAAGCCAAATCAGTAGATTTCCACTGCATATCTTCATTAAAGCGGACCTGAACTCAGAACTTCCTCTCTGCTCTAAAAGATAAGCAACAGCATAAGAACCTTTTAAGAAAAAAAAAATTTTTGTTACAGCTGATACAAAGCCTGCATTAAATCTGCAGTGGGTCTACTTCCTGCTTTCATGGAAGCAGACATAGGGTCAACATCCTGTGCTTTCAAATGAGCTTATCTGCCGTGGCAGCCAGCTGACACAGCTGAGGGATCAAATTGCAACTTGTGATTAGTCACAGATGAGGCGAAGTAAGACAGGCTAAACTCTCTAAATACATACAGGGTGCATTGCTCTAGGCGGGCCTTCTGTCCTGTGAAGGTCCACTTTAATAACCTTTTAAAAAAAGGGGGCGTGGAAAACAAAACACAACACAAAACGGCTGATGTATCATAGCTTGTAAAATATAATAAACGGCTTTGGCTTTCATCAGCAAGCAATCAGAGTCTAAGCTGCACTGGTAAAACATCTAACGCTGTGAAAGCCATTGATTGATTGGAGAAAATGAAGAATTTATATTTAACATACTTTGATAAATGGGAAACAGCTTGTCCAAAGCTTAAATATCAGGAGGAAATATACAGTTTACCTGACCACCTGATCCTTCCGACGGGGTAAACTCCATGGACTTCAGAATGCTGGAAGAAGCAACAAGGGAAGGTTATTATTATCCTCCGTGTCCCCATTTCCGCTGTATATCTGCATCATCGCCCTCCTGGCTCTCCACATTGCCGAACTCCCGCAAACTTCCCCAACTGTCTCCACAATCAGATAATGTTCCACAACACTCGTCCTTCTCTAGATAAAATACGTCTTTCTTATGGGTCATTTAAATAATGTATATCTCATTCCCGGCAGGCCACGCTGTGGCATAAAATTAAATGTTAATAAGGATATAACATTTAAAGCTGTCAGAAAGTGTATATATTTGTTGGTGTAGCTGCAAGGGAGTCAAATTTGCATAAGAGTCATAGTTAAATACCACCATTATTCATAGATCCTCCTCTTCCCCAGTCTATGAAAGGAGCAGACTATGTGGGAATACATAGATCCGTTCATGGGATTTAAGAATTGCTCTGTTGTACACGTTAATAAATGCAGTAAAACTTTACCATGAATTACACTGCATCACATAGAATCTAAATAACTTTCCAGTGTAAGTAAACAATGCAGTGCTGCTTCTAGCAATTCCACAGGCAACAAGACCCACCTGCACTCCCTGGAAACAGCAGAAAGACATTTATTCTACATTTATATTGTTTGAGGACTACAATACTTTTGATACAAGGATCCTAGATAAACATTATAGAGGGATATGTGAGTTGCAATACGAGGTTCTACCTGCAGGCAGCAGTCTGGCTGGGCTGTAAAATCACACTTGATCTTTAGAATACCCAAGCAGCTCGGGGTGACCCATAACCACTAGGAAAGTATAGGGGCTAAAAGAGACCAAAAAGCCCTCCTACATTTGATCTTTGTGAAACAGGAGATAAAGGGCATCCACTGCTATAATTACTAGGTAAATCACAGAAGAGTTGATCCAGGGATTTATCTGACTGCCATCTGGAGTCGAGGATTTGTTTCCCTTTTAAGGCTAATCGCTCCAGGCCTTGTAATGTTTTTTGCCTTCCCCTGATATGTGCAGGTTCAGGATTTTTTTTCTTCCTGGTTGAGCTTGATGGAGGGATGTCTTTTTTTTTCAACCAAACTAACCATGTAACTATATAAAGTTACGGTCAGTCAGAAGTTATATTTTTAAAGCTAAAAGTCTTTTTTGCATCATTTGGTACTTCCTCTATTGTTAATGGTAGGGGTGGCTTTCTGTTTCTGGCCAATTATAAACTCTTGCTGACCTCACTGTGGATACAGGAGTGCTCGTTTCTGTGTACTTCCAGGTGTCAAAGACCCAGGAGATGCCCAGCATTCAGAAAGTGTGCTGTCATTGGGAGGGGGGGGGGAGCCTTCATTATTTTAAAAATACATTTGACAGGTTGGAAAGTAAGGCTGAGCATTGCATAGACCTAGCAAGACTCTGCCCAGTCCTTCTTCCCTTTCTAACATTCTCCCACTGGCCAGCTGTCATAGACTATAGTCTTCTTAGTCTTCTGGTAAAAGTGGCAGTATTGGAGAGCATCAGTCTTAGTGAGAGTAGGTCAAGGAGAGAGGCCAAGTACAGTAGAAAACAGATTCCGGGCACCAGTAAGGTTGCACTTGCAAAACACTTATTTCATCCTAAATTCACACATAGGTAGTGTGAGTGGCCTGACAGAAGCAAGTGTAATCTTACTAGTGACCGGAATTGTGTTTGTATCCGGAGGCACAGTAACCTCACCGTCATCACTGAATTGGCTGCCTAGTCAGCATCTACTGTCAACCCACACTTGTTCTACTGCTGCTGATCTGTGGGAGAAGCTTAGTGAGAGAGGAAAGGTTGAGCACTATTAGAACTCTGCAGGAATCTTGCTCCACAATCAGTAGGAAACTGGTTTACACGATACAATCAAAAGATTTGATTTATTTGTTTGTTTTTTTGTTAAAAACAAATGGTTGTATAGAAAAAACGGAAATGTGATCATGACATGAAATAATTTCCTGTTTTTTTCCTAAATAAGTCAATCAGGATTGGTGGAAAATTCTGATAAATCTTTCAAAAAAAATCGAATGGCGTAAGACCGACTTGATTCTTGATTTATAGACCCAAGCAACATTTCCCGAGTTTTTAAAATTTTTCCTCATAATTGGAGAATTGGATTTTTTTTATAGAAACAATCTTTAAAAACCAAAAGATAAATAATGCAAAATAATTGCATTTAATCTAATATACATCACGAACAAAAAATACATCGACTGAAAACTGGTATTGTCTCCACATGAAGAAGTGTGACTGCACATTTCCTGTAATCACCGGCAGTAATGGGTATGCAGCGTACACCCAGCCAGAGCATCAGAGATGGAGACATTTTCAGTGTAACTTTGTGATGGCGCATTATGAGCAAAGAAACTGTTTTCTTAACACTCAGAATGTAATTTGGACAAAATGATTTATGGTTGCAGGAAGCACTTGTCAAATAAAAAGAAGAATGATTGGTAAAGAAGGCAGAACACCGGGAAAAGGAAAGCAGAAATAGATGCAGACAATAATATTACATTTCAGGACAACATATGAAATACTTGAAGCCAATGAGACTCAAGTCAGCCAAAAGCTGGTGAAGATCTCTCCTTTAAAGGGAAACTACACACACACACACACTTTTTTTTTAATAATCCTAACATTTGTATAGCGCTTTTCCTTTGTTGGACTCAAAGCGCTCAAAAGCTGCAGCCACTAGGGGCGCTTTCAAGAGGCCACCCTGCAGTGTTAGGCCAGAGACCCACTAGGAGCGATTTCTAATCGCTAGTGATTTGAAAAAGCTTTTGCTAATGCAATGCTATGGGGAATTTTTATAAAATCACATCGCTCAAGTGGGATCACTCCCATAGCATTACATTAGCAGTAGCTTTTCAACTCAAAGCGCTCAGAAAATCGCTCCAAGTCTTGCCTCCTAGGAAGTCTTGCCCAAGGACTTTTCACTTAACTGGTCTCCCATGTCAAAGGCAGAGCCCTTAACCAGTACACTACCCAGCCATATCTATCTATTTAACACTTTATTATTTAGTTTAGAATGTTTTTTTTTTCAAAAGCTACATTTAAAGCAGGCTGCTGCCAATTTACTTATCTTGTAGAACCACATGACTGTTCATGAACAAAGTGCAGTTACATGCCTGGAGGCATCATCACTAACCTGTTCACACCATGTGTGTTACAGATAACGTACACATGGGAATGCACTACACATAACTGTGAATGTGGCTCCGATTGAAATATCAAAATATTGTCTATGTGCATGTCTGGAATATAGGGAGAGAGTTTATCAGTCCTATGTGTGACTAAGTAGGCCCGAATTGTTGAGGTATTTTTAGAGACCTCCAAGAGGGATTATCATAAGTTATCCAGCAAACCTCGTTTGAATGAAATAATAAACCCAAAAATCTGTCATAAAAAAACACCAAAAATGGAAAGGCCCCATTTGGGCTATGCTGTGATATAGTGGAGGGTTGGAGCAAGGTTAGCAAATTCTGCTTTTGTGGAATGCTACTTTTTATACCAAATGATGTTACGGACTTGTTGCCAAATAACCCATTTTTCTGTGAGATGTTCACTCAAGTAATTCTGTGGGGTTCTTTTAAGCACTAAACTCTTCCAGTTTTTTTCTCTTTTCCTCTTTCAGCCCCTAGCTTTTGGGTGTTACCAGCATCAAATTCAAAATGAGAGTATATATTTCTATATTAAAGAAATATGCATTCCCTTTGAAACAGCACAGTTATGAAATGGAAGTTGTATAATATCAGATTGAAGTTCCTCTTTTTGCAAGTATTCAATAAAGTTTTGTATTTTTATAAATACATTTGTATTCAATCAAGCCATACCTCTCTCATAGTCTATCTCGAAAGGTTTCTTCTATATAGGGAGCAAGGCGGACCCACTAGACACCCAGGTTTTACCTGGCTGATGGGGAGCGAGGTTCTAACCTGTGGTGCTGTCCTTCAACACCCTGGCCTCGTTCCCCAGAGTCGCTGGGCATCGCCGCCATCTTACTCTGCTGCATCTGGGGGTCTCCTTTAATAAGGAAACCCCTAGAGCTCCCTCGTGAGGCCGGCACACATCGCTGAAGTCCTCTGCGCAGCCACCCTTCTCAATTTAAATAGCCTCCCTAAACATTTGCCACAACACCGCTGTAATTAGTGTACTCTCACTGTAATTATTGTGTATTGGAGCCCCGGAAATGCATCTTTGAATCTCCCGCTGGGGCTCCCCATTGGTCCACAGTCTGGACCATTTTTTGGGGGGTCCAGACAGTGGACCAATGAGGAGCCCTGGCTGGAGATTCAAAGACGCTTTGCCGGGGCTCTAACAGAAATAACAGTGACAGATACTGTAATTACAGCATCGGGAGGCGAATGTCCAGTCATGAAAAAATCCAGTCATAAAAAAATAATACAAATAAAATAATAATTAAATATATATATACTGTATATATATCATGGATAAGAAAGGGAGAGGAGAGGTTGATGAAGAAAGGAGGGTGACTTACTTGAGCTCTTTTTTGATTTCTTCATAGTCAGCCTGCCCTTTTAATTTTTCTTCAAGTTGCTGAAAAATATAAATAAAATGCAGATGAACAAATGTGAATACCTGTAAATCAGGTTTTGTTTTAAAATGTTGTGCAAAGAAATGGCATTTTATGACTTCAAAAATCAACTTTAAAGTGTTTTTTTTTTTTTCATTAAATGACGCTGCTTATCCATCTCATTTCAGGCTAATGTCACATATTGGGCTTGATTCGCTAAACAGTGATGACTCAAATATCACGCCTTATCAAAGATATCACACCTTATCAAAGTTAACATGCCTTATCAGAGTAGCACAGTGAGCGCTACAAACTTATGCTTGCTAATTGGCAATGACACTCGTCCTGCCCTGAGCCCCTGCGGGTTCGTAGTGCTCGCTATACTACTCTGATAAGATATGTTAACTTTGATAAGGTGTGATATCTTTGATAAGGTGTGATATCTTTGATAAGGTGATTTGATTTATCACGGTTTAGTGAATGAAGCCCGTTGTGCGGTGCAATTGTCCTGCAGCAGGAGAGCCCAGGGCACACATCATGTCCTTTCACATCTTTCCCTGTGGCAGAGTTCGCAGATGGGGTAATATGCTTAGTGCCGACCCCATTCAGTGATATGCTCCCTGCTGGACAGGAAGAACGTCACTGGATTCCCATTGCTCTGGGCATGTGTTCCGCTACTGTGATCGCTTGTTTACACTTACCACGTTGCCATGGAATCGCATTGCTGAATTATCCATGTGGTAGACACAGATCATGCAGCAACGCACTGCAGCGTTTGAGGCAGACTTGCAGCGATTTCGCTACTTCCATCGCCATAGACTTACATTGCCCTTGCGACAAGCTGTGGTGGGGGAACGTATTGCGACCCACGGCGACGCTGTTAGTGTGAACGTACTCTAAAGAGCACCTTTCCCCACTACACACAATATGTTGCATGCAATGTAGGAAGAGAAGCATTATTCATGTTCTTTTCATTAAAGAGAAAGTAAACTGAAAAAATATTACTGACAGCAGGTTGAAGTACCTACACTTTGGAGGCTGAAGATCAACAGCTACTGCAAAAAAGATTAACGGCTAGAAGTTGGACAAAGTGTAAGATTCCCAAAACTGGGGTTCTTTTGTTTCTGAGTAGTTCTGAGGGTTTGAATAACTTGTTTGCACATACACTTTTTACCCTTTGCAGCCCTCACCTCCCTGGCGGTAACCTCGATTCAGCTCAGGGCCATAACCCCCGAGCCTGACTCATGGTAACCACCGGGAGGTATAGGCAGAGCATTGTGTGCAGCGGGCATTTTAACTCACGTCCCCCGGGATCCAGACACCGGGAGCCATTCTTCTTCCAGTCCTCGGGGCTCTGGATCTCTCTGGTGAGATTGCTGCCTGTCGTCATGATGACAGCTGGCAGTCTCACTATAGAGGTACAGCGGCACCCAGTGGAGGGAGGAAGAATAGCAGCACTGGATCCAGGGGAGGTAAGTAATGTGCTGGGCTGCCACAGATCTCTCTGCGGTATGATTTCCCCCCCTTGGTTTTAAGGTCTAAAAGCTTGCCAAAAAATTGCACCGTTTTTAGACCCTAAAATCTAGAAATATTCAAACTGCCAGGGAGGTTAAATTCACCTATACTGGTGAATTCTCTGAGAAATAGCTGAATATTCACACTTGAAGTAGGAGTTGTCCTCGCTATCTGAGGCCAGCGGCATCTCACCATTGAAGACAGAGATCAGAACTAACTGGTTAGTTTAAAGTTCAACGTCTCATTTTTCTAATGCATATGAGTTAATGTGCCTGAACCTGAATTAACGGGGACATGGAGGCTGCCATATTTATTTCCTTTTAAACAATACCAGTTGCCTGGCAGTTCTGCTGATTTTTTTGGCATCAGTAGTGTCTGCACCACACACCTGAACTCTTCCACAGAAGGAAAACATAGAGAAATGCACCCTGTATGTATTTAGAGAGTTTAGCCTGTTTAATTCCCCCTCATTTGTGTCTAATCGCAAGTTGTAGCTCATTTAAAAGCACAGGATGTTAACAATATGTCTGCTTCCATGAAAGAAGGAAGTAGAAACAGTGCAGATGTAATGCAGGATTTGTATCAGCTGTGACAAAAATGTTTTTGTTTAAAGGTTATTATGCTGTTGCTTATCTTTTAGAGCGGAGAGGACGTTCTGAGTTCAGGTCCTCTTGAAATGCTGCTGTGCAGCTAATCTTGCCAGATTTTTGTCAGAGACATCTGATCTGCATGCTGGTTCAGGTTTTATGGTTACAACCATAAACCTCAGAGCCTGAACAAGCACACAGATGTCTATGACAAATCTGGCTACATTAGCAGCATGCTTGTTTCAGGTGTGTGATTTAGACCCTACTGACCAGAAAGATCAGCAGCACTGCCAGGCAATGTGCATTATTTAAAAGGAAAGAAATATGGCAGCTTCTATAGGTCTCACACCTCGGGTTACTTTTAATTAGCATGAATCTCTTGTGCGTGGAAAGGAACTATAATGTAGCATAGAGAATCTTTATTCCAAGTATCCAAAACTATTTATTTATAAAACAAAGCTTTATTTCACAGTTCATGAAAGGAAATTTTCAGCCAGTTAATAAAAGTTGCACAATTTTATGTCATTGGAGAAGTACATATTCCCTTTCATAAGGCTGAAAGGCCCAGCCATAATTGTGAGTGAAGTTGATGGGCATCCCGTACAGTGTTGCCACAAGATACAGTACACAGAATAACAAACAAATGTCAATGCTCCTTCCATGTGAAAATTGTTAATGAGATTTTAATGGCGTCTGTGAAGGCCTTCAGCTGGACTCCAGTCACGTGCCAAGAGGTATAGAGCTGAACAAACGCCTTCTGTACAAATTTAACATGACCTCAGCGGGCAAACAACAGTTGTTAAACATAATCTTCAGCCTATTAAAACGTTTTCACTGAACAGACATGTTACTGCCGCTTTATTCAACAACAAGTCAGATACAGGAATCGCAGTCACACAACATGAAAGTAAGCTCTGGTCTCAAACATACGGGCGTGGCATCCGTAGTGTGGAATGTGTGAGCTGCCATTTTGTACCTCAGAACTATTTCCCACCATTTACAGCAGGCCATCATTGTCCCAAAAAGCCTGCCACCTGTATTTCTTCTACTGCTCCTTGAATAATTAGTGCTTCCTTTATTTTCTATTGGATAAAATAATTTCTGCACATGTTATCAATTTGTACTTAACTTAGAAATATTTAAACATGCCATTGTTGGTGCACACTTTAATTAGTGAAAGCAGTGGTGTTACTATAGCAACAGCAGCCCACACAACTCCCATTAGGCCTTGAGGGAGGGAGTCTGCAATGTATTTGTGGCAATCAGGGCTGATTCTAGACTTTTTGCTGCCTGAGGCAAACTTGTGAGGATGCGCACCCCCCCCCCCCCCCCCCCCCCCACACACACACAAACACACCCGATTTCGAATGATTGCACAGCACCCGACAATTTGCTTTGCTTCATTTAATGTTCTCACATGACATGCTGCAGCTCAACACAATAACACACTGTCTGGCTGTGAGTCAGTGAGTTTCGTTCTCTTCCTACTCTGCCTACATGCTGTTAGTGTAATCACAGTAGGAAAATGCTGCCCCGGTAATCTCTGCCACCTAATGCAAATGTTTCACCTAGCCTCATGAGAGAAGTGGCCCTGGTTGCAATAAGCAGATTGCATTTTTGTGCTGTCCACAATCTTGCTTGGACAGTGGATGCGTTCCCTATATAACCTAAGAAGGAAATACATCTGCCCCCGGTTCCAACCAGACTACAAATGGACCATCAGAGTGAACACTACACTGTCCACTCGGAGTAAGGCTCATGTGGGAACCTAGCCTTATGCATACTTGATAAAGAACATATGCACCCCTTGAGACGGCCACATATAGTGAAGTCACTACATGCGCCAGTGTAATGTGGTACAGGCACTCGCAGTGACTATTTAAAAGGATGCTGGACACAGGAGGAGGTCAGGAATCACGCTGACATGACAGGTGAGTATACAATACTCACCACAGGCCCCGGTGGGGTACACATACATTTGGGGGGAGACTGGCTCTGGGGTCCATCGTTGTTATCCCCGTGCATGTGATAAAGCCCTTGCTACCGAGATTTACCCTTCAACCAATTTTGGCTAGAAATTGATTGAAACAAATGATCGGATGGCCATGTTCCGGCATCGATATCTTCAAGATTCTATCATTACGTTCAAATTCGCCAGAGTAATATTATGTGCACTCTTGGGTAACAAAATCTACTGTATGCATACTCAACAAAGCAGTGCTAAAGGGAACCACGTGCCACTTTTTTCCCCTGCAGTTACTCATGATTTTTAATATCTATAGATGCTGCCATGTTCCTCCCTCCCTCCCCTTTATTTATCCAGGGGCAGGTGTGAAGATAGCATCTGTTACTTCTCTTTGAAGCAGTGTTGTATCTCCCTAATAGTCTGGCACTATAGTTTAATATTAGCAAAATCCATACAAAAGTGCAGCAGTGTAAAACTTGAAAAACATTTGCATAAAAAAGATCATGGCTTTGCGCCAATCAGTGCACGGCCTTATGACCGTTTCGCAGGGCGGATGCCGAGCTTCATCTGAGGCCGGTGTGCGCCCACCAGCTGCCTCCCCTCAACCCAGGTACAGCACTACTACCTATGCACAGTTACCACAGCATTTGATCATCTGCAAAGCCATGATATTTTTTAGGCAAATGTTTCACGTTTTACTGCTTTACTTATGTATGGATTTTGCTAATATTAAACTATAGTGCCAGACTATTTCTGCCTCTTGGATATTTTGCATGTAACTTGCCTTTGTCTTGAGCACATAGTTTTGTCTGGGTGATATACAGGGGTTGGACAAAATAATGGAAACACCTTGAAAATCAACAAAATATATTTTAATATGGTGTAAGTCCACCTTTTGCGGCAATTACAGCCTCAATTCTACAAGGTATTCATACAAATTGTGATTTTTTTTTCCAAAGGAATTTTAGCCCATTCTTCAGTTAAAACACCCTCCAGTTCTTTTAGAGACTATGGCGGCGGAAATCGACTTCTTACTTGAATCTCTAATAACGACCATAAATGCTCAATAATATTGAGGTCTGGGGATTGTTGTGGCCAGATGAGATGCTCAGCTTTATTAGAATGTTCCTCATGCTATTTTTTAACAATTCTAGCTGTATGGATTGGGGCATTATCATCTTGAAAGATGGCATTCCCCTCCGGAAACAGTTCTTGAACCATAGGATGAACTTAGTCGCCCAAAATTCCTAAATAGTCTCGGCTGTTAATTCTTCCAAGAAGGGAAATCATTGGCCCGGCGGATTTCCAAGAAATAGCACCCCAGATCATCACAGAACCCCTGCCATGGGGGTTGGGAGAAGGCAGTCTGGATGAAATGCTTCTTTCGGCTGTCTTCAAACATACACTCGGCCGGAAGTCGGAAATAAGGTAAACAATGATTCGGCAGAGAAAAATCACATTTTCCACTGCTTGAGGGACCAATTCTGGTGGTGTCTACACCATTCTAAATGCTTTGAAACATTTGTCTTTGAGAGCAGAGGTTTTCTAATTGCAGTTCTTCCATGGAATCCAGATTTGTGCAGCTCCCAACGAACAGTTTTTGTGGAAACTGGGTTCTGTAGGTGTTCATTCAGCTCTGCAGTGATTTTAGGAGCCGTGGTCTTGCAAGCTTTTGCAACAATTCGATTTAGAGTCTGACGGTCTCTCTCAGACAACTTCAACTGTCGGCCACAACTGTGCTTTGCTGGTGTGGGGGTCCTGGACCTCTAACAAAGATACTGTGTAATTTTATTAGTATAGGTATTGCTGATCTCTGCTCAGATGGTAGGCCCTTGCTGTCTAATTATACACTCTGATCTAATTCCTGGTCTCCTGCTTGAAAACACACAACTACCAGCTCTTACCTCGATTTTGTTTTGATCACTAAAAATGTTCTTGGCTCCTGACACTTGTATAATTATTATAAGTGATCAACTACCGGATCTGTATCTACTACTTTTGGCTCCTAACGGTATACTTCTCACCGTAATAATGTGTGACATGTAGTTGTATTGCTTATCCTTTCTTGCGGCGTTTTACTCCCCTGTCTCCTCACCTGCGTGTGGTGGAGCTCAGGGCTGTTTTGTTCATGTTTGTTAATGTTTAAATCTGAAAATTTCAATAAAAAAATTAAAAAAAAAACTAAAAAAAAAAAAACTGTGCTTTGCTGAGGACGTTTTTCCTTCTCTTTCAAAGGCAGTCATTACTTTTGAGACAGTACCTCTTGAAATGCCAAGCATTCGGGCAGTTACTGTTACAGTAGCGCCTGCCATAAGAGCATCAACAAGTTGGCCTCTTTGAAAGTCGGAGAGATCTGTCATTTTTATAAATTATAACCAACTTAGGTTTAAAGTGAATCTGTACTCTAAAATTCTTACAATAAAAAGCATACCATTCAATTCATTATGTTCTCCTGGGCCCCTCTGTGCTGTTTCTGCCACTCCCTGCTGCAATCCTGGCTTGTAATTGCCAGTTTTAGGCAGTGTTTACAAACAAAAGACATGGCTGTTACCAGAATGTGATAGGCTCAGAGGAGTTCAGTCTGTGACTCACACAGAGCCTGCAGGGGGCGTGGAGAGGGTGTGTACAGCTTCCATCCTATCACAAGCAGGGCTGCACATTCTTGCCTGAGCCCGACAAAGCCGTCAGAGGAAAGAAGATTAGATTATATAACAGAGATAATACAGCCACTGTGCAACTAGGAAAGGCTGCAGTGAGACAGACCACATTAGAACAGGTATAGAAACTTATAGGATAGAAGATATAAGGCTGAAATTTTTGTTAGAGTCTCTTTAAATATCTGTAAAAAAACAACAAAAAAATAATAAACAAAAAAATGTAACATATGTCAAGTTTTGATTGCTTAAAACATGTTCAAAGATTATGATGCCAAAACGTTAGGCGTTTCCATTATTTTGGCCAACCCCTGTACATGTACCATTGACCGGCCCAACACAGCCTAGCCCAGGTGCCTGCCACCCCTCCCTTTAGTTTAATATAGAAGCATGTTGATAGAGATCCTCCATTTACTGTGCTGGGAATTTGCCCTCGTTATGCTGATATAATGCTGTCCAGGCATTTGCATTCCCGCAGTCATGTTACAGTGTCATGGCAGCAATTTATTTTCATGTTCGGAAAATGAGAGAAATTTGTGGTGACATCATCCATCAAAGGATGTAGACGTATGCAAAGCGTGGGCAGAATAAATGACTCGCACAGATCAAGAGGTTTTGCTTTAGTGTGCACATCCAAAAACCACAGTCTATTAGAGACGTCTCATTGAGCACCATTTCATGATGTCCAGAATTATCTGTGACGCATGTAAATAAATGCACATTATGCAGCGCCAGTGTATTCTGCAGGGCACAAGAGGTTAATAGTGTTTAATACACAACATATCACAGCAGCAGGGAACAGGTTGATAACGGCTCCAGCATTAGCATCCAGTTTCCCCTGCGGTGATAAAAATCAGTGATTCAGTGTACACCAGGCCCCAGAAGCAAGAAAAACAATCGATCTGCCTGTTCCCCGTATCAGACGTCTAGGGGACCTTAGGCAAATCGCTATCTGTCTGCTTCTTGTGGATCAGATTTCAAAATGCCCAGCAGGACAGAAATATTCGGCACCCCTCATATTCCGTATAGAGCAGTGCTTGTATTAACTGTGAATTACCATATAAATGTATTTTTCCATAGGGTATAGAAAGGGAGGTAGTAAGTTCTGCTAGCTTTTAATGCCAAATTACAGTAAGGCTAGTTATACACCAGGACGTTGCGTTTAGGGAACGTTATAGGGCACATAACGTGCCCCTAACGCAACGCCTGGTGCTCTCTGGTGTGGACGTCGGAGTGAGCCGCGTTGTGCAGCTCACTCTGGCGTCCGTGATGCGTACTCTTGGACGCATGCGGCATCACGTGGTCCCGCCCGGCCAATCGCCGCACAGAGCGGCCGCTCCAGGAAGTAAACACTGCACGTCACAACGTGCAGTGAATATTAATTAGCCATGTGCCCGGCTGCTCTACCCTCCTCCCCAACATGACTGAGCATGTGCAAATAGTCTAACGCAGCTTAGCCGCGGAGAACGCACAGCATGCAGCACTAACGTGGGCAGTGTGAACAGCCCACTTGTGTTACATTGCTGTACGTTGGGGGAGCGTTACAGGCTGCACTAACGTGCGCCTGTAACGTCCCTGTGTGCAAGAAGCCTAAAGGTCTGAAAAGGATGAGACTTTAAAGCGGACCTGAACTCAGAACTTCCTCTCTTCTCTAAAAGATAAGCAACAGTAGAATAACCTTTAAAGAAAAACATTTCTTTGTTACAGCTTATAGAACTCCTGCAATAAATATGCAGTGTGTTTACTTCCTGATTTCAAAAAAGCAGACAAAGGGTTAACATCCTGTGTTTACATATAAGCTGTGTCTGCAGAGGACTGCCAAAGTTCTGTGCTGTCACAGCTGAGAGATCAAATTACACTTGTGATTACTTGAAGATGAGGGGGAATTAGACAGGTTTTTCTCTCTAAAAACGCACAGGGTGCATTTCTCCTTTTTTGTGTATCCTGTGCAAGAGTTCCACTTTAATATCAATGTCTCTATAAATTATACCACTTTATAGTTTGTCTATAGGTAAAATGGTTGACATGTTGTGAACTTCTTGTAGTGAATGTATTGTTTACTTATGTAAATGGTCCTGTAGTCTGAATATTTAGTCTTTAACCCCATTACCTTAGGCACTAAAAGTTGCCTATACCTATACACCGACACCACCAAGTTCAATATCAATATATATATATATATATATATATACACACACACACACACATATATATATATATATATATATATACACACACACACACACACACACACACACACACACACACACACCTGAACTTTTGCACAGGACAGAATGTAAACATAGAGAGATGCACCCTGTATGTATTTAGAGAGTTTAGCCTGTCTGAAATACAAGTGAAATGCATTTGATTCTTGCATAATTAACAGTAATTTTCCATCCTGCTTGTCCATTGTCTGGCAGATATGGATTGCATTGAATCATCTGAACAGCAAAATCAATCAGTGCATGGCCTCCTTAACAGAAGGAACAACCCAGCTCACAAAAACTAGGTACTATTATAACAAGGATTCCTTTAACCACAACAGAGATCCTGCAGGGTTTACTTCCTTGTTTCCTGGGAGCACAGAAAGGGTTAACCTCCTGTGTTTACATACTAGCACATAACCTCACTTCATACACAGCTGACAGCCCTGATTTACACTTGCTGATTACTTGCAGATAATGGAGAATGAGACAGGCTTTTCTCTGTAAACAAACACAGGGTGAATTTCTCTGTTTTTTCTCATGTCGGCTGTGCAAATAGTTTAGGTCCGCTTTAAGGAATAGGCTGGTTAATGAAATACAAATAATGTTGAGTTGATGCAAACTTTTAAACTTTGTGCAAATGTATGTAGCATCAAAAGCATCTGCAGCGGCGTTTGCCTGGTTAATTTACTAAAAATTGGCAAAAACAAAATCTTTTCATTGCTAGCATAGTGTCACCAGCAATTATGTGACACGCTGCTCCACTTCTACTGACATGCACTTACATGACATAACAGAGTTGTGAGTGAGGACAGAATTACCACTTACCTCAACCAGCCTCATTCATTCTGGATCCAACCTTATCCCTGAGACTGCAGGGAGATGATCCAATATGAATAGGGGTGCGTGTCAAATCTGTCTCGGTGTGTAACCTCTATAGTGAGTCACTTCTGTCTACTAGTAATCCTATGGTGGCAATGGGGAGCAAGTATGGGCTACTGCCCACTAGTAAATCACGCCATTAGCATGGGAAATGTTAAAGCAAATTCAGGGCTGAAGGAGTAACAATAATTAAACAGCTGGAACAGAGGTGCCAAAATAGAATAAAATATACTATAATTCAGCTAAAAAGGGAGGTATTGGTAGTCTTACCTCCCCAAAGCGGGATCAGAAAATAGAGATTCAGCACAAATACAACTTTAATCAAAAGCTCCAGACAGGCAAAGCATTTCACAGGTAAGTCCATCAATATCTCCTTTTTAAACAGTTTAGTATGGTTTAGTATATGTTATTCTATATTGGCACCTCTGTTCCAGAGGTTTAATTATTAGTGGTCCGCCCTTGGTAAAGGCGTGCTATGGAAGCACTGCTACCCCTTTTTGTTGTTTTTCAACATCTAAAGAGAGGGACATCTTAACCCGAGTGGGGTTGGGTCTAATCTCCCTATTTGTCTATACAGTGGTTACCTTGGTTGCCAACCAAGAGGTTAAAAATAGATCGGGATACATCTCAGAAGGTCTAACTTAATATCAGTACAAATCCAATAGGTCCGCACATCAAGAACCTTCACAAAGCAGTGTAGTATATTTACATGAAAGTATGTACAACTATCAGACCACCTACGGTAACTGAAAATCAGGAATTTTGCATAAATGGGGAGAAACAATAAGAAGGTATATCATTGCATTTCCTGTTAGACCTCCAAGCTTCAGAGCAGGATCAACCAAGATAACCAAGGTAGGTGCCTAGGGCCTAGTGGGTATCGGGGCCTCAACTCCCACTTTCTCTGTCCCGCTTCCCATCTCAGATTGCCAGATGGACCATCAGGATGAGTCAAGGCTACTACCTTGCCTAGGGCCCTATTTCATCTCAAATCACCATTGTAAGCCGGAGTCTGGAGTGAAGGATGCAAAGGATTCCATGTTGTTCGGTGCAACACATTTAATTACCTGTACTCCAGAGTACTATTATATGTGCAGCTCTTAGTGGCATAATAAATGGCATACCTTAAGAGTGTTGTTCTTGGTGTTTAGCTGCTGCTCAAGCTGGGATATTTGAGAGGCTGAGTTTTCCCGGAGTTTCGTAAGACTGGCCTGTAACCTCTGCACATCTTCCACAAGCTGGGCAATTTCACGCTCCTTAGCAGTAAGTTCAACCTCCATGTTGGAATGGGCCGCCCCCTCCATCGCCTGGTCCTGCGTGACAGCAAACATGGCAGAATGTTTAACGGTGCTCAATAGACAACAGGTGCACAACAGACTGTATTCCCTACACAACATATAACATGACTCATGCAAGGCTGGCAAACTTCCGCACTTTAATAACAGACAATTTAAAAAATAACTGGTTTACCCCACAGCAGTCCTAGACCTAGACTATGGCAAGGATATGAGGATGTAAGCACACCTGAGAGACAAATAGGGACGTGAAATGTATGTAAGTGCGGCAGAAAATGTGTCAGCACTATAAGGTAGGCATACGCTGCGGACACAGACCTGGGGGCTGGCCAAAGGGCTGGAGGCTGGGCTATGTAACCCCACTGCTTTCTGGTTTCATTCTATATGTGGACCACCAATATTTAAAGATGTAGCTGACTGCATCTATAATACATTTTGTGTGTGGGGGCCGGTAAAAAAGCCTCAAGGGGCCACATTCGGCACACGGGCCTTAGTTTGAGGACCACTGCTTTAAAGAGAACCCGAGGTGGGTTTGAAGAATATTATCTGCATACAGAGGCTGGATCTGCCTATACAGCCCAGCCTCTGTTGCTATCCCAAACCCCCCTAAGGTCCCCCTGCACTCTGCAATCCCTCATAAATCACAGCCACGCTGCTGACAAACAGCTTGTCAGAGCTGGCTGTGTTTATCTCTATAGTGTCAGTCTGCTGCTCTCCCCGCCTCCTGCAGAACTCCAGTCCCCGCCTGCATCCCTTCCCTCCCTGCTGATTGGAGGGAAGGGATGGGGGCAGGGACCGGAGCTATGCAGGAGGCGGGGGAGCAGCTGAGACTGACACTACAGATGTAAACACAGCCTCACAGCACGGCTGTGATTTATGAGGGATTGCAGAGTGCAGGGGGACCTTAGTGGGGTTTGGGATAGAAACAGAGGCAGGGCTGTATAGGCAGATCCAGCCTCTGTATGCAGATAACATTCTTTAAACACACCTCAGGTTCTCTTTAAGAAAAAAAAGGAAGCCTGCATTTCCCACTTAAATCATATTATAACACGGTGGGGTCCCTGAAAGGTTAAGACAATAGCAGTTTTGTGACTGCAGTATCATACAAGCAGAGCCAGGACAAGGTCCTCCAGCACCCAAGGCTGAGACACCAAAGTGCGCCCCTCCATCCCTCCACCCCAGCCGTAACACACTGATTGCTCTTAGACTAAGAGGCACCCCAGCGCCCCCAACGCCTTAATCTCTAGTTATCTGGCTTGTAGTCACTTCCATGTATCTCCTTTTCTTGTTTCTTTCTGCTTCAAACACAATTAGGAATGACAGCTGAATGAATTGTGCTCCCCCTCCTACACTGCGCCCTGAGGCTGGAGCCTCTCCAGCCTATGCCTCGGCCCTGCATACAAGTACCCCCAATATTTATTTTTTTAATGAAACTATTCGGTCCTCGATTTACTTAAAAAGTCTAGCTAAGGATTCTGCTGCTATCACACAAGCACACCTCTCTGCAACCCTGAATATAACCTGATATGACTCGGGGAAGGGTAGCAAGTCCTTACCACTTAGTACCAGGAAGTTTCTAAAAAAATCCATTCCAAGTTTGCTGGATGATTGAAGCCGGTTTCAGACTGCATAGCTGCGCTGCGATGATCGCACCGCAAAGCTAAAAATAGCCTTCAGGGATTGCCACAGCAATGCAGGGCAATCTGCCTTCTGGCTGCAAGCCAAGCAGGAAATGAGGCTCTCTATCGCTCACTTCCTGTGTCCAAAATTTTTATTGCACGTAAGTATACTGAAAAAATATGCATCTACGCATGCGTGCCGCAACGCAAACACCAAGCATTTTTAAATCTCAGCGTTGCCATAGACTTGCATGACTTCCGGTTGTTGGCACACATATTGCCCGACAACGCACTGTTGCCCATGCATCAAATTTGCACCAGGTATGAAATGCCCCATAGACTTTCATTGGCATAGTATTACCCTGCGGCAAAACAGGGTAACGCAACGCAGTAGTGTGAAAGGGGCCTGAAGTCTTCTAGAGAGGATTCAAGCTATATATTACCTTATTTTGGAGAAAGGAAATGACAGGTTTACTTTAATTCACAAAACAACAAGTGCATCTCTTGCAGCACCGTAAGCATGTGAAAGGAATGAAGGCGCTTTACATGGACCTGGACGCTACCAGCTGTATGCTCCTTTTTATTGCCTGATGAAGTGGGGTCACGCCTGCGAAACGCGTTGCAAGTTGTTGTGGAGTATTTGAATACATTTCAATGTTTTAAACATCACTACATTTAGCTTGTGTCCTTGCCTCTCCTATTTTTAAGAATGTTATTTACTTTTATTCTGCTGGTGCCTCTGTTCTATTAAATGTGAGAGGAATGAGTAAACGCATTCCTCACCGTGTCAGGCGGTTTCTGCATCTGCGAGGCATTCTGCTGGGATTTGAGAGATGCGAGCTGCTCCTTTAAGGCCTCTGCCTCTCTCTGCACCACCTCTGCTCTCTGAAGGGAGACATAATAAAAAAAAGAAAAAAGAAAAAAAAAAAGAAAGAAAGAAAGAGGTGAGGAGAGAAATACATTCATTTTAACAACTGACAATTAATCTCAGAACATTCATCAATTCATGCCCGACTGACTATAATTGATTTTCCTAAACACTCAACCTAATAAATGTTGAGGGGGGGGGAGAGAAGAAAAAAAAAATCATGGAACGTGATGGATTTTTATTTTAAACAGTACAAGGAAGAAATAATTGAGCGATTATGACAGTAATTTAACGCTAGCAGCAAGGAATCCCCTGCTGCTGTTAATGCTGCGGCCCACTGAATTTATCAGGCTGAATAAATATGAGGAGAAATGGAATCTTTTTTATTCAATTTATTTCTATACTCACGCCGAGAATGATTTCATTTCAGAATGACTTGTGGGAATGACTCATAGGGGGAGACACGGTAGGAACCTTTTAATCTGTTAGGGATGGAATTTCTGTATCAGATTGCTGCTTACAGAATCTGGAGGTGAAAGTGTTAAATATACCAGTGTAGTGGGGATCAGAGGATAAAGTAGCTAGATTCATTTTAAAATAAGGATTACATCGGTTTATCCACATAGCAGTATTCTCTGCGCATCGTCCATCCCCCTCCTCTGTCACCGCCATTTTCATGTAGCCAACACTCTGTAGATTTTCCTTGACCTGAACGACAGAGGCATATCCAGGGTATTGGACAGTGAAGCAGGACAAAAGGGTGCAGGAGCCCGTTTGTAAAAAAAACAGCGCTGCCATAGGCGCTGCCAAAGTGCCCGCTAATCGGGCACTTTGGTGCCCGATTAGCGGCAATACAGTAAAATATCAGCAGCAATGCACAGCAGGCGCTGGAGCAATTTGCTCTTTTGCAAGCCCCCTGCGCTTTGGGCACCGATATTTTATTGTATTGTCGCTAATTAGGCACCACAATTAACCTGCTTTGCCGCATATAGCGGCTTTGAGGTGGGGGGATTACAGTTCGGGGAGGGGGAGGGGGGGATTTAGGGTTAGGCACCGCTTCTGGATTTAGGCACCACCAGGGGGAGTTTATGACAGTAATTTATGGTTAATCACCACGTTAGGGTGTTAGGGTTGTGCACCACCTGATTAACTTCCTTTCAATATTACTTAACTTAAAAATGTAACATATAATTAGGCGGAAACAGAGAAAAACTGGTGAAAAAGCTTTGTGAATCATGCCCATTGGGTACTATAACTGGGATCTATTGTGAGGTGTCTGTATGTGTGGGTTGCCTCTGGGCATTCCATATTCCTGCACAGCAAAAACATTCAGATAAGTTAAATGGCCTGTAGACTATGATGGACTTATAATTATGGTAGGGATTAGATAGTAAGCCCCTCTGAGGGACAGTTAAGTCACAAGACTATATAGGAGATTTGATGCTGGAGGAGGCCCATAGGCACCCATGTTATCACTGGCAATTTGGGCGCCCACGGCAGCAGATACAATAGGGGGAGTCTGGGCCGTCCGCTATGCTATGCCGCCTGCCCCACAGTGAAGGTTTTTCGTATACAGCATTAAAGGCGGCCCAGTCATCGCTGGCATTGCGGCAGGGGAGGTTGGGTTAGAGTAAAGGTGGCCACACACCATACAATTTTTTAAAGATCTGCTCAATTCAAGAATAGCAATCACTTTTTCTGACTGATTGTAACAATTCAAAAATCTGACCAATGTACCACACACTTATGTTCAATGTTTCCCCAATCATGAATTAAATAATTGAAAGCTCAGAAAATTTTTTTGTAACTGTACATCAAGTAATTAACAATCCATCACACACCATACAATTCTTGATAAAGTTGGTCTTAGATTTCCAACATGCCCAAACTCCAAAATTGAAAAAAAAGCAAAAACAAAAAAAACAAAAAAAAAAGCGGGAAATTTGATCGGATTTATCAAAAACAAAGAAATACTGTTGATTTTTCGGGCAACCAATCAAAATTATCGGATTGGTGAAAAATTGGATCTTTTAATGGTATGGTGTGTGGCCGTCTTTAGGCTTCGGTGATGAGGAGGGGGTTGGTTAGGGTTAGGCATTGGAGGGGGTATGGGTCAAGGGCTAGGCATCATCAATTTACCACTAATTTACTCTCTAAAAGACCAGCAGAAAAAGTAAATGGCACCACCTCTCTCGCAGACTTGTACTAAATACAGAACCACAATATGATTCAGTATTTTGGGTTGAAAGAGGTCAGCAGGGGGCAGACATGCTGCATTGTTCTCTTATTAAATGTCCAGTGATATTGCTCTAACAGGTTTTAAATACACTTGGCCTGTGTGCTCAGGCTTTTTTTTTTTTTTTTTTTTTACTGTGTGGCCCCAAAGGAAAATATTTTAATTTTAGGGACAAAATGCGCCCACCATGCTTTTCCTGGTGGCCCCCAAAGCTCTCTACAGTTGTTAATTCCATACGGCCCACATGCCATAGTAGCGGTGGCGCATGCAGTGGCCACCTCATATTGTCAATCAGCCAACCACTGATTAGCAGCTGCTATGCCTTCAGCAGTAACAGCCACTGCTTAGCAGCTGCCACTGTGATAACTGCACACAGTACACGGGTTATTTCTCATGGAAATGTTCCATATGACAAAATGTCCCAGGCATAGTGACAGCACTCTCAAGTACAGTGATAGGGCACTTGGCCTAAAAACTTAGGACACCCCTGCCTTTATGCTACCTTCCATACATGAAACTAGAAGGGAAGTTTTAACTGTTCCCATTAATAAAGTTGAAATTATCTAGAGTGGAACAGCATCAGTGCAAGAAGTACATGTTCATTGTCTACACAAGAGCGCTACAGCATAAAATCCCATTCAGTGCATGCCCAGATCCAGGCTCTTTGCAGTGTGATCATACACTCCCCAAAGATGTGCTTAATCAAAACGTCATGTACAACGCTAGCCTGCCAAAAGACCTTGGTTAGAACTACAAATCCTTCTTGGATAAACGCAGGCGCGTGTTTGCCAAAGCAGAGGCACATAACTCCAGTCTAGAACGCAGGCCAGGACCAATTTCTCAGCATGTTATTATGGTGTGTATTAGAGAGCATTTAACACTGTGATCATTTCATAATAACATTTCAGTACCATTTCTTTCATTGTTATAGGCCGATTTCCTTTTTGTAAGTACGCACACACCCTACAGGAGCAGAAGAATAAATCTGTGGTGCCCTAACATTTTCTTTTAACTATTTCACATTTGCTAGCCAAAAAGCCTAAAGATAGGCTTACAAATAAAAATCTGTCTCTGACAGGTAGCTATACAGGAGTGATAAAACATTTGCCATAACTTGGTCTACAACGGGGTGATCAGTTGTTTCTACATGCCCCTGGATCCTTCTAAAACCGTTATTCCACATACCAGAAGATTAAACTAGTTTTCCCTGGAGGGTGGTAAAAGGCAGCGATGACCATTATGAACATCTAGCTCCTTCTCTGCCACATGGATTGAAGACTGTTAACTCCTTAAAGGGGAACTTCAGCCTAAACAAACATACTGTCATCAAGTTACATTAGTTATGTTAATTAGAATAGATAGGTAATATAATCTCTTACCCACCCTGTTTTAAAAGAACAGGCAAATGTTTGTGATTCATGGGGGCTGCCATCTTTGTCATGGGGGCAGCCATCTTTTTGGTTGAAAGGAGGTGACAAGGAGCAGGAGACACAGTTCCAACTGTCCTGTGTCCTGATTACCCCTCCCAGCTGTGTGCGCTAGGCTTCAAATGTCAAATTCAAAATGTAAAAAAAAACAACATTGCACCAAAACAGCAGAACGAGAACAACAAAATCAGAAATCCCATCATGCTTTGCACAGCATCAGGGGAAAAAAGCCCGGGCAGTTTTCTTCTGTGCAGCTAAAAATGAGGCTTGTATAAGAGAAACAAAGTTCTGATGCTGTGAAACTGTTAAAGAAACACCAAGCCTTTTCAGTGCTGCTGAGTCGATTTTTAGTCCGGAGGTTCACTTTAACAAAATGATGCTCTGTTATTAATCTAGCCTCTCCCCAGGGATCCCTTAGCGAAGTTATTTGTGTACTTCTGATGACACTGTTACGAGAATGTAGACGACGTCTACCGTGCTGTGATGTAATGAAAACGTGGGTGCCAAGGATGGATAGTGGATTGTGCCACTGAACAAGGCAAAATTCAAAGCTATGGTATACTGTATGCTACAGTTTAATCACACACTCACACACACTGCAGCCACGGGACGCAAACTTTCTGGGGCCGTGTAAGGTGAAAACAAAGTGATACTCAATTGGTACCTTTCTTTTTTAAAATTATATATTGGTATTTATCTAACGGGGTACCCCCAAAATATTGGATTCTTGTATTGGCTGTGTGTGAAGCTTAAAGAGATACTGAAGCGAAAAAAAAATTATGATATGATTTGTATGTGTAGTACAGCTAAGAAATAAAACATTAGGATCCGATGCATCAGTCTGTTTCCAGTACAGGAAGAGTTAGGGCTGGTTCAGACGGACGTTTGCAGAGCGTTTACTGCCAGCGTTCGGGGCTTGGTGTTAAACGCTCCCATTTAAGTGTATGGGAGCGTTTGTACCAAGCTTTCAAGCGCGTTTGCACGAACGCAGCGTTCGGGTCCCGATTTTCCCTGGAGTTCAAGGAGCCCCTGGAAGCTACATGTAGCTTCCAGGGGAGGTTAACCGCGACGGCTAATGTCCCCCTAGGGGAAGAAAAAACGCGACCGCATCCAAACGCACACGAACGCTGCTGAACGCGACGCCAGCAAACGCAACGCCTCCAAACGTCCGTCTGAACCAGCCCTTAAGAAACTCCAGTTGTTATCTCTATGTAAAAAAGCCATTAAGCTCTACGACTTTCAAAGTCGTGGAGAGGGCTGTTATCTGACTTTTATTATCTCAAGTGTTATTGAACTATTTACTTTTTCTCTGCTAGAGGAGAGGTCATTAGTTCACAGACTGCTCTGAAAGAATCATTTTGAATGCTGAGTGTTGTGTAATCTGCACATATTATAGAATGATGCAATGTTAGAAAAAACACTATATACCTGAAAATTAAAATATATGAGAATATTTTCTTTGCTGCTAAACTTCTAGTAATTATTCATAGTACACAATCGATTCATTATATCATATATTTTTTTCCGCTTCAGTGTCTCTTTAACCAGTTCGCATTCAGTAGTTTTTCACTTTATGCATCCGAGCTATGTTCACCTCCCATTCATTAGCCTATAACTTTATTACTACTTATCACAATTAACTGATCTATATCTTGTTTTTTCCGCCACCAATTAGGCTTTCTTTGGGGGGGTACATTTTACTAAGAGTCACTTTACTGTAAATGCATTTTAAAAGGAAGAATAAGAAAAAAAAAACGGAAAAAAATCATTATTTCTCACTTTTCGGCAATTATAGTTTTAAAATAATACATGCCTCCATAATTAAAACCCACGTATTGCATATGCCCATTTGTCCCGGTTATTTCACCATTTAAATTATGTCCCTATCACAATGTATGGCGACAATATTTTATTTGGAAATAAAAGTGCATTTTTTCCGTTTTGCATTCATCACTATTTACAAGCTTATAATAAAAAAAAAAAATAGAAATATTTAATCTTTACATAGATATTTAAAAAGTTTAGACCCTTAGGTAAATATTTGTGTTTTTTTTTATTGTAATGTTTTTTTTTTTTTTAATTAAACATTTTATGTGGGTATTTTTGGGAGGGTGGAATTGAAATTGTATTTTTTTTTTTTTTTTGTAAATATGTGTATTTTTATTTTACATTTAAATGTAGTTTACTTTTTGGCCACAAGATGGCAGCCATGAGCTTGTTTACACGCTTAGAGCGACGTAGGGGAACATAGGAAGCAGAAAAAGCGTAGCTTCCGAGAGAAGCTGTCGCTTTTTCTGCGGGGGAGAGGAATCAGTGATCGGGCACCATTGCCCGATTCACTGATTCGCTGGCTAACAAACCGCGGGCCGTGAGCGCGCGTGCACGCGCGCGATCGGCCGCGGGATTGCGCAGGAGCGCACATGGCTTCCTGGACGTGAGTTTCACGTCCAGGAATGTCAAATAGTTAAAGCTCAACTACAGAACATATATTTTATTTTACATATATTTTAGATTTAAATAGTGTTTATAAGGGGTTGGAATCTCATTCGTATTTTCATTGCTGTCCCGTCTCTGCCCCTGCGAAAATTTTCATCACTTAAAAATGGAGGGTGGTGAAATCTCTGAGAATGATAGAGACAGCAACAAATAAAACACTATGGCCTCAATTCATAAAGCATTACCGCATGCGGTAATGCTGAAAACAGCAGACTTTCCCGAGCACTTAGCAATGTGTCGATTCATAAAGGCTGTTACCGCATGAAAAGCTGACATTACCGACCAGGGAGATAAATTACCGACTTGGCTGTAGTTACCTCCAACACCTGTCAGTAAATTGTCAGCAAATGTCAATTCATAAAGCCTTCAACAAGCGGCAAGCCTGACGATAGTTACTGACACCTCTGGTGAGGTGTTAACAATGCAAAGTGCAGGGAGCCAAAGTCTGTGTGAGTCATCTGTGCAGAGAGCAGTCTGTGTGAGTCATCTGTGTAGGCAGGGAAAGTCTGTGTGAGTCATCTGTGCGAGTCATCTGTGCAGGCAGGGAAAGTCTGTGTGAGTCGTCTGTGCAGTGCAAAAGAGCGATATTGCCACACTGCTCTACTCTACCGCTCAATGGGCTGCGGTATTTTACCAACCTTCAACGGCAGCTGGGGAAATCTTTATGAATTAGCACACAGACCGGGAAAATACCGAGTGCGGTATTTTACCAACAACATTTTTTTTTATTGCACTGCTTTTTATGAATCTAAGCCTTTGTAGTGTAGAGGAAGTTAGAACCCCTGATTAATGTTTATTGGTGTACCTCATTTCCTGTCCTAAGAAGGGCAATAAGGATCAGGTAATGAATGGCCTGAGCAGCAAATGCCTGTTTTCGGAACGTTTGTATCTTACATGCTGGCTGTAATCTGTTCAGCCATATATTTCTGAAGATTCAGGTACAGTAGAGACCTTTTGACATATGTTGTACTTTGCAAAATAGTGGGGCTGTAAGGCTTTGGAATTTTACCTGATTGGCTCTTTCGAGGTCTGTCATAATCATCTCAATCTCATCGGCTCTGCAGAGAGAAAAGAAACGTAAACGCTATTAATAAACATGCCAAACTTTTACTGCATAAATAAGCTATACTGATCATCCACAACACTGAAACCACCAAAAATAGAAGTGAATAATATTGAAAAGCTTATAAAAAGGACATTTGTCTAGCCGTGAGATATGCGAAAAGATGAAACTCCAATTCTTGCAAGTGATGGGATATATATGGGAACAAAATAGTTGGAGACGCCCAAAATTGTAAAAAGTTTAAAAACAGTATAAAAGTAAGGTAAGAGGTTGCTTACCTAAGGGATAGATGTCTAGACCAGTGATCTGCAAACTTGGCTCTCCAGCTGTTAAGGAACTATAAGTGCCACAATGCATTATGGCAGTTGACAGCCCCAGTCATGATTCATAAAGGCAAATGCATTGTGGGACTTGTAGTTCCTAACCAGCTGGAGAGCCAAGTTTGCAGATCACTGGTCTAGACTATTGTATCAAGACAGACAGTTTATTAGCACATGAGAAACCGCGTGAGCCACAATGCCTACTTCTTCAGGTCAATACTCTGCCTTTTGTGTAATCCTTGTGGAGCTTTGTATGCAAATTTTCCTGTGCGTTTTTTATAACAGCAGCTAATGAAAGTCAATGAGAATTCGCATGCCATGTGTGAATGTATGCTACAAGATGTAAGTTTACTATTGCGCATGCGAGAACACAAATGTAATTACGCAGATTTTAGCGTCAGTGTTATTCTCTATTGACTTTCAGTAGACATTTTTGCACATTTTCATACGAATTGTAAGTGTGCACCCTGCCTTACCACCACAGTTATGCCATTGTGCGTTTATCCAGGGCCGGATTTACCATAAGGCACTGTAGGCACATGCCTACAGGTGCCTGATGATGGAGGGGCGGCTCACTCCCCTTCCCTATGCAGAATCCTGATGAGAGTGTAAATGAGCGGTTACTCACCCTGCTCTCGGAATTCCACTGACGAGATCTCCCTTCAGTCAGGGGCACCTCTAGCTACCTAATACTGAGGTTTCTCTAACTACCCAATACTTGGGGGCACCTCTAGCTACTTAATACTGAGGGTACCTCTGGCTACCTAACGCTAAGGGGCATCTGTAGCCACCTATGTTGGGCAAGGGAAGTAAGGGAGAAGTGACAGCTGGGACACCCAGCACACTTGCAGCGCGGTTTGGAGGGGGTTTGTAGATTCATGGAGGGTGAAGTCTAGGGTGCCAAGACATCTGTGCCTATATGCTCCTGTGAGGTAAATCCGGGCCTGCGTTTATCCATCCTTAAATGCTGTAAGCCGATGTCATAAATTATCTCCGCATCAAAAATATCCCACAAGCAAAAAAAAAACAAAAAAAACTCACAAGCAAAAGAAAATGTTTCCTAGCACCCAATCCAAACACATTCAGCCTACTTGTAATCAATGTTAGGCACAACATAAGCATGCACTCTTTTAGTCGCTGAAAAGGGCTCAGAGAAATAAGCACAGATTTCTTTTCGATGGATCTTCCCTGCTAATTGCAGCGGTTTACATTCCAGTCCTCTTGTTTAAGAAGACTAGGTCTGTTCAAAACAGCTCCTAATTATAGATCAGCACTGTAAATAGGAATTCATCTTAATCTCTACACGTGTAAATATTTTTATTCATTGCTTCTTGTTGAAAGCAGAACTTGTTGTATCGGTGCTTTAAATGATTTTCAAGAGAATAAACATTTTAACAGGATGCCATTCTATTTAATAATAGATACAGCTTCTGTCCTATTTTGGTCAGTGATGAAGATATCACAGTATATCAGGACAGTTTATCCTTTACGAGATTCTGAAGTCAAGGCTAACTTTACTGGGACTGTCTACCCCATATTAAAAAATCCATTTAGTTGCTACAAACTAGAAGGACACCTAAAGTGAAAGGGATATGGCTGCCATATTTATTTCCTTTTAAACAATACCAGTTGCCTGGCATCCTGATGATCTTTCTAGGCAGTAGTGTCTGAATCACACACCCAAAACAAGCATACGACTAATCTAGTCAGATTTCAGTCAGAAATACCTGATCTGCATGCCTGTTCAGGCTCTATGGCTAAAAGTACTACAGGCAGAGGATCAGCAGGACTCTATTCTTTAGTTCTGAAGAAAATCAGGAAATCAGGGCTGTAGTATGTATAACGGTAATGATTCTTGCCCTGAAGCAGTCATGTTTTAGATGTGACTAGTGATGGTCATGTCTAGGAGAACTCACGAAGAGTTAACTCTGGTTTGATAAGCATTCAGAGTTTTTGGTGGGATGACTCCTAACAATCCTTTGGGGGTGAACAGGAGGGAATAAAACGTTTGAAGCAGGGGTCCCCAAACTTTTTTGGTCAAGGGCCGGATCAACATACTTCTAGCTGCTGGGGGGCCGGAATATACATAAAATGATGTTGAAAAACATTACATTGAATCAAGGTATTGATTCCCCCCAATCATGCCTGGAGGAGTTCTCCCAACAGCAGCCATTCAGTCGTGCGGCGCCCGGAGATCGTCTTTGTGCACCAGACAGTGAAGCATACCCAGGTGACAACCTGTTATCCAGTTGGACAGCAGTGTCACCTGATGCAGAATTGTATTGGAAGTCAGCGAATTACTGCTCACTGGCTTCTACAGTATATGGATGGGTGGTGCCAGCACTGCTATTCTATATGCAGGCAGCCAATATTTAAAGAAGCATCTGGCCACATCTATAATTTATACATGATGTGTTTGGGGGCCAGTGAAAAAGCCTTGGAGGGCCGCATTTGGCCCGCGAGCCTTAGTTTGAGGACCACTGGTTAAAGTAAACCTGTAGGGAAAAAAGTGCCCCTGTGGAGTACTTACCTCTAACAACAAGATTTGACCCTACTTACTTAAGATTTGAGTACTTACCTCGGCAGGTGGAAGCCTCTGGATCTTACTGAGGCTTTCCCTCATCTCCTTCTGCCAGTCCTATCAAGCGTTGGCAGCCACAACATCAGAGAGACCACAATATTTACCTTTGCCCCAATCGCAGGTGCAATAGCGGCTCTCCGCTCGCGTTCTTGCGGAAACAGCTGAGCCTGATGGGATCCGTTTTACTGCGCAGGTGGCTCGCTCCTGCGCAGTAGAGAGGACCAGATTGGGCTTGGCTATTTCTGATGGAGCCCGAGGGGATGCTGATACTGCGTTTGTGCAAGGCACCCAACAACTGGCGACCAGGGAAGTTTTGGGGGAGCCAGTGATGGATCACTAGACCTGACTACCAACAATGTACTTAAAGAGAAACTCCAACCAAGAATTGAACTTTATCCCAATCAGTAGCTGATACCCCCTTTTACATGAGAAATACAATGATTTTCACAAACAGACCATCAGGGGGCGCTGTGTGACTAATTTTGTGCTGAAACCCCTCCCACAAGAGGCTCTGAATACCGCGGTACTCTGGGCAAACTGCCACAATGTAACAATGTTCACAGACAGGAAATGGCTGTTTAAAGCTGTCTATAACAGCCAGAGCAGCTAGAAACAGCTACATAACCTGCCCACAGTAACAATGTCACCATGTAATACATGTCAGAATGTGAATCTGGGAGAGGAAAGATTTTACAATGAGCAAACACTGACTAAATCATTTATACATAATTATTGTAAAAATGAAGCACTTTTTTTTATTAAATTATTTTCACTGGAGTTCCTCTTTAACCCCAAGTTTACCAATTAGCAAATAAATAAGGTAAACAGTTTTAACCCTCCCAGTACCTTAAAAAATAGTCAGAAGATTTTAGGTGTTCATTTTTATGATGTTTTTAATGCTTTAGACCATAGATGAAATTCGGGCATAGTACCACTTTAACTTTTCCGCTTTCCTCCCACAATGCAACTACCTTTGGTTAATATCGAACCAAACTGGCCCTGCAGAACATGAGTGGGAATTCCCTCAGAGGCAGGAAGTAATGTGACTAGCTGCATGTACTCTGTAAAGTGCTGTGTAATATGTACAATGCAATTCAATCTTATCTATGTGATAACAGTGCTATTAAATGCATTTCCATTTGACACAGTAATTTATTAGGAGGCTGTAAAGATGTCTAGAGATAGAGTTCTATTCCTATTCATGTGAATGCTCTAGCTTTTACTATCATGTGGAGTTCACACTGATTGTAGGCTAAGTTCACAGGATCCAGCAAAGTCTACAGACCTGTGATATTCGTTATGGAGTGGTTGTTAAGGCCCATACACACGTCGGATTTTAGCGAACGACCCGTCGTTTGAACGTTCCGTCGTTCGGACGTTTTCGCGTCAAATCCGACGTGTGTACAGACTATCGTTCGGGTGATAAGACTGGTTACCAGCGATCCGCCCAGCGGATCGTTGGTAACCAGTCTTATCACCCGAACGATAGTCTGTACACACGTCGGATTTGACGCGAAAACGTCCGAACGACGGAACGTTCAAACGACGGGTCGTTCGCTAAAATCTGACGTGTGTATGGGCCTTAACTGAGATGATGATGGGTAAATTGGTGTTCTGTGACATGGCGTCCAGGAAAGGCTGACCATTCAGTTGCCAGAAGGGCTTGTATGAGCTCAACTAGCTCAGATTTCATATAACAGCATAAAACCTGCTAGTGTCTAGTTTTGCCCTCTACCCTTCCCCTGCCAGATGCCTCCTTTTATGTTTCTTGCACTATTCCTAGACACCTTTACACCCTCCATTTTTTTAACTTTGCTCATTTTGGTCTTTATTACCATGGCGGAACAAACACAGTTTCCTAAAATACCTGAAACCTTTACTAAGCTTCTCTGAAGACTACCATTGCTGGGGGCACTTGAAGAACTTTAACCAAGGATTGAACTTCATTCCAATAAATAGCTGATAACCCCTTTCCCACGAGAAATCTTTACCTTTTGTCAAATAGATTATCAGGGGGATCTGCCCCATAACACCGCGTGATGTTTGGGCACCCCATATGTGCCCATGTTAATATGGGAAATGTGGGCATGAAGAAGCCTGTGGGTTTATCGGTGAGTTTGCAGAGGGGTGGGACTGTTAGCAGCAGTAAGAATTGGCAATCACAAATGAGGTCAACATCTGGTTGAGGACGAGCGGTAGGTGCTGGCCTAGAAGAATAGACCCCACTAACCCCATAGTGCTGTACTACAAAGTGGTCCCAAATCATTATTTAGCATTATATAGCGCCGACATCTTCCTAGGCGCTGTACAGAGTACATTGTCACTTAACTGTCCCTCAGAGGAGCTCACAATCTAATCCCTACCATAGTCATATGTCTATGTATGTATTGTGTAGTGTATGTATCATAGTCTAGGTCCAATTTGGGGGGGGGGGGAGAGGGGGGGGCGGAGACAATTATTTTATCAGTATGTTTTTGGGTTATGGGAGGAAACCAGAGTGCCTGGACGAACCCCACCCCCACGCAGACACGGGGAGAACATACAAACTCCATGCAGATTGTGCCATGGCTGGGAATCAGAACCAGGGACCAGTGCTACAAGTGAAAAAAAACCTAGACAACCCAAATCTGTAGTCTCAACATTATTGCAGGGCTGTGAAATTGGTACAAAAATCTTCCGACTCCGACTCCTCAGTTTATGAAACCTCCAACTCCTGGTACCCAAAATGGCTCCGACTCCATAGACCAATACTTACCAGGGCTGTGGATTTTGTACAAAATCATCAGACTCCGATTCCTCAGTTTGTGAAATCACCGACTCCAACTCCGGAACTTGGACGATTGGTACCCAAAATTACTCCGACTCCTCGACTCAGACTCCACAGCCCTGTAGTATTGAACGGTGAAATGGGCTATTCAAAGATCTTTTACTCTGGGCTGTGCTGATGCATTGATCAGAGTGACTGCACCAGCTCAACAGAGTAACCAAGCAACTCATAGTGACCCAAACCACTAGGAAAGTATATGGGATTAAAAAAAGACTGAAAAGCCTTCCTACTAAGAAGCAATGCTTAGTGTGATTTCCCTTCTTAAAACAGAACGTATTTGCGATAATTCAGCTTTAAGTGTACATCTGAGGTTACCCATAATGCACCGTTACTGAATATGCAAATTATCTCCTTATGGCCCTTAAGCCGCATCTACACGCGTAGATGCAGCGGCGATGTTCCTTATCAATCGAGCCGCGGGGCCGCGGAAGAGGTGATCCGGCGGCTAATCGAGCCGCCAGATCGCCGCCTCATCTACACGTGTAGATGAGGCTTTAATCCAGGCTTACATCCAGAACTGCTGATGCACTGAGGAGGACTAAAAGTCCGAAATAGGCTGCCTGCATGTGGGGTTGGTGTGGCTCTGTAAAATTTAAAGCTATAGGCTTGCTATACACCAGCGGTTCTGGATGCGAACCTGGCTACAGGGGGATAGAGATAATTTGCATATTTAGTAGCAGCGCATTGTGGGTAATCACAGATGTTCACTTAAAGCTGAATTATTGCGAATACCTTCTAGACCAGGTCAGTAACTATCCCAGCCAGGAGGAAGTACAGTAGGTGAGCCAGGCTGAATACTGGCCAAGTTAAAGCTGTGCTGGATACGCTTCTAAACCCAGCGCCTGTACGAACACAGCCGAAAGGTCTATTACCAGTGTTTATGGAATAATACGCTTACAAAGCAGGATATGCATTCTAACTTGTAAGCTATGAACTATAATTATTCAGTTGATCAAGCTACATCCACACTGACATTTCCAGATACACCAGGGAAACTGCAGCGTAGAGCAGCTTAGAAAATTAGATTTGCATTTTTCTTTCTTTTGTTCCTTCACACATCATCGCCTTCAAACCATAGAATTAAAAAAAAAAAAATATAGAAGTTAAAAATCCAGTGGATGCAGCCTTAGCTGCACGATCCCTCACATTGCAGCAGGATCTAGACTGTAGCTCAAGAGAAAAATAAAAAACATATTCCATTCTAGGGAAATAAACCCATGTAAGGATTACTACCGAATTGGCCTCCAGTGGCCCGACACGGTGTCCAAATAACTTATGTGCGGAAAACAAAAAGGGCCAGCGCGATCACGCAGCCATCTGAAATGCAGGTCACAGCTCGGCATGTGACCCACTGTGCAATCAAAGCCATTGCCTGTAACTGTCACTCAGGGTTCAATCATTTCAGCGCAGGACAAATTGAACAGCTGTGGCTTGGAGAATTAAGAGTGCTGCATGATTCATCCCGTATCTATGAGGGAAGGCATGCGAGAAGATCCTGTGCTCTGCAATGCATTACAGGCTCTCCTGTCATAGATTAGCTTAATACTTTCACCATCGTGTAACGCAATATTATCGACAGCGATTGTCAAACCTTAAAAATATCCCAAGTGGCTCCCATTATTCCTGCCTGTCACGGGGATGATTTCTCAGTGACCTGTTTGTAACAGAATAGAAGTGGTTTATTGGAGGCATCTATTACTTCAAACGGTGAAGTGCCATTACAGAATCGGTTTGAGCTGCGGCCCCCTCCCCCACGTGTGAACAACAACAAAACAAACAGGAAAGCCTGGAAGATGGACATAGTTACCAGTGAATGGAAGTTAAAGTGGACCTGAACCCCGTGTGTTTTTAGAGAGAAGAGCCCGTCTAATTCCCCCTCCTCTGTAAGTAATCATAAGTGTGATTTGAGCTGTGTCCGCACAGACATTTGGCAGACACAGCTAATATGTAGACACTGGGGTTGCAACGGTATGGTACGGTAGGAGAACCGTAAAAAAAAAATACCACGGTATGACGGTATTGTACAATTATTTGGACACGGGGCCCCCCTCTGTAGCCAGTAGTAGATGGCCGCAGCATAGGAAGCCAGGGTTAGGTGTAGCCAGTAGTAGGTGCTCGCAGCATAGGTAGTCAGGGATAGGTGTAGCCAGTAATAAGTGGCCGCAGTAAACGTAGCCAGGGATAGGTGTAGCCAGTAATAGGTGGTCGCAGTATACGTAGCCGTAGCAATTGGGGGAGATACTGTACAGTATAAAGACTCTGTGCGAAACCTTGGGGTGATCCTGGATGGAAATCTAAAACTCAAACAGCAGATATCAGCTGTCGTCAAGTCTTCCTTCTTCCATCTAAGAAATCTAGCGAAAATCAAACACCTTATCCCAGCTGAAGACCTACCTGCCCTGGTTCATGCATTTGTATCCTCCCGCCTAGACTACTGCAACACCCTGTTCATCGGATCTACAGAAAAGGTTCTGCGCCCCTTACAGCTAGTACAGAATGCTGCAGCCAGACTCCTAGCCAATGCCCCCCGCAGCTCACACATCACCCCAGTACTGCAAACTCTTCACTAGTTGCCAGTAAAATGGAGAATCAATTTTAAGATCTGCCTGCTGACATTCAAGGCTCTACACATGGGACCCAAATACATAGCGGATCTATTGGAACTTTATGCCCCTCCACGCACCCTCCGCTCTGCCAACAAGATGAAGCTGATTATTCCCAGGATACACTTAACATTTGGTGCTCGGGCCTTTTCCTACGCAGCCCCTACTCTATGGAACTCACTTCCACAATCAGTACGAGAGGCTCCCTCTCTGGACAGCTTTAAAAAAAGGCTAAAAACTCACCTCTTTTCCCTAGCCTTTGAGACTACATAATGCAGGGTCACAGCGCTTTGAGTCCCCAGGGAGAAAAGCGCTATATAAATATTATTGTTATTGTTAATAGGTGGCCGCAGTATAGGTAGCCAGTGATAGGTGGCCGCAGTATAGGTAGCCAGTAATAGGTGTAGCCAGCAGGGATGAGCAGAAACTACGCCAGTGCGAAGCCGTAGTTTGGCGAAGCGTAATTGAGTAAAACTACGCGTAGTTCCAGCGTAGCGAAGTTGGCTGACTACGACCATCCCTGGTAGCCAGTAGTAGGTGCTCGTGGCAAAGGTAGCCAGGGACAGGTGTAGCCAGTAGAGGGTACTTGCAGCATAGGTAGCCAGGGATAGGTGTAGACAGTAGTAGGTGCTCGCAGCATAGGGAGCCAGAATTAGGTGGCCGCAGCACAGAGAGCCGGGGGAGGGAGAGGGGACGCAGCAGCAGGAATAAATACTCACTTGCCGGCAGCAAGTTCCTTCACGATGTACGGGCTTCATTCTACTTCCTGTTCTTGCATCATCTTGTAATAGCGCCCAGGGGGCGCTGTTTCAAAAAATGCAAGAACAGGAAGTACAGTAAAGCCAGTACATCGTTCAGGACAGAGCTGGCTGCCCGCAAGTGAGTATTTGTATCCCCGCCACTGTTTGTGCGCTCGCCGATGCGTTGCATCCCTGCCACTATGTCATCCTGCCCCCCCCTGGTTGCCCCGCCCCCTGAAGCCGGTAAAACGAGATTGTGCATGGTATGATTACCATGCACAATCAAACCGTGGTATATCGTCATACCGGTATAAAGTGGGAACCCTAGTAGACACAAGATGTTAAAGAGAGACTGAAGTGAATAAAAATTGTTATTTTCACCTGGTAGGTAGCAAAATCCAGTCAGATTTCCTGTTTTTATTCGATAAAAGTTGATCAGGAATCGTGGATTTTTCTAATCAATTTTTATGAAAATTGAATGGTGTGTGTGTGGTAGATTGTCAATTTATTAATATATACACCCAAGCAATTTCCTCCGAGTTTGAAATAATTTTTATAACACTTGAGGAAAAATTTAACATAGGTGTGTGGTACATTGGTCAGTTTGGTGTTACAATCAGTCAGAAAAATTGACTGCTATTCTTGAATTGAACAGATATTTAAAAAAAATTGTATGGTGTGTGGCCACCTTTACAGATGGCCGATATAAGATTATGCTCATGCATTTTAAAAGACCGACATGACAGATCAAATTAGATCACTTTGTTCAATGTCCCCGTGTGTACAGATCTTTAAACGACCTTTCCACTAAAGTGTATGGAACCTCCCTCTCCATCGTTCTTCCTATAACAATCCTATCGTTGGTAATCGTCTTGCGGTCTATTGCTGTTGTCCACACCCTATCAGCAAAGTGCAATTCAGTCTTAACGTGGGTACTTAACTTTACAAGCAAAGCATGGATATTTTTGGACAGGATGTTCTTAATATCAAGGAAAAAATAGAAAAAAGGAGGAGCACTCCATATAGTGTATTAAACCTTTTAATTAAGAACCACGCAAGGGTTAAAAGCACTTACTAGAAAGTGATGAACATCAGACATATCATGGGTTAAAAACCCCCAAATCAATGACCCCGCGTGGCAACCTGTTCCTCCTCTGTGGCCAGCAGTGGAAATAGTCCTGGATGTTAATGGACACCGGGAGCCTATCCTCTGGTCAAAGGGTGCAGCAACTTTGCAACGCGTTTCGGCGTATCCACGCCTTTATCATCCAGGACTACTCCCACTGCTGGCCACAGAGGAGGAACAGGTTGCCACCCGGGGTCATTGATTTGGGGGTTTTTAACCCATGATATGTCTGATGTTCATCACTTTCTAGTAAGTGCTTTTAACCCTTGCGTGGTTCTTAATTAAAAGGTTTAATACACTACGGAGCGCTCCTCCTTTTTTCTATTTTTTCCTTGTGCTACAGTTATACCCTTCAGTCGGGGTCGAGGAGCTGCCTGTGATTGTATTAGGAGCAACCAAAAGTTGTGTTTGTTTAGCGCAAGATTTCACATCGTTGTCTACTTTTCTTAATATCGCAACTTTATACTGAGAATTACTATTCTTTATTTTCAGAACAAAACCTTTAAATGCTGATATTCAGAAAACACCGCTATGCATGCCTGAGCACCAGGCACCTCTTTCAGTAAAGACACAACTTTTTTGGATGAAATAAAATGAACTTGGACGATTGGGACCGTTGTTGAATCGCCCAAATAAAATATCAGACTAATAAAGCAGAACGCAAGTAAAGCCAGGCAGCCAAACCTTACAACTTGCTAAATGCCCATTTGAGAAAAGTTTAAAGGGGTACTCCACTTCAAAACACAAAAACTATATAAAACAACACTATACCAATTTTGTAACAAAACGCCATTAAAGTGAACCTAAATGGAGAAGGATATGGATTTTTCCTTTTAAAATAATACCAGTGTCCTGACGCTCCTGCTGATCCTGTGTATAGAATACTTTCAGCCCCAGCCCCTCCCCTCAACAAGCATGCAGATCAGGTGCTCTGACTGAAGTCAGACTGGATTAGCTGCATGCTTGTTTCAGGTGTGTGATTCAGCCACTACTGAAGCCAAGGAGATCAGCAGAACGGCCAGGCAACCGGTATTGTTTAAAAGGAAACATCCATATCCCTCTCAGTTTAGGTGCATTTTAAATACATTTTTTTCTGGCAAGCATGCAACCAATGATTTGGGCTCTGATGCAGTAAATGGGTTCTGTAGTACAGGGTCAAAAAAGAAGTCTCCCATTTGGGTGCATCCTTGTGCAATCAACAAATTGTATTAAATAAGTCACGCTGCACAGTGAAGCAGTTTAGAGCAAGAGCACATTGGATTCACAGCTTTCCTAAAGCAAACATATGGCTCCAGAAGCAAATTAGCACCTACAAAGGCAGAAACTGAACAGCATTCCAAGATACTTAATAAACAAGATGACAGCCTTTTTTTCTAACTAAACTCAGTATATTATTTCCACTATAAGGATTCAAATTAATTAAAGGCCATAAACCTTAATACATATGGAATGGTGATAATGAGTTCTTTCTTCCGCTAACAATCAGCTGAAGCTCTACAGTTCGTTATGGAATTATCTGATCATTGGAAGGAACATTAGTGCTTTTTCTTATATTGGTTGTTAATTATAAGAATTCTGTTATACATTTAGCTTTTCTAATGCAAAGTTAAAACTCGTGATAATTGATAATGCAAATTGAAAAGATGACACGTGTAGTATTTTCTGGGGACCGGCAGCCTTTCCCGCCTTAAGGACCAGAGCATTTTTACATGGGGGGGGGGGGGGCGTGGCGCGGGGGAGGAGCGCATTTAGATAGCCAGCGGTATCCCCAGTATAGATAGCTAGGCATGGGTGTCCCCCGTATGGAAAGGTGTCGGTGCCGGGGGAACATCAGGAAGGTGAGTCCCAGTCCTCTTTTTTTCCCCTCCTACCGCCACTGCTTACAGTGAACACTACGATCGGCCGGCAATCACCATGGCTGCTGATCAGCGAGGGGAGATGTCGGCTGCCTGTCACAGCTTAATTTGCCCTCTGCGTCGGGAGTGCTAAAAGCAGGTGGCCTAAATCCTATGCCGCATCAGGCTTAAAGAGAACCTGAACTGAAAATAAAAAGTCAAAATAACCATACACAGGTCATACTTACCGCCTGTGTAGTCTACTCCTCAATCTCTTTCTCCTCTCCTGCGTCCCATTTGTCCACTGTGATCATTGGAATTCTCCATCCTCCATTTTAAAAATGGCCATTACCCCATAACAGCCTCCTGGTCAGCACACTTTTAAACTGTAGTATCACCCACTTGAGCCATAGGGAAACATGGAAATTACCTTGCACATTCAGTAACTGACAGCTGCTGATATATAACTGACAGCAACTGGTATATTTCAGTTCTGACAAAACATTGTCAGAACTGGAAGGGATCACTGTAAGAAGAAAATGGGGAGCCTCTGAGAGGAACTGACAGTGAGGTTAGTATGTAATATTCATTTGCAGCTACATCATGTGTTTATTTTAAATCATTTTACTCCCTTCAGGTTCCCTTTAAGCAGACACAAGCGCCGCATATGATTTACTACGGGTGGTCCCCAGGAGGCTAAAGTGAGTCTGAAGCAATAATAAAAAAGAACAGATACTTGCCCAAGAAGAGGGAAGGCTCTGGTTCCTAATTCCTGGTCCCAGGGGCGTAGCAATAGGGGGTGCAGAGGTAGCGACCGCATCGGGGCCCTTGGGCCAGAGGGGCCCCGAAGGGTCCGCCCTTCATCACAGTATTAGCTCTCTGTTGGTCCTGTGCTGGTAATAATCACTTTTATAGATGCTTTGAATAGTAGTAATCTTTAAAACACTGTTCACCATCTCCTTCTTGCAACTCTGACTCTGTGGTTGTCTTTGGCAGGTTTTGGTGCGCCAAATCAATCGTTATGTATAGAGTGCTTGGGGGGGGCCATGTAAAACTTGCACCGGGGCCCACAGCTCCTTAGCTACGCCACTGCCTGGTCCCCTCGTTCCACCCCAGGCTCCTCTATTCAAATCTAGCTCTTTTCTTTCACTCATGGTTAATGGTTGGCTGGAGCCATTTTGGCCACAACCATAAACACTACATTTAGCGAGGAGTAAACAAGGCTTATGATGAGAGGTACACCATTCCTACTGAGAAACATGGTGGTGGATCGCTGATGATTTGAGGATGTGCAAGTTAAAAAGGCATAGGAAATTTGGTCAAAATTGATGGCAATATCAATGCAGTAAGTTTTCAGAAAAATACTGCACTCATCAGCCAGGAAGCTGAGCATGGGATGTACTTGGACATTTGAACATCACAAGGCCAAGCCGACCTGTCATTGGCTACAGCAACATAAAGTGAAAGCCATCTCAGTCTCCTGATCTCAAGATCACTGAACCACTCCGTGGAGGCCTCATGATGCAAGACATTCCAATAATTTACAGGAATTAAGGGCTTTTTTCCAGGAAGAATGGACAGCTTTACCATCTGAGAAGATAAAGAGCCTCATCCACAACTACTGTACCTGAAAAGACTTCAAGCTGTCTTGATGGTAAAGGGGTCAATACACAGTTTCAAGAATTGGGGTATGTGAACTTTTGATCAGGATCAATTGGAAAATTTAAGGGATTAGTATTTAAAAAGAGTAAATACAGTTGTTTGACAATAAATGGCTTCAGCCAACCACTAACCATGAATGAAAGACAAGTTTTTGTGTCATCATTCATAGTGTATGAAATATGGTTAAAAAAATCATAAATGCTGTAAACTTATGAGCAAATGGCCTCAATTCACTAAGATCATGCTGGAGATAATAAGGCAAGAGAAAACTTACCACCACACCTCAATCTTGCCTTACTAAGATGTAGGGATAAGTTTTCGCAGTGAGAGTTATCTTATCTCTTCATTCCTTAAGTTATCTCCTCTGTAGTTATTTTCACATGCAGTTAATTAACAGCCTGTCTTTAAAGTGCATCCAAGATTAACTTTTACTCATTGCATAATTGAGTTCCTTTCATATAGTTTATAGGGCATGCCTCAAGCCAAATATTTTTTTCGTTTTGTTTTAATACTCTAATTTCCTATAAACGAAACAAACCTCGCTCACAGCTCCTTTAGTGCCTTGGCACTGTAGCAAGGGCTTATGGGAGCTCAGTCTGGGCAGGAGAGGGGACTGAATTTACACACAGGCAAGCTGATAGCATCTCCAGCCCTCAGCCTGTGGCAATGTGACAAACAGAACATGGCTGCCCTCATTGTATCACAGGAATAATTGATCATAAACTTTTGAAGCTGTTTGCAGCTAGATATGCAGTGTAAACTATCTAAACTTTAGATAAGATATATAGACAAGTTACTTGTTATAGTTAGTTTTTTATCTCGGATCCGCTTTAATGTTAGAATTCTGGAGTTATTTTAAGGATTGAAGAGTTAACTTTAGAGATCTCAAACTTTAGGTTTGCCTGAGGTAAAATGTTTCCTGAATACTACATGCCTTATCACCATGGTGATAACTATTGAAACGTTATTAAAAGACAGAAGATAAGCTTAGTGAATTGAGGCTATTATCTACTATGAAATGTCTACCGCTGAGCGTATCGTTCAGAAACCGTGCTATCAGTCTGCCGACAGACTGTACACACGCTCTACTATCGCTGGAATGCCCGCGCGGGAGGGTCTGACGGACCCGTCGTTCCTTATGGCAGTGCGTGTGTGCGCACCTTAAGAATGATTTGTAGTTCTAGACTTGCTGACTTAAAAGTATAAGTATGGTGATTTGAGTTCCATTCCTATATCTTATGGTTGCTCAGTCGAGTTCAATACTTGGTGAATTTTTGGATGCCAAGGCCTGACTATTAGCCACTGCCTCTTTAAGCATTTGCATAGGCATGGTCATGACTTCATGAATCCATTAAAGAGGAATTTTAATCCAGGATTAATTTTTTTCCCAGTTAGTAGCCAATACCCCCTTTCCCAAGAGAAATCTTTACATTTTTTTAATAGGTAATCAGGGACATCTGTATGGCTGATATTGTGGTGAAACCCCCTCCCACAGTGTGATGTCATGGCCATAATCCTGACAGTTTGCTGTCTGTAAACCTTGTTACATTGTGGGAATTAATGGCTTTTTCCAACTGCCAAGCAAACAATATCTCCCTCTGCGCATAGAACAGTAAAAAACATTCAGTACAGATTACCTGGCAGAACCAAAGATGTCACCTCAAGTGATAAATAAATATTGTAAACAAACAATTTTTTAAATTGTTATTTTCACTACAGTTCCTCTTTAACCTTTGTTGCCCCTTCTGCTTTAATTTTCTCAATTCTGAGAATCTCTCCAGTAAATTTTTGGCTTGAATTATCCAAATGACTTATTTTAATTGTACTATAAATCCTTGTACTGAACAAGCTGTACTTTTCCAGACTGATCAGATCATCCGACAGTCTAGAAGGCTCTCCACACTTTTCTCCAGCACCACAATTCAAGAGGATCAATTGTTTTGACGCTGACCTTCAGTATCAGCCACTAAAGCCGCAAATCTCATAAAAGGATCAATAGGGTGCCTTGAGAGCTGGAAAGGGTGGAGCTAGACCTTTACAGGAAAAGTCAAAAGGTATGTATCATTATTCTTGCCATCCGTTTGCACACCAAGGAATTTTTGATGACACATTATCCTCACATACTTCATTTCAATTACCGAGATTTAAGAAAAGGTGTCTGAATAAAGAACGCCTCGTACGGCTCTACATAAAGATATGGGTGGCTGTGCACGTTTTTTGATCTCTAGAAGTACTGAGAGACTTGCACTGTGTTCAGTGACCAGCTCACTGTTAGTAGACTTGTTTAATCTGTCTCTCTGAAGAGGAGACATGTCTTCGCAGCGATGACTAAAATGATCTTCAGGACACTTTGTCTACAGCTTTCAAGTAACCCGTCTGCTTGACTGGAGTAAATATTTGCCTACTGTGGCTAAACTGTTTGTTAATGTTACATGCTGGAATTACATATTGTTTATCGCCATGGCAACAACATGAAAAGAATCATTGCCTCCATTTTAATTCCAATGAATCTTAGCGTTTAATTAAATTAAGCACAGTGAAAAAAAGAAAACCATAGCTGGAATGCTGGGCTGCAACAAAATGAATTCCATTTTTGTACAGAGAAAAAAACCCCCACAAAAATAAAAAAATAAATAGCGACTTAGAATATGTTGTCCCGGCGCTAAAACGTCTAATGTAATTCCGCGGCTCTGGGCTATTTGTGTTAGCTCTGTGACTGTTACATAACTGAAAGACACTTCATGATCAATTTGTAATAATAGATTTTGACAATATGAACTAAATTAACGATTAATAATTTATTAATTATCAGGAAGCCCAAGGCGGTATTTGCTGTTTATTTATAAATGGAAGAATCCCACCCAAGAGGAAAGGCTTCTGAAAATGGCATTAAAATGGAACGCATTCAAGTCAAAGGAAATGGCTTGCCCAGAATTTCCCTACTTCAAGATCTGACTTCTTATTTCCTGTAAACGGCTTGCAGTCTCTGAGGAGAAGACGAGAAAGCTTCCAATTGCTGTAACGTCTTTCTAGAAATGCGTGAGCCCAGCAGGATATCCCCCAAATGCACTGAAGAGATCCAATGCTTGTGAAACAATCTGCCACTGTCCAAAGTATTTAATCGCTACAAAAGGTTTTTTGGTTATAACCCAGGACAGCTTATCAAGTAAGGCCAGCGTTATGGTGCCCATACACGGTACATTTAAAACGTTCAATTCTCCTGTTTATTCGCCCAAAATGATCAAATAGAGATATCAATCGAGAAAAAACTGTTGTTTTTTTTTCAATGAGAATCTAATCGGAGATGTTGGAAAAATCTGGGTGATTGTGTATAGCGTATGGTAGGTTGTATAAGAAAACACTATTTGATAAACCAACTTTTTCTTCAAATTCAATCAATTTCTTGGATTTTCAAAAAATAGAACGCTCAGGTTTTTCACGTACCTCGAAAAAATGTTTGAAAAACTATTTGGAAGAATTGTTCAAATTTTTCTGAACGAAAAAAAATGATGAAAAAATTGTATGTATGTGCACCATTACCCAGAATGTGAAGCTATTCTGTGACAAACAGGCATGTTATGTGAATATCGATACCCAGAATTCACCCAGTATACTGAGGTGCTAAGCAAATTCTAAAGCATCATGTGGTAAATTAGTAAGTAGATCACTAAAATTTAGCTCTGGGGTTTAAAATAAGGTTTTTGTAACAAAAAAAAACAACAAAAAAACAAAAACATCTGTATAAAAATCTGGTGACCTGACATGGCACAGCTGAAGGAAGTTGTGTCATGTTTTGAGGGCTAGGATGCTTCCTGGCCTGCTGTCAGACTGCAAGGGGTGGAGCACAGACAGATGTCTATGGTGATACAGCTCCAAAAGTCTGTCCTGCAGGGAGAACCTGCTGAGGGGCTTTTGGCCCGGTACCTTTAAAACTGGTTTATTAGACATCAGTTATTACATTTACAGTGAAATCAAGACAATGCACAGGCACAATGGGGTGGATTCAAAACCTAAACGTCTGAAGGTGGCCACAACATACAGTTCACATTTTTTTTCCCATTCAATAATTATGATCAAGCTTTCCAGTTGATTACATTTTTGGGAGATCTGACTAATAGATTATACATTTGTGTTTGATTTTCCCACAATTATGGGGAAAAAATGTTCTCCCAAAATCTTAAAAAACATTAAGTTTCAAAATTTGCCTTTAGTATCCTCAATCTCCTATGTTCATAGTAATTTCATAGCAAAGTCTCCCTTTAAGTTCTGCGGTCACTCACAACACAACAGGGATTGGTATGATTTGTAACAAAAAGCAAAAACACAATGGGGATTATTGGTATGTAAAAAAAAGGTCCATCTCTGAGCAGCTTCCTAAAAGATTTTTCTTTAACAAATACGAAAAATATCTTTCACAAACATGTCAACAGGGCATGTGAGAAAGTACTATATTCCCTAAACGGCGGTAATCAAAATAGCGTAATCAGAATAGCGTGCGTACAGTTTTACGCATGATAAATAAAGGGTTAAGCAATATGGAATGCTCCATACATTGGTTAATGGTTTAACTCACACAATGATCTCATGCGTAATACATATGTACACTGCGTGTAACAGGTGCAAAAACAACTAGTTAAGGCTTGAGTTTAGTCGCTCCTTTGTGCATTAGGGCTGGTTCACACAGACGCTTTTGCGGCGTTAAACATGGCATTTGGGACGCAACTTTTTTGGGATCTACCGCCATCCCATTCAAGTGAATGGCAACGTTCGGGGCAAGCTTTTACAGGCTTTCATGAAAGCCTGGCGGTAGATGCCGGTGTTGCATCTTGTCTCGAAAGCAACATGTTGCTTTCAGAGGCGGTAAATGCTGGGAAAGCAGCATAGAGACCCGAACTGCTAGCTTTGAAGGCTTCGCAAAAGCCTTCAAAAACTTGCCAGACGTCCGTGTGACCCAGCCCTTACTTATATGTGTAAAACATTACCGCATGTTAATGACAATCGTTAATCAGTTACACGTCTTAATGTTTTACGCATCTAAATACTGTGCGCAACATGTTTACCACCTATGCGTTACTCTTTACAGCAGTAAATTATGAACAACATTAAATGTTCATGAAAATTTCTACTAAATTTAAATGGCTTTCCTAAAATTTGCAGGGTCATCTGAAAGCCACGGCTTCCGGTCATAAAATAAGGCAAGCATGCAGAGTTTTTTTTTTCTTTATTAGACGTGGGGAGGGGTTGAGTTTTACGGAAATTTGGGCCGATTTATACAGGTGAAAAAAAATGTCAAACCGAGAAACACAAAAGCCAAAGTTACAAATGAAAGGCCTTTACTAATTATATATTAGGAAAAAGAATGACTATGGAACACGGATCTGCCCTACTTAATACGGATTATTCCAGATCCTAAACCGAAGTTCCATGACAGTTACATTTATATTGCGCTGCTACAAGGAAGAAATGTTACAGAACAGAAGAGAACATGGGGCAGTGTCCTCATAGTTACCGTGGCAGTCTGTCAGTTCTCGGCTCATATCATTCCATGAATAAGTTACCTGTCACAAACTGCGTTGCCACAGGCAGTTTAGACATTTACCTTGATCTGTGCTGTACAGTTCAGAAAGGCTGCAAGGACTGTGCAGTGGAGGAAAGCTATGCTGAACCTCTCTAAGGTCACACGCCTGCCACTGATTAAGCTTGCTAGCTCAGGTTCTCATTAGAAAGCATTAAATGGTGATCTGGTATGCTCTTCAAATACATTTTTTGAAGCAGGGATCCAAATATATCTTGCCAAGTATGAATATTTATACTGTTTAGGAGGTAACCCTGCCAACTATTGTCTGGTTTCCCCTGGACAAGTTGTTTGGGACCAGAAGTGAGATAGCTAATGAAGCAGGGGTGTAACTACAAACCATGGAGCACCCCTGTAAAACTTAAATGGGGCCCCCCAATGGTCACACCATTTCCCTTGCCTGCCCCGGTGACCCTCATAGCCTGGTGGCCCATCTTGCAAGGGTCATTAAACAAGTATAGCCACAAAAAGCCTGATCTGGAGGATGGATACCTATATTGGAGGGGGTGAAGCAGTAGTTAGGGGCCTCTTACAGCTCTGGGCTCCCTTACAGTAGCTGTACCCCTATAGTTATGCCCCTCTAATGGAGCTACTGGTAGCATCTAGCACTTCAGCACTTGTGCTGGCAGTGGACACTGATCACTATAGTACAGCGCACAATTGTTTTAATATTTTCTCATGTAGACTTATCGCAGGTGAGTTTGCGTCTATGTAGTCCACAATCGGAGTACTAAATTAGACATCCACAGTAGTAGTAATGCAGGTATAGACCACTAAACATTGAAATACATACAAGAAAACCAGTTGCTGACTTACAGGTAGGCCCGGATTTACCTCACAGAAGTCTATAGGCACAAATGTCCTGGCACTTAGACTTCGCCCTCTATGAACCGAAAACCCACCAAACTGCCCCGCAAGTGTGCTGGCTGTCCCAGATTTCACTCCTCCCTTATTTCCCTTGCCTGTCATAGGTAGCTACAGGTGCCCCTTAGTATTAGGTAGCCAGAGCTATCCCCAAGTATTAGGTAGCTAAAGGAACCTCAGTATTTAGTAGCTAGAGGTGCCCCCGACTGAAGGGAGATGTCATCAGTGGAATGCTGAGAGCAGGGTAAAGGTAGCCATACACTGGTCGATTTGCCATTAGATCGACCAGCTGACAGATCCCTATCTGATCGAATCTGATCAGAGAGGGATCGTATGGCTGCCTTTACTGCAAACAGATTGTGAATCGGTTTAAGCCTGAAACCGATCACAATCTGTTGAGCTGCTCGTGCCGCCTGCCCCCCCCCCCCCCCCGTATACATTACCTAAAGCTGGTTCCGGGTCCTCTTCTCCGCGCTGCACCCCGCACCGCATCCCAGCGTACACTGTGTCACTCTGTGGCCAGGAAGTTCAAATAGAGCGCCCTCTATTTGAACTTCCTGGTCACTGCAGTGACACAGGAAGTTAATGTACGGTGGGATGGAAGCAGGAACAGAGCGGTGCAGCGCGGAGAAGATGCCCGGGAGCCAGCGTCAGGTAATGTATAGGTGATCGGATCGGCCGCCGCTAGCGACGCGCTCCCTACCCGCGGGCGATCGACAGTATTTTTCCGCACGGCGCGATCAAAGGACCGATCCGATTTCGGGAGGAAATCGGAATCGGATCGGCGGGTGCGTTTAGCGCGAACGATTGGCAGCAGATTCGATCCCGGTGATCGAATCTGCTGTCGAAACGGCCGCAAATCGGGCCAGTGTATGGCCAGCTTAAGAAACCTCTCAATTGCACTCTCATCAGGACTCTGCATAGGGAAGGAGGGAGGGAGGCGCACAGGGAGGGGAGTGAGTCGCCTTTCCATCATCAGGCGCCTGTAGGCAGATGCCTACAGTGCCTTATGGTAAATCTGGCCATGTTTCCAGGTGCTGCTATGAAGAAACTTGAATATTATATCTTTGGTTAGAACGTCATCTCTTGAGCTATGTGAATGGGTAGGTATAGCCAACTCTACCTGCCACCTGGGACTACCCGATCTCCCCCCCCCCACCCCCACACACACACACACACTTATCTCTACTGACACTTCTGTTGGCTTTAGGCCTGTGGTATGTTAAGACTAAAGATCTGTTTCTCTGATGGGCTCACAATAAAATAAACAGTTGCTGTTAAGAACTTACGATGGGTTCATGCTACACAAGAGCGGCGTTGCATTCTAACGCAACATTAATGTCTCCACTGCAGAGTCACACTGCTGGTCCGAAGTGGAAACATGCCATTCAACTGATGCATGGCAATGCAATCCGCCTGCAGCAGGAGGATATTACCGTGACAAAAACAAACAGCAAATCAATGTTAACACGCTCACAGGGAATCATAGCAATCTTTAATCCATCCACTTTCAGTCTTCAGATTCATCAAAATGCAGATAGTGTGAACCAGCCCTTAGCGCCATATTGCAGTAACAAAGTATGCCTAAAGGCTCTCACAGACACTAGATGTTGCTGGTCAAAATGATTGCTTAGGATTTCTTTGGCTGAAGGCCTGCCTGGCAGCTTGTTAGAATCCATATACCCTCAGCTTGGCTGAGATACATGGGGGGCGGGAAGCATGAAGCACCACAAAAGGGCATGGGGATAAAGCATTGGCTGAAAGATTCTGCTGTGCCCAACCGACTGTCAGCAGTAGCTAAAGCGTACCTGAACTCCTGCACAGCACACAAGGAAAAATCTTTCTTTCACATAGGCCTAGTGCACACCGGAGCGTTTCCGCTGCGGTTTGCGATCTGCTTGCGGGTGCGGATCCGCTAGGGTAATGTATTTCAATGGGCTGGTGCACACCAGAGCGGGAGGCGTTTTGCAGAAACGCATACTCCCGGGCTGCTGCAGATTTTGGATTGCGGATGCGTTTCTGCCTCAATGTTAAGTATAGGAAAACCGCAAACCGCTCTGAAAAACGGCACTTCAGAGCGGTTTGCCAGGCGTTTTTTGTTACAGTAGCTGTTCAGTAACAGCTTTACTGTAACAATACATGAAATCTACTATACCAAAACCGCTACACAAAACCGCAAAACGCTAGCTGAAACGCTGCAGAAAAATAAGAAAAAGCGTTTCAAAATCTGCTAGCATTTTGCGGATCTGCTAGCGGTTTTTGGTGTGCACTAGGCCATATAGTTGCTGAATAAATTCACTTCTGTGTTCTGTGTTTGTTTAGACAGATCAAATGTGTCCTGATCAGCAGCTGTGAATAGACTGCAGGGGAGCTCTGCCCAAGGCAGCTCTCCAAACAGTGAACACTGACGTTTAACCCTTTCAGTGCCTTCTGCAAAGTGAAAACAAGTAAAACTTCAGGGTTTTTTTTTATAGGATTTTCATGAATTGTAATGAATATTTTTTTTTCTATAAAGGTTATTATGCTGTGGTTAATATTTTAGAGCAGAGAGGAAGTTCTGAGTTTAGTTCCACTTTAAACACTGAGAACAGGGATGGCTGTACATACACAAGACAGTCACACAAAAATAATTATTTCAGCTCTAAAATGTCTAACGTCTACTTAGGTCTTTAGTCCAACACGCAACCTTCACGTCTGCCTGAGTCCTCTGTAGTCCTCAAGTTTAGCATAGCCTCAATACTCCTTTTCACGCCTTATGAAATGACTTGTTCTTTAGTGTATACCCTTCCTTCAGAGAGCTAAGAAGGCTGCCACACTAAGCTCTAGGGATGGGCAATGAGAGGCAGATAATTTCAAGTTGATGCAGCGTTATGCAAATTTTGTATGCAAATGTATGCAGCTTAAAAATGAACCAACTCCTGCTGAGGTAAAATTTGATTGATCCAGTTTTAAGCTGCATACATTTGCATAATTCTGCATCAACTCAAATGTATTTGCATGCCACTGACTGTCCCTACTAAGCTCCTAAAAATGCAATTTTGGGGGCTATGATGCAAATTTGACAAGTCACTAAAAGGTGTTCAGATGGGAACAGTCTGAGCCCCCTGATCTGTGTACTTCTCACAGGTGAGTGATTAAGAAATTTATCTATTCAGAAGTCCAGCTTGTGAATATGGGTAAGCTGAGGAGTAACAGCCTGGCATTGCCATGCCAACAGTCACTACACAGAAAACATTCAGCCTTGGCTGACTTTTGACTCTAAAAATATGGTGGCTTAATCACCTACTCACATGCTAAACGTGTCCCAAGAATGGGTGTCAAGACCTTTAATGTTCTGGGATCCCAGAAACTGACAACATTCCCAGCACAGTGCATGTTATTTGCAGGAAGCTGAGCTTCTATAGGCATGTGAGACACACTTCACGTAGTTTTAACCATGCTAAGAACAATGTAAGATTTCAGAAGCCTCCCCCCACAAAACATTCAGCTGCCTGCTTGTTATATCACATTATAATCTTTCCGATGATGGAAAGCCCCAGGCGCCTTATATTTTTCCTACTATAATAATTTAGCAACGACACAGCTTTTAAGTACCAGCGGGTATGTAAGAGTCTACTGCAATAGAGCTAAGTATAAAAATACCCATAGATCGCGAGCAATTCAATAGAAGAGATTGTCATGACTCACTAAGAGCTTTGTCTCATATTATAGGAAATATATACATAGATATAGATACACACACACACACACACACACACACACACGTTGACCTAAGCCTGTTTAAAAACGGGCTCTAGGTCTCTTCACACCGCCAGTCAGTACGCATGCGCACGCACCAATCCGCCACGTGCACCCGCCCACCCGGCTCCCTGGCCCGTCCTCCTGTCCCAATAGCTGTCCGTCCTGCACATGCGCAGTGGCGCAACACACAGACAGGATGACGCAGGGATACTTAGATTATATATATACATATATATATATAGATAGATAGATAGATATAGATATATAGATTGTTTTCTTTATACAGTACATGGCTAGTGAAGGTTATTAAGGTAGGCAAACACTGTTTACATGTTTTCTACATTAAACGTTAGATTAGAAAAACGTGTGCCCAAGTTTACCATCTTTGCCGCAAATCGCGGCTTTTATAATCGGCGCCTATGGTGGGGCCCTTTTTGTCGCTAGGAATCCTGCGCCCTTTCTTCCTGTTTTGCTCCCTCTGTGCTGCAGGTCCTTCCTTTCTTTGACTCGCCATTTTTCTTCACTATGCCAGAGATGATACATTTGATAATGACTTCCTGTGTTCACATAACTAAAAAGAGATATGTGTATCCTTCTGTTTTATGGAAATAAAAAAAAAATGTTTTCAAATGAAGAAATATTTTAATTTCAAAGTGAAGAAAAATTCTGAAACTGTATTAGAATTTGGTTCAATACTTTGTGTTTCATTCATTTTAGCCATATTGAGTTGAGACTGGAGAAGGTCTCCATAGAGAATCACTGGAAACAAAGATAAGCCAGGTCTGATGGCAACAGTTAATCAGAGACTCTCTGAATCAAAAATAACATTTGAGGCTTTATAAATATGTCAGTGCTACAGAAATCAGCTTGAAACAATTCTAGACATCGGCTAGTCTAGGGTGAATAAATAGATGGGAGTATCAGCTAATAGTCTTTGTAGACAAACTCATGTCTATTCTCTGTAGACAAACTCAGGTCTATAATAGCTCAAGGAGAAGTAGATTATCAGTCTGACCAGTATACAGATTTCCACAGTTCAGATTTGCTGTGACTACTGCCTGATTTAGCACATGATCATGACCAGCAAATCAGAGCCTTACAAGTCCATTACCTGGCCTCAGGGGCGTAGCAATAGCCATAGCAACTGCTATTATGCGGGAATGTAAATTGCCCAGTCAACTCATATCCATAGGGTAGGGGCAGGTGGCATTGCTCAAGAGTGCCTAGGTCGGAGGACATGAAAATGTTGCTACGGGGCCCCACAATTTCTAGCTACGCCACTGCCTGGCCTAACTGATCACATGCTTCTCCATGAGTTCAGACATGAACATCACATCGTTAGTGTGCTTTGAGGCTAACTTAAAGCAAGGAGAAAAATGTTATCAACACGCCAATGGATTATTAGGTGTCACCCCACCAAAAACTCTGGATACTTATCAAACCAGAGTTAATAACTCAAGTGGTCAGGGGACGAGTCTGGAAACCTTCAAACGTACTCTGAAAACACACCTGCTCAGACAAGCCTATAATTTGCTATAGGCAGCACTGAAGGCACACTGGCTCACCCACTAATCCTGGTGTTTCCTTCCCCTTTGTTTCCTCCCCACTACCCTCTAGATTGTAAGCTCGCAAGGGCAGGGACCTCCTCCTAGTGTTTCTCATACTGCTGTAATTTTAACATATGTACATGTACCAACTACATATCAACTATGTATGTATCTGTATTTATTCTATTCAATGTCATGACTGTACAGTGTCTTGTATTTCTTATGTATATTTGTTCCCCATTATTTGTTTGTACTATGTACAGCGCTACGGAAGATGTTGGCGTTATATAAATAAAAAAATAATAATAATAATAACCTATCAGTTCAACTAGACCATTCCTTACCTTTTACCAGGGCCTATCAGTTCAAATGGACCACCCATTACCTTATACCAGGGCTGGAGTATGCTGTTAATAAATGCCAACCTGACCTCCATATCTCGTCCATAAATCATTAATGGAAGACGGTAGAGTAACAAGCTGGCCCTGTCATTTTCAATAATGCACTTTGAGAAGACAGCAAGGGTTAAACAATGGTTTATAATCTCTTAGCAATAATCAATCAAAATCTTGAGTAAGAGGAATATAGTAGAAGTCTTCGTCAACTTTCTTTAAAAATGTGCCAATGGCCTGGCTGAAGGATATTATACCTGCAGAGTCACAGACCCAGAGAGGGCATGTAGCTCAGGCGTTCTAGCTCTCGTCTTGACTTTCACCAGCTGCATGCTCGTTCCAGGTGTGCAATTTTAAAACCACTTTCGATACGTCGTTAGTAATTAAGCCATGTGGACAGCTGTTTTTAAAACGAAATGAAGATGGCAGCATCCAATCCAGGTGTTAATTCAGTGCCGATATTCTGGAGCCGTTTCATGGAGTTCAAGATATAAGGTATAGAAGTGCTTGACACTCTTCTTTCTCCTCCAACTGTATCACTATCTCCACTGGCTGCTTATCACACAAAGTTCAAGCTTCTAACGCTACCTATAGAGCTATATTTAACATAGTCAATCCATATATTACTGCCTAATTGCCAAATATTATGGTTATTATTATTATAGATTTATAAAGTGCCAACAGATTCTGTGGCGCTGTACAAAGTATACATGGGGTATAAAATAAAACAGACATTGGTATACACCAGTGTACAAAATACAGAATCGGTAATAACAGTGACATAATATGAATAAATGTGTAACAAAATACAAAAGGGCAAAAGGGTGAGAGAGTTATGGACAGGGCTGCTCAAATCCAGATTCGGGAGACACCCGGATAGTTGCTATCCGGATATCTCCCAGTAAACCTGTGTGCGGGGTGGGCGGGGGGGGGGGGGGGGGGGGTCAAGCTTACCTGTCTGACGTCTTCTTCGTCCGTCCCTGGCGCCTCCCACGATGCATTTCACGCGGCGGTCACGTGACTACAAACACTTCCTCCTTCTGGGTTGAGGGAGGACGTGTTTGTAGTCACGTGATGAGCGTGGACCGCATCGTGGGAGGCGCCAGGGCCGGACGAAGAAGACGTCAGACAGGTAAGCTTGACCCCCCGCCCACCCCGCACAGGTTTACTGGGAGATATCCAGATAGCAACTATCCGGGTGTCTCCCGGAACCGGATTTGAGCAGCCCTAGTTCTGGAAACTACTTCCCCTTTGTCCCTTCTAGTTAGCTCCTCCCACACCTCCACTGACGTTTTCTCACAAGCCTCTCCTCTGGTACTCTCACAATTAATTCGGTTGTCAACCTCCTAAAATATCTTCAACCTTAAAAATCACCTCTGTAGGCGCACACAGAATTTGACCTAGAACGGTGTAATGGTTAAGGGCTCTGCCTCTGATGTAGGAGTCCTGGGTTCAAATCCTGGCTCTTCCTACTCAGTAAGCCAGCACCTATTCAGTAAGGAGTTCATTGGGCAAGACTCCCTAACACTGCTACTGCCTACTGAGTGCGCTCTAGTGGTTGCCTCGCAAGCGCTTTGAGTCCGACAGGAGAAAGGCGCTATACAAAAAAAGGAATTATTATTATTAACATGTTATGTAGCTACTGGCTTGTTCTCATCCAGTTCTACACGGAAAATAATTCACTATCAGCTTACGGACTTCCTTTACAAGCCTTCATTCCCTCAGCTTACAAACTTGCCTAGGTCCTCACTCCCCATGTGTCAGGGGACTGCCATATATTGATTTCTCAGCTCTCCATGCACTCTCAAAGTGGGTGTGCTGTAGGACTGTATGTTATCTGTACTGGTTCTCTTTATAACATGTAATTGCATGCATAGCATTATGATTGCAGAGCATTCTAAGGATGTGGATTCTATGCAGCTGAATAATAACACTTTCTTCAGAGCGGCAATGAGCCCAGGTGAACCCTGTGAGAAATCATTACTTCACAGTTCCCAAACTCATCTCACGTGCAGTATTAACGAAATTATCTGTGGCAGAACTAGTGTGGGTGCAAGCTCTCCATAAGAGGAGGCATGGCAGCCATCCTACCTTCATGCTTACAGAAGGGAATTAGACATCCCCACTCATTATTCTTTAGAGGCACCTAATTCATGAGATAAGACACCACGGAACGACATAAAACTACACAAGATGTCAGTCTGCACAGGATCTCACTGTTTAATTTACCTAACAATAGGTTTAGGATAGTGTGAAGAAACCCAACCATAAGCAGATCCTACAACCATTGTGTAAACTATGTTCCGCTCAAAAGCAAAGCAAGGTCATGGTAGAGGACAACTGCTTACAAGACAGTGAATGATAGGACTTCTCCATTTTTGTGTAAATATGCCGCAATAGCCAGAATGCATTGAAATGTTGATACACTTTTAAAGGGGAACTTCAGCCTAAACAAACATACTGTCATTAAGTTACATTAGTTATGTTAATTAGAATAGATAGGTAATATAATTTTTTACCCACCCTGTTTTAAAAGAACAGGCAAATGTTTGTGATTCATGGGGGCTGCCACTTTTGTCATGGGGGCAGCCATCTTTGTGGTTGAAAGGAGGTGACAGGGAGCATAAGACACAATTCCAACTGTCCTGTGTCCTGATAACCCCTCCCAGCTGCATGCGCTAGGCTTCAAATGTCAAATTCAAAATGTAAAAAAAAAAAAAATGCACCAAAACAGCAGAATGAGAACATCATCATCAGAAATCCCATCATGCTTTGCACAGTATCAGGGGAAAAATGCCCTGGCAGTTTTCTTCTGTGCAGCTAAAAATGAGGCTTGTATAAGAGAAACAAAGTTCTGATGCTGTGAAACTGTTAAAGAAACACCAAGCCTTTTCAGTGCTGCTGAGTCGATTTTTAGTCTGGAGGTTCACTTTAACTGACAGCAACTATATCAGTTGCTGTCAGTTATAACTGAAAGGACAACTGATGTGCAAGGTAATGTCCATGTTTCCCTATGGCTGAAATAATATTACTGGTTAACTGCAGAGTGCCGACCTGGAAGCTGGTACAGGGTCATCACCATTTTAAAAATAGACGATATTCCATTGCTCACAATGGACAAACAGGATGCAGGAGAGGAGAAAGAGATTGAAAAGCAGACTACGCAGGAGAGAAGTTTGACGTGTGTATGTTTATTTGCACTTTTATTTTACAGTTCAGGTTTGCCTTAAGGCCTTGCAGTTAGAGACCGCATGCAGACACAACAGCGACCTAACCTGAAGGGAATGCGTTAAGGATGAATGACAACCCTGTTTCTAAAACAGCAGTCTGCAAATGTGGCACTGCGGCGTTACAGTAAATAACAAAGTGCGGTTATCTGCAAAGCGGCACTTAGGTGTGGCGAACAATAGGCCTAAATATGCCAACGTCTATGAAGCTCAGCAAGCGATATCTTTCAATCAGTCGGCACGGATGTGAATGTTTCTGATTGGTGCTCCAAGGGTTAACCCCGAAATGATGTAGAATGCCCCAGGCCTGAGCTCTGCTCATCAGAGCATTAAATCTGAAAGCTCAAGAGAACAGAGCAGTGGAGCTGCAAGGGCTGTGTTATGAAGTTCTGCATTAAAAATTCATATTGCAGGCTCGCCACAGTCCCCTTGTCTGGCTGAATAGAGAGCTGGCGGGGGAAATATTACACACCCCACTGTCTTCCTGGCGATTGGAAACATTCCTCAGCAAACAGCACCTCAGGAAGAGAACGAAAGGGCAAACAAACCGTGAAACAAATCAATGGGTTCAATTATCTCTTTTCTCCCTCATAAAAGGAAACTTTTGATTTAGAAGCGGTTTCATCAAATTTATTTTTAATGACAGCTCATGACTTGAAGACCCCGTCCCCTAAACGTGTGTCTGCTTGCCTGGAAAAGAGCAGTTTTGTCACAGGAGGCTTTTTTTTCCACCCTACATGAAACAAATATAGCTCAATTTATCAGAGATAATGACTACGTAGAATTCCACAGCCTCTACTGTAAAATGGATGTGTCCGCAATGTCACAGAGTGGCACCTGTGAGGTGATATTAGCGCTATGAATAGTCATGGGCATTCAATATATACAAGAGTGGTGTGTGCAAGTGTAGAAACCATGACAGCCAGTGATGCATGTGCAAACAGCTACTACTGTACAGAAATTGCTCGATACTAAAAAAAATTTAAAGCAGTGGTGGCTCCAGCTCCAGGCACAAAGGAGGCACAATGGTTGACTGGTGGGGTCCATTTGAGTGATCAAAATGTATGTTTTTATGGCGAGCTTTAGATATGTATGCCTAACTTAGGAAATAAAATGAAAGCTAACTAGTTTGCTGGCATTCTCTAATCCTTACTTGCTAGTAAGCTGCTCCTGTAAGAACAGATCACAGACAAATCATTCCAGCCCCCAGCCTGTGTCTCACAATTCTACAACCAAGGGGAGGGGGAAGAGGCAGGAGGGAGAGGAATACTGAATGTGCAATTCCTTATCTTAACAGCTAAGCATGGTTGGAGACTAGAGCTTGTGTTTTACAGACAGGAAGTTTTGAATCAGGACTATTATCCTGATTCAAAACTTCCTGTCTGTAAAATACAAGCTCTAGTTTGTTGGCTAATTTAAAAAAAAAAAAACAGTAAGCTTTCAGCTTGTAAGCCTTCTTCAGGCTCTATCCCTGTTGCCTGACAATATTAGAACATACAGAAGGAAGTAGAGTTTTTTGTTTTGCAAATATAATTGTGTAAATCAGATACATTCATTACAAGAGATCTTGCAAGGCTTGTGAGGCATTTAAGGCAAATAGATAGGAGCCTTGATTTACTTAACATGTGCACAGATTCAGGCTGACATGGAGAGCGTTGTACAGACCCTATCCTGTTCAGTATACGCAGCTGGAAACAGTTAACTGTATATTACTGAGCGGGAGGGGGGAAGCACTCAGGGGGGCACAGTGATTCCTTGAAGGGGGTCCAGTGCCCCAGTGTGCCGCCCATGATTTAAAGTGTCACTCTACTCGCAGAAAAAAAATATACTACAAGTCAGTGATGCACAATCCTTTCTCTAACTTAAAATCATTTTTTCAGTTTTACATCTGCAGCAACTTGTGCGGCAACTTGGACATAACAAATCCAAATGTTCAATTTAGCAACTCCATTTTATTCTGCAATAAGTGTTGGTGGACCCTTCACATACTGAAGTGTACAATAATGTCAAGTGGCTTTTCATAGCCCACATACCGAAAAACCCAGTTAAAGTCCCAAACAGTAAAACCTGAAATGGAGTCATTTTGACCAAATGTCAATTACAAAACTGGGAAGGGAGACTTAAACGAGGGAGCCCCTATTTTTGAAGAAAAGGACTGAAGTGCTTTACCTTACCTCTCTATTGTAGAGTGGTGCAGGAAACGATTAGTGCGTTCTCCAATACAGACAGGAGAAGGGATGGTCAATGAGATGCAAATATTTATGACTTGCATGCAAAATTTATATTAATTGAATGGAAATTGGAATTGGGCCAACCAAAGGAACTTCCTTCCAATTCAGATTGGTCCAATTGCCAAACTCATGCAATCTGCAGTAAACTGACGTGCAAACCGGACTTCTTCGCTTCTCATTGATGAATGCAGACACATCTGGAGCTGGCCAGAATACAAGACAGAAGCTGGTAGAGGGGGAGGCTGACTCACGGGTGATAGTGGTGCAAGATCAACGGCTTCATTGCTTTGGGCAGTGCAAAGATATCTGCATTTCTGCTGAAATAAGATCCAATATTGTATGATGGAAGTGGTACTCCTGGCAAATGATCAACATCGAGGTGATGTCTATCCTTAAGCTGATAAACTAGGCTCGGATCAGTGTACAGCAACCTCAAAGGGAACCTTTGAGAAACATGGATGTTTCCTTTTAAACAATACCAGTTGCCTGGCAGTCCTGCTGATCTCTTTGGCTGTAGCATGGCTGAATCACACACCCAAAACAAGCATGCAGCTAATCCAGTCTGACTTCAGTCAGAGCACATGATCTGCATGCTCTTTCAGGGGCTGTGGCTAAACGTATTTGAGACACAGGATAAGCAGGGGAGTCAGGCAACTGGTATTATTTGAAAAGGAAAAACCCATATCCTTCTCAGTTTAGGTTTCCTTTAACCTAGGTATAAACGTTCAATGAGAAATGGCCATGCAAAGGACACTCTGCTTACCAACAATTCACACACACATTTACATTTGTTTCTATGAAGTATTGGAAGAGGAAAGGAGCAGGCGACTTCCGGTGCTAGTCTAGTTTAGGAGACCTAGCAGGAAACTTCATAGGGAACAGTTCTCCAATCACAGCATAGCTCTACAGCACGAAGCGTGGTGATTGGCTGAACAGTGTGGGCATAGTTTATCACAACCTATCTGAGGTCTAGCCGTTCGAGAGGATGCTGTCCACCCAAAAACATGAGTTGAAATCCTCCATGAGGATTTCTTGTTGCGTCCCTTAATCTACACTAGTGCCCTACTTCCTGCACTGGCCTTATCTGGGAAGGTGAGGGGGGGGGGGGGGAATTGGTATTTGGCTGAAAAAGGCAAGAAGTCTGAAATCGTGAGAATGGCCAAGGGTGAAGCAGACCTAAAAAACGACAGTTGACTCCTAGTCTGACCATAAACAGATTACATGGCATCCATTTGATGCATACAGGTAGCTTCTGCCTTTCCTGCCAGGCTTTCATGAGTAGCATGATGAAGGGGTAATCTTTAGTGTGCTCTCTGGAAGTTTATTTAGCCCTACAAAAGTCTGCTACAGCTGTTGGGCTGGGTGTGATAAATAGGGATGCACGTTTACAGTCAAATGCTGTTAATAGCCTTGCGCTCAAATATTCACGGACCACCCGGATCCAGATTTTATGGATTATTTCGTTAAATCACCATTTGCGTTACCATACATAAACATAAACTGCTTTATGACAACCTGGCAGCTACTTGAATCTGCCAAATATCATTAAAAATACCAGTCCAGTTAAATATCATGTAAACACTATCCTGGTTTTAAAAAACAAGTTAAAAAGTCCAAATGTCCTCTTGGCTTTTTGGTGCTTCGCTAAGGTCAATTTAGGCGAGTTTATCCTTTCGATTATATATTTAAAAGAAGTTGACCAGCGCTGCAGGTTATTCATTCATGTCACTCCCACCACCAACACCACGTGGAGAGCGACTCACCGATTTTGTTGGACCACAGATTATAATGGTCTAATGCGCATGCGGGGCATTCAGGCTCCCCTCGCCTATACTGTACTCCGCCTCTGCTGCAGCCACCATCAATCATTACGTTTTCAAGCAAACGCCTCCAACATATACAGTTTTTCCTCAAGATAAAATAGTGAAACACTCACATAGCGCAACACTGTATAAAATTGCATATATTTATTCCTTTCTATGCACTTACAGATTCGCAGTAGGTTTGGCACATAGAGTTTATCCCACGGGCTCTCCCCCGTTCAGCCTCCCGGTATGGCTGAATGGAATCCTCAATCCTGTTCGTATGGGTCAGCCCTGGCCTCCCACCGTCTGTGGGGAAGACGCCGTTTGCAGGTCCGCCCTGCCTGCAAACGGCGTCTTCCGCACTTCCAGACAGACGGTGGGAGGCCAGGGCTGACCCATACGAACAGGATTGAGGATTCCATTCAGCCATACCGGGAGGCTGAACGGGGGAGAGCCCGTGGGATAAACTCTATGTGCCAAACCTACTGCGAATCTGTAAGTGCATAGAAAGGAATAAATATATGCAATTTTATACAGTGTTGCGCTATGTGAGTGTTTCACTATTTTATCTTGAGGAAAAACTGTATATGTTGGAGGCGTTTTCTTGAAAACGTAACGATTGATGGTGGCTGCAGCAGAGGCGGAGTACAGTATAGGCGAGGGGAGCCTGAATGCCCCGCATGCGCATTAGACCATTATAATCTGTGGTCCAACAAAATCGGTGAGTCGCTCTCCACGTGGTGTTGGTGGTGGGAGTGACATGAATGAATAACCTGCAGCGCTGGTCAACTTCTTTGAAATATATAATCGAAGTGATAAATAGGGAACCAACTGCGTGACTTCTACTGACTCATGTGATGCCAGGAGCCAGTGAGAGCCTCCTGATCTGGAAGACAGATGAACACAGCAGACGTGCTGTTCACACATTTCTGCACTGAAAAGGGAATGATTGGCTCCAGGATGCAAACGCAACATCTGACAGGCAGTGTGTAAGTGGCTACAAAGGACCAAAAAGCCCTCTTACTAAAATGCTATGCAAAACCTGAATAATCGCAAATACTTTCTGTTTTAAGGAGACAAATTTCTGTTTTGCATAGCATTTTAATAAGAAGGCTTTTTGGTCCTTTTTAGCCTCTTACACACTCCTAGGAGTTCTGGTTCACCATGAGCTTGCTGGGTAATCTGTAACCCTGAGTGTCTTACCCCTTAGCTTACAGTGGCAGCAGAGGGATGATTTGCATATTCAGCAGTGATGCATTGTGAGAAACATCTCAGAGCTCACTCCAACCTGATTAAATCGCAAATACCTTCTGTTTTAAGAAGGCAAATTTCTGCTCTGAATAGACAGGATATCAAAAGGAAGTAATGGAAATGAATTCGAACATTGCAGTTCCTGATATTTATATGGCGGTACAAATACTACGTTTACCATGTAGAAAATACTGAAAATTATGGTGGGTTTCAAAGTGACACTGAAGGGAAAATAAGCGTAAAATAAGCGTGTGAGATAATTGTATGTGAAGTACGGAAAATTAATAGAACATAAGTGGCAAAGAAGAGTGTTTCATGTTTTTATTTTCAGTTATATAGCTTTATTAATAACATTGCATCATTCTGTCATATTTGCAGTTTAGAAACCTCTCTCTGTATTTTAAGCTATAAAACAGAGCAGAGCTAATGATCCTTTGAACTTTCCTGCAGTAAAAACTTATCTCAAGCTATCGCTCACTGTTTCCTGTTTAAGTGCCTCAGAAAACAGGACCGAGTTCAACCAAGTTGGGCAAATAGATCAAAAAACTCATTTGCATAGATAACAACTCAAGTGTTTCAACTCGTTCTGTACTGTAAAACATGAGACGTTATTCTTTGCTACTAATGTTCTATTTATTATCTGACCTACACTTATAATTCATTCCCTCAAGTTTATTTCCGCTTCATATTTGCGTTAAAGAACACCCTATATATCCAAGTATCCTATCCTCGCTATCTATCCATATGCCTTCTGTTTCCTGTATGCTTCTAAAATGCAATGCATGCTCTCCCTGTATCTGCTTTAAATAAAAAGTGTTCTCATTTGTAAAGCCTGTTCTTAGTGTAATTGCAAGTTACTTTATAGTTCTAAACACATGCTTTGGATGTTCATGACTCATTAACTGAACAGGAAATCGGAAACTTTAATTACAAATTAACTTTTATTATAGACTCAGCATAATACCACATGTAACAACCATAAAACCACTGTCTTTTATACTCGTTCCAGGAATGCAGTCACCAGTTCAGTATAAGCGTGCGCAACAAAAACATTAGTTCTGTTTTCTCTTTTGCTTATTCTTTAACACCAAAGCACTATGTAACCAAGTAGATCTTCATGATGCAAGGGAATTTTCCTTTACAATGAATGAAGCAAAATTAGAATAAAAGAAGAGCTAACTTCAGCAACTTCGCTTTCAGTATTACAGTACTTGCCTCTGACAGGTCTGATGACCAAAAACAAAACAAGAAATAAAAGCAGCTAGCGTACAATAAAGACAGATACCCTGATAAGCAGTTTTATAGTAGAGTACTCCTATGACCTACGATTTCCTGTTAAACTCGTGAGTATAGCTCACATTTATTTCTTATAAAAGGGAAAGGGAATAAACCTAAATGTTCAGTTGACAAACCGATCAAAAGAGAAACTGGCCCATATGCAATTCAATGTTTCTCCTGAGTTTTCTCCTAGGAAATCATTTTTCTTCTTTGCAATGTAAAAAAAAATACCAAAAAGTGGGTGAAAAGGTACTATTAAAATTACTTGAATTGTTTTTTTTTTTTGCTTTCTGGAGTTTTAAATTCATTTTATTGACAAGATTGAAAATATCTCGTAGGAGAAAACTCAAAAGAAAAAGATAATTGCATACGGCGCACTGTTTAAAATAATCTTTTAGCCTTTTTTTTTTTTTTAAGTAGTAGGATTAGCCATACTATGCCAGGGAAAAAAAACACATATATAAGTAATTACTTGATCTACTTACATAACATGTATTGTACTGTCCACGTTTGGATTTCAGTGAATGGTATATAGTAAATGAAGAGAATCCGGTTCCTGGTGGGAACCATGTCTTTTGCCCACAGTTTAGGCTAAATCCTGATGTCATTTCTGCCCTTTACTTTTTTTTCTTTTCTCCTCCAATCGCCGAGTCACCTCAGCATTGCTTGTAAACACAAGTGAGCAGGGGATCGTGTTTCAAATAGGTAGCTAGGCAGGGAAATACATGGAAGAGGAGGAATATATTATAGATAAAAGGAACCCCCCAGCATGCAACTGTTTGGCACTGACTATTAAAGGGCCAGTGCTCCTTAAGTATGTGATAACTCCAAACCATAACAGCAGAAAAAGTTTTAAAAGTTTTGAATGCAGGATTAGCATCTTTATCTCTTAAAGGGGAACTGAAGAGAGAGGTATATGGAGGCTGTCATGTTTATTTCCTTTTAATCAATACCAGTTGCCTGGCAGCCCTGCTGGTCTATTTCTCTGCAGTAGTATCTGATTAAAACCAGAAACAAGCATGCAGCTAGTCTTGTCAGATCAGACTTATAAGTCTGAACCACTGAAACACCTGATCTGCTGCATGCTTGTTCAGGGGCTATGGCTAATAGTATTAGAGGCAGAGGAGCAGCAGGGCTGCCAGGCAACTGGTATTGTCTAAAAGGAAATAAACATGACAGCCTCCATATACCTCTCTCTTCAGTTCCCCTTTAATACACTCAGACCAGTTGCTGTTGAAATTTGATCTTTATGGTGACAATCCCGCTTTAAATTAAGTTACAAAGTGGTATATGGGATCACTTTCTGTTCCGTTTAACCTGAGATATATTTGTACTGTAACATGGTGAATGAGGCCTAAAGGTGAAAACACACGCACAAAAAATGTCGCCCAAAGAGATCGGCAATCAATCCCTTGGGCGACAGTTTAGGACTGAGTTCTGTGTAGCTACAGTTCAGCATTGTGTTGCTGTTCTGTTTCTATAGAGGAGGGACATGATTCGAGTGGGAGGGGCAAGGAAGAGAGCAATGCGCTCAGCCTGTGGACGTCTGAGATGATCCAGCGACCCAGATCTCTCTGCAATGTATTTGGAGCAGCTCTATACACAAGAGTCTTGATATAGAGGGTCCCGAACGGCCTTAGCAGGGCCATCTCTAATGTTGTCTTACATCTACAAACTTGCTAGCTTCATGTGGTCAGCATATATTGTCGCCACTTTTCTTTACTAGAAGAATCTTACCATGTCAAAGTCACTATTGACAAATGCTTTTTAGTAATGCTGACTCTTCTAACACACAGGTACACTGTTACACACTGGGATTTATTTGACAGGTCATTCAAGTGCAGAATGTAATATTGTTAAATGTTCCTACAATCTGAAGCACAGATCATACACACAACCAATAGGAAACTCCGCTCAGCATCTGTCTTAAAAAAAATAAAAAATGCTGCATTAATAAACATGAAGAACACTTTTACCTCCCACTCTCAAAGACGGAATCAAACAAAGACCAGCTGTATTCATCAATGGATCCTTGTTCTAAGCATAAAGGCTAATTACATTTTATTTTGAGCCTACACATGGAAAACTTTACAGTTGCCATAAGTGGCTTTCTGATATTCCATCCGACACTGGTAATACTGCACAGAGAGAGAAAGAGGAAGAAAAAAAAATCCCTAGATTTGTAACGCTTTCCAAGCCTTGTACCTGCAAGTGTTTCGAAAAGCTCTTTAGAGTTTGTGCATTTTCCCAATGTTGCTTTGAAATTGCAATTCGGGACTTGCCACATTGCTTCGAGATTGTTTTCAGCATAACAACCAATCAGGTAACAGCTGTTATCTTTCCCCTTCAAGTCTGATGCTTTAAAAAGAGGAACTTGAGTGAAAAGGAAAAAAAATCAATACATTGCAAAGTGAGAAGTTAAAAAATAGAACGAAGATCAAGAAATGCGATTTGTGCATTTTGTTTGATCCACAATGAGTTTGCACGTCATCTTTACTACTGGCAGACGAAGAAAAAAAGACAGCACCAACGGCCATTAACTATAACCTCACCCACTAACATTGTGATAGGCTAAAAGGGAGCTAAGAGGGAGATACTAAATGGTTGGCAGTTGGAAACGGACGTAATTTCCCACAATGCAACACTGTTCACAGACAGGAAACTGTCAAGGCCTAAATCCTGACAGCACACTGTGGGAGGGACTTCACCACAATATCAGCAACACAGACCCCCTGATGATCTATATGAGAAGAGGTAAAGTTTTCTCATAGAAAAAGGGGTATCAGCTACTGATAGGGATGAAGTTCCATCCTTGGTTACAGTAACTCTTTAAGCTGATAACGCCTTACAGCTACAAGGTGGCAAAGACCCGCTGCTTATGCCAAGTACCACTGCAATGACATAAAATGTAGTACTAATGTTTATGAGAATAACCTTTTAATAGCTTTACAACCTATCAGATTATTTAAAGATGTTACCAGCTACTATTTGGACTGCACATATAATCAGAAGTGGAGATGAATTTTAGAAAATGAAAATTATCTATTTTACCTTTCACTTTATGGATCTTGTTTAATTAACTTTTTCTCCTGAGTTTTCTCTTAGGAGATAACTTTTTCATTACTTTGAAATTATTATTATTATTTAGTATTTATATAGCGCCGACATATTACGCAGCGCTGTACAGTGTATATATATATATATATTGTCTTAGTCACTAACTGTCCGTCAAAGGAGCTCACAATCTAATCCCTACCATTGCCATATGTCTATATTATGTAGTGTAAGTACTGTAGTCTAGGGCCAATTTTTAGGGGGAGCCAATTAACTTATCTGTATGTTTTTTGGAATGTGGGAGGAAAACGGAGTGCCCGGAGGAAACCCACGCAGACACGGAGAGAACATACAAACTCTTTGCAGATAGTGCCCTGGCTGGGATTCGAACCAGGGACCCAGCGCTGCAAGGCGAGAGAGCTAACCACTACGCCACCAAAAAGTGGGATGAAAAAGTAATATCCAAATTATTTTGAGTGTTTTCTTGGTTGCTGGTGGCTTAAAAGGCATTTTATTGACAAGGTATGAAAATATCACCTAGCAGAAACCTCAGGAGAAAAAGTCAATTGAATAGGGACCAAACTGATTTGATCAGTTTGTTCCTAATAGCCTAGACCTCCACTTAGCAATGTGCCCCTACAATGGTCTGGGACATACATCCTCATTCTCTACCATCCCCGTAGGTTTTAATGGAGCGGTGGCGTCACTAGTCTGTGATGAAATATTGGTATAGTCGTGTTCTTAATGTTAGATGGTCAATAACATGCCTGAATGTTGCTGCATGTCGAGACACGCACAGCTCTTTCCCAGTTACACAACTAAAGAGACATAATGAAACCTAAAAACCATTGCAGTCTTAAAAAAAGATGTCAAGAAGTGAAAGATGTATTTGCATTTCTTAAGAAAAAATAGAAACTAAAACAGGTCACATGCACAAAATGTAATTGTTTTTGAAATACTGGACTTTTGGGAGGCCTCTTATATACTTACATGACATGTAGATCCACTGGATACGTTGCAAATTTTTTGTAGGTGTTCGAATTCAGGAGAATGAATTTGGAAACCCAAGTACTCCTGCACACCACACTTCAGCACCCGAAGCTGTGGACAGGGAAATGGGGAGTTTAGTCACTTGTGACCATGTGGCTCCGATGCTTCCCTCCCAGCTTGGAAGGAGGACGTATCGATGTCTCGAAAGGCGTGGAATGAACTGTAAGAGCGTGAACTCCCTGCGAACCTGTCCACGGCTTCAGGTGCTGAAGTGTAGTGTGTGTGATAATTTAGGTTTATGAAATCATTCTCCTGATTCAAGCACCAACACTATTGGCAATCCTCCTAACATGCACAGGAGGTAGGGAAGCGTCAGCTCAATTAGCAAAAAACCAACAACTGCCCTACAAATCTCAACCCACAGTGGACTTCAAACTTTTTGAAATGATTTGTGTCCCACACAAATAAGTCATGAGTTTTCCAAAATTGATCATCTATGTGCATACTAAATGTAATTGATATGTATCACAGATCAACCTCTGCTGACGAGTAAATAGATTCACACATTAATCTAACACATCAGCCTGGGAATTTCTACTTCTAGCTAAACCCAATTTATGAATCTCTAGAACATTTTCACTCACCAATTATGCTAGGAAACTTACAACTCCAAATTATCTACGTTCATAAATTTTGGGATCAAAATTTGTGATCTATTTAAAATGATCAGATCTATCAAATTTCCCAGTATCAGCTAAATTACAGATGGATGTTCTCCACTCTAATTTTCACCTGCAAAGACCTACATATCACACACATCAACAAATAACATAACCATGAACTATCAACAAACAACACTTTATTATCTGCAATTGCAGAACCATTACATAGAGACAAGTCTTCCCAGTCTTGTTGGTGGAATGCCGAATGTGCAACAGATTTTGCATTTTATCCAGATAGCCTACAATGACAGTTCTGTTTGGGCCAGGTGCCATAAAACATTAGAGACAATGGCAACTGCCCTTCAAAGGCTGTGTACATACAAGGATGTTGTTCTCATGTGGTCACATTTTCCATCTCAACAAACTGATAAACAAATAGAGGCGTATAGGATAGGAAAATGGATAGCAGCTTTCATATCCTCCTGCTGTTAACTTTTAACTTTTTTTTTTACAAAAGCTTTCCCTGCAAGCCTGGATTTGTATGGCCACCTGAGTGGGGTTTTAGTATTTCCTTATTACGTGTTAGGGGAAGTTAACAACTTTCTTTGGCATATGCAATTATCCTATGTGCCATTGGTGGAAGAACAAGGAAGAACATGTTTCACACTTGAAATTAGTCTACAAAAACATTGGCTCTGAATGATCACATGAGGCCAAGAAACTACCCAAACAAGAAAGTTATTCAATGAAAAGAGGAAGCCAAAACACAACTTTGCCCATAAACCCTCTGCCACCTCTAATAGTCCTAATTATTGCAGCACCTTGTACATTCCACTGAAAGATCCCAGACAAGCCTAGCAGCCAGAGGGAGCTGTGCTTATATATGCCCATCTGGCTGCTTGTTCTTGATTGGAAAAGCAGGAACATGTGCACATCACAAAACTCCCTGCAGCCACTAGTTTCAGCTTGGCCCCGCTGCAGGATCTTACAAGCTGCTGCTCTCGAGCTAAATACTCACCACCCGACGGAGGAAGATGGATCCAGCGACGAGCAATCCATGTTCCCTCCTCTGGCAGGTGGGTACACGCAATGTCACACGACCTAGAAACCTGCAAACCCGGAAGTCAAGCGATCATGGTACTTTGCGTGGAGTCGTTGGGGACCCTAAAGAGCCTATCTGCCTTAATGGTCATTTTAGCTGCCCGTTGCTAAACATTGTTTATGTGATCGCATGCCTGTACCCACTGTGCAAGTTTGTGGAAAAGGTCGTTCAAAAAAAATCACTTGTCAAAGGAAAAAAATCAGATAGTGAGAACGACCTTCAGATTTTTGAGATAACGATGCTTGGAGGAGGTGAGCCAAGAAGGACCCTTTTGGTAAAAGTTGTTGATAACTTCCAATAGACTTAAACTGCTGTCTACGGAAATAAAGAGCAAAGCTTTTGCCAAGTGAAGAATTTGTGGTATTAACTGACAGTATTTCGAATAGGAAATACAGGTCAAAGCAGACCACGCCCTCATAAACGCAAATTATACCTAGGTCTAAATGATTAATGTTTAAATATGCCAGGTTTGAAAATAGCCATATCATAAGAACAGATAACTACATCACATCTCTGGAAAGACACACCCAGTACTAATCGGGAGCTATACTGTTTCTTGTTGCACTAGAGGTCCCTCTGAATTTCTGATAAAAAACAATGGTTCTGCAATGTAAATGACAAATTGAGAGAGAGAGAGAGAGAGAGAGAGAGAGAGAGAGAGTGTGAGTGAGTGTGAGTGTGTGTGTTGGTGGGGGGCCCTTCCTCTGAAGTTCCAGTTGAAACAAAGACACCATGCGAGGTGATCTATACTGCCAGACTGCTGAAGAGGAGGGCCAGTGATAGTTGATTTCATTCAAAAAGTTCATTCAAAATCGAAAACAGAACAACAGAACAGGCTGAGAAGATGTGTCTATTCTGTAAACACTGGAACCCTAGCTACTGCTGCAAGCAAGTAAAATACACTGTGTGCCAGAAAAGGGACAGCAATGGTGTAAATACAAATAACTGGGCTCTATATCAAAATAATGAAGGGAGCCACCAGCCTCAGGCATACCTAGGTACCCTCCCATCCCCCTACACAACATACAATGTTGTCATCACTACAACAACCATACATACAGACACATGCCTGTGGAAGCTGTATGAAGGGCATGTCCCCCCAAAAAACGTATTCAAGTACCATTTTCTCTCCTGCAGATTCCTTGACGTTCCTGCTGTGAAACTTCAGGACCTCTGTTTTACCGAGTCAGGGCCCTTTTCCACTAGCTGCGTTTTTGCCAAAAACGCATGCGTTTGCTGATTCTGCAGTGCAGCCTGTTTAAAATAATAATCTTGGATGGCCTTTTCCACTGCTGCGTTCCGATTTAAAAAAAAAAAACGTAAACGCATGTCTGTGCGATTATTATGCATTTTGCGTTTCAATGTAACGTATAGGAACGCATGAAAAATGCATAGAACTGCGTTTTGTATAGATTTAACCACTCGTATCTATTTTTAAACACTTGCCAATGAGAAAAATGTAAACGTAAACTCATAAAAACGCACATCAAAATAGGTCAAAAACACAAACGCATGCGTTTTGCAGTGGATTCCCTGAATTCGGACAGCGGATAGAGAGATTGTTGACATATCTACTTTGCACTGACATATATGGTTAGTACAACGGAATAGGTCTCTGATGCGTACTCCATTGTGATTTGTGTGAAGGTAAGCCATTCTGCCGCGCCACATAATGAATAACACATTTGCTGGATTGCATTTTACCCCAGCAATAGACTCTATGAAAAGGTATATGTGAAAGTATGTCTGCTTCATATCTGTAATTACAAACAAAATCAGAAGAGTCAGTGTAAACCGACCCTAAACACTGGGGGGCTACTGCCTATGGACTCCTATGGACTCCATAGAAATAACTACGGCTATCTTTACCTCAGAAACAGCCTCCTTACACAAATGAAGCTATGCTAGGAGACTATTTTAGATAAAGATATTGGTCACTTGAGTTCTTAAGCATAACACTGTGAAAATAGACAGGTACTCTTTAAAGGATCCAATAAAATAGATCCTTTATTTCTATGGAAAAAAAAGACAACTATGTATTACTTTTATGACTTGCCAGTTATTATTATTGCTTGCGTGACATTTCCTGTGAATTTACTGGAAGACAGAGGCAAGCTGCTTCCCCTCCATTACATGGGCGATAGCTTGTAAATAAAAATCTCTCTTACATTAAACTTATGTGATCTTAATAAAGGTCAATGCGGTTTTTTATGGCTTCTGGGTTAAACTGTAGATATACATTTTATTTTATATTTATATTCCCTAAGGTTACTTGAATCGCAAGAGATATTTTTTAGAGCACTGGCAGATAATGAGAAAATTCAAGTGTGCATTACACCATGACTGAAAATTCTGCAGAGCTTAAGGGTAAGATGCTGACAAATGAGTGAAGAGATGACACCAAAACCAACGAGGTTGATCACCTTTTATATATTTATCTATAATAAAACACGAAAGATAAAGAGGATATCAAGGTCTGGGTAAGGAATAATAGGGGAAAGTAAGCAATAATACACTTAATATCACCCTAAACTCAGTTCAAACCACAGTGGAGATGCCAATCAGATCTTGGTTACAAGAAGGTAAATTGGGCGCACAAGCCGTTCAGTATATTGGGCGCTGTCATAGACCGCAACGTAATACGCAGCTATGGTGGAGCCGATTGTGTCATTTAGGGTTCGGCTAATATATAGCTGAACTTGGGCTAGTGGCGGGGGTCACTTATCGGCACTTGGAGTTTAGCTAACATGTAGCCAAACGCTGGGTAGCAGCAGAGTAATCAGCACTCGGGTTCCTTGGGTGTCGTATGTGGGGGTATGATGCCAGTACTTATTCAGTAAGGAGTCCTTGGCCAAGACTCCCTAACACTGCAAGGTGGACAATTGAGTGCACCCTAAATGGCTGCAGCCCTCAAGCACTTTGAGCCTGACAGATGAAAAGCGCTATACAAATGATACTATTATTAGAAATTACAATTTGGCCTAGGTGGGTTGGGGGGGCTTAGTGTAGGTGGGGGAACCCCTACTCTATCCATTAACACGAACCCACGGAGCTTTGCTATATAGTAGACTAACCCATGGAGCACTGTGGGGTCAATATCAGGAGCTTGGCTATAAACCAGCCAAGTAATAGCTGATACATTGCAGCCAAGCACAAGCTATTGAATAGTTGTATTGCACTGTATTATATACTATTATAGTAGTATTGAACAAGCTGTAATTTGATCTCTCAGCTGTGTCAGCTGGCTGCCAGCGCAGAACAGCTAATTGGTAAACACAGGATGTTAACAGTATGTCTGCTTCTATGAAAGCAGGAAGTAGACACGCTGCAGAGTTATGGCAGAATTTTTTGTGAGCTGTAACAAAGAAATGCTTTTCTTTTTGGGAGGCAGAAAGGAAGTTCTGAATTCAGGTCCGCTTTATAAACAAAATGAAACACAGGCAAACATAAGAAGAGATCAGTGTGAATGGTCCTATGGAAGTCTATGTGCTATGCATATTACCTAAGCTGTACTGATGCGAACATGATGCTTGTATTGGCCAACTGCTGGGTGAAATCTAGTGTTAAGCAGGCCCTCTGTGTACAAATATTATGATCAATGATAGCTGCTGGGCCAATTGGTTGCTTTTGCAATCAGTCTGCATTTACTAAAATGAAAAAAAAATAATGTTGCAAATAACAAAATGCAGCATTCTGGTCAGGATTATGGGCCCCGTAGAAGAGCCGTCTAGAGCTGTGTGCAGTAGGATATTTAAATTGCTAAGCAGCATGTCGATAATCGCATTATATGAGTAAGCATGACGTCTCAGGAAACCACGTCTTGTTCAGGTTTATCTCTGAATGGGCAGGAAACATCTGATGGTTGCCTAGCAACCCTGGAAACCAATGTAACTGACCTGGGGAATTCCATTTATTAGTCTGATAACAACAACAACGATAATAGATGGGTTTTGCTACTGATGAAAATGCTCTTGCACAAAGGCACATTGGTGTTATAATCTAGTCGCAGACATAACATCTTATAATATTCTTTTTTCATTGCTGCCCTTTAGCTTGTAGTCTAAATAAAAATGGACCTTTACAAGTGATAATTATAATAGCTGTCTAATATGTTAAAGCATTACTCTATCCCCAAATATTCTCCACTTCATCATTCACTGGCTTCTTACAGGGGAGCCATACTGGCTTTTATCCAGTATGGCTTCCCTGGTACACAGGTATTTTACAATTCTTTTTAAAGTACCATATCGGTGTTCGCGCGGATCGATTCACGCTCGTCCCCGCGGACGCTGCTAATCAGCGTTTTGTTTGCTCCCATTGTTCTCCCCGCCGATATCGAGCGCCGAATCGATCCGGCGGGGTATCGGACAGGTCGGAAATTATCAATCGAGCCATCAGCGGCTCAATTGATAATTTCAAACGAACCGTGTATGCCCAGCATAAGACAACCAGTTTGCAAAGCTCTATGAGTCTTCAACAGAGCAGATCAGTATCTTCCGGCCTGGCCATACTAGTCAGCAAACAGCTGTGGGACAAACATTTGCATGTTGTTATGGAGCAGGATCTGTTGACCGCACCACTGAGATATGGACCACCCAAACACAGAGTAAGTGACCACGGGTTTTAACTAGCATCCCCCCTAGTGGAGACTATGGACTTCGCTGCCTAGTGCCCACCAGGTTGTGCTTAAGGTAATCCCTCAGTGGTTTGGAGAACAGGAGACACTGCGTTGCGGAGTAAAGAGTCAAGGCGAGGTAACAGAATCAGCAAGCAGAAGTCGTAGTACACTCAGTTTCGAGGTCAGGGCAGGCAGAGTTCAATCACAGACGGGTAGACAAGCAATGGGTCGGGGCAGGCGGAGATCAGACGTAAACAGGAACAGGCCAAGGTAAATCCCGGGTAATCACTCAGAGTAACTGCAGACAGAGTACTAAGTAACACTGCTGGCAAGCTGTACGAACAGACAGCACCAGTGTGCAGGGTTGGGGAGTTTAAATAGGAAGGTAGGATAGAAAGGTGCTGGCACTGCAGCTAAGGGTGCAGGGAGGGTTGCAGGGGTGCAGACCAGGTATCCGGTGCGATGCAGATAGATCAGCGTGCTCAGGCTCAGATAGACATCATATGCAGGTGGAGAAAAAGAGGAGAAATGCCGGCACTGCTGTAAACTGCTTGTTTATTCATAACACACGGTGCAACAACGTGGATTCAAATTTCATGCATATTGAGAGTTAACATACCGGTTTGCTGGTGAAGCTGTGCGGTGGGTGCTGGGGGGTGAGAGCCTAATCCGGGAGGATGGCCGGTAAGCATGACACATGTACAACTAATTAATCATTTATAACTGAACTTAGATTGATGGAACGTGTCATTTTCTAGATGTTATAAAAGATTCCAAAATGACCAACAGGCATTTCATATCATGGATTTATGTAAAACTTTTAGGGCATAGAAATCATTTTAGGGCACGTTTCCACTAACAACGCAAAGAAACTACATCCAATTCACGTCAATGGAGTAGTTTCCATTGGCGTGAATTGACCTACGCGAACCGGCGTGATGCAATACGGGGGAATTTGTGGGTAGCATGCTGCAGTTTTCCACAGCATGCATCCAATTCCCCATAGCCGCCAACGGGAAGCCGCTTGACGCCGCAACCGGTTGTACGGACGACAACCTGATGGGGATGAGAGGCGATGCGACAATCGTCTCGCATGCAAAACGCCACTAGAAAGGAGCCCTAATAGATGGTTTTTCCATGAGGTTTCATTTTCAAAGCACCTGAGCTTTGCTAGTAGGAAGCCTAACATTGTTATATTACTGGCTAGATCAGCCTTTCTCAACCTTTTTACCTTGGAGGAACCCTGTAAATAACTTTTGGATCTCAAGGAACCCCTGCAAACAATTTTTTGGTCTCGAGGAACCCCTACATTTATTTTTCAGGAGGCATGCTCTTAAAGTAGGTTAGGCTGCTAATTTCACTATCTCCTATTACACTGCCACTCATTATACTGTCTCCTGACCCCCCAATTTAGTGCTTCTCGTTACAGTACCACCTATTATAGTGTGCTCTATTATACTTCCCCCCACGATGGGGTAAAATGCCAAGGAACCCCTGCAGAGTCCTCAAGGAACCCTGGTTGAGAAAGCCTGGGCTAGATGAACCCTCTCTGTGTAGCAGAGGAAACAGAGTGGTCCCTCTTGTTTACTCTTCTAGAAAACAAGATATTGGCTTGTCACCCTGCGGCAGTCTTGTATGTAAAATCTAGTAACTTTTAGTAGTTATAGGCTTGAAGCCTGCTAATCTGCAAACACAGTTTACTTTTTTAGCCCATTCTGTAATAGATCCTTTAAGTTCTGGGCCTATATCCTATGCCTAGGTCTAAACATTTCCAGATGACTGTCAAATGGGATGAAGGAATTGGAGACATGATATTAAAGGATACCTGTACTTCTGCCAACATGGATCAAACAGCAATGCTGTACCAGAGCAACTAGATGATTTTCTGAGCCGCTCTGTATACTGGCATGTCCCCTGTACTTTGCACAATTGGAACACTAGGGACACCTAGGCTGTTAGGCATTTTCCCTCTCATCTTTCTCCCAAAGAAGGGAAATTGTGCAGGCTCACATGGACAGAAAGGACAGCCTGGGTGTGTGGTAATGTAGAGAAAAGACAGGAAAAGAGTCTAGGATGGCTCTCTCTATGGTACCAACACACCTGGGCATATAGTAGGTTCAAAGCAACACAGGAAAAAACGTTTAACCATTATATATTTGTCCATATATTTGTAATCATTTACCTAAAAATACCTGGCAAAACTACGCACCCAAAAACAAACAAGCAATGAGAACATGTCCGCTTTAAACCACTACCCTATTATATAACGCTCTACTGATAAGAGGGGCATTTCTCAATGTTACCTAAGATAAATAGAAATTTATGACAACACAGCAGTAAAAGAAATTATATTATTGCCAGAGATTCGTATCTGAAAGATCATACAAAAGCTAATTCCACAACTTAGGAAACGCGACTCTGATTTTACTCCCTTTGTACAGCGCCTTAGAAGTTGATTTTGCTATTTATATGCAGAAATTAAAGACAGGAATATAGAAAATCAATACGAGCTTACTTTGCTGATGTCTCTTCATCATACTTTGCTTTCAGGTCAAATAATGCTGCCTGCGACTTGTCCAAAGCTACAGAACAGAGAAACATGGTGTGAGGGAAACAATATTCTGTATCACACATTGCTCACAGTGGTCTAGCTGCAGTACTTTAAATGTATTTGAATGCAATTCTGTTAGATGGGGCATAACGATCATTGTAAATCACATTTACAGTATTTTTCTGTATCCCATTATGCACGTGTGAACCATTGTATAATGTGAAGAATTGACAAAATTGTGCTTGCTGCCATTACGGTTTAACACCACTTGATACCAGGATGATATCATTTATTGGCTAACTTAGAGATGAATAAACAGTAAGCTTTCGGCCAATAATAAACCTTCATTGGACTTGGTTGCTCACAAAGTCCAACTAAGGCTAATTATTGGCCGAAAGCTTACGGTTTATACATCTCTAAGTTAGCCAATAAATGGTATCATCCTGATTCAAAACTCCACACTTGGATCAGAGACTTTTCAACTGGGCTGCGTTACCCTATTTTACTGCAAGGGGCCATAAAAGCAATGAAAGTCTATGGAGACTTTCACACTTACTGCGGTCCGTTCCTGTGCTCTGGAAGTATCCATGCCGACGCAAGGGCGGCAGTGCTTAATGCTACATACATGGGGCTTCCCCCAGGCGTACATATAATGAAGCCACTGGGAAATTTGGGTGCAGGGTAAAGCCGAAAAACGGCTCACCCTGCTTCTGCACATGTCCCAGCAGCGTTAATTACTATTCCCACTCCAGGTTGCCGTGGATAGTGGGGAAATCCAGCTTATTATGCTTTTTTTATAGCAATTTGTGCTCCATCTTTTCACGGAGGCCAAACTACTGTCTGAGTGCCGTTTTAACTGTAATTCCCACTTTGGCCTGGCGCTATTTTCACTTGATTTGTCCTCCAGCCCCATTCAGGCTGTTGGCTTCCTCTCGGTCCTCCCCGGCCATCTCAATTCTCTGCTAGCTGTCCACCTGAACCTTCCAGTCGCTGCCAGTTGGCCACGTATTGTGCAGCCCGGCCGTGCGCGCACCCCTATTGCCGGAAGCGTTCTGCACCTGCACAGTACTACTGCCCAGTATGCGGTAACAGGCAGCAAAAAAATTATACCTATGACGGCCAATGGAGAATCAAGGTAGCCCAGGAGCACGGCCAGAGAGCTAACGGCCTAAAAGGGACTTGAGGAAGCCCCAGGTATGTATAAATGCACTTTTTTGTTTCAGGTTTCCTTTAAACAGATAAATGAGCCTAACGGCTCTCTCACACTAGAGCCCTTTTTCAGCGTTTCAACGCAAAGTTGAAACTTTGCGTTGACCAAGGTAAAATGAAAGTCCATAGACTTTCATTTTACCTTTTACACCCAACGCTGCATTTCGATGCGTTGCGGTACGACGCACCCAGTACCATTGTATCATCGGGAATCAGCGTTTTCCCGTTGGGTTATTTAATTACTACCGCCACTACTCAGCGTCGCACAGCAACATCTCGACGACATGCCACAGCCTACTCAATGTGTGCAGTAAACGGCTCCTGCACGCGTTGTCTAATGTGAAAGAGGCCTAAGCAGGCTTTACTCACCTCACCAGCCCTAAAAAGCTGGGATAGGTGGGAGTAAAAAAGCAGCCTGCAGGACAAGAGGAGCTAATCAGGGACACATCCAGTAAGCTGCTCCAAGAGCTCTGTGACCAGCATTATCTATGTCTGCCATTGTGTGTGGGTAGGAACGGAGCAGATGTGCCTAAAACCTCAGGAACTGTCTTTTACACTTTAAAATGCAAATCGGAGTTGACCCTGAATGAACCTTCAGGGCAGCCAAACCACAAACCCTTACATATCAGACTATACACATTCACAGCCTAATTTGTCTGACATCAAGCCTAGGTTTGTGCATACAGCCAGGTTCCGCATAAAAGAGCAATGTGCACGACACCTTTTGTCGCTCTACTTCAAGTTCTGTTTGCTGGAAAATGACACCCTTGGTAGGATTAACTGTAACAAATAGTAATTGTGGTTATACCACAGAGCAGTACTGGCGTCTGTGCCAAGTGCAAGTCCACAGGATGCGTCACACCCTCTAGGTAGGCCAAAAGCCCTGATTTCACACATATAGGTAGAAGTATTTCAACATACAGTATAAAATGGCATATTTATTAACATGCACTTTATTTTTTGGATCATAATACACTCCTGACCACAAGACGCACCTAGGTTTAGAAGGCAAAGATCAAGGGGAAAAAAATACTAAACCTGGTGGTGTGTCCATGGTGCAATGGTGTCTTGCAGATCTTCTCCCCCAATTCCCCTCCCTCCAATGATTATTTCCCCTTTGTAATGCTTGTGCCCCCTTATGTCCAGCTTGTGTCATGGTGCAGAGTAAAGGCACAGTGGAAGCAGCAGCTGTCTCACCTGCTTCGGTGCTGGCTTCCCGTGAGGGAAAGAAGATGTCACTTGTTGCGTGGAGGCACCTGGAGCAGGTGAGATTCTTCGCTGCACATTACTTTGCACACTGATGGAGCACAGAACAGGGAGTCCCTGATATCGTAATCATGGCGGTTTGTATAGGAAGTGCACATAAGTCAGGGACTCCCTGTATTCCCTGAATTTTTCTCCTCACTTTTGAGGTAGAAAAATTGCGTCTTATGGTCCAAAAAAAATACTGTTGGTGAAAACCGGCAACACAAAGCACTCATCTGGCGATTTATTACCCATAAAGAGCAGTCTTATAAAACACTTCCCCTGCCCAATGAAATCACAAAGGCTCCAGACCTGTCTGTAGAACTTGAACTCGGTGTTCAGTCTCTTCCAGTTTGGAAGACGTAGACATCTGGGTCTCTTGTAGCTTTCTGAAAGAAAATGAATTGTGTTTTTTTGAATTGTGAGCATAAATACTGCTTGAGCGTCACTTAAAATAAAAGGCACCAAAGAAACGTGTTTTCTCGGGTGCTCATTATGAGAACATAATACAAAAGTTAAAGTGATTATTGGATTTTTTTTTTCAGTCTGCTCTATACCCCTGTGAATAATCACCCTGTTCTTCTGCTTGATGTAACCGACTGACATTGTGCCCTATGCCTAAAAAACAGTAGTTTCTTTTCAGACATTAGGCTCAACCTGTTGTGCTGGCAACCTGCATCACTTCAGAGCGGTTGTGTGTTCTGAGCTGATTAGAAACAACACCTGGTCTCCCAGAACGCTCTGGGTAGAGAATTCCGCATAGCTAAACAGCCTAGTCTGTTACATCACTGGGAGGGTGGGGCTATATACCAATATACAGTACAGCAATGTATAGCTATAGGAAGTATTTCTGATGCTGAAACCAGAGAAAAATTAACAAAGAAGTGGGTATCCAGAGGGCCCTTTCACACTGGGGCGGTGCAGTGCATAAAATTGACACACTGCTACCGCACTTCAATGCAAACTTATGGGGGAAAACACATTACCTGTGTCGCTGTGTGGTCCGCCAGAAGTCCTCGATCTGACACGGCCCCAAAACTATGTTACCGCGTGACCTGCGTTGGCCAAGAAGTCATGTTAGTCTATGGCGACACTGGGCTTTTTCAACTATTTCTGCAGTGCACATGATCGCTTGGCCGACAGGAAGTGAGCATCACTTCCTGCTTGGCCAGATGTCACTGCGCTGCCTCTTTAACCTCCTTAGCGGTAACCCCGTGTGTGACACGGGGTAAGCCGCCGGAGGGTGCCGCTCAGGCCCTGCTGGGCCGATTTACATAATTTTTTTTTTTGCTGGACGCAGCTAGCACTTTGCTAGCTGCGCCAGCACCCCGATCGCCGCCGCCGTGCGCCCGGTCGCCGCTATCCGGTGCAGCGCGCGCCCCCCCCCCCAGCCCCCTGGCCAATCAGTGCCAGGCAGCACCAAGGGGTGGATCGGGTCTCCCAATGACGTCCCGACGTCGCTGACGTCATTCCGCCCCGTCGCCATGGCGACGGGGGAAGCCCTCCAGGAAATCCCGTTCTTTGAACGGGATTTCCTGATCGCCTATCGCCGGAGGCGATCGGCGGGGCTGGGGGGATGCCGCTGAGCAGCGGCTATCATGTAGCGAGCCCTGGGCTCGCTACATGATTTAAAAAAAAAATTTTTTTTTGAAAACTGCTGCGCTGCCCCCTGGCGGTATTTTTCATACCGCCAAGGGAGTTAAGTCACATGGGCATGCATGGGGAGGTAGCATAGAGCTGTCAGATGTCTGCTGACTGAAAGTCTACTATGGCTGTTACTTTCTGATTGTGGAGTGCTGCTTCAGTGTCACTGGGGGGAAATGAGCAGGCATCTAGACTTTGCTCAGGAGGACACAGGGATATATGGATCAGTCCAGCAGGTACTTCCTTTTATTTTTTCAAAAACAGTTTTTGAAAAACTTTCTTGCATATAAATCATTTTAACATCCCCACTGACTTTCCATTACTCACCTGCAATGCTCATAAGAAGCTGCATATGTAAACAGACGAGGGAATCCTAATATAAAAGCATTGATTCTAGCACTGGGTGGAAGACTCACAACCCTACTTAAATATAACAGCATGAAGGTAATTCACCCACTAGCTTCCCAAATGAAATACTACTGTAGAGAAAGATAGAATAAAGCACTGTGACATGCTATCCTGAGCTTCCTGTAATCAGACAGAGGATGAGTGTGTCAGACAGGACACGTCACTGAGATTCCCCAGCAATCTGAGAAGCTGCTGTCTGCACAGGGTGACAGCACAGAGTGTTCCCTGTTCACTTGCTGCTCGCTTCATAACAAACATGGATACTGTGCACAAGGTAATGGACAACCCCGGGCAAGGGTGAAGCCCCATTCTGTAGTAAGCAGTGTTACTTCATCTAGATTGAATAGTCAAATTAGACAAAAAATAAAATCTTCTATGAACTCACCATACTCCTAACTGAATACCTTGGGGTGTCTTCTTTCTAGAATGGGGTCACTTGTGGGGTTCCTATACTGCCCTGGCATTTTAGGGGCCCTAAACCGTGAGGAGTAGTCTTGAAACCAAATGCCGCAAAATGACCTGTGAAATCCTAAAGGTACTCATTGGACTTTGGGCCCCTTAGCGCACTTAGGGTGCAAAAAAGTGCCACACATGTGGTACCGCCGTACTCAGGAGAAGTAGTATAATGTGTTTTGGGGTGTATTTTTACACATAACCATGCTGGGTGGAAGAAATAGCTCTGTAAATGACAATTTTTTGATTTTTTTTTTTTACACACGATTGTCCATTTACAGAGATATTTCTCCCACCCAGCATGGGTATATGTAAAAATACACCCCAAAACACATTATACTACTTCTCCTGAGTACGGCGATACCACATGTGACACTTTTTTTGCTGCCTAGGTGCGCTAAGGGGCCCAACATCCTATTCACAGGTCATTTTTAGGTATTTGTTTTCTAGACTACATGGGCAGCACGGTGGCGTAGTGGTTAGCTCTCTCGCCTTGCAGCGCTGGGTCCCTGGTTCGAATCCCAGCCAGGGCACTATCTGCAAAGAGTTTGTATGTTCTCTCCGTGTCTGTGTGGGTTTCCTCCGGGCGCTCCGGTTTCCTCCCACATTCCAAAAACATACAGATAAGTTAATTAGCTCCCTCTAAAATTGGCCCTAGGCTACAGTACTTACACTTCATAATATAGACATATGGCAATGGTAGGGATTAGATTGTGAGCTCCTTTGAGGGACAGTTAATGACAAGATATATACTGTATATACACTGTACAGCGCTGCGTAATATGTCGGCGCTATATAAATACTAAATATCACGGTTAAGGGCCCCTAAAATGCCAGGGCAGTATAGGAACCCCACAAGTGACCCCATTTTAGAAAGAAGACCCCAAGGTATTCCGTTAGGTGTATGGTGAGTTCATAGAAGATTTTATTTTTTGTCACAAGTTAGTGAAAAATGACACTTTGTGAAAAAACAATAAAAATCAATTTCTGCTAACTTTTGACAAAAAATAAAATCTTCTATGAACTCGTCATACACCTAACAGAATACCTTGGGGTGTCTTTTTTCTAAAAAGGGGTCACTTGTGGGGTTCCTATACTGCCCTGGCATTTTACGGGCCCAAAACCGTGAGTAGTCTGGAAACCAAATGTCTCAAAATGACTGTTCATGGGTATAAGCATCTGCAAATTTTGATGACAGGTGGTCTATGAGGGGGCGAATTTTGTGGAACCGGTCATAAGCAGGGTGGCCTTTTAGATGACAGGTTGTATTGAGCCTGATCTGATGGATAGGAGTTCTAGGGGGCTGACAGGAGGTGATTGATGGGTGTCTCAGGGGGTGGTTAGAGGGGAAAATAGATGCAATCAATGCACTGGGGAGGTGATCGGAAGGGGATCTGAGGGGGATCTGAGGGTTTGGCCGAGTGATCAGGAGCCCACACGGGGCAAATTAGGGCCTGATCTGATGGATAGGTGTGCTAGGGGGTGACAGGTGGTGACAGGAGGTGATTGATGGGTGTCTCAAGGTGTGATTAGTGGGGGGAATAGATGCAAGCAATGCACTGGCGAGGTGATCAGGGCTGGGGTCTGAGGTTGTGGGCGGGTGATTGGGTGCCCTAGGGGCAGATAGGGGTCTAATTTGATGGGTAGCAGTGACAGGTGGTGACAGGGGGTGATTGATGGGTAATTAGTGGGTGTTTAGAGGAGAGAACAGATGCAATGCATTTGGGAGGTGATCTGACGGCGGGTCTGCAGGCGATCGGATGGTGTGGGTGGGTGATGAGATTGCCTGCAAGGGGCAGGTTAGGGGCTGATTGATGGGTGGCAGTGACAGGGGGTGATTGATGGGTGGCAGTGACAGGGGGTGATTGATAGGTGATTGACAGGTGATCAGTGGGTTATTACAGGGAAGAACAGATGTAAATAATGCACTGGCGAATTGATAAGGGGGGGTCTGAGGGCAATCTGAGCGTGTGAGCGGTTGATTGGGTGCCCGCAAGGGGCAGATTAGGGTCTAATCTGATGGGTAACAGTGAAAGGTGGTGATAGGGGGTGATTGATGGGTAATTAGTGGGTGTTTAGAGAAGAGAACAGATACACTTGGGAGGTGATCTGACGGCGGGTTTGCGGGCGATCTAATGGTGTGGGTGGGTGATCAGATTGCCCGCAAGGGGCAGGTTAGGGGCTGATTGACAGGTGATCAGTGGGTTATTACAGGGAAGAACAAAATTGATAAGGGGGGGTCTGAGGGCAATCTGAGCGTGTGGGCGGGTGATTGGGTGCCCGCAAGGGGCAGATTAGGGTCTGATCTGATAGGTAACAGTGACAGGTGGTGATAGGGGGTGATTGATGTGTGATTGATGGGTAATTAGTGGGTCTTTAGAGAAGAGAACAGATGTAAACAATATATTTGGGAGGTGATCTGACGGCGGGTTTGTGGGCGATCTAATGGTGTGGTTGGGTGATCAGATTGCCCGCAAGGGGCAGGTTAGGGGCTGATTGTTGGGTGGCAGTGACAGGGGGTGATTGATGGGTGATTGACAGGTGATCAGGGGGGATAGATGCATACAGTACACAGGGGGGAATCTGAGGGGTGTGGGGGGGGGGGTGATCAGGAGTCCCCAGGGGGTAGTTTAGGGAATTTAAAAAAAATAGCGTTGACAGATAGTGACCGGGAGTGATTGATGGGTTATTAGGGGGATGATTGGATGCAAACAGTGGTCTGGGGGGCGGGCGGGGGGGTCTGCGGGGTGCTGTGGGCGATCAGGGGGCGGGGGGGCAGATCAGTGTGTTTGGGTGCAGACTAGGGTGGCTGCAGCCTGCCCTGGTGGTCCCTCGGACACTGGGACCACCAGGGCAGGAGGCAGCCTGTATAATACACTTTGTATACATTACAAAGTGTATTATACACTTTGTAGCGGCGATCGCGGGGTTATCAACCCGCCGGCGCTTCCGAACGGCCGGTGGGTTGTCGTCGCGGGTGGGCGGAGCCAGTTGCCGGGGAAGCGCGCGTCATCAATGACGCGATCGCTCCCCCGGCATCCCGAAAGGACGCAACACCCTTGGGCGTATTGCGGTCCTTTCGGCGTCTCCTTTGCCGCCGCCCATCGGCTGTGGGCGGTCGGCAAGTGGTCAAGTACAAAATAATACTTTCAGTTCCGTAGACTGTGAGGTCAAACAGATCCTCAAATTATGCGCTGTATTTGATGTAATATCAAAAATTTTTGTTGCAATCAACACCATCTAGATTCTGTCACTGCAAAATACTGTTTATTAATAAGCAGTTTTGCATTACACTGAATCCTTGGAAGGAGGATCTATTAGACCTCTCAACCAGCGCTTTTTTTTAAAAAAAAAACATTTAGATTTCTTGACTATAAGAATGTCACACTAGTGCCTCCCGTTATATCGCCCCCAACATTTCCAAAATTATTTATATTTTGTATTTCCTGAAACTCGGCTGATCTGTAATGATAATAAATTAGGATGCTATTCTTATTTCACATTTTGTTTTGTGTTCATCACACCATATCAAAGCATTAGCAGCTTCAATAGAGTTATCTCGTTTGAGATAAGGGCACTGCTTTTAACCTCAGTCAGCAGAACTCGTGCTATAAATCCTTGGAATGCTTTCATCTCTCTTTACTAGCAGAAAATATAGAAACTGAAAGCGGAAGTCCTCTGTTATTGTCTCACACTGTCCTCTTTATTGACAAGTGGCCAAAAATACACATTACTGCAGTACTAATTAGAAGAAACGAAATGTAACAAATAAGAAAAGAAAATTGACCAGGAGCACTTGCAAGCCTCTAAATAGATTGGCTGCTAAAGGGTTAACAGTTAATGAAAAGATCCTTGAAGCAATCTGAGCTTGACAATGACAGTTACAGAACGGATGATTATAATTCATCTAATCTATAATTTATATGTAATACAATAGGTGTAGTGATATGAATTCTACATGGCACATAATACAATTTTGGTCCACATGCTTTCATAGGATCAAGATCGTCGTCTGTCATTCTAATGTTTCTTGGGGCTTCAAGGACAACTGTGAAAAAAAAGATTACTAGAATGCATTCTTCAAAGGTTCTAAGATCAATCCCAAGCTGAACCAGCAGTATGAACAGCCAGTCATAAAGCATCTAAAACCGGCCATACTGTTGCCAGTTTCTCCCTTCACCCAACATTTATCCAGTATTTGGTGCATGCTGGGTGTCACTATTCATGTTTGTGTCCACAAGGAGGAAGGAGGCTGGAGAAAACCTTTCAGCTACAGAAATACTGACACTTCTCTAAAGCGGTCCACCTACATTGCACGCTTTCCATCTTACATGCAGATGTTTCTTACAGTTCTGTAGAAATATCTGCCCTATTATGTTAACCTGGGGATCACACAAATACCGCAGTTTGCCACTTTCATAGCTAAACTATACTAGTCTTAATTCCGTATTAGTTTTTGGAATGCTTACAGAATGGTTAATGTTATAAAGAGTCACCATAATGACATATAGTAGAATGCAGGATATTATTCAGGATACCCAATTGTATTTTCCTGGTTTCAGCATCACAAACACTTCCTATATCTATATTTTTCTGTATATCCGTATGCAACCCTGCCTTCCCAGTGATGCTTAGCTTAGGCTGTTTAGCGATGCAGAATTCTCCTGTCAGATCATTCTGGGAGGTTTTTTTGTGCTGGCTTTGGAACTCTCAGTAAATGAACATTCCTCAGAGAAGCACCTGACAGGACTAAAACTTTCAGAATCTAAACCAGGGTGGGGAAAGGGTGAGAAAAGATTTTATGGTGGGCAAACACTGACTATATAATTTATCACTGCATACTGCAAAAAATAAGCAATTTTATTCATTACATTATTTTCGCCACAGTTCCTCTTAATTACTTGTGATAAAAGCTTGGTTTAAGGACATGTAAACATATTATCTGTAATATTCCAGTTGGACATGCTCACAGTTTCAGTAAAAGACAGTGTAAGGGAGTTTTTTCTAACCTTTTACTAAAGGCATCTTGGCTTACCTCACCATAATCTTGTGTTGCACAGCTCAGGGCCTACTAAGTCTATCTTGACAATTTATTTATATATATATACATTTTAAAGGTTCTTAAAAATCAGCTTCATGTGGTAATCGTGAAAAAAAAAATGTACTTTACCCCTATCTCTCTCACTCAACACAAAGCCATCCTCACACTGGGAAAAAAAAAATCCTATTAGCATTCTCCACCAGGTGGCCACGTAACAGCCCCCGTGCTCAGACTGTCATGTTCTGTCCTGCTTCCCCTGGAGGCATGACAGTCCAAACCACACCCCCTTGAATATTCTACAAGGTCCTGCTGCAGGGAGGCTGAGGAGCAGTTTGGGCCATGCTTGGCCACACAATGCAATACAGGCACTGTGTCCAGAGATGCAGCACTTGGTCTTTAGCGAGGACGGGGAAGAGGAAAATGGGCAAGGTGGAAAACAGAAAGTGTGTGTGCGTGTGTGTTTATACACTATCACAAAAAAATTATAACATTAAAATAAATACAAATATACATTTATCTTAGAGTCAAATGCAGTATTAATTGTCTCCATTGCATATTCATATATTAATTTTCCCCTTTGTAGCTGTCACTTACAGTAATTAGTAAAAAGCTGACAGATCTGACATATTTTGGACTAGTCAAAATCCTCATTGGAGAGTCTAGTTATTACCTTTTATTCTTTACAAAAGCACTCACTGGAAAGGATCTACACAAAGATGCCTGCCAACCTCCATACTCGTTTGCACATTATTTTGTACAAACAACTGCCACTCAGTAAGTGCTTTCGTAAATTTACAAAATAACTGAGAATCCCCTATGAGGAGATAAACCTGTCAGATCGGTCACATGTTCAATCTGTACTGTAAGTGACAGCAACATAGGAAAAGGGTAATTAACAGTGCATTCTTCTCTAAAAGGAAAAGTACATTTTAAATGTATGTATTTTACATTTTATAATGTTTCACAATAGTGGTCCTTTAAGCCTATCTAAGCAATTTATTTTAATATTTTTATTTCTAAATATAGACCTAAAATGTAAATGAGCAAAACTGCCTTTGAGCACATCATCATCGCACATAGACATGCAGTAGATTTACACAGAATCAATCTAGATCTATTTGGCATTCAGCCCTCACCTCTCCTTCTCAGCAAAGTCATTTTGTAACTTTTGTTCTTTCTCCAGAGCCAGATTTTCCGCCTGGTTCTTCAGGTTCTGTTCATATTCCCGGATTTTCTCTCTAAGTGCTTTTATTGTAACCTCTGTAGAAAAACAATTGGGAGAAAATGTGTTTACATACCTCGCTGTGGTTATATAATACAAGGCTTTCTTTACCCTGTAGGATCAGTGTGTTTTAAACTCCATCTCTTCAACTCTGACACAAAATCAATAGATATGAGTCCCTTCGGAGACCTTTTACTCCCTAAATGTTAAATTGAACTTTAAACGTTTCAGTTGAGAAGGATCAATGGATTTTGCTGGGAAACAGAGCCAGGGTTTCTGCAACATGCCTGAAAAGGAGAAAATCAATGCGAAAACATAATATCACCTTATTGAACAGTTTCAAATTATCTCTCTGTTGAGCTGGGATTAATAAAGTCTCAGTGTGGGTTAAAGCGTGAATTAACACGTGGAACCGTTTATTCATTTTTCTCTGCACATTAGGACATTAATTTCCCGTAGCCTCCGCGAGAATGATGAATGCTCCGCATGCCTCTCTGCTTCTGCTCCAGCCATTTGCATATTTCTTGGATAGCATTGTGATGTAAATCAATTAAATTCACTGTAAAGCCTTTGGACATGTACAATTAAAGAACCACACAGGATGAAACATGGAACATTACTGGATCAGCAGTCTGACCAGATTCCTGCTCGTGTAATTGCGATGGGAGGCCGCTTCTGTATTTATAGCGTTACGCTACAAACCCACACGCATAGAGTTTTATTGCCAGCATCTGAAATGATCGCGGTAAAGAAATTGCAAAAGGATCTAAAGGGATCGTTTTGTTGCTTTAGGGCTGTTTTTCACTAGGTAACGCAATCGTAATCACGCTGAGATTGCATTTCTTTTCAATTTCTACTGCCGCAATTGGGCCGCGGTTTACGGCGCAATTGCGTTGCGTTTTCAATTTGTGTTAGTGAAAATTAACCGGAGCAGAGAAATTGCAAAATCACAGGGAAATGTGCATAGTGGTGCAATAGCTATACGATTTTTGTGCGCTCCTGTACAGAATCGCACTGCGGCAGGAGGACAAACGATGAAAAATGTGCCGTAAAAAGATCGCACTAATGGAAACCGTCATCACTGTTTCTATTGACTTTTTTGTACCTAGCGATCCACTTGCAATTGGGATTGGCAGGCAAAATGCTGGCAGTGGAATGGGGTCCTCAGGGTTGTTTTATATTACAGAAACCCAGTGCGATTTCACAATGCGTTTTTTTTCCTGAGATTGCGTTTTGAAATTGTTACTGGCTGCTAGGAATACGGTATAAAGAGAAATGCAGAACAAATGCAACATGCAGGACGTTTCTGATCAGGCAAGATCCAATCGCAAACGGATCGTACTAGGCTGAAAGGGCTGCAGTGATTTTTTATTATTTTGCTGGTGTCCTGTGGCCACGATTGATGATTTATGATGATTTTTCGTAGACAGGGCTATTATTGGATCGGAAATTTTACCACAACAGAAAATTGCACCATAAATGGGCACCTTACAGATGGGCAACTGACCGCCGCTGTGCATGAGGTTTACTGCTGGGATCCACGGCGTCCTGCATGGAGATGAATGGCAGCATTCATCTCAATGCATTTACTCTGTGGCTATTCAGTTTTCCTGAGCGTTGCGCGTAGCTTCTAGCATCGGCTGTGTTTGCGGTTCCATGTCCTCCTTAAAATGCCACAACAAAATGCTGGGAACTGATGCTAGACACTTTTCGGTAACAGAAAAAAAGTTTGGCATTGGCTAAGCGAGCCACCAGCAGCTGTCTGCCTGAACCAGCCCCTACAGTCTAAAATCAATTATGGTGCAAGCCAATTTATTTGTATCTCCTTTTTTTGTTAATCTGTGCCTATAACGACAGTAAATTAGCTGCAGTGTGGGTTGGACCTTGCTTAAAACATGGTTTCTAAAATGTTAACATCTCCTCTGCTAACCAGGGCCGGCACTTTCATAGAGACAAAGGGGATAATTGCCCCAGAGCCTGTAGGGGACCCCAAGGTGTCTCTCTCCTCTTCTCCAGCTATGGTGAACCTATTCATGCCCACAGGGAATGAGGAAGAGAAGAAGCCCAGAGCATAGACTATGGTGCTGCCTCCTGCCTGGGTTAGATAAGACCCTGCTATGTGTGCACTCTGCATTCTTAGGCTAAAAGAGAAGGGGAATAATGGAGACTCAGTGCTTTTGGGGACATATGATGGACACCTAATGATAGTCTATATCGGGGGAGCAGTGGGATGGGGCCTGGCAGCCAGCTCGGGGGCCCAGGTTGGTGAGCTTTCTGTAGGGGGGTGGGGCTGTGCTGAGGACCCCAAGTTACTTTTGCTTCAAGGCTCAATCGCAGCTAGAACCGGCCCTGCTGCTAACTTGTACATCACCCCTCTGCATTCCTCATCAGCACTTCAGCACTCACTGAGGATAGAGAATGAGCTGGCCAGCAGTTAGCTGAGACAATATGTTGGGTTAACCTGGCTTCCTACACGATTATAAGGCTGTAGAGTTGAAGTCAGAGTAATTTTTGGATACCTGGATTCGGAATCGGTTGTTTCATAAATTGAGGAGGTGGAGTCAAATGATTTATGTACCGACTCCACTGCCCTGATACTTATATTAGAGAATATGAACAAAGGCGTCAATATGGTTGGTGTCACCTGGTGCAGAAATGGATGGTGTCACCCCCTCTTACCCTGTGAACCTCCAAACCAAACCAGGTAGTAACGTTGCTTGCTATAGGGGGGGTGTTAAGATGATCACCATGTGGCTCTGGTGGCTTCTGAACTTATTAGCTCAACACCGGGCTGCCAAAAGGCAAAAGAGCAGGGGGGAGAAGCACATCAGGTACTAGTCTGGTCTGCATTTACGTAGCCTGACTCCACTCTCCCTTAGCCTTGTGCTTGAGCTTGGATCGCTCTCCCGCTGGTGACACCTGGTGCGGTTCACCTCTACTGCACTCCTTCACTGACGCCACACAATATGAAGTGATGTGAAAAAAATGCATTATAGCCACAGACAAGGGGAAATAGACTAAACGATAGACAATAGATTATGTTTCATAAGAAAATACACCGAGTTCGAGGACACTTTAAATATTATGTGTATGCATTCATTTGCACGTAGAACTTGTTATTTTATATGGCATAATCACAGCACGAATAGAATATTTTCAGTTCATAGGTTCAATCGAACATATGGGCAAGAAAATGTTGTTTTTCTGCATATGTACATTATTACAGTATGGTATAAGCAAGGATTTAACAGATTGCACTTGAGGGGTAAAATGAGGCCATGGAAAAGTTACAGAAAATATACTTTTCGTATTTATTTATTATTTTAAAGTTTCACAAGCTTACAGAGTGTTATTTATTATTATGTATTTAATTGCTTGTGCTTAAATTTTGTTTTACAAATAAAGGTTTTAATAAAGGCACCAGCCAAGTTTCTCAGTTTGCAAAAGCAGGTTTTTAATCACAAAATGCAGCCTTAGCCCCTTGCCTACAGAGGTTTCTCCACAGAAGGTTCGATGGGACAAAACTCTGTACAATGTCCTAAAGAACTGCTCAATCTGCAGGGTCTCATCTTACACCCACTAAAACAATTCCACCATTCTCCAATGGGACCCCGACCCCCCACCCTGCCCCGCTAGTTACATGAGGTAAATATGAAATAATATCAAACATTACATATAAGAAGGTCATCCAGAAAGTGACAGTGATTTGCTTTTATCTGCCACACAACATATTCTGTGTACTTTAACTTGTATCAGTCAGATTAACCACTTTGCAACTGTTCCACGCCGATTGGCGTGAGCAGCGCGGGGCTGCCCCAGGACCACTCCATGCCAATTGGCGTGAATGGATGCGGGCGGAGATGGCAAGGGATCGCACACGCATCCCCGCTTGAATGACTGAGTGCTGGGGACTGTTAGACGGCGTCTATTAACAGTGTACAGCGCTGCGATCTAAGGCAGCTCTGTACTGGGGATAGTCCCCTGGCAGGAAAAAAAGTGATCCGCTGTCATAGACTGAAACCTATAACAGCCGATCACGCTGATTGGCTAGCAGGGGGAGGGAGGGAAGTGGAATTAAGAAAATAAAAAAATAGGACAATTTATTTAAAAATAAATATTTATTAAAATAATAAATAAACAAGGCAGGAGGGACCAGAGCCCACCCACAGAAAGCTCTGTTGGTGGGGAGAAAAGGGGGGGGAATCACTTGTGTGTGGAGTTGTACGGCCCTGCAGCGAGCACTTAAAGCTGCAGTGGCCCATTTTGTTAAAAAATGGCCTGGTCACTAGGGGGGGGGGGGGGGGGTGTATAACACCACGGTCCTCAAGTGGTTAACCTCTTCTCTCTCTGCACCGCTTGTGCTGTTACTGCTTTGTTTAGCAGCATTAACATGAAGCCCCTTCCCCCATCGATTCATCCTACCCACAAAGTAACCACCATTTGCTTTCATCTGCTTCACAAGGTATTCTTTCAGTTTCATTTAACTTGTATCTGATAGATTAACCTGTTCTCTCTCTGCACTGCATGCCATATAACGGAGGAATGCAAGTAAGGATTTGTTAAGCAGCATTAACATGAAGGCCACCCGCGCCCCCATGAATACCTCCTACTCATAGGTGAGGAGTGTGAAGCGATTACAACAAAGACATTGAAAACTTTGTAAAAATATATACTGTAATAAATTCTCAAATAAAAGAAGTAATTATGTGAAGACATAATCAGAAGATACAATGTATCTAAAATAAATGTTTTCTTAATTGATTAATTGAAAATGGCTGCTACTTTCTGGATGACCTTAGCACAATTAATTTTAAACTACATAAAAACAGCCCCTTTTAACATATAATAACAAATAAAGCAAATAGCAAAGACCCTTCTTGAAGACTGAAACTGATGCCCCAAGAAAGAGCAGTAATATCAATGGCTATCAGAGATAAAGTTATCATGTTTCATATAGTAAACATATTGCTTACTATGACCTTTGCTCTGTATACAGTTGCCTCATCCATACACTTTTTCTGTGCCCATTAATTTTATGCTTGCCTTCTCCGCCATGAGGTCAGTTTCAGTTCAGTGAAATTCTTCGGGTTAAGGACCATTTCTAATAAATTTTATTTCACTCCATCTATCCAACCTAACACAAAAGAGGGCCTCTGACCTCTCTAAAACCTACTTCATACCCAAGAAATCCGCTTGATACTCCAGCAAATACATTATTCAGGGGTTCTGGCTGTGGCACCTATGCCTTGAGCAAAAAGCTGGCATGTCACCACAACATCCTATTGCAGAGCCTTCAGAATGGGGATGTGGCATGGACTCCACTCACTGGGGGACATTTATCAAGAGTGTCTGAGACTAAATATTGGTAGGTTGTTAAAAATTCATGTAGAACTGTCTCAGGCAACTTAAGAAATCACTAGATAAAGCCGTTTCAATCTTAGGCTCCCTGCACACTACAAGCGATTCAGATTTGTTTTTTTTAATCGATTTTCACAAGCGTTTTTTTCTGCATTTTTCTTTTGATAGCATCCAGAGAAAATCGGAATCGCAAAGTGGAAACGCAAATCAAATTTGCAGTGTGCAGGGAGCCTCAAACTGTTCTAAAATATGAGGCAGGAAGGTTTCTCAGACAGTGCAGTACAGTATGTGAGGGAAATTGCTGTTGAGGTAAACAATACTTCTGCTGTATTGATACCAGCAAGCTCTGAGAGGGGAATTCAGCAGGGGGAGGAGCACTTCACAAATCTGGTCTAGGCTACACTGCACAATCTGTAGAAGTGCTATTAAGCACTTCATAATCTGCGGCAATTTAGGGTTGGATTCACACTTTTCTTAATTACATTGCAGTTCTATAAATTTACACTAAACTGCCACTATTAAGTAGGATTGAAGAAGTTTCTTATCACGCAGAACAGTTCCCTCTGCTGGTTAGAACTGTTTAAGCAGAAAAAACTGTCGGTAATGCTTTGATACAGCCACTAACCATTTCTTCCTATTCTGGATGGAGGAAAGGATGCGGCTATGGGGCAGAAAAAAACCCGGCAGAGGAAGGGTCTTGTGAATTGGGGTGGGGCCAGCCCACCACCAAACCTCCAGATGCTCTCCACAAGAAGAAGCAAGAAGGTGGGGATGGCATCCATACAGAGGAGGCCAATGCTGATGCTAGGAGGAACAAGGCAGTCTGTTCAGTGATGTCACCCTTGAATTTAAAGGGAACCCGAAGTGAGTAAAATTATTTAAAATAAACACATGATGTAGCTGCAAACGAATATTACATACTAACCTCACCGTCAGTTCCTCTCAGAAGCTCACCATTTTCTTCTTACAGTGATCCCTTCCAGTTCTGACAAGATTTTGTCAGAACTGAAATATACCTGTTGCTGTCAGTTATATATCAGCAGCTGTCAGTTACAACTGAAAGTGCAAGGTAATGTCCATGTTCCCCTATGACTCAAGTCGGTGATAATACAGTGTGCTGACCAGGAAGCTGTTGGGGTAATGACCATTTTTTAAAAGGAGGACAGAGAATTCCATTGATCACAGTGGACAAATGGGACGCAGGGGAGGAGAAGGATATTGAGTAGTAGACTACACAGGAGGTAAGTATGACCTGTGTATTGCTATTTTGACTTTTTATTTTCAGTTCAGGTTCTCTTTAAGAACACATGCAAGGGGTGTTTGGGATGCCATTTTTCCATTTTTGTACAGTTTGGGGTTTATCAGTAGAATATCAGAAAAAAATATAACGGACACAAGCTTTAAAGAACATCGGCCTAATTTATCAAATCATTAAAAAGGGAGGAATCCGTTTGGACAGTTTATATTCCCAACAGTGACCAAGATCAAACTTAAATTCTCCATTTGTCACCTTCAAGAGAACTTGCCCCGATGGGCACATCTTTTATGCTGCACTACCAATTACTGTAAATTACAGTTGTAAAAGGTTACAGAAAGCTTACTTCCTGTAATGAGAAAAAGAAATTGCCTTGTGCTCACCTGGTACTGTATGTTCTAATTTATTTACCGAGATCCTCACATTAGCATAATACACTGTTCCCATTTAGCCTGTAATAGAAAACAGACTGCGACCAATGCTGGCGCTTTTCTTAGTGCTGCGCCTGTGACAGGTTAACTGTAATCAAGCTCTGCATGACGCTTTGAGGCCAAGAATATTCAGCCTAAAGAGAAAAACATAAGCCATCTAAATTGTTTTTGAGTAGCACTCAAATTAGCCTGTTTTCCACAGAATTTTAATTAGTTAAGGTCCTTGGCTCCAAGGTGGCCTGATCTGGTAATGGTCACAAAGACGTGTATAGAATAATCGCTTCAAGCTGAGACCAAAAGGACCGTCCACCCACGCTAATTCCAGAAGCGAGAGGGCCTAGCCAACTTTTCCTTGGTTACACCAAAACTTGAAACGGGGGAAAATTACCACAAAGCAGTACAGTTATAAAGGGAATATAAATGTCCCTGCTGAGCTAGACCAAAGAATACTATAATCTGCTATGATTTTTTTTTTTTTTTTAACAAAATCAAAACTCAAATGAAAGACTAAGCTTTATAGAGAACTTTAAACAGGGCTCCAAACTTCCCTAGTGATTTACAAGAGATCCAGAGACCCTGTGATCCGTTGAGCCCACAGAGTCTCCTTTGTTCACCCCCCCCCCCCCCCAGCTCTTTTGCCCCAGTTTGCTGACAACATGCTGATTTTGTGAACGAGACATGGGTTGGCACAGGACTCCATCCTGACGTCTGCGGAGACAATTAGTGTGTGGCCAGATGTGACACAAAGATATTATGGTTACATGGGAAAACAACCTCCTCCTTGTCGAGGCCAAAAAGGAAGGTGGGGATGAATTCAGGAGCTACCCCCCCCCCATCCCCCAAGAAAAGAAACAAAACACAGAGGATCGATAAACCTAAAACATATGTAATAAAACCATTTATCAGTAATGCTGGGAACACATGATGTAATTTCCTGTCCGATTGACGGGAATCGGCCGATTATTTCCAACATGTCCGACCCATTTCCGATCGAGAAAGGAATGGATTTTGCGAAGTTATCAGAAAATTGATTGTTTTATTAATGGAGAGCAGTTTGGACATGCACATATGGTACAACTTCCTGTCCGAAATTGCATTGTGTGTTCCCAGCAGTGTTAGTAACCTGCCCACATTTGACCAATGCATGTTGCAAGTGCTAAAACATTAGTGCATATATCTTCATTGCATATGAAGGGGGGAGTGCGCAGACAGCTGGTGTTATTAGGGGATTTTCAAAAACATCCGATTGTGCTCTCATCGCCGGAAGCGTCCTGCGCATGCGCAGTATGAGATTTCCTTGTACTGCGCAGGAGGCTTCCAGCAATTACTTTAGGTTTCCCTCCTAAGACTCCGGTCTTGATACTGTGCAGCCATTTTGTTCCACAGCGAGTTGTCTCCCATCCATTCACCTATTTATAAAATCCCAGACAGGTGGATGAGCCAAACGCTCCAGGCTCAATTCTCTGAACATTTTTTAGAAGAGACAGATTAGAATTCTGGGCTTGGCTGTGAATATAAACATCAATCAACCTCAATGCCTGCTCTGGAGCTGGCAGTGATTACTTAAGACTCCGTATCAGCAATAATTGAAACGCTGTAAACTTTACTTGCAATAAATATGATGATGAAATCACTCAAACTATTGCCTTTACAAGTCTTCCTCTGCTAGTGGCAGGATTTCACTCCATCTTGGCTTTAGCTCAACGCAATTCTAACAAGAAATTCAATCAAAAATACCTTCATCTGAAAAAGCCAGGGAAAGCCCATCAGGCACCAAAATTAAAATTTCACACATAAGGAGGGAAACTATGATATGTGACATTTTTTGTCCCATCTCTTCTATCCATGAGCGTGATGCACTAAAGAACGGTAATGCGTGCGTTGCAGTGCTAACGTGGCCTGGTAACGATAGCAATTATGTGATGACAATTTGGCAGATTTGTTTTTTTTTTTTTTTTAAAGTCTTTTTATTGTTTTTCCCAACAACACAACATAAACCACATGACAGTTGACAGTGCAAAGTGATTTAGAAGCATATATCAAAAATATCAGTACATAGCTTTCACATAAACAGTATCAATAAGGACAATAAGATACAGAGGTACATTTTTACATTCCCATCATCACAGTGACAATCAGTACAGAATAAGAAAATAATTATATAATATCAATAATATGAGGCGTAATATCCATATTGTCACTAGTTGAGCCAACACATCGAATCCACACACCCCATATTCTATCAAATTTGGAACTAGACCCTCTGACCATCCAAGTTAATTGGTAAAACGGCAAGACCGAATTTATTAATTGTTTCCAGACTGATATAGAAGATTCAGAAGGTTTTTTCCAGTCTATAGCTATTGCTTTCCTGGCATAAAAGCACAATAGACGTACTAGTGTTTTTTTCCTGTTGCTTAACAGAGCATCCTCCAACATTCCTAATATACAGTGCTTATAAGAGGAGGCCACGTGAATACCAAGCTCATCATTTATAAATTGTAGGATTTTATTCCAGAAGGACTGTACCAATGAGCAGTCCCAGGTCATATGCTTAAAATCACCGGGGCGATGCCCACATCTCCAACAGGCGTCACTTGCGTCTGGCGAGAATTTAGAGATCTTTTGAGGAGTATAATAGATTTGGTGGAGCCAACGCATCTGTATGAGTTTGTCTCTAGAGCTGATTACAGTCTTCATGTAAGTCTCCTCAAAATCTGCCCATTCTAAAGCAGAGATTTCTTCCCCCCAGTCCTCCCACTTAGCTCTAACAGTGGCCAGTTTAGATCTGTATATTGAGGTGAGCAGATTGGAATAGAATTTAGATATTAGTTTACTGGAGTCCTTGCTTAAAAGCCAAGATTCAACAATGCCCGGGCGCAGCACCACCTCAAGACTACCAAATTGGGATCTGGTTGCATGGCGGAGTTGAAAATATTGAAAACGAGCTGATGTCGGTAAATGAAATTCTTTCACAAATTGGGGCCAGGATTTAAATTTATCATTAGCAAAGAGATGATTAAGGTATTTTACTCCTTTTTTAATCCAAAAACTTACATTTTCCATATGCTGAAATTCTGGTAGATTGGAGTTGCACCAGAGAGGAGCGCTGGGGGAGTACGGCGTCTTACCTTCACCCACCAACTTCTGACATTTATAGAAAATGTTAAGGGAATAATTTAAAATTTCCACACCCGAGGAGGAGAATACCTTCCCTCTATAGATGAAGCTACATAGGGTCTCATATGAATATGCAATATCAGCCTCCGTGTCTAAAGATGCATCGTCTCTAATAAAGTGTAACCACCTATATACGTACGTTAACTGGGCCGCAAAATAGTATAGCTGAAAGTGAGGTAACGCGAGACCGCCTTTACTCACTGGCAGGCGTAGTGTATTCAACGACAACCTAGGAGCTTTATTGGCCCAGAGAAAATTTTTTACTATAGAATTTATTTTTGCAAATATCTGGTTCTGAATCCAAATAGGAGACATAAGCAAAACGTATAAAAGTTTAGGGGCCACTATCATCTTTATAGTGTTAACTCTACCCATAAGGTCTAGGGGCAGAGAAGACCATCTCTTTAGTTTATCCTCAATACTTTGCATAACTGGTAATAAATTCAACTTAATATAATCATTATTACAGGGTGTAATCCAGATACCCAAGTACTTGAAGGAGAGGCTGACTTGTAAGGGGAGATCTTTTGGTAAGGAGCCCATGGATAGTGAATCCACCGGACACAAAATAGATTTGGTCCAGTTTACTTTTAAGCCGGAGATATTCCCAAACCTCTCATAAACCCCCAGCACTCCTCTCAATGACGACCCCGGTCCGTCTAAATATAAAAGAACGTCATCCGCATATAGCGAAATTTTCTCGTGGACATTTTTAATAACCCAACCTCCTATGCCCGGATCTTCTCTAATATAGGCAGCCAAAGGCTCCATAGCCAATGCAAACAGCAGAGGTGATAGAGGGCATCCTTGCCTGGTGCCCCTCCCGATGTTAAATACAGTGGATAGGTGGCCATTGACCCGAACCCGGGCACAAGGTTTTGTATATAGTATTTTCACCCACTTTTTAAAGGTATCCCCAAATTTAAATGCTGAAAGGACCTCCATTAAGTATTGCCATGAGACAGTATCAAATGCCTTGTTAGTATCCAAAGCAAGGAGAATTCTAGATCTTGAGTTATTATGAGAGTACTGGAGATTAGTAAAGAGTCGTCTAAGATTCAATTTAGTAGAGCGGGAGGGAATAAAACCGGTCTGATCCTGAAAAACGAGTTTCTCAATCACCAGCTTCAGTCTACTAGCTAGAATTTTTGCTAAAACTTTAATATCTGAATTTAACAAAGAAATGGGGCGATATGAGTCACATTGGTCAGGGTTTTTCCCAGGCTTAAGAAGTAATGTAATATGTGCTTCTCGCATAGAGTCTGGCAGAATACCTGTCTCCAGGGCATTGTTGAACGTTTGAAGCAAGCCAGGGGCAGTTATAGAAGAACTTTTGAGATACCATTCAGATGGGATGCCATCTGGGCCTGGAGCTTTATATGGCTTTAACTCTTTTATTGCTGCAGTGATTTCTCCTAGGGTCAGAGGGGCATCTAATAGCTGTCTATCTTCATCATTCACACTTGGTAGATGACATTCAAGCAGGAAACCGCGTAAAGACAGCTGGTCACACATTGAGGGTTGTTTATATAAATTGCTATAGAATAGCCGAAATTCTTCCAGTATACTCTCGGAAGTACAACACTCCTGTCCATTTGCTAGGATAAGTCTAGGGATAGCAGTGGATGAGTGTTGGGCTCTGAGCATAGAGGCCAAGAGTCTACTGGACTTGTTTCCACATTCAAACAATCTTTGGTGAGTGAGAAACTCACGTCTTTTGGCCCTTTTTAGTAATGTTAATTCATGGTCCCTTCTTGCTTTAGCCCAGCGTAGATATCTATCAGTAGTAGGGGTTTGTTCATATTCCAATTTTGCAGAGGTCATAATGTTCTCAGTCTTGCCTATATACGCTTCATCATTCTTCAGCGTAATCCCTTTAATATGGGAGAAATGGCCTCTGAGAGCCGCCTTAGAGGCATCCCAGATAGTAGCCTGAGAGGCAGTACCCTCATTCAGGTGCCAATATTCAGTCATCATAGATAGACAGTGGTTGACTACAGTTTCATCCTGTAACCAAACATGACCCATTTTCCAGGAACCAGCATGTGCTTGGGACAGGGAACCAATTATGCTGAAGACGGGAGAGTGATCAGAAATTCCATGGGGCTTATACTCTAGTGTTTTGATTTTGTTTAACGAGTCATGTGATCCCATAATTAGATCTAGCCGGGCCATAGAACCTGCTGAGTCAGAGAAGCAGGAATATGTAATCTTATCAGGATTGCGCCACCTCCAAATATCAAATAGGTTATGCTTTTTAACCCAATCCCTAAATGAAGATTGACCTCTATGCTCCCCTGGGCTGGACTTATCCATAGTGTGATCCAGGACAGTGTTGAAGTCACCGCATAATAAAATAGGGCTGGAAGGTAGGCCATGTATGACTGAGATTAGCTTATCCAAAACGGAAATATGAAATGGGGGAGGGACATATACTGAAGCCACAATTAAAGGGTGGCCCTCATAAAGCAACTGTATAATAACATATCGCCCTAGATGATCATTGTGTACTGACAGGATTTTAATAGGGGCATTTTTAGTAATTAGGATAACTGTACCTCGAGAGTAAGTGGAAAATTGAGATGCATATACATTAGCAATCCAGGGTTTTTTCAGCGTTGCCAGCCTAGAGCCCACCAAGTGTGTCTCTTGCAGACATATGATGTGAGGGTTAAGATTCTTTAGATTATCAAAAACTAGACGTCTCTTAATGGGGTGATTCATACCTCTGACATTCCATGAAATCAAACGGAGATCAGCCATTGTCTAAAATCATGCATGTTAAGCTACTAGAATGCAAAGTAAATGATAGCAAAAGTGGATTTGTGTCACGTACACTGTCAACTGTACCCAGATCCCACCCCCCAACCAGTTCCCAACAGACCCTAACCCACCCCGCAAGTTGTCCCGAACCACAACCCGCTTTACTACCCAACTTGTGCAGCATTGGTGAGGCGTGAGACTAGAGTCGAAACTCCAGATCTCCACCAAATTACACAAATAAATTCCCCATGTCGGCATTTCTTTTAAATCATAAATCTAACACTTAAAGATCTTATCTATATAATAATGCAGGTGAACATTTGCATAGTTCAAAGAAAATATAACCGTTAATCTATAATATCACCCATTTAAATGCAGAGTCCTCCCCCCACAATACCCGTCAGACCTAACAGGGCTACGCAGCAAAAGTTGTTTATGCTGCAAATTTCCGCTTATTAGTTAAGCCCATAGTCATTAAGTACAGTACTATAAGGAAAAAAGAAAAGTATTAGATATCACACATCTATATAATACAATGCATTGCTATTTTAGTAGGAAAACCGCAGCATGTTAAACCTGAGAATATAACAGCTAAAATAGGCAGCAACGGCATAGCTAAGGGTCCCATTCTTATACAGCAGAAACGAACTGTTCTTAGGGAGAAAAAGAGAGTCAGCGCCATAATGTGAGTTAAAGCCATTAGCGATTTGGTTGGCGCCTACGCTGACGGTCGGTTCCTTTACCCTCAAGCCAGCTCATGGCTTCACCTGGAGAAGCAAAAAATAGAACTTTGTCCTCAGAGACAACTCTCAACTTCGCCGGAAACATCATACTATAGGTAATTTGCTTTTCACGCAGCAACTTTTTCACATCGAAAAAGGCAAGCCTCTGTTTTTGTATTTCAACTGAAAAGTCCTGGTAAATATGAATCTGGGCATCATTATATTTCAGAGGATCTTGTAACTGCCTAGTGGCTCTCAAAATGTCATTTTTATCCCTGTAGTTTAGAAATTTGGCTATCAATGGACGCGGTTGTGCTCCTGGTTTGGGTGGGCCGCCAGGGATCCTGTGCGCCCGCCCAATTGAGAACATTCTAGAAGGTTGAAAATCAGGCAGAGCAGAGGTGATCCAATTTTCCAGAAAAACTTCAGGAGATAGCCCTTCCGACTTTTCAGGGAAGCCTACAAATCTTAAATTGCTCCTTCTGGATCTATTCTCTAAGTCAGTAAGTTTGGCAGTATGTGCATTTGCTAGCTTGCCTTGATATGTCAGGTCTGTCTGTGTGCATCGGCCTAACTTCGTCTTCTAACACCCCAATCCTCCTTTCTGCCTCCTTTGCACGATCCCTCATTTTAGTCATATCTGCTTTGACAAATGCTAGTTCTGTTTGCACTGTGTCAAACTTGCCAGTGATAAAGGATCTGAGTTCGGATATAGCTTCTAGTAGCTGCAGTCTAGACGGCTCTTCTGCTGCGTCAGAGCTTATATCCGCAATGGCCGCTGGTGAGGCTGTACTTTCCCCAACTCCAGTTTCAGACATATACTCACTGCGGTCCTCATTAGGGGAGTCAGGGTAGGAGGCCAGGCAGTTGTCTGAGTCTAGCGGTATGGTGTCATCCAGGACGGACCGTTCGGAGGATCCAGGGAGCGGGCTGCCGCCATCTTGTGCGGCTCCGTGAGCAAACTTAGCCAGCCGCTCTGTAACGGGTCGCGGCGCTTTGGCAGTGGATTTCTGCATCTCTGGGGGCAGCTCAGCAGCAGCAGGTCACGGCCAGGCAGTGGGAGGCAGAAATGCCGACGAAAGGTGCAGGATTCTCGGCAGGATTAGTGAAGATCTGAGGAGCTAAGAGCCGCGCGTCCTCACAGCTCCATAGTCAGGCCACGCCCTTGGCAGATTTGTTTACTGCTGGTAAAACAAGAGTTCAGATTCCTGTTATGGAGTCCTTTTATTAGAACAGTGGTTCCACAAGGCTGTTATCTGAGGCCTGAGCTACCAAGTTCCCCAACTAATAATGGTCAGCAGCACATGCTGAAACAGCAGGTATCACATGACATATCTTATGTCTCTAATTACCTATACTTGCAGTTTCTACAGTATTGGCTTAGTTGAAAGGAACCTAAATGCACATCATTACCATATCACTTACGCTACTTCTACTTTACTTGATGAAGCACAAAAATATGCAGATGTCAATCTAGCTACACTTGCTCCTACAGTCACAGGTCTCTGTGATGCCACTGCACTTTCAGTATTGTTCAATCGATGAAACAATCTAACACCGGTTGAGAAGACAATCATTTTGAAGAGATTTTTTAAAAGAGATTTTTGTGAGATTAGATGTTTTATCAAGTTTAACGTCTTAATAATCTCCTCTAGTTTATGGGTACCTTAGTTTAAGTGGTTTACTTCAGAGTTCCCCAACCCTATCCTCAAGGCCCATCAACAGTACGTTTTTCAGAAAACCAGAAACATGCACAGATGCACAGTTGGGGCAATTAGTGTTTCAACAGAGCTGATTAACTACCTCAGTGGATTTCCACAAAACATGCACTGTTGGTGGGCCTTGAGGACAGGGTTGGGGAAGACTGGTTTACTTCACAAATCAGCCCTAGTGTATGGTAGGTACGTTAACTTGTGAATCCCTTTGGGGGGCAGTGAGAGATGCGATTGGATTAATGTTTTCCGGAAAGCACCGTGAACAAAGGCACCGGAAAGTAACTGTCACTGTTATATAAATGTTTACGATAAAATAAAATAGCAAAACCCATAAGAAAGATAGGTTTAAAAACAAAGTTGATAAAGAGAGCTGACCTAATTCTCCAGCCACTGCTTAGAGGAGTTAAATTACTTGTACTTGTATCCTGGTTTCGGCAGTATATTTTATGTTTGTGTCCCACTAGTACAAACAACATAAATGGCTTTAACTGCACAACTGGACTTCGTGTACCACTGAGGACCTTGCCTTACCCCTTCTCTGATGAGAAGACCGCAGTCTAATAACAGTGGTAGATGTTAAGGTGGTGCCTGGATGCACACAACTACAGCATTGCACCTGCATTTCAAGGTAATCTTCAAGTCTTTTAAAGGTAGTTTAGAGTCTAAATATATTTTAAACCACATTGGAACCAAAGCTATGAGATCATGCCGTATAATCCTTTCCAATTCAATCCAAACCGATCACCCACGTCATCCACCAGCACTTACTTTTTCTTCTGGTGTGTGGGGGTGATCCAGGGAGTGGTGCAGCAGTGGGGATCTGAAGAGTTTCTACCTCCCTGCACTAGAGCACGAAGACAACCTGGCATCCAGGGGAGGCAGCAGGGCCGACACCAGCTCGCTCACTAGTGCAGCGTCAGAAGGGATCAAAAGTGTTCACATAGGGTGAAACCATGCAGGGCTAGATCAGCAAACAGCATCCCTAGTGACAAGTCCAAATGCACCTAAGTAATATTATTCAAATTATGTGGTGTTGGATGGGGCCTAAAGCTCTGTTGGATTTTATTCAGCAACAACATCTCCTAGCGGCAGCCATTTTTCTTGTGTTGAACTCTGTCTGACAATTGACTTATGCTCGAAAAGGCAGATGTAGAACACAGTCCATTATAGGATGTCTTCGACATCGGATTAGAAAGCATTGGTTCATCTGCCCCAATCTTAAAGGGAACCTGAACCGAGCAAATTTATTTTAAATAAACACATGATGTACCGGCAAATTAATATTACATACTAACCTCACCTTCAGCTCCTCTCAAAAGCTCACTGTTTTCTTCTAGCAATGATTCCTTCCAGTTCTGACAAGATTTTGACAGAACTGAAATATCTCAATTTGTCAGTTATATAACAGTTGCTGTCAGAGCTGAAAGGACAACTGATGTGCGAGGTAATGCCCAGGTTTCTCTATGGCTCAAGTGGGCAATATTACAGTTTAACAGTGTGCTGACCCGGAAGCTGTTACAGGGTCATTGCCATTTTTAAAATGGAGTTTGGAGAATTCCATTGATCACAGTGGACAAACAGGATGCAGGAGAGGAGAAAGAAATTGAGGAGTAGACTACATGGCAGGTAAGTATGACGTGGGTATGTTAATTTTGACTTCTTATTTTCAGTTCAGGCTTTCTTTCAGAACATTATTCAAAAACTCTATTTTTGTGAACATATTTCTTTCTGCAAGTATTTTATTTTATAAAGTATTATTTTCCTAGAAAAACAACAACAATGTTGCCATTTTTTCTACCTCCCTAACAGGTAAGAAATCCAGGTAAGGGGGCTTCAGGGTGCACCATCATCAATTTGTTATAGAATTTTCACATAATTTGAGTCCACATGGAATACCTATATTATATGGGCAAAACATGCCCACTTAAAACACAAAAAAGAAAGAGATCTAGACCCTAGGGTCTATTTACACATTTCTAGCGGGATAGTAATAAGCCCAATTGGCTGATGCAATACAACTAACACAGAAAAAATGAGCCACTCCAGGCCAAAACAGGTTTAGAAATATAAAAATAATGGATACTTCACACACCAATAGTGCAAAATTCACACATAAATTGTTATTATGGTCAAAAAATCCAATAAAATCCAATTAAAAAACATGATTAAAATCTCCCAATTGAAACTAATGGTAATTAGTAATCCTGCTCCAGTATGTACAAATGCTAGAGAACATGGGCTTGATTCACTATGCGGTGCTAACCTACATAGCACGTCTAAAGTCTTTAGGCGCGCTAACCAGGGTGCTAAGTAAGTTAGCACCGGTTTTCTCAATCAGATCGTGCGCTAAGTACCGCGCGCAAAGTTTTGCACGTGCAAAGTCCTATGTGCACGCTAAGTCCCATAGGCTTTAATGGGCACTTCGCGCGGAGCGCCCTGCGCTCTGTGCAGTGCGCGCATAAAGTTTTGCGCGCGAAAAGCTCGCTAAGACGTGCTAAGGGGGTTTTCACAGGCGTGCTAACAGTTAGCACCGCTTTGTGAATCAAGCCCCAAATGTGTCAATTATATCAATACAGCCACAGCAAGCTGAAAAATTGTGAAAAATGTAATTGTGCAAAAAATGTGCAAAAAAGGTTCATGTGTGAACCCAGCTCAAAAAAGACAATTACCAATGTCCACATATATATACAAACATGGTTGTGATTGTAGAAAAAGGATACTCGCAAATATTATATATTTAACAATAATAAACACCTGTAACTATTAAATTGTCTTAGTGCAAAAAAAAGCACATTCACAAGAACCTGTGCAAAAGCATCAAAAACATGTATACATAAACGTGTGCACTGCGTGTGGGGCCGTGTGCATATGCAGCCCAGAGAAATAATCCACGGGGATGCACATGCGCGCACACACCCTGCAGCGCTGTGTGCAAACAATACAAAAATAATTAATATGGATATAACCAGCACTGATTAAAAACACTGTTGTGAAAGGGAATAAAGTGAACCAGAGCTGCCTTACTGGGGTGTGCTGGGAACTGGCGATCGGGAAAGAACGCCTGACGCGGTCGCAGCTATCTGGGAGCTGGATTATTTCTCGGGGCTGCATATGCACACGGCCCCACACGCAGTGCACACGTTTATGTATGCATGTTTTTGATGCTTTTGCACAGGTTCTTGTGAATGTACTTTTTTTTGCACTAAGACGCTTTCATAGTTACAGGTGTTTATTGGTGTTATCTGGACAGTGGTCCTAATTTTGCAAGTATCCTTTTTTCTACAATCACAATCATGTTTGTATATATATATATGTGGACATTGGTAATTGTCTTCTTTGAGCTGGGTTTACACATGAACCTTTTTTGCACATTTTTTGCACAATTAAATTTTTCACAATTTTTCAGCCTGCTGTGTATGTATTGATATAATTGACACATTTGTTATCTAGCATTTGTACATACTGGGGCAGGATTACTACCGTAATTACCATTAGTTTTAATTGGGAGATTTTAATCATGTTTTTTCATTGGATTTTATTGTGTTTTTGACCATAATAAAAATGTATTTGTGAATTTTGCACTATTGGTGTGTGAAGTATCCATTATCTTTATATTTCTAAACCTGTTTTGGCCTGGATTGGCTCCTTTTTCTGTGTTAGTGGCAAAACATGCCCATTCTTCATCTGTTTTGTTAAACCCCGTAATGGACTTTTTAGCTCCTGGAGGTTAACCTGCTGCATGCTTGTTGCCTGTACAAACTGAACCTTAGATCTTTGTTCGTTACTTGTCTTCATAGCAAGCTGTCTGACAAGCACAGCAAAGCCATGTTTTACCTCGCTTCACCTGTTAAGCACTTAGTTTAGGATTAAACAATATGGCCTCTGTCCGGCAGATTTAAATGGCAATCTGAAGTGCAAGAAAAGATCTTTACTTTGAAACAAAAAGCTATTGCCCTGTTTCGTCAGCACATAAGGAATGTTTTCATTTTTAAAGCAGAACTCCGAGTTCAAAAAAGGAAAAAAATCCTGATCCTATTTCGACTCCATCAGTAAAAAATCTCCTTTGCCTCACCATTCTTCCAGTATTGAGACTTCCATGGTGAAGAGCGAGTTCTGGAGATGGACTTCTGAAATCTATGGTGAGGATTGTGGTGACATCATCACATGCTGCCAAGCAAAACATGCATAATTGGTGACATCATCACATGCTGCCAAGCAAAACATGCATAAAAAGTGAGGTCTGAAGCACATGACAGCCCACTCAAAAAACAGAAGTCTTCAGGCTGACAGGGAAAAAACAAAAAAAACATTCAATGGCTACATCCTGCACAAAACCACACCGAACCTGGGGCTAAGGTTAGTTTTCTGTATAGCACAAGAGACGTCCTCTTTAAAATATTTGTGCTTGGAGTTCTGCCTTAACAAAAAATGCCAGTAGTATGGCCTGGTGCACACCAGAGGAGTTTTTCTGAGCGTTTTGAGTTTTTAAATCTGCTGCTAATGTTATCCTATGTGTCTGTGTACACTGGAGCAATGAGGTTTTGTAAAAAACACATAGCATTACATTGGGAAGAGCTTTTGAAACCTCTAAAAGCTCTTCCCAATGTAATGCTATGGAGTTTTTTTTTTACAAAACCTCATTGCTCCAGTGTGCACAGACACATAGGATAACATTAGCAGCAGATTTAAAAACTCAAAATGCTCAGAAAAACTCCTCTGGTGTGCACCAGGCCTATGATGTATTTATTTTCATCATAAAAAGTCTGAGACATATGGAGCGGGAGAGGGAATGCCAGGATCAGCCTAAAGGAAGGATGGACAAAACCTGAAACAACAAATTTTAGCATTTCTCTGTGTAATTCTGAAATCTCGAGGAGAAGTATTTCTGGCGTCCATGCTTGTGACCATATATTAAGGGCACTTGTATTGACCTGAAGAAGCTGGCCTGTGAAATGCGTTGACATTTTAATCCTGCTGAATAAATAATTTAGTCCTTTTACATGTACCCTGTGGTTTGGATTCTTATATATGGAGTGGTAAAGACACCTCCTTCCCCCTTAATATTTTTGTTTCAATGCATTACCTATTTTTGGGCGTCTCCGCCCCCCAGTACTCTTTCTTGAGGAGAAGGCATGATTAATAAGTTCAGTACATGGGTATGCCAAAATCTATCTCAGTTCTGTGCCGTGTCTTAGATCTGTACAATAAACTATATATAACACACCTTGATTTTTTACGTCAGCAAACTCTTTGTTGTATTCTTCTAATGTCTCTCGGAGCTTCTGGTTCTCGGTTTCAATATCGTGCATCCGTTGAACCTTTAGTTGTAATTGCTGTCCCAGATCCAAGGCAGGTACTGGATCTAAAATAATAAAAAATACATAAAAGTCATCTTTACCAGTTTTCGATATTACAAACCACAATGTTGCTTTTTGGTCGGTCGATCTTAATGTTGATCACAATATTAATCATATTTACAATCATAATTACAATAAAAAAAATTTATAATATGGGCAGCTTTATATACACTGCAGTTCTCTGTCAGAAACCTGCTAATTTACCACAAGGCTGTTGAGGTCCCAAGGCATCATAAAACAACCTGTACAGAGCAGCATAAAATGGCATGGCCTACTATAATTACTTGCACACTAGCCCACATTAAAAGCTAGACAATACCATATAAACACAAAAGGTTAAGCACCAATAGATGTGACGTGCAGGATTCATCCCCTGGAGCCAACGGGATTAGCCAACAATTTTCTTCATACAAGGATCTGCACCATCTAAAAGAATACTTTCTTGAATCTTCATAAAATAATAAAAGACATACGTCTGTGACAACACACGGTGTTTCGAATCCAATGATCCTTTGTCAAGTCTTCAGACAAAATGCAAATGCAAAATGCATGCAAAGTGCATTTTGTCTGAAGACTTGACAAAGAATCATTGGATTTGAAACGCCATGCGTCGTCACAGACCTGGCACTTCTTATGTCTTTTATCATTTTATGAAGATTCAATAAAGTAGTCTTTTAGCCGGTGTGGATCCTTTTGTGAAGAACCTAGACAATACCCGCATCCAACAATACAACAGTCACTGTGTGAACCAAGACAGGTCCATTCACTCACTACACTTGGATGTTAACCTGAGATGGGTGTATACAAGCTCTAACACAACGCTATTCAGAAGTATTCTATAAAGCCTCCAATACCATCTGTCGTAATGAGTGTTCCACACCCTACACCATGTGCAAACTATCTGACTCTGAAATACCAAGGGGAAATGATAAGTCTTTGGCTTCCACCACCTCCTCCATTTCAATAATAACAAGACTTCTATCACAGAGGTGTTACTTTGAATTGCCTTGGTTTGAAATTTCACCCACAAAGGTTTTTTTTTAGACCTCAGGTGAAGACAGCACTTCAGAAACTGGACAGTTGCATCTGACACAAGGCAATGCTATGTAGGACCAGCTTATAGTGCATAAAGCAAAAGCCTAAGGGCCTGTTTCCACTACACGCAGATTTGATGTAGATTGGATGCAGAATGGATGCAGAAAAACTGACTACAATGAATTCCTATGGGCCTGTTTCCACTAAATGCGATTATTCTGATGCAGATTTTCCCATAGGCATTCATTGTAGTCAGTTTTTCTGCATCCATTCTGCATAAAATCTGCGTGTAGTGGAAACAGGCCCTTATAGACTCCAATGAATATCTATGGGAAAATCTGCATCAGAAATATAGCGTTTAGTGGGTACAGGCCCATAGACATTCACTGGAGTCAGTTTTTCTGCATCCAATCTGCGTGTAGTGGAAACAGGCCCTGAGACCTCATTCATAGTGCAGTATTGTGGTGCTGCATTACAGCCTCTCTGTAATGGGGCTTGTCACATGGCAATGCTCCACCTACAGCAACGTTCACAGTGTGGCGGGGCGTTGCAGTATAATGGCTAGCGTCATGGTAACACACTGCATGCAATGAGTTACCGGTAAACAGTGAAGGTAAAGCACATTTTTCATTGAACTGTATACTGCATTGTACACGACAGAACATGCGGGTAACATGCGGAGCCACTGTCTGTAATGTTGTGTTGCGTTCTGGCTGTCACACGGAATGCAACGCAATTAATCACTGTGAATGAGGCCTTAGAAGAAGGAGGAGACCAGTTATTGGCAAGATAGCAGTTTGAAAAGAAGGGTTTGGAAACCCTTAATGGTTTCTTCCTTAGACATGAAAATATAATACCGGATGAAGAGACAAATGTATTTCATAACCGCATAGATTTAACATAAATGAATAGCTAATACAGTACAGTAATCTAGTATACATGATGACAAACTGGTCTTCATATACATTGCTGTATTCATAATGATTCATTGTGCATATTTTATATACTTTTCCTATTAGGCTATGATTAAGGGCCGGTTCTTAGTCATAGCCATTAAAGGTGTGTTGCGGACTTCTCTCCCTTTTATGGACTATCCGGTGTTTGGCTTGCATGTCCGCACCACAAACCTTTCAGCCAGGAGGTTTGTAAAGAGCGGAGTCTTTCTTTCCTCCAAATCATATTGATATGGGCAACCCCCTTTTCAAATAGATCAGCTTTATCTTATTAGAATGTAGGTGTCACGGACGATTGCGGGGACGCAGGCGCGTCCTGGAACCGCCCGTGAAGAAAAGCGATCGCACTCGATTCTCTGCGTCGATTGCGCTTCAAATCGATAGAATCTGGATTTAGTGTGTAGGAGGTCTGCAGTCCTTTCTTAGCAGAGGAATAGCATCACCTTAACTGCAGGATGGCTCTTTTGATATGCTAATGAGCCTGGGCCCAGAGAGTCCCTGGCTTCAAGCTGTGCTGATGGCCCATCCATCAGGTATAAGGTGACAAACACCATGACAGAACCAAATTTAGAGTGAGGGAACTCAGACACTCCGACTCCTTTTCCCAGCAGGGAGCCGACATGTGGCTTGCTGCTGCCAACTTCAAAGAACCTTTGCCTGGGAATGACCTGGTATAAATCCCAGGGGTCTCTCATATTCCATAAATTGCTATATGTATCATATTTTCTGTGTTGCCAGGCTGGCAGACCCTCCAAACTAACAGAGCAGGTAGGGCCCTGCCTGGCGTTGGTTCTGAGCACATTTCAGAACCTTCTGAGGTAAAGACTGCCCGTTAGGCAGTCCAACAGTGCCCTAATGGTACCACAGGGGTCCCACCCCTCATGTTTGGTATCAGACTGCTGGGTACATCGAGGCAGATCTGGAAATATTAGTAAATCTGCCCTGACCTGTACGGTTCTGTGAGATAGAGCCCATATATGGGTAGATATGATTTCTAGCCCCAGTACAAGAGGAGGGCTCATCTCATCTTTGAAGGAGGTGTATAGCTCCCCGCCCTCACTCCCTCCTACTGAAGCAGGGGCATAAGAATGGCTGAGGACTAAAACTCAGTGTCCTCCACACTGAACCATCTTGCACTCATCAGATGCCAGCTTGAGGATATGCTGGTATCCACCTGGTCTGAACTCTGGACTTTGAAACCAAGGACTTTATGATTCTTCCCACAATAAGGACATCTTTCCAGGAACTAAGTAATTTTCTCCCTTCTTTTATTTTTCATACTGGCTATTGCTGTTTTCATAATTGTTGATTTTCATAATTGTCTGTATATATTAATTATTTATATTGCGTGAATAAACGACTTTCTCCAAGTCATTCACTTTCCGCTACCCTGCTTATCAGCACACACAGAAATGATCCCGGGTCTCTGAAGATACGCTACTGTTTGTTTGTTGTTGGCTAGACAGAATATCGTGTGTTTAACCGTTTTATTCGCAGGATTAGTCAGTCAGTTAGTGGGCCCCACGGTCCCATAGTAACCGCGGTGGTGGCAGTTTACTCTGAACCAGTGGGTGAAGTGGTAATCACCCGTGTCTCACAGGCTCCCTTCTGAGTTGTCCGCGGCTAATTCTTAACGGTTCCTGCGCATTGACTGCGACCAGAGTTCGCACGATCTGTGCGCTGGCACCGTTTAGAAGGCTAAGTGCGGTCAGCCACTGAGGGCTCCTGTGACAGTAGGTGTGTCAAATGTAGGTGTGTACACTCACAATAAATGCACTGCAGATTTCTAATGTCCCAAATAGTGATTCCTTCTCCCATCTTAGCATAGTACCTTCCATTATTGTCTGATTCTTATGAAGTGACACAACCATTACTAAAGTGGTCCATAAGTGCCTGCTAAATTGCCCCCTCTTTTACCATATTGTTCCCCCTGTTCATAGTGGAGAACCCATTCAGTTCAGCTCTACACACTGGAATAAAATAATCAGCAAACATTATTAGAACTTACTCTCGTGGTTTACACGTGCACACAAAACAGCTACTTCATAGTGTTCTTAAAGTCAATTGGAATAGTGGTAAAAACAAAACAAAACCAAACCAAAACAATACCTACCTAAGTAGAGGGAAGGCTCTGGGTCCTAATGAACCTTACCTCCTCTCCCGGTGCACGTTCCAGCGCAGGATCCCCCATAGCAGCATTTGACCAACTCCGCCGCTGAAGGGAGGCTTCAGAAGTTTTCTGGAGCCCAAGTGCTCTCGAAGACGGGCCCCTCCAGACTGTGCACGTGTGAGCACCTTCTCTCACAGACCCGTGCATGCGCAGTATGGGGCCGCCTGTGTTCAGGGAGGACTCGGCTCCCGAAGACTTCCAAAGTCCCCTGCGGTGGGCCATTCAAACGGGGAAGCCTGCGCCACACCGAGGGGCATCGGGAGAGGAGAGGGAGGGTTTATTAGGATCCAGAGCCTTTCCTCACCTTAGGCAAGTATCTGGCTTTTTTCCTCCTCTAGATTACCAATGACTTTAAAGCCGCGTATGACCCTAAAAGGACTTTTTGCCCAGTAGGTACTGGGACTGATCCCTCAAGGTGATAGTTCAGGGCTCGATGCTGTACAGGCGTGTCACTAGGTTGCAGGTTAGCAATGGATCAGTTACTATGGAGGTGGGCGGAGGGATGATGCGGGGCGCATGACACCACATCTCTAGTTGACCACTGTACATACACTAGATGCATGGTGATATCTTGACCAAGGCGGACTTCTTCGGCTGCCCTGGCCAAGTTTAATCTAGTTTGTGCAACAGAGTGCTTAAAGTGGACCCAAACCAAACATTTTTTTAATTTAAAATATTTAGTTGCACCACTCTGACACATACAAAGATAAATAAACCCTCCTTCAAGCATATGAGCATTTCAGTGCCTGCTTTTCACTCTTCTCTTTTCATAACTAGGGTTATACAGGTGGTAGCCATTAGCAATTCCTCCTTTGCTGGACACCATCTACTTCACCAGTTTGCCCGATTCTGTCCCGGCAATTTGAAAGGAAGGGAGGGGTTTCTTTAATAAATGCTAAATATTTTATATTTGTCATCATGCAGCTGAAAAAAGGCTGCTATTTATTATTATAATTTAGAAAATAGATTCCATTTCTGAAATCTTGTATTTTTAATTTGGGTCCACTTTAAGAGAAACTGGTGAATTTGTAGCATGGCAATAGATTTGTGCAGGTGCTGAAAAAAGTAACAATGGCTCCTGTTCAATGTAGCTAATTATTCATGCAGCAACATGGGAGTTAATGGACAATCTGTACTCCGCTACCATAGTTTCAAAGAAGAGATACCCACTGTCAGCTGTCGAGATTCTTAGTTGGCCGAAAATTATGAATGGAAAGTTGCTTTTTAAATACAGCGATTGGGGAAATTCAAAAGAGTTTTGAGGGTTAACCAGAGCCATAATTTGATCACATTGTTGAAGTAATCCATCACATTACAAAAGTTCAACAATATGTCTGCATTTTTTCTTTATAAAAAGTTTAAAGCTTAATTTAATTATATATGTATTTTAGTTGTGGATAGCACCTGGGCTTTTATTGCTGTCTTGTGTCCCCATCTGCCTACTTCCTATGAAGACAGGAGTGACAATGACCATAATGAATAAAACAGGTATTTGTCAAGCAGAGAAGAGTAAAGGTGGCCATACACTTATTAGATTAGCAGCAGATAGATCATCAGATAGATTTCTAATCTATCTGATGGGTTTAGGAACATTTTTTTTTTTATTAGGAACAGATTTCCAATAGATTTCAGTATGAAATCTATTGAAAATTGATCTGATGGCATTTTTTGACATCAGATTTCCATTAGGTCCAATGCAAAATGATAAGCAATCTCAACAGATCGACCTAGATTTTCCAGCATGTCAGATTGATTGAAATCGGCCGCAAATCGATCGATTGGTCAATCGATTTGCGATCGATCGGCCGCTAATTGGCTCAGTGTATGGGCACCTTAAAGGGAACCTGAAGGGAGTAAAAGTATTTAAAATAAACAGATGACATAGCTGCAAATTAATATTACATACTTACCTCAGAAGCTCAGTGATCCCTTCCAGTTCTGACAAGATTTTATCAGAACTGAAATATACCAGTTGCTGTCAGTTATATATCAGCAGCTGTCATTTACAACTGAATATGCAAGGTAATGTCCATGTTTCCCTATGGCTCAAGTGGGTGATATTACAGTTTAACAGTGTGCTGACCAGGAGGCTGTTATGGGGTAATGGCCATTTTTAAAATGGAGGACGGAGAATTCCATTGATCACAGTGGACAAATGGGATGCGGGAGAGGAGAAAGAGATTGAGTAGTAGACTACACAGGAGGTAAGTATGACGTGTATGGTTATTTTGACTTTTTATTTTCAGTTCAGTTTCTCTTTAAGGCCCTATAAACACAAAATATTTCAGTTAAAACGCATATAGTGAGAACTGCGCCATTGGGAAACATGGGCATTATTTTGAAAATCAGTTGTCCTTTCAGTTATAACTGAGAACAACTGATTAAGTGTAAATCGGGAAACAATGTCAGTGTGACACCCCAACCTCCTCCCCCCGGTGGTGGGGGCTTGGTCCTGAACAATGCAGAGCGGCAGCAGAGCATAATACATTACCTGCTTCCTGATGGTGATGCAGGACTCTCTTGCCTGTTCAGTTTGCAAGTGCCATGCAGCCAGCCAATCAGCATGCAAACTCAGGACTCATGCCAGGAGCCAGCAATGTATAACCCTACACTACTGCTCTGCAGGACTGCTTCCCCCCAGTGATGGCGGAGGTTGCATGGGCTATGGTTATGCCCCTGATAAGAAACCCAACTAGGTTTCCCTTACTTTCACTTAATGTACCAGTTATCATTGAAGCCACAAATTCACATCAAGTCCCAAGGAAAGATTGTGAAGGGAAATCTCCCCAACAGGGCCACAGACAGCAATAAAACCCCTTTTCTCCCCTCTTTCCACACTATCCAAGATTAAAAAAAAAAACTTGAATTGTACTTTAACCACTTTACCCCCGCCCGTACGGATTTCTCCGTCCCTTTTTCCATCCTTTAACCCCCAGGGACGGAGAAATCCGTACTTTGCGCACTCCCGCCGCTGCCCGCGCTCCCGCTCGTAAACACGCCGCCGCCCGATCGCCCGGAGATCAATGAACGGGAAAATCCATTCCCGTTCGTTGATCTAAGCCCCGCAATGATCCGCTGCTCTCCGATGGGCAGTGCGATCATTGTGATCTTACCCAGCCTCCAAGTACTTCCTCCAAGCTTCCGGAAGGACGCTTGGAGGTCGCATTAAAACAAAAAGTTACTGTGGCCATCTTGTGGCCAAATAGTAAAACTACACTCTACAAATTTTTCACATACAAATACATTACTTTTACACAAAAAATTAACTCATTACCTCCCACACTCCCCCCAAAAAATTTTTGTAATTAAAAAAAAAATTAAAAAATGTACAATAAAAAAAAATACATAAATAGTTACCTTAGGGACTGAACTTTTTAAATATTTATGTCAGGAGGGTACAACACTGTTACTTTATAAACTATGGGCTTGTAATTAGGGATGGACGCAAAACTGAAAAAAATGCACCTTTATTTCCAAATAAAATATTGGCGCCAAACATTGTGATAGGGACATAATTTAAACATTTTTATAACCGGGACAAAAGGGCAAATACATTTCATGGGTTTTAATTACAGTAGCATGCATTATTTAAAAACTATAATGGCCGAAAACTGAAAAATAATTAATTTTTTTCCCACATTTTTCCTATTTTCCCATTAAAACACATTTAGAATAAAATAATTATTGGCATAATGTCCCACCTAAAGAAAGCCTAATTGGTGGCAGAAAAAACAAGATATAGTTCATTTCATTGCGATAAGTAATAATAAAGTTATAGACGAATGAGTGGAAGGAGCGCTGAAAGGTGAAAATTGCTCTGGTGGTCAGGGGGTAAAACCCCTCAGTGGTGAAGTAGTTAAAGAGAAACTCCAACCAAGAATTGAACTTTATCCCAATCAGTAGCTGATACCCCCTTTTACATGAGAAATCTATTCCTTTTCACAAACAGACCATCAGGAGGCGCTGTATGACTGCTATTGTGGTGAAACTCCTCCCACAAGAAAAGTACGTACTCTTGGCAGTTTCCTGTCTGTGAACCTTGCTGCATTGTGGGAAAAAGCTGTTTACAGCCGTTTCCAACTGCCAAAAAAACATGCAGCAGCTACATCACCTGCACAACAGTAAAAATGTTCACTGGAGTTCCTCTTTAAATAAGCGAGTCACAGTGTTACTACTACACAGGATCTCCTATGATGCCAGATATAGCTGTCCAGAGAATGCCTACACAGTTTATGCCCATTCATCAGAGCATAAAAACCTTCGGTATAAATAGGGTGTACGGCTTTAACAGACGTGGTTTATGTAATTACAGCCAGCGAGCATGACATCCATTAGACTGTCTGCCTCTTAGTGCATACTTATTGCATTATCCACAACTGTGCTGACCACCAGACCATTGATTTCCAATAGCGAGATAAACAGGCCAGCTGCTGGAACAATACCCCGGCCCACACGTGACCAGAGGAGAAGCCGAAGCATAGAGGACTTCAGAGAAATTATTGAATACATGTCTGATGAGGGCGCCAGATTTAATGGTAAAAAGGCAGGAAAGGTTTAGTCTCATCCAGAGGAATGCTAAACATCAAACCGAACAGATCAACAACAGTGTACATTAGCTAGTTCATTTAACTTCAAAAACATTGCAGTCATTCATTTTGAAGACCACCCTCAGCCTGTAAGAACATAGTGTATATCTGTTAACACATTAGACATGGGCACATGCTTTTCCTCATCCAGCCAAGAGGAGCCTGCCGGCTGATAGGACGGTACCGGATTTCACTTGATTTCACTCTTCAATTAAGGAAGAGCATGCAGCCCGTCGCAGTTCTGCACCCAATAGGTTAAACAAAGACGTATTGTGATCCGCGCACAACTTGGACTCTTCCCAGCTCTCTAAAATAAGCAGTAATTCATATTAAAAAGGATGGAGACAGACAGTCGAGTCTTCTGAACGCTAGTTAAGAGTTCAGGAAAAGCCCAGCCACTTCTCTGATTATTAAGTAATGACAGCAGGCTTTAAAATTAGAAAGCAGAGCGGCAAAATGCCTGGCAAATGGCAGCAGCTACCCCCGAATACACACCAGTCACTGAGAGGAGAGAGCAAGGCTAGCAGAGGGGAAATATCTCAAGCACAACTCATACAATGGTAACAAATCAAACTTCAGGGCCAGTTTAATGATCAGCTGACCATCAGAAAAACAGCATTATTTCTGCTGAACTTTATTTTTAGATGTTTTATATACAATAATATTTCCAGTAGAGTCCCAGTTATCCAGAACTCAACTAACCAAAAGTCTCAACCAACCAGGACAAATCACCAGCAGTACTGAAAGTGGTGAAGACCAACTTCTTAGGCCCCGTTTACACTTAACCTCCCTGGCGGTACGCAGTTTCTGAGGCTGCGTCCGCGGGAGGGATTTTTTGAAAAAGTTGTTGTAAACCTTGTAGCTGGCTACCATTGTCCCCCAAGTCCCCCCACACCCTTCTGATCCCCTAGATCGCCGCCGCTATATGTTACATAGCCGCGATCCCGCGAGAGCCGTAGCCTCCCCAATGAGCTTCAGTCGTCACTATGGCGATGATCGGACATGATGTCTGACGTCATCGACGTCATGCGCAATCCTGATCCTCCCTATAGCGAAGCCTGGAGCTGATTGTAGAGGCTGCATCATCGTGGGGATCCGGGGGGAGCAGGGTACGTATAACAGCGGCGATCCGGGGAGATCAAAGAAGAGTGGAGGGACTTGAGGGAAGAATGGTAGCTAGCGAAGTGCTAAATACAAGGTTTACAAGTTTTATTCAAAAAATCCCTCCCAGGGCAGAGAAATCCTCTGCGGCGGCTACCCCAAGTGTAGGTCGGCCGGTACCGCCAGGGAGGTTAATCAGTTACTCTCAGTTATAACTGAAAGAATACCGATTTTCAAAGTTTTCCTATGGTACCTTTCACACTTAACGCATTTTAACTGCAATCTTTTTCACAATGCACTGGTATGGAAAAAACGTGTACTAACGCGTACCAACGCATACTAATGCACACCAACTGATTAAGTGTAAATGGGCCCTTAGGGCCCATTTACACTTAATCAGTTGGTGTGCGTTAGTACTCTTTAGTGTGCATTGGTATGTGTTTTTCCGTAGCAGTGCATTGTGAAAAAGATTGCAGTTAAAACGTGTTAAGTGTGAAAGGTTCCATAGGAAAACATGGGACTTACTTTGAAAATTAGTTTTCTTTCAGTTATAACTGAGAGCAACTGATTAAGTGTAAACGGGGCCGTAGGCTTTTTGTGGGCTCTGCTGCGCTGAAACACTGCATTCCAAAATATAAGTTGCAATCAACTTAAAGAGAAACTGTAACCACTGACTGAACTTCATCTCAATCAGTAGCTGATACCCCCTTTCCTGGGAGAAATATTTCCCTTTTCTCGAATAGATCATCAGGGGGGTCTGTATGGCTGATATTGTGGTGAACAGCCAACCACAGTGTGATGTCATGGCCAAGGTCCTGACAATTTGCCATCTGTGAACATCGTTGCATTGTAGGAAATAACAGCTGTTTCCAACTGCCAAGCAAGCAGTATCTCCCTCTCAGTAACAAACATTCTGTACAGATCACCTGGCAGGAAGATATCTTCACCAGTGATACATTTCAGAATGTAAATCAGGAAGAAGATTTTAGAGAAAGATTTTACAATGGGCAAACATTGACTAAATCTAAAATTGAATATTTAAACAATAAGCATTTGTATTCATTATGTTATTTTCACTACAGTTCCTCTTTAAAGCAGGGCTGTGGAGTCGGAGTCGTGGAGTCGGAGTCGTGGAGTCGGGCAATTTTGGGTGCCTGGAGTCGGGAAAAAATGCACCGACTCCGACTCCTAATGAATTTGTAACTGTAATTAAAATAGAAAATATGATAAAAGTTTCTATTTCTCAGATAATAGTAATTAAAAATAATGTATATATACAGTAATAGCTGTGCTTAGTCCACAAAAGTGAAATAAACCAATCAAAATTAGTTACTTGTGCTGCTTCAATAAAGCAGTCCCCGTATTTTTAAGGTCAGATATACATATCTGATTGTGACTGTATATATGATGTGTACACAGGAATCTCTTATATATACTAAATAACATCTATGCTGTAAGAATAAAGCCTGATGTGTAGCTATGTCACTAATAGAGATGGTCAACGAGATGGAAATAATTCTGCATTGATGCTGATTTATGCAAATGTATGCACTCTCTTTGCTGATGAAATAAAATAATTTGATATGTTATTAGAATTTGGTTTGGTGACTACAAATTAAAGGGTAACAGACGGGTGAAAAGTAAAGTTTTATACATACCTGGGGCTTCCTCCAGCCCCCTTCAGGCTAATCAGTCCCTCACTGTCCTTCACCACCTGGATCTTCTACTATGAGTCCTGGTAATTCAGCCAATCAGCGCTGTCCGGCCGCATGCCGCTCCCACAGCCAGGAACATTCTGCACCTGCGCAATAGTGCTGCGCAGGAGTAGTATGCTCCTGGCGGCGGAGTGTGTGCATGCGCACTACGCTTGACTGACTCAAGTACCTGGATTTATAGCAGAAGATCCAGGTGGTGGAGGAGGACAACGAGGGACTGATTATCCTGAAGGCGGCTGGAGGAAGCCCCAGGTATGTATAAAACTTTAATTTCATCTGTCTCAGGTTTACTTTGTTACACAGTAGTACTATACTCTACATATGCACTCCCCACAGAGCTGCTGGGAATCCACTGAGAATGCTGTGCACATTGAACACAGAGGTGTTGTCTGTTTACAATCTCCTCATTCCCCTGCAGAGTACCTGCACATCATTCTTACATGCACCCACACTTGATAGATGTTCTTTGTTCCGGTTGTACCTTTTACAAGTACTCTTACCAAGGACTAGTTTTTGTCTAAAGGGGATAAATATAGTAGTCTACATATCCTTCTCACTTCAGTTGTCTTGTAAAATTCCTAAGCGTTGGCAGTTAAGAGACGAACTTCATGTTACATACTTTTAATCAACAAAATTGTAATATGCAAATTAGAGGAGTCGGAGTCGTGGAGTCGGAGTCGGTGGAATCCTAAACTGAGGAGTCGGAGTCGGTGGATTTTTGGACCGACTCCACAGCCCTGCTTTAAAGGGCACCTGAACTGACAATAAATCAAGAAAACTATGTGTATTATGCAGTCCTTATTCTTAAGGTGCGTACACACATAGTAGTCGTTTGTAACGATCGTTCCCCGATCTTTACCAACGACGATCGTTGCAAAAAACGAACCACCGACTATTAAGGCAAACGACGAACGAGCCAAATTGCTACAAAAGAAAGTTCTGTCTCGACGGATTTTAACCAACGACGATCGTTTGCAAAAGTAGTACATCGTTGGAAACGGTCGTTCGTACTAGGCTTGACATGCGCATTTCACTATTTCTCTGTGAAACTTCTCATTTTTATGCGCAGGCGCAATAGTTGCTTTACGTGATGTAACGTTCGTTCTAACCAGGGCTGTGGAGTCGGTCCAAAAATCCACCGACTCCGACTCCTCAGTTTAGGATTCCACCGACTCCGACTCCACGACTCCGACTCCTCTAATTTGCATATTACAATTTTGTTGATTAAAAGTATGTAACATGAAATTCGTCTCTTAACTGCCAACGCTTAGGAATTTTACAAGACAACTGAAGTGAGAAGGATATGTAGACTACTATATTTATTCCCTTTAGACTAAAACTAGTCCTTGGTAAGAGTACTTGTAAAAGGTACAACCGGAACAAAGAACATCTATCAAGTGTGGGTGCATGTAAGAATGATGTGCAGGTACTCTGCAGGGGAATGAGGAGATTGTAAACAGACAACACCTCTGTGTTCAATGTGCACAGCATTCTCAGTGGATTCCCTGCAGCTCTGTGGGGAGTGCATATGTAGAGTATAGTACTACTGTGTAACAAAGTAAACCTGAGACAGATGAAATTAAAGTTTTATACATACCTGGGGCTTCCTCCAGCCGCCTTCAGGATAATCAGTCCCTCGTTGTCCTCCTCCACCACCTGGATCTTCTGCTATGAGTCCAGGTACTTGAGTCAGTCAAGCGTAGTGCGCATGCACACACTCCGCCGCCAGGAGCATACTACACCTGTGCAGCACTATTGCGCAGGTGCAGAATGTTCCTGGCTGTGGGAGCGGCATGCGGCCGGACATCGCTGACTGGCTGAATTACCAGGACTCATAGTAGAAGATCCAGGTGGTGGAGGACAGTGAGGGACTGATTAGCCTGAAGGGGGCTGGAGGAAGCCCCAGGTATGTATAAAACTTTACTTTTCATCCGTCTCAGTTACCCTTTAATTTGTAGTCACCAAACCAAATTCTAATAACATATCAAATTATTTTATTTCATCAGCAAAGAGAGTGCATACATTTGCATAAATCAGCATCAATGCAGAATTATTTCCATCTCGTTGACCATCTCTATTAGTGACATAGCTACACATCAGGCTTTATTCTTACAGCATAGATGTTATTTAGTATATATAAGAGATTCCTGTGTACACATCATATATACAGTCACAATCAGATATGTATATCTGACCTTAAAAATACGGGGACTGCTTTATTGAAGCAGCACAAGTAACTAATTTTGATTGGTTTATTTCACTTTTGTGGACTAAGCACAGCTATTACTGTATATATACATTATTTGTAATTACTATTATCTGAGAAATAGAACATTTTATCATATTTTCTATTTTAATTACAGTTACAAATTCATTAGGAGTCGGAGCATTTTTTCCCAACTCCGACTCCAGGCACCCAAAATTGCCCGACTCCGACTCCACAGCCCTGGTTCTAACGATCAGATCGTTACACACCTTTTAAAACTATCTTTACTTAGGTCGTTCTTTCATCAATTAAAAGTTCGTTTGTCGTTCTCAACGAACGATCGTTGTCGCATGTGTGTACGTAGCATTAGCCTGAAACTGCTTGCAATCTGTTTATAATATTAAACTCCTCCAATAAAACCTCTAAGTGGGAAACAAATCCTGCACATACTCCAGGCAGGGAGGCGGTAAGCAGAAGTGAAATAACGCTGACAAGCTGTACATATGCTTTAAGACGACACGCTGCAGACCCCCGACTGATAGTGACGAAGACTCTCAAACATCGCTAGTGTCATCTCTACACTTTATTCTCACACACATTAAAGTGCCACAGCTTCACACCAGTGTGATTAGTCACATTGCCTGTACTTGCTACCAGCATCTGCCTGAGGCAAACCTGTATCATATCACCGTCAGGAGCAGAAGCAGTTATTCTAATAAGTCTCAGTGTTCACTGTATAAAGTCCATCTGTGCTGTCATTTCTAATTGACTGGTGGGAAGAGTGGGTTTTCTGGCTCACTTTCCTGGCAGACGCTGAGGAGAGGTAGATGAGGAATGGGAAGGATGTAATCAATAATATCTGCTGTCTGTTTAGATCCGCAGCCCTGGCTGGTAAGTGACATGGACGGTAAACTGTTTGACCCTTTATGCGCCGAAGAGGGACATCCCAAAACATACTGAACATATTATCTACACATGTAGCGCCAGCAGCTATCATTTCTATTTCTCCTGCAAAGCTGCTCCAGTCTGAGGCCTGCACAGTAATAAAAGTGGGAGTGCGTGATGGTATTTATTGATCCCTTTAAATGCTTTTGCTGAGCTTCAATACGCTTTCTAGCTGTGTGGCAGTTGCTGTGAAAATTAGGAGATGCGCCTTCAAGGTTTGTTTGTTCTCTTGTGAGAAGACAACTGGGCCTTAAGCTAATCCCCATGGCATGAAACTTTAAAAAAAATAAAGAAAGAAATTCTGGATGCGGAAACAATATGCCAAGTCAACTCTGTTCCCCGTGCTCCGAGCAGAAAAATATTAGGTTTACCCTCCTATTAACCCTTTAGCAGCCAATTTATTTAGAGGCTTGCAAGTGCTCCAGGCCAATTTATTTTAGCACATTTTTTTATATCTTTTTTTGTTAGATTTCCTTGCTTCTAATTAGTACTGCTGTAATGTGTATCTATGGCCACTTGTCACAAGGGGGCAGTGTGAGACAATAACAAAGGACTTCTGCTTTCAGTTTCTATATCCTCTGCTAGCAGAGAGACATCAAAGCGTTCCAAGAATTGATAACACAAGGAGTTCTGCCACCTGAGATCAAAAGCAGTGCACTTATCTCGAGATAACTCTCTTGAACCTGCTAATGTGTTAAAGACATTAAGCCAATAGAAAGATGCACAGGCCCAGGAAAGGACTAAGATTACGTAAGGTCCATAGCAAGATGGTAGTGCTTTTGCTTTTCCCTATAGTCTTTTTGGTAAGCTGAAGTGGGAGAGTGGACAGAGAAGGTGGCAGCTAGGCCCCTTGACACCCAATATGCCCCAGGCAGTTGCCTAATTTGCCTTGCGGATAGTTCTGCTCTGCACAGACCGAATTATGGTCATGTGGTAGAGCAGCAGCACATTCAAAAGTTCAACTACTACTGGTAGTTTCATAAAACCAATCTTCTTTATTAGCTACTATGAAGTAGTAACAAGTCATGCTATGTACCTACATTGCGATTTTTACCGTGAATTTTTTGCATGACGAGTGACCGTTTCCGAGATCTCGCGATGTGGGTACCTGGGTGTGTTTGTATTGACGTTTTGAGACGTGTGGTGATGGCAATCATCACAACGGATCTGATCGTTATGATCCCAGACAACTCCCACGCAAGTGCTGCAGTTGCACAAAGTCCTGTAGTAGCTGCTATGCCTTATGCTACAAGCCTGTCACAAATTTTTGTTACTGGTTCTCTTTAAGTCCCAATCCCACGCTCTACCCTATCCTACCCAAAATGACTAATGTATAGTGTCTGTGAGCCCAGGCAGCTGTTTTGCCAGGTGAGCACAGTTCCTGTAGGTGCAGGGTGCACAAGCTGTTGGTGTTATAAATTGACCCCTAAAAAACACAGTGATATAGATATAACTTTTTACCCTGTAGAGAAAGTAAAAATCAATGAGAAGTCTGAAATGGTCTGCACTATGATATGGTTTACGATTTTCATTGCATGTATATGAGACCAAAAGGGGAGAAGATCAACAGGAGGAGATGTGCCAGCTTAAACGCCATCACGCTGTTGTTGCTGACTGTGTGTCTGGGCAGCGACAGTAGAAGGTGAGATTGGTCCCTAGTGGTGGTGGAGCACAGAAGGTGGTGATAAAGTAACACACCACACGGGTGTTTTTGTAGTGCAGGACTCTGGGACAAGACAGTCTATGCGATGATCTCTTTTCCTGTTTTGTGTTTTGTTTTTTTTTGAGGTGAAAAGAACCGGATGTGAAGGCTTCAGAAAGGGAACTTGTTGTTGGACTGCATCTTTTAGTGGACTGTAAGGCAGCGCATGTTTTTTTATTAGGATATGTGAATTGATGTTTTATATGACATTCAACTGATGCAGCAAGCCTGCAGTAATTTGAATAGGTTATAGACGTTAACAGAGGGGAGCGTGCCATTTGAGACTACATATTATTATCCAAAATGACTGTCTGTAGCCATCCAGGGAAGCCTGCAATAATCGCCTACATGGAGTGACACATGATAACTGCACTTAAACATTGCTGTATGGTTCTAGAAATCTATGTAAATAGGCAGTGACCACGCTGTGAAAAGATAGGTTTTCATCCTTGGAATAGGAGAATGATTTTCACCATCTATTCAGGACACAAATGTGCAGAAAAGTCAGCATTATATTTTTCTATCTCCCTCTAAGCACGTGGAGCTCTCAATCGTCACGTCCACAATGTGCGCCACTTACTCTGCGAGCGACACAAAGAACACAGCAAGTCCTTCCCGCCTTCCTGTGTTTGCGGATGAAGATGAATGCCCCCTTGTGTGTTTTCCTTATGCTACGACACTGCATTCCTGCATACGTTACTTTTTGCCAGGGCACTCTAGGCTAATATAATCATACGATTACATAATTAAACCAGCTGTCTCATTATAGAAAATCAACTGGAATTCAGGGCCTAATTAGTCATACAGCAATTACCATGCTGATGAGCAACTGATGAAAAGCTGCCTAGATTTCGACTGTGTCAAGACCACCCAGTTATTTAGTGGGCAGAGAGGGACAGAACGGTGAAGCCGGGATTGGAAGCTGGACAAATTGATTATATTTCACACACACACTAGCTGCATTTTCCATTCTGCTACCTCAAACGCCACAGAAAACCGATCTGCCCAATTGAGACCTCTACAGCTCCAAAACACTGAAACCTGATCTAATTTTACAATACAAACAAAAGCACACAAAGAGGTCAGTGACATGTGCGCTGTATCCAGCCATCAGCCTGACAGAGCACTTGTGGCAGAGTGAAGTGCAGAATTAGAGAAAGTAGAAAGAGCTGGCCAAATGGTCTCCTCACAAGAAGCCACACAGGGGAAGAAAGGGAACGTGTTAAAAAGCCACTTCGTGAATTCCTGTAACTACAAACAGCTATTTACACCTCATGTGGACAGGACAATGCAAGGTCATAGTATTAAGAAAAGGAGTCCTGGTTCACCATGAACTTTGCTGGTTAGTCTGTACTTCACAAACACTAAAGGGTCGCACCCACGTCATGATTTTTCCGACAAATAGCGATTTTTGAGCGACAAGCGATCATTTCCACAATCTCGTGATGTGGGTACAGGCATGCGGTCACACGAATAATGTTTAGCAAGGCGCAGCGAAACGCACGTGAGGCGCACATAACATAAGCTACTGTAGATCTAGGAAGAGAGTGTGTGTGTGTGTGTGTGTGTTTTTGTGTGTGTGTGTGTTTTTGTGTGTGTGTGTGTTTTTGTGTGTGTGTGTGTTTTGTGTGTGTGTGTGTTTTGTGTGTGTGTGTGTTTGTGTTTTGTGTGCGTGTTTGTGTTGTGTGTGTGTGTGTGTGTTATAGGCATGTGTGGGTGGACAGATGTCTTAGTTAAACACACTAAGGGCCCTTTTCCACTAGAGCGTTTGCTGAATCGCAAACCGCTAGTGATTTTCAAATCGCTACGGTTTGTTTTTTAACATCAAAATCGTGGTAGGTCATTTCCACTACCGCGATTCGTCTTTTACTCAATCGCAATCGCGCTGCAGAGCGATTATTGCTGCGATTTTGCTATGCAGTGCATAGCATAGCGAAATCGCGATCACAAACGTCGGGAAATCGCCGGAAAATTTTTAACTTTTGCTGAATCACAATTGCTAGTGGAAAAGGGCCCTAACACACACTTCTTTTTCATTCATTTCACTACAGTAACAAACAAAATTAAACCTACCTGTCTCCTAGTTAGCAGGTAGAATTGAACAAAATCCCAACCCTCTGCTCCTGTAACTGGCTCACTTTCTCTCCCAGAAGCCTGCAGAGCTTAGCTTTAGATTACAGGCCTGTGGCATGGAATAGACTGTAGTATTCCCGACACAAAAAAGTTTCCTCTTTTGTGATAGACTTTCAGACAGTTTTCCATGTCTGGAGGCAGGCTAGGTGTAAAATCTTATGTATGGGAATGCTTGGGTGGAAACAGGTGAGGCCTAGGTGGATTAGGGAGTGGACTTCCAGTGTCCCAGTTTTGATAATTTGAGTGTTGAGAGCTATATCTATGTTTAAAGAACAGCAGATGATTGTGATCTAATCAACAGTGCAGGATAGATGAAGTATACATTATTTCACGTTAAAAGATGTGCAACCTACCTAAACTTCAGACTCAATTCAGTACAATGCACCACTGATTCAGCGTATTTATGTTACAAGCTAATATAGTTTGTTACAAGTTTTAATATAGACCAACCTCTTGTGAATATCATTAAAGGGAACCAAAGATGAACGTTTCACACAAAATAAACATATCAGTCGATAGCTTGTAAAGAATAATTGCTCTACCTGATAATTTTGCCGCTCTGGTGTGCCTTTTTGAGTGTTTTTTTATCCATTACTGCTCCAGGAAAAATCCAATATGCCTGCCTGCTCATATCCCTTCTGCTTCCGGGTTATGAGTTGTTCTGGATGTGCTATCTAGGCTCTGTGAAACTATAGACAAGCAAGGCTGCTACTGCAGCCTTTAATCTGTGTGCTTTAAACTTTATTATTCTGGTATGCTGTGTGGCTGCCTTTAGGAAGTGTCTCTTATAGGAATGAAACTGCACAGATAATAATGATGACTGCACAGTGCACACAGATCACACAGCAGCCACACTTGTCTGTTGTTTCAGAGCTTTCTCAGCAGAGCAGCCCTTCCCATGTCACCAGAGCTCTGAGTATGCAAAGCAGGAAAGCAGAGCCAGGAGGGGCGGACTTGGGCTTGAAAAGACTTCACAGAAGACAGAGCTATAATGATTGCAGGTCAAACCTAGACTGAATGCTCAGTCAGGGATTCTTATCAGAGCTACTAACAGGCAAACTGAGTAGAGAATAATGAAACTAAAATTAGGGTAGGATTTTAAGGTCATGTTCCCACTGATAAAATACAAGAGAGTGCTTCGTCTCTGGTTCTCTTTAAAAAGTGCCTAGAGTCTGTGCAATGAATGAAATGTTGCTGAGCTGTGGCATGCTTTAGAAGGGAGTTAGCCATGGCCCTGCCCCAATTGTCTATGTAACCTCTGCATTGCTGCAAAGGCTGAAAGTGAATGTCAACTGAAATAAACAAAAAATAGATACTTACCTATGGAGAAGGAAGGCTCTGGGTCCTATAGAGCCTCTACGCCCCCCCCCCCCCCCCATCCTCTCGTTACAGTGCTGTCACCCATGTTAGCAGTATTCGACCGATCAGTTGAATACTGCTCTGTGCTGCTGTGGAAAGCTTTGGGAAGTCTTCAGGAGCCAGAGTGCCCCTGAAGACGGGCGGCTCCATACTGCGTCTGCGCAAGTGTACCCACACATGTACAAAATGGAGCCGCCTGTCTTCGGGAGCACTCAGGCTCCCGAAAATCTGAAGCCTCCCATGGCAGCAGATTGGAACGAGGTGACAGTGCTGGAATGAAGATATCCGTGAGAAGAATGGGGAGGCTCTATAGGACTCAGAGCCTTCCCTCTCCTTAGGTAAGTATCTGTTTTTTGTTTTTGGTTTTTTTTCATTTCTGTTGATATCAGCTTGAAAGACATTCTATTGCTTTTGTTACCTGGGGCTCAGAGGAAGATCTTTTAAACAAACAGGTGCTGGGGGCGAATAGGTAAAGCTGTAAAAGTTAACAGGACCTAAACGTGGACATATTTATCTTTAAGAAATTCTCCATACAATTCATTAAAAGCAGCCCTTGTTGAATAAAGCAGATAGTTTGCATTACTGGTTTTGAACCTCCTTCACATGAAGCAATTGCAGAAAGATGAAGCCAGGAGTTTTCAGTGGCGTGGCAACAGGAGATACTGAGGTTGTGACTGTACCAGAACCCCCCTGGGCCCTGCTCCATCTGCTGTATTATTATTGTGTATTTATAGATTGTTGACAGTCTACGCAGCGCTTTTACATAGTGTATACATAGTCATGACGGTAAGGCACCTTCCACACTTCAAGAAAAGAGTTCTACGATTAAGGGCAGATGGTAGGCCCGATACGCGTGAGTTGATCCTGTGATTTTATTGCCATGTCTGTGGATTTTTCGAATAAACTACAACCTTTTTATACTTCTACTTGGTCTGGCTTGCGGATCCTCCTTTTTTGTCTGCCCGTTTCCACACTTCAAACTGCCCACTGCGGCACAATTCTTCTGCAACCGCACCACTATGGTCCCGAAAGGTTGCAGCGCATGTTACCGCTGTGGTGCGACCATACAGTGAGGCATACTATTCAATGAAAGTATGCCACACTTCCGGTTGAAAGGAGGACGACTAGTAAGTCTAATGCTGGGAATACACGGTCCGTTTTTGAGCCATTTAGATGGCTCGATTGATAATTTCCGACATGTCCGATCTCCCGCCAACAACAATGGGAAAAGATAAGAAAAACGAATGGAAGATAAGAGAACCAGGCGCGAAATCGTGCATTCCCAGCATAAGGCTATATATATTTATTTTTCTGGGGATGGGGGGATTAATCATCTATATGTTTTGGGGATGAGGAAGGGAAACAAAGTACCCAAAGGAAATCCACACGAACACAGGCAGAACATACAAACCCTGAACAGATAGTGTCCTGGCCCAGTTTGAACCAAGAACCCTGGCGGGGAAAGGGTACTCCACTACACCACCTAGCTGCTCATTAGCTCTTCACTGGTACTTTGCTGGTAACGATTGCCTCAAGCCTCATACACGAGGCACAAATGTCTGCAGTTGCAAGCAGACAAGAGACCAAAAAAAGCGGAGACCGTTCGTCGCCAGGTCCCTCTGTGCGGCAGCTGTACACATGTTGCACAGAGGGACAGAGATGCGGCGGAAGCTGTCGCCGAAAGTTTCGTCCCCCCGCCGGAAGCTCCCTTGTCGCTGTGGGTAGCCGTCGCTAGTCCGCACATACACACGCAGTACGCGTGGCGGACTAGCGACAGTTGCGGAGACAGAAGTTGCCGGCGATTGAACTTTTCAATCGCGCAGCAACTGCTGTCTCCGGCGACAGTTCGGGGTGCGCGCCTCATACACACGGGGCTACTGTAGCCCAGACATGCGCGTGCCACGTGTTTGTGGCGACAGTTGTGCCCCGTGTGTATGAGCCTTCAGTTGTAATCATTAACAAAATGTTCCCCTCCCCTGCTTAATCCTCTCTGAAACTGCTGCTGTCTTTGGCAGGTTTTGTGTTCCACATCAATTGCACTGTATGAGTGCTTGAAGGAGACCAATGTAAACCTCACACTGGAGCCCAAAGCTCCTTCTCTGCACCAGTGGGACTCTGCCACTGCAATAAGTCTTAACTGAATCAATAGCATACTGTACTTAAAAAAAGATCTAAAACTATAGCCTATTCTACACGGAGCGATGTGTCTTATCAATGATTGATAAGATCTGACAGGTCCGATCTCGCCACGGCCGATTCCCCGCTTGTTCTCCACAAGCGGACAATAGCGGGGAATCGAGCGGAAGATAAGCGGTGCCGGCGGGGACGAGTGGGTATCGAATCCGACACACACGCGGACGAGCAGGGACACGGCGGGTACGCGCGGGGATGCGGAAGAGTCGAGCCGCCGGATCGCTCCGTGTAGATTAGGCTTTAAATTAGTAAAAAACCTGAGATACTTGCCTCGGGAGGGGGAAGCGCCTGAATCCTAATGAGGCTTTCCCTGTCCTCCGCAGCCAGCCTGATCCAGCACAAACCAAAATAATACCAATCACAGTGGCCTGCCTGTGCATGCGTACTAGCGTTTTCCACTTGGGCTCCTGCGGAAACAGCCAAGCCCGATTGGGTCCACTGTGCAGTAGAGCAGACCCAATCTGGCTAGGCTATTTCCACCAGAGCCCGCGGGAAAAGCTACTAGTGCGCCTGCGTGCAGTGCCAACAAAAGTGGACAAGCGTTTAGGGGTCCCAGAGCTAGGAGGACAAGGGAAACCTCTTTAGAATCCAGAGGCTTCCCCCATACTGAGGCAAGTACCTTCTCCCTTCCCCCAACACCCCCCCCCCCCCCCCCCCGGGCACTTTTTCACTTCCAGCTCACAAAGCACTGCACTTTGACAAAAATGCATGCAACAGTGCAATATCACAACACAATGCTGAGCCGCATATAAAGTGCAAACGTCAGGCGGAGCAACCTATGCACTTCTCATATTCTTTATAATCGCTCACCATATGCGTTGCCGATAACGCGCGGGGAAATGCGTATAGTGTGAATGAGGCCTTAGCGACCCCAAAACATTTTATATGATGCAGGAAACAAAGCTTGTGTTTAATTTAGGCCTCTTATTTCTGTGAGGAACATTCTCCTTCCATCACCCAGATCTTTTCTCACACGACGACAAAATCTTTAGAATGCTCCAACCTAACCCACTGATCATTCTTTTCAATATTAGATCTTTGAAGAGTAACTTTATACTAATCAGCAACAGCTAAAGGGCTATAAGCTTGATAGATTGTGGGCTATTGTATCAATTCCTGCCTCCGAAACACATTGAATTAATTAAAACTCTGGCAAAAGGCATTGTCATTGCTCTGTTTACATTTTAACTGAAAGTTAAGCTAAATTAAGCAGGTCCCATAAGTGCGAGCTGAAACTGCCACACCTGGTAAATAACTATAATTAAACGGAAGCTAGCTTTGGAAGAGAAAGTTCCTACCTTTAATTGTAGTTCTCGGAACACCTTACAGATATACTTTATAGTTGCTAGTTAGAGCCAGGCTTGCCTCAGGCGAAGAGGAATCTTGATAAAAGGGTTTGAATCATGTTTACTTTGGTAAATTAGAACTACTGAATTAAGGACCTGTTCCTTTAGCAGAGATGTCAGAATCATGGGACAGGTTAATCAAACATGGGCACCAGCCCAGTACTGTAGTGGGACATCAGCCTCAGGGTACAGACAGCGTAAATAGATGATTGCGTATGTATACAAGCATAGCATAGTACTATAAATTTTTTTGGGCCCTATATTTGACTGTTTTTTTCCCCCACTGTTTATAAAACAACACAACGAAAAAGAGACAGCACCCATTCATACAGACATTCCAGCTGCCACCAGATGTACGCACTACCTAAACCCTGAGAAGGAATATCCACCAGGCAACCAAGGCAGGTGCCTGGGGTTAATGGGTGTCAAGGGGCCCTCCTGCCATCTTTTTTTAAAACAGGAGGATTAGCCATACTATGCCAGGGAAAAAAACACATATATAAGTAGATAAATACTTTATCTACTTACATAACACATGTATTGTACTGTCCACGTTTTGATTTCAGTGAATTTAATATAGTAAATGAAAAGAATTCTGTTCCTGGTTGGAACCATGTCTTTTGCCCACAGTTTGAGGCTAAATACTGATGTAATTTCTTCCTTTAACTTTTTCTTTTTGGCTCCTCCAATCGCTGAGTCACATCGGCCTTGCTTGTAAACACAAGTGAGCAGAGGATCATGTTTCAGCTAGGCAGGGAAATAAAGGGAAGATGAGGAATATATTATAGGTAAAAAGAACCCCCAGCATGCAACTGTTTGGCAATGGCTATTAAAGGGCCAGTGCTCCTAAGGTATGTGATAACTCCAAACCATAACAGCAGAAAAAGTTTTGAAAGTGTTGAATGCAGGATTAGCATCTTTATCACTCAATACACTAAGACCAATTGCTGTTGAAATTTAATTTTTATGGGACAATCCTGCTTTAACTTGTCTTCACTTTAGCTTACCAAAAGGACCACAGCGGGGCCCCAAATCAACTACCTTGGCCTAGGGCCAATTTACATCTTAATCCATCTCTGCCTAAACCAATTAATGCATGTAGCGCTGTATACCTGAGGCTTAGGAGGATGGGGAAGCCTCATTAGGATCCAGAGGTTTCCCCCTCCCGAGGTAAGTATCCCCCCAGGGGTCTTGTTTGTTACAGGGTAGTATATTTCATAAATGTCAGGGCCGGATTTACCATCAGGCACTGTAGGCACGTGCCTACAGGCGCCTAATGAAGGAAAGGAAACTCATTTCCCTCCCCTAGTGCCTCTCATCCTCCTTCCCTATGCAGAGTCCTGATGAGAGTGAAAATGAGATGTTAGACACCCTGCTCTCTGCATTCCAATGACCAGATCTCCCTTGAGTCGGGATCAACTCTAGCTACCCAATACTTTGGGGAACATCTGGCTTCTTAATATTGAGGTCACTTCTGGCTACCTAATACTAAGGGACACCTGTAGCTATGATGGGAAAGAAAAGTAAGGGAACAGTGACAGCTGGGGCAGCCAGCACACTTCTGGTGCTGTTCAGAAGGGATTTGTAGGTTTATGGAGGTGGAGTCTAGGGTGCCAGGACATCTGTGCCTATAGGCTCCTGTGCTGTAAATCCGGGCCTGATAAAGGTGATATTTTAATTTACATAATGCTGTTGGGTGTGTAATTGCTACATTGAACAGTATTTCTTTTCTTTTTGTATACATTGCTCATTGGGTGGTCAAGCAGGGTAACGATACCCCTTTTTGAAATCTGGCACAACCTTAGCTTGGCAGCCGGAGCCTAGGCAAATAGATGCTGGGCCCTGCACAAGCAAAGCAGCAATCTCTGCTGATTGATCAGACCTATTCATTTGCAAATATTATTCTCAGAAAATGTAATTCCAGCTTCTGTTGTGTTTTATTCATGCCTTCATAACTGTAATTGCCTTCATAATTATCATTAAAGAGACTCTGTAACAATTTTTTCAGCCTTAGTTCTTCTATCCTATGAGTTCCTATGCCTGTTCTAATGTGCTGGGGCTTACTGCAGCCTTTCCTAATTACACTGTCTCTGTAATAAATCAATGTATCTTTCCTCTGTCCTGTTTGTCGGGCTAAAGCTTTGATTGTGTGGAATGTGCAGGGCTGCTTGTGATTGGTAGAAGCGATACACACCCTCTGCAGGCCCCCTGCACACTCTGAATGACTCACACACTCTGTATATGTGATCCTATTACAAGCTGGTTAGTTTGTTTGTAAACATTGCCTAAAACTGTTAATTACAAGCCAGGATTGCAGCAGAGAGTGGCAGAAACAGCACAGAGGGGCACAGGAGAAAATAAGGAATAGAATGGTGTGCTTTTTAGTGTAAGAATATTAGAGTACAGATTCTTTTTAAGCAAATAACAGAGAGTGTTCAAGCTGTCCATTTGCTCCAACGGTATGAGCCCTGAATAAGTGAGATCTCACCTGGCCACATACTAGTTAATGCTTTCAATGGATTCAATGTTAACTTCCAAATGAAAAGTTATTGAAACTATGGCAAAATATGTTCACTATTGCGACCAAAATATCTATTGGAAATGCTATTTCTGCCTGTGACGCCAGATACCACCTTTATCATGTGAGGATTACATAGGAAACAATTACAAGTTGCAAGGCTCTGTATGTCTCTGTACTGAATCAGGCAATACAAAGCTTGCAGAGGGGAAATCCATATTAGAGATTTTTGCTTGAGGTGAGTTTTACACCCGGCCAGTGTTGCGATGCTCCGCCCCCTCACATCCCAATGCCAAAAAATGTAATCATATGACCCTGTGCCCGAGTGCGTCAACAGGGTCATGTGCATAGCACTGCCCCCCCTCCCCCCTTCACCGCCCCTTGCCCAGTGCCATACTCCCTGCTAGACAGTAGACAGGAAGTGCGTCACAGGGATTCCCGGCGTTGTATTTGCGTCATTCCGCGCAATGACAACAAATTTAACATTTCTGCATCGGGGCATTGACTTCAATGCATTCCTCAGTCACCGTGTTGCATGGTAACACACTGTTGACTTGCTGCAGATCGGCGGTGAATCGGGTACTACCGGCACAGAGCAAAGCCGAGAAAGTGCCAAGTGTAAAATATCTAGATGATATTGATATTTTACCTGATCTACCACTAATCTAACAGTGTATGGCACTAATCTTATAGTGTTGGCGTTTGCATTGGGGACCATGTGTTTTGGAACCCAAACAGCCATATTCCGCACCATTTCAGCAAAGAACAGCAGGATGGGGAACGTTTCATTTAACTCCGAAACTTGCATCTCAATAAACTCCGATACCTTATCCTTCCAGATTGTAGGTAAATTAAATGCACCTCGTAATGCAGTTCGGTGCTGAATGAGTGTATTTGGGTTACGAATCACATGGTCCCGAATTCAAACAACAACACTACTAATAGCCTAGGACCTGATAGTGATTCAATGGCGCCATTGAGAGATTTTCTGATGATCAGTCAGATTTTCTCTTTGGATCTGACTAGTTCCAAAAGAGACCCTGTTCTGCCTGAAATGCTGCCTTCTCAGGTGAAGAAAACATGAAATAACCAAATAAAGAGAGCATCTCTGTGGACATATGACACAATGCACAGGGGAGAAGCATTGCATATATTAAATGGCCTTTGAGTTAGAGGAGTGTTTCAGTAACAAAGAAAGAAAAAATAAACTTTTTTAAATCTACTCTAATAATTGATTTTATAATGTTCATACACTGCCACAGCTTGAAAAAAAAAAATCTGCAATTTCCCTTTACCAAAAAATGAGGTTTTTTTTGTTTTTTTTACTCAAGTGAAGCAAACTTGTGATTGAAGACGTCAGCACACTTTATGATTTGCCTAATCACGGTAGGGTGAGACAGCCTGTAACTCACCACATCCTGCATCATTCTCCTTACCATGCAGCAGGCTGCTCAGATAGCTACACAGGAATTAGGACAAGAACCGGTCGTGCCATTTCAGCATTAACATTTCAATAGTTCTTTTCCTGAAGTCTTTTGTAATCCCTGCTTCAGCATTATTAAAAGAAACAAATATTCACAAGCATTCACATAAAATAATACACAAGAGTTGACCAAGTTATGAAAGGGATTTTAACAGTAGTTTGTGCGAGCGACTTCAGCGGGACCGTGAGCTAGTTTATTCCATGCAATCTCAGGTGTGAGCAACCACAAGCCCAGTGCAGACTTAACTGTGCGCAGTCCTCAGGTGATTAGGAGCCTTCTGCGTATGCTTCAGCCCCGACACAAAAATAGGATGGCGTTTTTCCTCATTAGCAGCAGTGAATAAGGGGGACATGCAGTTACGCAAACTAGAGGCCTGCATCAGGATTTTTATCGGGATGCAGGTGCGCGTTCCAGATTCACCAGAAAGCGGGTTGCGGGTAGGGGGCGGGTAGCGGGGAAAATGGGGTCTGAAAAATTAGACCCGCACGTAGCATCAAGTCCGGTACCCGCAGGTTACCCGACTTGATGCCCTTGGTTCGGGTACCCATTTTGATTTAATTGGGTTGCGGGTTGGGTGCGGGTAGCAGGTCTGGATGTGTGGATATCAGATTCACCTGAAAGTGGGTTGCGGGTCGGGAGTGAAAAATTAGACTCACACAGGCCTCTAATGCAAACGATTTTTAAAAAACTCTGTTTGTTTAGTCATGTGACCCTCAAGAAAGCATGGAGTTAGTAGGAGAGAATATTGTCCTGCTAGAGAAAAACTCTCACTCTCCTGCTCCTTCATGTGCCACTACTGCTGGGAGATGAACTCTCTGTAGCCAGCATTGCAACTTGGCACATTCTCATTATTAGACTACCTAAAGCAGCTCACCTCCTCCCTCTGCTGTAATCTATGCTCACAGGGAGGGCCTGGCTGCTGCTCCTTCCTTTACAGTGAATGATCGTGGGATGGGAAGAAGTCTGGGCGGCGTTCTGTTCAACACAAATGTAGTGCTGTCTCAAGAGGAAATTAAGTGATACAGCAAACCCGGACCAGGGCCATACCAAACAGTCTGGGCTGCTACAAGTTTAGTAAAGCTGATAGCTGCGAGTTTCCAATCTTTTGTAGGCACCCACATTCCCCCCCCCCCCCCCCCCACACCTTCTTTCAATAATAAATACCGGTTCTGCAGAGTCTTGCTGTGCATGCTGCATGCAGTTGTAATTACAATTCACCATAATTCACATACTTCCCAGCATCTCTGACTCTGATCTATAATAACCCAGGTGGGCTTGGCAAACCGAAACTCCTTTCAAGCAGACAGTTTTTACGTTATTCCAGTCCATATGTGGAAGTACATTGAAAATCATGGCTTTTAAAAAGGGGTGAATGGTGGAAAAGAACCGCACCCGCCAACAGCAGATAATTGCTGATCTCTTACCATGAGGCTTGTTAACTAAAATTAGGGGCCTGCTATAGCCACTGGCCTCCCTGTGTATATTAGTTGGTTGGGGCTTAGCTTTGGTGAGTGAACATGGGCCACTGGCCTCTGACAGAACATGTGTGTTGCTGTTGCTGAGTGTGGTAGACAATCAGGAATGTATATATAATGTAAATGCAGCCCTAAAGGACCATTATCGTAAAAAAAAAAATGTAAAAGTTAAAATGCATGTGTATGGATATGTACAAAATCTACATTTGTTCTAGAGTTAAATGCACTGTAAATTACTTTTTCCTATCTCACTGTCACTTACAACAGGCCATAGATATCTGTCTGGTTCTGGACCAGTTCATTTCCTTATGGGGGATTCCCAAGGCTTTCTTCATTTCAAAAAGCACTTACTTAATGGGACTTTCTCAGTCCAAATGCCAACATAGCATGCTCGAGAGTAGGAAGGCCACCCGGCATCTTATATAGATTGTTCCATAGAGCACCTTTCTAAATAATAAAGGAAATCGTAATACTGAAAAAGATGGACTTGTCCAAATCCTGTCCGATCCATCAGGCTTTTACTGCCTACTGTGACAGCAACATAGGAAATAACTCATTCATAGTGCATTCTACTCTGGAAGAAATGTACATCTCAAAAACATGTTACATTTGTAAAGTTTTTGCGATAGTGGTCCTTTAATCCGCCTGCAGCTTTATTTCAAGACGCCTTTACTGAGTGCACAGAAAGAGATAGCAGTCTCCACCAAAGAGGAGAACACCAAGTCCCTATGGCAGTCCCACAAAAACACCTACAGTTCATTTCCCCATAGCTTGTTGGTAGTGGACACACCTACATACATTTACTATAGGCTGCATAATGTTAGATCATTGCTGGCGTTCCATTATGATGTTATACTAAAGGTTCAGAACCCGTAGGACAATCAGCATTATAATTTACCTGGGACATCAATTAATCTCTTATAAACATTCAAGAAGGCAGCTTCAGCTTCTTTGCTTCGTTTACTTAATGCATCGATCTGTAGGAGAGATTAAACAGGCGTTTATTTTACTTATGTAAACTTCAACCTACTTATTTTTGTTTAAAACAAAACCATTTTGTGAGATGCAGCATTTTCACACAACAGTTTATATTTGAAATATGTGGTGACATAAACACGCACGATTAACTTTTCAACATTCCCTATGTAATGGTTTAGGAGGACCTGAACTCTACCACAGGAGACAAGGGAAACACAGATAAATCCACTCTGTTTGTATTTAGAGATAGCAGCCTAATTCTCTCTTATCTGCTAGTAATGAGCCACTGTAATTTGAGCTGGCTGATCTGTGCTGCAGTGTGCCCTTCAGACAAGATATATGTAAACACAGGAGGTTAACCATTTCTCCCAGCAAACCAGGAAGTAATTACACTGCAACATCTCTGAGGAGCTCTATAAGCTGTAACAAGGAAATGTTTTTTTCTGTAAAGGTTATTATGCTGTTGCTTAAATTTGTAGAGTAGAGAGGTGTGGGTCCGCTTTCATTCTGATATCTGATTCAATATCGGTAAAGTCCGCAAAGTGTCACATGACACACACGGGAATTTACTATCCTGGAAAGGAAGATTTATGTAAAAGTGTCAAAAATGCATCTGTTCCTTTAGCTGAAACTGGACTTCAGTTAAGATACTGCTAGAGAAAGGGGGGGGGGGGGGGAGCATGAACCACAGAAACCAAATCAGAGCCCCTGCCCCCCCCCCCCCCCCCCCCCCACACACACACACACACACACACACACACACACACACACAAACACACAGACACATATTGTTACAAAACAGCAGGTGAACATGGCTTTTTTTCACACAGGCTGTGCTGAAAGACCTCTGAAAAGCTTTCTAACGTTGCTGGCTAAAAGTTTGATAGGTATGTGGGGTTTACAGAAAACCAGTTTCTTTGATAGTTGTTCTTTAAAATACAGGAGTAACTACTTCTCATTGACAAAAAAAACAACATAGTACCTTGCTGAGTAATGATCTAACTGCACCATTTCCAGCTAACGCTGAAGATGGTGACCTAGATGACGTAAATTTGCTAAGTAATCAGAAATTTACTGCAGGCGCCCTCCTACTGTGCACTATTACTTCACTGTCACCATGTGGAAATGGGTGCAGCACTCAACCTAGCAGCAATTTAGCAAGTGATAAGCGTTTTCTGCTGGCTGGAACAAGAGCTTGCTGGATAGTTAATTGTGGCCGTGCTCCTCTTCATGCACGAGCAGGGCCGGGTTGCTCCTGTGAGAGTACGGCCATACTTGCAAAGTAAGCTGAATCCGCTCGTACTTGAGCTGCCCTGTGCTACTGCGCAGGTATGGCCATACTTGCCTAAAAAGAGCCTTCGCTCTTCTTAGGAAAGTGTCCATTTTTTGGTTTTCTGCCGCCTTGGGTTCCCTTTAAGGTGCTCATCATCAATACAATCTTTATTGTACAATCTTACTAAACGTAAAGAGGGGTACAATGAACACAATTTGAGCAGTAGCTGCAGACAGCGCCTTTAAAGGACCAGTATTGCAAAAAAATTGCAACATTTAAGACACATGAAAACAAGTATCTTAAAAAAACAGCAAATGAGCTATAAATTACTTTTCTCCTATGTTGCTGCCATTAACACTAGGTAGTAGAAAGTCCAGCCACCAGAATAGTGTGCAAACAGGTGTGTGCTGGGGGAGGGGGGGGGGGGGGAGAAGAGCCTGCATTTTTGTACAGATACTTTCCAGGGAGTACTTTGTAAAGAATAAATGGAATACTGAGAATCCCCCATGAAGCAATGGACTAGTCAAAAACTTGTCAGTTCTGATTTCTATTAAGTGACAGCAACATGTGAGACAAGTTATTTATAGCTCATTTTACTCTGGAAGAAACATACGGTACTTTGTAATTCTATGTGTTTACATGTATTTTACCATTTTTCGCAATAGCGGTCCATTAACTACTGGATCCACCGCAGCAGCTACCAAACACCTTCACAGATGTCTGAATAGATTAACGCAGTTGCAAGTTGGTTTGGGAAATTCAACCGCATGCTGCTGGCGGTACAGACTGGCAACCACCCAGCCCTGCAGCTGTAAAATGGTTCAAAAATGCCCATGTGACCCACACCTACATTGGACAACAAAATCAAAAAGCACAGCAAAAACATTACAAAGTTATCACAAAATATCTGCTCCTTTTTTGTAACAAGAAAACTTGACTCGCAAAGCAAATGATCTAAATCACGTGACACACTTGTTGCCAACGCTCAGACACTATTCCATTTCAAGGTTTCCAGGCTTAGTAAATACAGTAATTATCTGATTGTGTCCCAAATAATGTTTATGGAGAAAATAAAGCCACCTCAGACAGCCTAGTGTTACAGATTACCGGGGTCACCAGAGAGCCAGGGGGGCCCGGCACACCATCATGCACATCTACGCTCGTCTACTTCTACTTTGTGGTCTGTTTTAGAATAGCATAAATAGTGTCAGGAAAAATAGTTGCTCCTCACTAAATATTTATATAGCTGTCAGTAAAATGTATTTTCAGGGGTTGGCAATGTGTGCAAGAGGCACATTGTTTAATTTCTCCTCTTGATTCTAACGACATAATTTGTGGGTCCATTAGCTGTGGCATTTACAGTTAGGTGAGGCTGTATTGTATGTATGCGCATGGAACTGAAGGACAAGCACTAGAATTACTACAAGCACTATGAGCAACATAACGTCTCATTTAAAAGTGGGCATAAAAAAGGATACTAAAAAAAAAATTACAACTACTACATGTATGCTAAAAGATAGACACCCCCCCCCAGCTGAAAGGCAGCAAACGCTGTTCATGTCTATGGACTTGTGAACAGCAATGATTGCAAGGCCCTCCCATATGGGAAAGAGGGGCTGAAGTGAACCCTCAAAAAAAAAAACATCCTGGCACTTTCTTTTAATGAGAGGACAGGGATTTCATTTCTTTGGTCAGGAAAGTCACGTGATATTCACAGTGTCATGTGACAAACACTATGTGACCCATTCACCCCAATTAGAAGCAGGCAGCCAGTAGAGGAGCATCAGTGTTCAAAACAATGGTAAAAAAAAAAAAATGTGTGTAAAAAGATACATCAGCGTCCCTACTTTATATATAAGCCTCTTATGGCCCATACTCACGAGGGACTTTTGTCGCCTCAACACGCGGCGCGCGCGTGTTGCGGCGACAGGTCGCCCGTGAGTATGGGCCGTCGCGCGCGCGCGCGCACCCCGAACTGTCGCCCGTCGCTCATGTCGCCATGCGATTGAAAGTTTCAATCGCATGGCGACAGTCGCCGCCGCACCTCCCCCGCAACTGTCGCTAGTCCGCGTGAGTACGCGGACTAGCGACAGCAACCTCCATTGTGGTAAATGGAGCTTCCGGCGGGGGGAGGAGGAACGTCGGCGACAGCTTCCGTCTCGCCGCTGGTCCCTCTTCCGCGTGTGTACGCGGAGGGACCTGGCGAGGAGCTGTCGCCGGCCTGTCGCCCACACGCTCACGTGTGCTGGCGACAGGCCACTTCTGCAGCCCGTGAGTACGGGCCATTAGACAAATCAGGGTGCTAAGACTACAAATATGCAGCCAGAGGGTCATATCTGCAGGCCTTTTCTTTGCATCCATGTTCTTAGTTGAGTTCAAGTCAGTTCTGCACTCAGGGTTTCTGCTACCTACACACTCCTTCCAAATATTGTGAAAATAAATAATATTGGGAGAGAAGGAGAATGCAGAAATGAAAGTAAGAAGAAAGAAAAGGGAAAACAAACACATCCAAGAACCCATTCAACATACGGTTGCCGAACAAGAGACTTAAATAAGACCTTTTGTGTTTATATTCGGGCAATAATATATGAGATGGGATGACAAAACCTCTCAGACACCCAGCCCTGTGAAATGGACACATTAGGTAATGGCCTCAATTCACTAAGATCATGCTGGAGATAATAAGGCAAGAGAAAACTTACCTCCACACGTGAGAGAGTTATCTTATCTCTTCATTCCTTAAGTTACCTCTCCTGTAGTTAATTTACCTCCTCTGTAGTTAATTTACCTCCTCTGTAGTTAATTTACCTCCTCTGTAGTTATTTTCACATGCAGCTAATTAACAGCCTGTCTTTAACTCTGGAATTATTTTAAGGATTGGAGAGTTAATTTAAAGACAGAAGAGCTAACTTTAGGCTTGCCTGAGGTAAAATGTTTCCTGAATACTACATGCCTTATCACCATGGTAACAGCTCTAGAAGAGTTATTAAAGACAGGAGATAAGTTTAGTGAATTGAGGCCAATGCCTTTTATCCGGACATGGAAATGGCTCATCACCTCAAAGCTATTCCAAGTATTCTCCCTAGTTAATTCAGCTATCCCAAACAAAATTATAATATATGATTTCCCCAATCAATACAACATGCGGGATGCTTGGCTTGTCATAAATAGCTACAGAGGTCATCTTATAGTCTTTAGCTTTTCCATAGCAGAACATATACAGTATATCGATATTCATTTGTCAAAATCTTCCCTGGAATCTCCATCAGGGAGTTTTGCCTTGGCGACAATATAAAGGACTATGCAAAATATCTGGGAAGTAGAGCTGTTATCCAATATGTAGTATATTCAGGTCACTAGGTCAGGGGGTAGCAAAATGAATGTAAAATTGTGGGTCAGTTTGTCCAATCCAGGAACCATCAGGAAATAACCATCTCCATTATTCTAATTTAGTAATTATATAGAGGTAACATCTTCTGCAGCGAATTTACAGAGTATATAGTCTAGCCACTAACTGTCCCTCAGAGGAGCTCACAATATGATCCCTACCATAGTCCTATGTCTATTGTAGTCCAGGCAGGGCCAATTTAGGAGGAAACAAATTAACTTATCTGTATGTTTTTACGGTGTGGGAGGAAACCAGAGTGCCTGGAGGAAACGCACGAAGACATGAGGAGAACATACAAACTCCATGCAGATAGTGTCCTGGCTGGGATTTGAATCAGGGACCCAGTGTTGTAAGGTGAAAGTGCTAACCACTACACCACGGTGCTGCCCAAACACAAAAAATAGAGAACAAAATCAAAAATTAGGAGCATGCTGTAATCATAAGGTGCATACACACGTCTGATTTTTCCAAACGACTGGTCGTTCAGACCGGTCGTTTGGACATCAAATCGGGCGTCCGCTTGGCGGATCGGTCAAGACCAGTCTTATCAGCCGACCGATCATTTGTACACACGCCCGATTTGACGTGTGTATGTACCTTTACAGAGGCCTGGCTGCCTGACTCCGGTCTCAGACCGTGGCATGACCCAGTCTCAGTGTGGACTAAACCTTGCTGGCTTTAGTAATATAATGTGACCGTAACATGTCCGTCTTTGCATTTTACCAGCTTGTGAAATCGGTACAAGGAACTCAATTTCATCCATTTTTCAACAGTCTGGTTATCTCACAGTCTTTCCCAGCCAGCACACAGTATACTGCCACAAGCTTGGAGTGCCAATGTAGCCATCAGTATGCTAGCTGCCAGCTGGTCGCCCAGTGCATTTTTTTAGCAATAAGAGTACAATACAATGTAGACTATTTCATTTGAGTCTGACTACATCGGAGGTAGTACTATCCCTTTTCTGCAACTGTTACCCTTTAAGGCAGACAAACATGGTCCAATAAAAGCAACTGATATAAGACAGCTGGGCAATAGCAAGTAGATGCACACATTATCACGGGCAGAGGTTTTCAAATACACTGGGAAACTTCAAGATGATTGATTACTGGTTATTCTTTTTCTACGAAGCAAAAGCAGTATGTGTGCTGCATGTTTATTGGAAAGAAATTGTGGAGCCGTACTGCTGATACAGAGATTCTGTCGAGAGTGGGAAGATCATAACATGTTGCCTGTGAAAGATCTGCCAGTCTTGCCTATCTGTAGACAGTCAACACATTTACCATTATGATGCAAAGCGAATATAGTGCTCAGAGGTCACAAAGAACTCCAGCATATTGAGCCGAAGAGGTAAACATTGCCGTGTTGATAATATTTACTAATAAAGAGCAGATCGGCGAGATGGAAATACTCCGGGTTTACATTCAACCTGAGACTGAGCAAAACAACCTCAGCAGCTATTGGGCTTGTTTGTTTTAAGTTGCACGCAAACCTGGAGTGGAGACATTATTATTTATTTAGCGGCTACATCTTCCATTGAGCTGTATATAGGACAAATCAGCAAAAGCAACCCTAGCACCTTTCTCATACTTCAAGGTTCCGAGAGGCACTAATTATTGTACTGGTTTGTGGACAATCTCTAAGGGGGATGGGGTTTTGCCAGCACCACTTGTTTCTCACGGGGGTATTATTTTGCCAATAGTTGAAGTTGGAGGAGTGGGGGAAGCTATGCTGGCCACACTAATTATTGGGGGTGGGAAATAGTGGCCGCAATGGAGTGTGGGAATGGTCGCCACACTTGTTAGGTGAGGAGGGGGTAATAAAGGTCAACCTTGTTCTGACAATAGGCCTCACTTGCTAGGGGGTCAATTGGAAGGGGAGGGGCTTGGGGTTAACACTGGCTGGTGGGTGAAAGTTAGGTAGGGGGTCCCATGCTTTGCAGTTATGACCATTTACAGCAATTGTATCAATTAGCTTCGGAATGAAGTGGAAGTTTGTTGTAACCCTTCCAGTAACTTTAAAACAATCATATATTTTTCCTATTCATTTTATGTTGTGTTTAATGTTTTAGATCAGAGATGAGATCTCAGTTTCATACCAGTTTAAAGAGGAACTGTAACCAAGGATTGAACTTCATGCCACCTATATCTGATACCCCCTTTCCCTCCCCCCTTTCCCTCAACTGCTGACAGTTTCCTGCCTGTGAGCCTTGTTGCATTGTGGGAAATAACAGCTGTTTCCAACTGACAAGGAACCATTATCTTTCCCTTGTGCATATATATATATATATATATATATATATATATATATATATATATATATATATATATATATATATATAACCTTTTAGCCTATCGCATTATTAGGGGGTGTGGCTATAGAGAATGGCAGTTGGTGCAGTTTGTTTTTTTCATGTCTGCCAGCAGTAAAGATGATTATGTGCAGGTTGATTGTGGGTCAAACAATATGAATAGATTACATGATGATTATCAATCATTTCTTGATCTCTCTTCTATTTTTCACCTTCTCACTTTGCAATGCATCGATTTTCCCCCCCTTTTCACTTAAAGAGGAACTCCAGTGGAAATAATGTAATAAAAAAAGTGCTTCATTTTTACCTTAATTATGTATAAATGATTTAGTCAGTCATAAATCCCTGATTTATATTCTGACATTTATTACATGGTGACATTTTTACTGCTGGCAAGTGATGTAGCTGCTGCTTGCTGTTTTGGCAGTTGGAAACAGCTTTAAACAGCTATTTCCCACAATGCAACAAGGTTCACAGACAGGAAACTGCCAGAAGTACCTCGGTACTCAGAGCTTCTGGTGGAAGGGGTTTCACCACAATATCAGTCATACAGCGCCCCCTGATGCTCTGTTTGTGAAAAGGAATAGATTTCTCATGTAAAAGGGGGTATCGGCTACAGATTGGGATAAAGTTCAATTCTTGGTCGGAGTTTCTCTTTAAAGTGGACCCAAACTAAAAATACAAGATTTCAGAAATAAAATCTACTTTCTAAATTATAATAATAAATAGCAGCCTTTTTACACCTGCATGATGACAAATATAAAATATTTTACATTTATTGGAGAAACCCCTCCCTTCCTTTCATATTGCCGGCAAATAATCCGGCAAACTGGTGGAGTAGGTGGTGTCCAGCAAAGGAGGAATTGCTAAAAGCTGCCACCTGTATATCTCTAGTTATGCAAAGAGGAGGGTGAAAAGCATGCACTGAAATGCTCATAGGCTTGAAGGAGTGTTTATTTATCTTTGTATGTGTCAGAGTGGTGCAACTAAATATTTTGAATAAAAAAAAATGTTTGGTTTGGGTCCGCTTTAAGTTCATTTAAGAGGAACTCCAGTGAAAATAATGTAATTTAAAAAAAGTGCTTCATTTTTACAATAATTATGTATAAATGATTTAGTCAGTGTTTGCTCATTGTAAAATCTTTCCTCTCCTCGATCTACATTAAAGTGGATCCGAGATTTTACTCATTGCATAATTGTGTTCCTTTCCTGTTTATAGGGCATTCCTCAAGCCAAATACTTTTTTTTGTTTTGTTTTAATACTCTAATTCCCTTTAAACTAAACAAGCCACGCCCACAGGTTTTCAGAGAGCCAAAGCACTATCAGACAGTAGCAAGGGCTCATGGGAGCTCAGTCTGGGCAGGAGGAGGGGGCAGTATTACTAGCCAGAGATTTCAGAGGCAGAGGGGAGGAGGAGGGGGGATTAGTTTTTTTTCACAGGCTAAGTGCTCAAGATGCAGATAAGCCTGCCTCTGTGTAATGTTTACAAACAACATGGCTGCTGTCATTGTGTCACAGGAAGAAATATTCATATTCTATTAAAGCGGTTTCCAGCTAGATTTGCTGTGTAAACTATCTAAACTTTAGATAAGATATGTAGACAAGTTACTTGTTCTAGTTAGTTTTTCATCTCGGATCCGCTTTAAGACATTAATCACATGATGACATTTTTTACTGCTGGCAGGTGATGTCACTGGAAGGAGATGCTGCTTGCTTTTTTTGGCAGTTGGAAACAGCTGTTATTTCCCACAATGCAACAAGACTCCCACAATGTGATGTCAGGCTCTCAGAGCTTTGAGGCGCTTACATCACACTGTGGGAGGAGTTTCACCACAAAATCAGCCATACAGAGCCCCCTGATGATCCGTTTGAAGAACAAAAAAGATGTCTCATTGGGAACGGCGGTATCAGCTACTGATTGGGATGAAGTTCAATTCTTGGTTACAGTTTCTCTTTAAGTAAATTACCCTAATGAATAACAGCTCTTGCTCAATAATTGCCAATGTGGGCTTTGACATTCGATAATGAGTTTTTGTAGAGCTCACTTCGAGTAAGCAGCCCAGTCTTCTCTGCCTTGGAGCATAGATTTCTGCCAGGAGTCAGAAATGGGATGTTCAGCCTATAGAAACAATATGAACAAGGAAGGGTGTACAAGCAGAAACCTCCAGTGCTTGTTGTGTGCAGGGCCGGATTACCGACCAGGCAACAAAAGCAGTCGCTTGGGGCCCCATTCAGAGTCAAAGGGGCCCCATCAGCACATAAACCAGCCCTTGCCATCCTGTCAGCGGTGGCTGGATGGTATAATGGTTAAAGGGACTGTGAACAGTGCAGTAACTATGGAAAGATGCATATCATTTTAAAGCTCTCTTTCTCCTCTTTCCAATGATATATAAACGGCTGCTCTATGCCTTTTAGTTTTCGATATTTTCGCGATCGAAATCGCGGCCACAGGACAACTTTTCTCCAAAGTCAGCGGTGGCTGGATGGTATAATGGTTAAAGGGACTCTGAGCAGTGCAGTAACTATGGAAAGATGCATATCATTTTAAAGCTCTCTTTCTCCTCTTTCCAATGATATATAAACGGCTGCTCTATGCCTTTTAGTTTTTACGATATTTTCGCGATCGAAATCACGGCCACAGGATAACTTTTCTCCAAAGTTGGCAGCTCGATTCAGCACAATGCAATGAAATATAAGGAACCCAGGGGGATATAATTACAAACATCATGCTGGTAGGTGTGAGGATGTAATGAATTAGTTGTGGGTATGCTTAAAGGCATATCCACAGGCACTGCTTGGAGTCCCTTTAAGGGCTCTGCCGCTGACACAGGAAACCAGGGTTCGAATCTCGGCTTAGCCTGTTCAGTAAGCAAGCACCTATTCAGTAGGAGAACTTAGGCAAGTCTCTCTAACACTCCTACTGCCTATAGGGCGCGTCCTAGTGGCTGCAGCTCTGGCGCTTTGAGTCCGCCAGGAGAAAAGCGCGATATAAATGTTATTTGTCTTGTCTTGTCAAATGATGCCGTGCGCTGCTGATTGTCTTCAGAGCCAGGCTCTCCTCCTAGGTCCCCCTCCTGCTACTGTGCGCTCTGCCGCTGCCCACTCCACCCTCCCTTCCCACAGAGAACCACAGCTGCAGCAAGAATGATAGCAGCAGATGGCAAACGCTCACTTACCTATCCATGATCCAAGCGATAGAGATCCCGTCATCTGAAACCCATCTGTCTCTTCTACAGTGCAGCCGCTCGCTCTGAACTTCCTGATTCTCAGATCAGACAGGAAGTAGGAAGTAGCAATAGTAGTAGTAACAAAGCGGCAGCACTCTAGAGGATACAGATGGGCCCCGGATGACGGGACCTCTATTGCTTGGATTGCAATAGGTGAATGTGAGTCATCTGGTGCTGTCATTCTCCCCCACTGCGGCTGCCTTCTCTGCTGGACTATCGTATTCACTGGGATGGAGGCTGCATGGTGGCTGTCTAGTTTGGGAGGAAATTGGTTGTTCGGTGGTGGGAGTGGTTATGTAATTCTGTCTGGGGAACGGCTTCCGGGTTTGGCGGTGTCCAGAGCTTTCTGCTATTGGCAGGCTGGAGATGCAGAGGGAAAGTGCTGCTGCTGTGATATCTGGCGCCCTCTTCACAGGGGTGCCCCAGCCCCTGAGTGAAAATGTCCCAGCCATTCATCTCTCACTCTGCACTTTGCCGCTGCTATTCCCTGCATTGTGCACCCACAGAGGAAAGCGTGCTGTTGCCCATAGCAACCAGTAGCTCAGCTGCCCGGTGTGTGCGGCATATTGCTGTGCAGCTGCATCTTCTGATTCTATTACGACATGATGGGGGGGCCCAAATCAGTTACTTTGCTTACGGCCCCATTTAGCCTTAATCCGGCTCTGGTTGTGTGCATTACATTTTCAAGCCTCTCTTGAATCAGTGAATGCACTTTCGACATAACTTGCTTTTCTAATATAATGGCAAAACTCAGTCCAACAGAGTGCCAAGCGGAGCTTCCTACAGCGATCCATCCTCGTGTGTGATTGCAAGAGATATGCAGGTTCATTGACAAGTATAAATTGAATTTCACGGCATACTCTCTCCAACGGTAGTAAGTGCTGAATTTTTCATATATTTCTTTTCCACTGCTGAATATTTGAGTATAGTTTTATGAAATATGCCATTTCTTCTCATGCTACGTGACAGGAATAATGGAAAAGGCATTTTTTTCCTGGTCTTGCTACGTGTTGGCCTTATATTGCATAGCCCATTGACCCCATTATTAAATAGTGTAACACTGCACCTGTTATTAATGGGACCTGCCAAACATATTACCCCAAGAGGCTGCAGGCCGGCCCTGTAATCCTAGACATGTAGACAAAAATCTTCACTCTCACGTCTATAGTCAGCAAGATTCATGAGGGCCACATCACAATAACCGTAGGAAAAAATATAAAGATTCTGCAATGGAGACGGTAATATAGCGGCCAACAATGACCCAAGCGTGAGTTATGGAAACATTATAAAATATAGAAATACAAGACATGAAAAACAAACAGGACAAAACACATCCTAAGCCAGCTCAAATGCTAGATTCCAGAAAATATCAAACAAGAATGATTACTATAGGACTAGGCCTGAACAACAAATCAAATTTAAACCAAAATCGCGATCCCCAAGATCACAATTTCAAAATCATCAAAGCAGCGAGTATGGCAATGACATAATTTCCGCATAGGGGAAGGTTGAAGAAGCAGCTTCATACTTCCCCCCCCCCCCCCCCTCACGTCCCGGCAAGTGCGGCCAGCAGCATCTGCAGTGTTGGACATACCTTCCACACAAACCCAACACTGTCCGGCCTCTATCGCCGTCTGCCGACTCTTGTGCACGGCATACTTCCTGGTTCCTGTATGTCACAAGACATACAGGAAGTATGCCGTGCATTAGATCCTGCAGGAGAAGAAGTGGATAGACAGGCATCATTGGACTTGTGCTGAAAGGTATGTCCAGCACTGCCTCAGCTTGGGGGACAGAGGGGGCACAGAGAGAGAGCGGCACAGAGAGACACTGAGGGGAGAACAGAGAGAGACCCAGAGGGGGGCACAGAGAGAGACCCAGAGGGGACACAAAGGGGGCATAAAGAGAGACACAAAGGGGACCCAGAGAGAGACACAGAGGGTGCATAAAGAGACAGGGACAGAGAGACACAGAGGGGGAACAAAGCTTGATTTGAAGGAAATCCGTGAATCAAAATCGTGATTTCGGACAGAAATCGCTTGATTCAATTTTTTTCCTAAAATCAGCCAGGCCTATATAGGACTGCAAAAAGCTACACTGTTCTTGCCCAAGAGAGCATGTTACAGTGTATACCATATAAACCAAAAGCACGACTCCAACAATTATACTCATGAGGCCAAATAAAGCTAAGGATGCGTAAGTGGTCTTCCTTTATTTTTAGTTCATCTCTTCTTGCAAGTAATCCTTAAAGAGACTCTGTAACAAAATGTTGAGCCTTATTTCTTCTATCCTATAAGTTCCTATACCTGTTCTAATGTGCTCTGGCTTACTGCAGCCTTCTCTAGTTGCACTGTCTCTGTAATAAATCTTATCTTCTTTCCTCTGTCGGCTCTGTCGGGCTCAGGCTGGAATGTGTGGAATGTGCAGCACTGCTTGTGATAGGCAGAAGCTTTACACACCCTCTCCAAGCTCTCCTCTCAGCCTATCACACTCTGGTTAGCAGCCATGTCTTTTGTTTGTAAACACTGCCTAAAACTGGCAATTACAAGCCAGGATTGCAGCAGTGAGTGGCAGAAACAGCACAGAGGTGCCCAGGAGAACATAATGAATAGAATGGTATGCTTTTTATTGTAAAAATGTTAGAGTACAGATTATCTTTAAGAAGGAACAACATCATCCTTGGTACTGAAACGCTAATGGATGGGGCAAGGTCTGTTCAAAACATAACTGAGATTTGAGTAGGAATATATGAAACCTACCATAAATGGACAGTAAGAGCTCCAGTGTAGGAGTAGATGGACTGAATGCTGGTGTATCAGGCACTGACATGCAGCTTCTGCTGTTATTAGTGCTTTACTCTCAAAAAGTTTTAGTGGTGCATGGAGGGACTGGACTGTGGGTAGAGTGCCGGGTATTGAAGCAAAAATGAAGATGATAAATCCAAAACAAAGAAAGGGAAAACAAAGAGTTGGTTAAACATAAGACAAAAGTCATTTATAATGGCCCTAATCCAATTAACCTTTTCTCCTACAAGACAAATCAGGAAAATTGTCATTTTTTAAAATGCATGCTTATAAATGTACATTTCTCCCCGAGTAAAAGGCACTATTCTCCTATGTCCCTGTCACTTACAGTACGTAGTGAAAATCTGATAGATTTGTTAGGTTTTGGACTAGTCCATTTCCTCACAGGGGATTCTTACTTATTCTTTATTTGCAAAAGCACTTACTGAACTGAAATTGCTTGGTCTAGCTGCCACAAAAACCAGTAGGGGGCTGGCTGACATCTTTCTATTGATCCTTTCCAATGGAGCGCTTCAGTGAAGCATAAAGGTAATATTTAGAATCTCTCATGAGGAGATTTACTAGTCTAAAATCCGTCAGATCTGTAAGCATTTTACCACCTACTGTGATTGACTGCAACATGGGGAAAAATAAATTGAAAGTGCATTTTACTCTGGGAGATGTATACATTTTATATGTATATATTTTAAATTTTCCAATGTTTTATGATAGTGGCCATTTAATGCATCAAGGAATTGGAACTGGTCACAAGGAGATTTTGGAAAGGAAGAAAGGTGATTTTAGGCATCAGAAAAAATGTTTTTTTTGTTAAAAGGGAGATTAAGGTGAGGGTCAGGGGATCACATCCAGGGTCGGATTTACAACTCCAAGCCCTGTAGGCACAGGTGTTCTGGCGCCATAAGCCCCGCCCCTGAACACAGGCCACACCCCCAAGTAAAATATTTTTGACTCTTATCTGTGCCTTATGTCACTAACTGTCCTTAGAGACTTACACTCTCATCACTGTCTCGTATCATCCTTAGTGACGAGACAAGGATTAGGCTGTAAGATCCTGAGATCAGTGATCCGAGGAGGAGGGGCCACCTCTCCCACATAAGGCGCCTGTAGGCACGTGCCTACAGTGCCTTATGGAAAATCCAGCCCTGATCACACCCAAAATGATGTGCTCAAGTCAGTCCAGCTAAAGAGGTTCTGAGTAGGCCATGTTCCTTAGGCCTTGTTCACATTGTCAAACGCAGAGGGCTATGCGATCAGAACGCAGTGCTTGCAATCACAGGCCATCTGGCCCACTGTGCATTTCACTGCTGATCCTATTCACTACAGTGAATGGGTCGGTACTGCCTTTTGCTAAAAAATGCGTACAGCAGTGCGATAGCGCATTGCATTGTGCGCAGTGCATGTAGTGTGAACATCAGACAGTGCAGTCTATGCACTTCTGATGTTCTTGCTGATCGCATACCATACGCATTGCTGAAATACGTGCGATATATAGTATAGTATAGTGTGAATGAGGCCTAAGTTACACACAAGTGTCTGCTCTTCATCCAAAATGTTAGTTTAAATACAAAACACCTGAGACAGGTCCACTTTAAATTTATGCACCACGGTTTAAAAAAGAAAGAAATGTGCTTTTAAGTATACTCTACATCGGATACAACCACAGCTGGGATCATATTTCATAATGAGGACTTCCATCCGTATACAGTTCCCCTAAATGAAATAGTAACACTTTCACCGCAGATACAACAGCGGCAATAAAGATTTAAAGATTTATCCGTGCAAAGTAACCTGTATAAACAAGTGTCAAAATGCTACAGAGACAAGTTCAGCACTCTCTATTCTGCACCATGGACTCCTCCATACTATCTCGCCTAATCTCTCGGTTTATATAATAGAGAGAGTGCAGCTCCTATACGCAGGCTGGATGTACTCCGGGAACAGATATGTTTAAGTAAAACATACTTTAAGAAGAATAGATAAGACTGTAAAAAACGCACAAGAGTAAAATCTAAAAATTCCAGTTATTTTTTTCCGACAGGCAATCATACAGCACACACCTGACTTGCTACAACCCCGATAATCTATTCTAAAAACGGAGACTGTGGCATCACGAACACCAGTCTGAGCTCCCACTGTCCTTAATTCACCCTGTAACATTCCAATGAATTTGTGCAAAATAAAAAGGTCCCACCGCCCTGGAGCAGCGAAAGCTTATTACCACATTCTGCAGAGCTATGGTTTATTTATCATCGCTCAGAATTCCGGAAGCCTGCGACGAGTGCAACATGTGGAACCCGAATATCAGGTGTCCCTGAGCTGTCCCCTTCCTGCTCGCTGCCTTTCTGCGCACTCGCAAAGGGGGAGATTAACATTTTAGCAGGTTATTCATTTATACAGGCAGTAGGGAGTGTAAAAAATAGATTAGAACTACGAAATAGAAATATTGGGTAATTTTACACACACACCTTCATAAATCAATCAGTAAACAGGATTCTATGAAAAAGTGCAACAGCTTTGGTATTTGAAGACTCAACTTTATTAATAGAATCCAAACTATTCTACAAAATATAGTGTAGGCGTAGTACTCTTCCCTGGTAGTGCTATGGCTCCCAGTTCAAATCTGGGCCAAGTAGATAGGTTAATATATATATACCCCCCCAGAAAAAAAATTGGCCGTCGGCCACCATTACCTTATTATGTAACATAACCTCCTCCTAATCTCTTCAATATAAAAGCAAGACCATGACAATTAACAGTCAAAGATGGACATCTAAACCAAAAGCTGTAAAGCCTCCGCTGGCTGAATCCACTGGCTGTACACATACATAAGACTGAAACCAAGCAGGAGGAAGTGATGTAATCATTGTCTTATAATTTTTCACACCACTGCTCCTGTGGGCATATCCATAGGCTACTGTATATGCCCATGGATATTAAAGAGACACTGAAGCGAAAAAAAAATGATGATATTATGATTTGTATGTGTAGTACAGCTAAGAAAAAAAACATTAAGATCAGATACATCATTGTAATTGTTTCCAGTATAGGAAGAGTTGAGAAACTCCAGTTGTTATCTCTATGCAACTAATTTAGTCGTGGAGAGGGCTGTTATCTGACTCTTATTATCTCAACTGTAATTGAACTGTTTACTTTTCCTCTGCCAGAGGAGAGTTCATTATTTCACAGACTGCTCTGAAAGACTCATTTTGAATACTGAGTGTTGTGCAATGTGCACATATTATAGAATGATGCAATGTTAGAAAAAACACTATATACCTGAAAATAAAAATATGAGAATATTTTCTTTGCTGCTAATCTTCTAGTAATTATTCATAGTACACAACCAATTCATTATATCATATTTTTTCGCTTCAGTGTCTCTTTAACCTCCTGAGCGGTATGGACGAGCTCAGCTCGTCCATCACCGCCGGAGGCTGCCGCTCAGGCCCTGCTGGGCCGATTTTTATCAAATAAAGTGCAGCACACGCAGCCGGCACTTTGCCAGCCGCGTGTGCTGCCTGATCGCCGCCGCTCTGCGGCGATTCGCCGCGAGCAGCGGCGAAAGAGGGCCCCCCTAGCCGCCTGAGCCCTGCGCAGCCGGAACAAAAAGTTCCGGCCAGCGCTAAGGGCTGGATCGGAGGCGGCTGACGTCAGGACGTCGGCTGACGTCCATGACGTCACTCCGCTCGTCGCCATGGTGACGATCTAAGCAAAACAAGGAAGGCCGCTCATTGCGGCCTTCCTTGTTTATTATGGGCGCCGGAGGCGATCGGAAGAACGCCTCCGGAGCGCCCTCTAGTGGGCTTTCATGCAGCCAACTTTCAGTTGGCTGCATGAAATAGTTTTTTTTTAATTAAAAAAAAACCCTCCCGCAGCCTCCCTGGCGATCTCAATAGAACGCCGAGGAGGTTAAGCCTAAAATATTGTCAGATTTAGTAACCACACATGAACAGTAGATAATGACAAACTACAATAAAAATGTTCTATGATGCCAGATTTCTGTGGACAGGGACAGGTGATGGGTAGTTTGCTTAGATTACATAAACATATCAATGATCATGCCATCATGGATTTCAAGAGGCACACTATAAAGTGTAAGCTGCAATTTTTTTTAAATCATTATTTTACAGTTTCATTGCATTTTTTCTGTCTTCCTGGTTTAGGGAGGGGGGATGGAAGTGAGAGTAACTGGAGTATTTTTGTTTTCTTGCCTAAAGTTGGGCTTAAAGAGTGATCATAAATCATTTCAGGAACAGATGGTGTTATTCCTTGGAATATCTGTCCATGTATGCCTAGCTGAAGATAAAAAAACATTTAGGATTTAGAAATCTTGATGTAACTTGAGGTTACACATTTTAAAACTATTAACTCTACATATCCCATTTGTCTATAGAAATATTGTATTCTTAGTTTACGTAATAGCTACACATAACAGCAGAATTTTTTTCTTCTTCCCTTCTTGAGAGGGATAGTGAAAAGAGGGTAGGTGAAAATGATGAGGGAAAAAATGGAGAAATGATGATGAGAAGGTGGCGGAGGGGAGGGTTGAAAAGATAGAGGTGATGACTAAAAACACGTTCCCACAACGAGATTTTCATGGCAAACAATTTTTTTCCGTTACAATGGAAACAGACTCTAAATCAACTTCACCAAACTATGCTTTATTCAAAAAAAGTAGAAAAACACTGTATAAACACCAATGTGTCAATTTAAAACCATAAAAATCACTCTCAATGATGACAAATTGCACAGCCGGCTGGGTTCACACTACCAACACACTTTACACATGCCAGTCACACCTAGGGATCCCATTAATTAACTGCTGCAAATGCTATCAGCTAACTGCCACCATGAAGGTACCTTCATAGTGACAGTTAGCTGATAGCATTTGCAGCCGTTAATTAATGGGATACCTAGGTGTGACTGGCATGTGTGAAGTGTGTTGGTGTGTTGAAGTGTGTTGGTAGTGTGAACCCAGCCGGCTGTGCAATTTGCCTGGCTACAGGGACATAAAGAGATAATTTGCATATTCAGTAGCAGTGCATTATGGATAACCATAGATGTTCACTTAAAGCTAAATTATCGCAAGTGCCTTCTGTTTTAAGAAGGCAAATCACACCGAGCATTGCTTTTTAGTAGGAGGGCTATTTGGTCTCTTTTACCCCTATACTTTCCCAGTGGTTTGGGTGACCCCGAGCTGCTTGGTTACTCTGTTACAATTAACAAGCTGACACATATTTGCATTCCAGGGGTTCTGGAAGTGTAGTTAGCTTACAGGGACAACAATTGGATGATTTGCATATTCAGAAGTGATGCATTGTGGGAGACATCCTATGCTCACTCCAACCTGAATATTTGCAAATACCTTCTGTTTTAAGAAGGTAAACTTCTTGTATATCAATCCCAGGAGATCAGCAAATACAGGAATACACAAACCAGCAAACCTTGCTCCAAAAATCATGACATGGTAAAAATTACTAAGATAATATTTTTCCTCACCGGTGTTTAGTGTAAATGGCTTCTGTGTATAGTTGTGAGTACTGCTGTTTCAAGTAAATATTGACTGAAGCTCTCCTGTCTATCTACTGATAAACTGCCTCTGCAGAGAATGTAGCATTTGTACAGCGGCTCCTGATTGCCCCAAATGCAGTAGCAAGAGATTATCTGACTGGCAGATCGTCTGGCCAAGCAAGGCAACGCCTCGTTCTTCTACTCACTCACTATGGACCTCTTCCTCCTCCCTCCATAGCAACAGAATGTGTTGCTAGCCTACAAGCTAGCAATGCGTCTGTGCAGATTACAGCCCCAAACTGTCAGTGAGAGTTCAGTGAGTATATCCCACTGACAACTAGGCTGTAAATTGACATTACTAGGTGCAAACAGCTCCACTGGAATGTCGCGAGATAGGGACATCCCACCCCCACATCTATGGCATACAACAAACTATGCCTGTAATAAATATGTACAGCATGGCGTAGTGGCTGGCACTCTCTCCTTGCAGCACTGGGTCCCCAGTTTGAATCCCAGCCAGGGCACTATCTGCACAAAGTCTGTATGTTCTCCCCGTGTCTAGGTGGGTTTCCTACAGGCAATCTGGTTTCCTCCCATATCCCAAGAACATACAGATACATTTATTGGCTCCCCCTAACCAGGCCGTAGCAACAATGAACAGGTGACTATTGTAGGGGTTAGATTGTGATCTCCTCTGATGGACAGTTAGTGACAAGACTATACAGTATATACTCTGTACAGCGCTATGGAAGATTTCTGCGCTATAAAAATACTAAATAATAATAGTATAAATGTGCTATATTACTGTGCCGTAGTAGATGTGTATGAAGCTAAAAATACGCGACTTGTGTTTTCCTACCGGCCTCCCTACCGCAAATTTTCCTACGAGCTCACATTTGTTTGTATTTTGCAAAGGATGTAAAAAAGAAAGCTTTTTATATACTTTTTTTCCCCTCCTTCCCTCCATGAGTCTGGCAGCAGCAGCACCCAACTGTATTTCACCACATAACATCCAGGGAGCTGTGAGCAGCACATGATGCTTAAGAGGTTAACTCGGTGTATGTCTGGCTCCTGTCCAGCCTTTGTAGAAGAATCACTACTAATGTGAGAGCACAAAGCAGAGTCCAGGCCAGCCGTGATTAATAGACTGCTGAATACGCTGCTTTCCTCACACACACACACTTTTCATTCCCCTGCTTCCATAGATCATGGACTTATCCTCGAAATATCTGACTGAAATTGAATTTGGCTTCTCTCTCAACCGTTCATTTCCTATGTTATGCAAGGTTATATCCTTTTCTGCATGAGCAGAACCAAACCAGCTGCAGCTCGGGAGAAGAAAATATGTTTTCAATTATAGAGCTGGCCTGAAAACAGAATGGTAGATCTGAGAGAGCCCTTAATAGAGCCATCATTGAGTGAACCTGCTAGACGAAATCCTATTAATTAGGTGTTTAGCCTTACACAGGGAACCTTTGATACCGCGAGCACGTTCTACCTGGCAATGCTATAGCTTTGTAACACAGCAGGAAGTTAATATGGCGAACTTCCTCAATTGGCTATGCAGAGGTCTGACATTTGAAATGGAGATGATTGTGATGAAATATTGAGTTTCAGGAGTGCGTTAGGCGACCGAGAGCATGAATCACAATTTACTGTGCTACTAATACAACTTGCTGTGCTGTGAATGGATTATACATTTCTCTTCTTACTGAAGAAGGGGGAATGTGAGGGCAGAGGAGGAGAAATGTAGCTCTGCCACTATTTCTCCTGCAGAGAGCATGGATTTTGCGTTCAGGTTCAATTTGAGCACAACATCCATGCATTCACATCCATAGTACAGGCTATATTTGGAATGTGGACTAAATACCCACAATACTCCTTGTCTTCTGACTCCAAATAATTGGCTTCCTATAGGAAAAGTGTTTCACAGCTGAAAATCCCCCAAAAAATGTAATGAAACTAGAGCTCCTACCAACAGAGCAGAAATATGTACAGTAAAGCTCCTGTTATCCAGATCTCAGTCAACCAGAAGTCTCAAGTAAACATAAAAAAAATTCCTGGCCTTGCAGAATGTATACATCTACATTACATGGTTACTTGGCTGCCTGTACTTCAGATACTCCGTTGGTGAATTACATGGTTACTAGTCTCAGTATTAGTCACCGTTAGTTTTACTTTGACTGTTTTCACTTCTTGTAATCAGAGGCATGATATTTTTGGAAATTCTCTTGAATCTGATTAGGTATTGGAAGTGAACACTTCTCTCTTTTTTGCGCCAGGCTCCCCGTCTCTGATAAAGGAGAGAATCACTGTTAAAGAACTGCGACTTTGCTGGTCTGCCTGAACAACAATCTCAACAGCCCCTTTGGCAGAGATCACCTGACCAATGCCAAAGCAGCAGGGTATGCAAAATACAAGCTTACACACCTGTAAACCTTATTAAAGTAAACCTGAGACGAATGGAAGTAAAAGGTTTTTTGTACTTACCTGGGCCCCCTGTAGTCGATCGGCCCCCACACCAGTTTCCCACCTCGTTCGGTTGTGCCTCTGTTAGCACCGTAAAGTCTGCGGCTCGGCTCAGTCGTGGATTACTGTGCATGTGTGGTCCTGGCCGCATGCACCACCTGATTGTGCTCTAGTGCTCAGGAGCATTTTGTGCATGCGCAGTTCGCCAAGACTGTTACTGTGCTTGCACGAAACACTCCTGGCAATAGAAGTGCAATGGTGGAGGCGTGCAACTTCGAACACTGCATGAGCAGTGGCCTGCAGCCCAGATGGATCGCAGACTTCACAACGGAGGGGACCGGGAGGAGAACGAGGGAACAGATGGACCACAGAACGCTGGAGAAAGCCCCAGGTAAGTAAAAATTCTTTTTAAGTATTTTTGTAATCAGAGATATTCCAGCATATACCCTCAAATTTGTTATAATCTTTTCTCTCTTCCCTCAATCTTGTTGTTCCTTTTCATTCTACAGCCATTGGCCTCAATTCACTAAGCTTATCTCCTGTCTTTAATAACGTTTTTATAGTTATAGTGGTGACGAGGCATGTAGTATTCAGGAAACATTTTTCCTCAGGCAAAACTAAAGTTAACTCTTCTGTCTTTAAGTTAACTCTTCAATCCTTAAAATAACTCCAGAATTCTAAAGTTAAAGACAGGCTGTTAACTCCGTGTGAAAAGAACTACAGAGGAGGTAACTTAACTACAAAGAGATAAGATAACTCTCTCACTGTGTGGTGGCAAGTTTTCTCTTGCCTTATCTCCAGCATAAGCTTAGTGAATTAAGGCCAATATTGTCCACTTTCCCATGTTCTTTGGAGGTCCCCAATTAGATTCTTAATATTGTCTGTGGTTACGTCAGTTATTTCAATTAATCCTTGACGATTGATTATCCTTTGCTTGTAATATATTATACCCTCCCAGCTGTACTAATCACAATAAGCAGCTCCTGGTGGGCATTGTCTTGTGGTTAGAGATCATTAATTTCCTTGAAGTTGTAATCCAAGTTAATAGTTTCCTCTGCTTGTCTCCCAGATGCTTCAGGGAAGGAACATACTAGGCAGAATCGCACAAGTTTTCCCCATAGCACATAGTGGAAACTGCACATGTGATTCGACCTAGTGTGTTCCTACCCTCAAACAGGTGAGACAGCCAGATGGCTGATAGTTAAAAAAAATGTCTAAAAAAATGATCTAGCATGTGTACAGGAGCCACCAGACATCACCTACAGAGCTGGTATGGTGGATCTTTAGCAATGTCCAGTCAACCCCCTAAGCACACTCACCCGACCCACCAGAAATCACTCTGATGTGTGCCACTCCTTCCTGCTTCATAACAACAGATGTGTCCCTAATCTGTAGGCTAGTGGCAAATCTGCACAGAATTCGGGCCCGGGCTGTTGTCCGAGGGACCAGGTCCCAATGCCAGTGAGTGACAGTCCTTGTAGGAGTGTAGGAAGCTTAAACACTATAGCTGTTCATGACTGCAGGCAACTCTGTAGCTCTGTGATGCTATGCGGATAAGCCAAGTGAAAACATAAGTCACCGGATATACAAATATGCCTAAAGGAAAAGTTGTACCCAACATATCACAAGTGTGAGCCAGAAATGATCTTTCACTCTGACGAGTCTATTAACAGGCCAACGGAAGGGATAGGGATATGGAGGATGCCATATTTATTTCCTTTTAAATAATGCCAACTTTCTGTCAAAACTAAAGTCAAACATCTGATCTGCATGATTGTTTAGGCTCTATGGCTAAAATTATTAGAGACAGGATCAGCAGGACAGCCAGGCAATTTGCATTGCTTAAAAGGAAATAAACATGGCTGTCTCCATATCCCCCTCACTTCAGTTGTCCCTTAAAGGAATCACAGAAGCGTGATCGAGGACGCGCATGGCCAGGGCCGCGCAAGCACAGTGGCCATTGACTGGCTCAGTCAGAAATGAAACAGAGTCACTGCAGGGGATCGGAGGATCCGTTTGTCCCGGCGCGGGCACAGGGCGGCTGCAGGGGGCCGGTAGAAGCCCCAGGTAAGTTTAACAGTTTTGTTTTTTTTAATCTCTTTATGTTCCCTTTAAGGGGTAGTCCTACAAAGAAATGGACCCTTTCTATTTTCCAGTACAGCAAGTGCTAAAAAATAAATGTATCTATGCAAATGAGCAGTCAAACAGAAAGTTAAATTTAGTTGGATGTCCTGAAAAGTAAGTAGACAACAAAGCACCTTTATCTAGCTGAAGAAACAATGCTGATAATGTGTTAGCACTGAAAAGTTCAAAAGGTCATTACTGGTACTTCTACTCTCCTTCTCTGGTCCAAAAAGCTGTGAACAATGTGGGAACACCACTGGCACTACACACAATTGGGAAGCATGGAGGCGTAGTGGATACCACTCTCGCCTTGCATTGCTGGATCCCTAGTTCAAATCCTAGCCAGGGCACTGTCTACACAGAGTTTGTATTTTCCCCGTGTCTGTGTGGGTTTCATCCAGGCACTCCTGTTTCCTCACACATTCCAAACATACAGATAAGTTAACTGGTTTCCCTCCTAAACTGGTTCTAGACTATGGTGGTTATATGACTGAGGTAGAGATTAGAATGTGATCCGAGAAACAATTACATGTATTATTATTGATTTATAACATTTTCTGTGGCGCTGTACAAAGTAAGAAACAAACGTGGGGTACATAATACAGAAAATGGTATAACATCAATATACAAAATACAGAACTGGTACTTACAGTGACACAAGTAACATGAATAAAATATGCAACCAATTCCAAGACACAGAAGGGTGAGAGAGCAGTTCTTGGCCAGCACTGCCGAGGATGCCTGTTCTATACTAAATACTAATAACTGCCCCCTCAGAAGTGTTACTACAAATAATGGGGCAACCCAGCAAATCATTGATGGGGCATCCCTATGCACACTCCCTGTCTCTTTCCTACCCTTGGTGCCCCATTCCACAAGAGCCATACAACAAATGTGGGCACCGTGATCCTCACACCCATAAGGGATGTAGCCACAAAAAACCCTGATCTGAAGGATGGACCCCTTTATCAGAGGGACCCCCCCACGGTCACGGGGGTTTCTCCCCTGTTATGCCCCTGCCCCCCAAAAATACTACAGCAGGGGGAGCAGACCAGGCCTGGAGTACACGGAGGACTCTCAAAGTGGGCCGCTGTTCTCCACAGCTGCCTAGGCACTATGGGTCCTATGGGACTAAAGCACAAGCGTTTACCGGTTCATTTGAGGTAGCCTTAGAAGGCTGACTGAGATTCCAATTGCCACAAAGGCCTAAGCTACACATAAACCGCATTTGCTATTTTATACTGTCATGACGTGTGCTCCTCCTTCCCCAAAAATTTCCTGCAACATCTATATGCTTTCCATCTGATAAACCCAATAAAAGCCTTTTTCGTAGATTATAGAATCTGCTTTGAAAAGACATAAGGCTTGAATAGAACAAACTAAAGACACCAGCACACACACAATAGAACTGAATCCTGTCGCTTGTTTTTTGTCTATTTTTCAATTACTGGAGCGCTAGTGGGAGGAAGCAGCGGCCTTGAACTCATAAAGAAGATGTGGCAATCTGAGTAATTTCTACTCATTTGGCTCTCTGCTGTCACACAGCACAGTCACTGGCAATTGTGTGATATTGTTATTAGGAGTGCTGCAGGTTCTGAGATACAGCTGAATGCAGACACAACAGATGCAGCTTCTTTAATGTGTCGAGCAGAGTTCTCAACTGCAACTTTTTTTCATCTTGGTAAAAGTTCAACTAAAAAAAAAAAAAAAAAAAAAAAAAAAACCTCACGTCTGCCCTTCAACACTTAAATGTGAAATTCCTGCGCATATTGCAAGGATCATTTCTTTGTCGATCCTAAGTTCAGGTTCATTTATCTGCGCACATGACAGATATTTCACAGTCTTTCTTAAAGGGGAAATGAAGAGAGAGGTATATGGAGGCTGATATGTTTATTTCCTTTTAAGCAATACCAGTTGCCTGGCAGCCCTGCTAATCCTCTGCCTCTAATACAAGCATGCAGCAGATCAGGTGTTTCAGACTTTAAAGTCAGATCTGACAAGACTAGCTGCATGCTTATTTCTGGTGTAATTCAGATACTACTGCAGAGAAATAGACCAGCTGGGCTGCCAGGCAACTGGTATTGATTAAAAGGAAATAAATATGGCAGCCTCTGTATACCTCTTACTTCAGTTCCCCTTTAAGGGATACCTTAGCCCATAAAGAAATTCAAAAACGGGGGGAGCAGGCATGTGCAGTGGGCTCTCCTCAAGCTCACTGCACCCCCCGTTCCCCTCCGCCGTCCTTCATTTTCCTGCAAAGTTCCCTCAAACCTACTTCCGGGTCAGGAATGTTGGGAAGCACTGCACAGACAGACCGGCTTTTAGGCTCGAAGAAGCCCCAGGTACGTAAAACTGTCACCTCAAAACCCCTTTAAGGTGGTCATACATTAAACCCTATCTACACGATACAATTCTTTGTGCGATTCGATTACAATTCTATTTACGATCTGATTAAATCCGACATGTCTGATCAGGATTCGATTCAATTCGATTTGCCAATGTTTTACAATGGCAAATTGAATCGAATCCCGATCGGACATGTTGTATTTAATCAGATCGTAAATAGAATCGTAATCGAATCGCACAAAGATTCATATCATGTAGATTGGGCTTAAGACGATGGCCACCAGATCGGATGTTTGACAGATTCGATCAGAGAGGGATCTGAGAGGGATCGATTACCTGCTTACACAATGCACAGATTTCAGCAAGAAGTCTATTGGAAATCATTCCAGCTCCACCACCTCTCAGACCCCCAAAGTAATGTGTCCCCCACTAGGAACATAGTGAGTGTGGCAGGCTCACCTGGGATGACTACTGGCCTCTTCCTGTGTCCGGCATCTTTTTGAATTGCGCTGTGTCACATGGTACAGACGCTCATGGAGGCAATTAAAAAAGGCGGTGGACAAATGAGGAGAGGACAGTAAGTCATGCCGGCATGACAGGTGAGCCTGCGACACTCACCACGGCCCAAGAGGTACACATACACTTGAGAGGAGTACAGCTGGGGAACTGTCAATCATCAGAAAGTCAAACACCATTACAGCCAGGAACCAGATCAAGCCGAATGCATTGTTTCAATTACAAATAAATTGGGTGGTCATGTTGCGACATTGATCTCTGCTAGTTTCGATCATTATAATTAAAACTAAACACAAGGGAATCCATGTGTCTCAAATGTGCAGTCTTCTGCTTGGGGAATCTCAGACCATAATTAGGTCCATCAAGCCTCTAGCACACTCAGGAGAATATATATAAAAATACAGTCCGGACTCAACCCTTAGATTGATTTTTCAAGCTTTATCTTGTAATTGTTGCGGTGATAGAGCATAGTGTCTAGCACAACATTTCGGGCCACACGCCCTTTGCCAAGTGCTGTAATTAAATCAGCCAAATGTCGATGCTGAAAATGGGCACCCTAAAAAGGGTTTCTGTAATGCATCAAATCGGAGGAGTATTTACTAAAAGTACTGATGCGGTTTTTACCCTGTGAAATAAAGGAGGAAGTGAGAAGGAAGTTAGCAGAAGCTGGGCAGCAGATCCGACCATGCTGAGGTCTAATTTCAACACAGTTTTCAGCTGGCTGGATTAGAAAGAGGAAAACTATAAGAAACAGCAGCAGTACGCTTCATAAACACACCTTTTTCAGAATAAAGTAGTAGATTCATAATCGCGTATTCACTACAGGTCACACACAATCATAGTGTTGGTCATTCAGATAAACGGAACTTCCTTCCCCAAGACCTGGAATACAGACGACCTGGAAGCTGCCATCCCCTTATCATCCTTCCAATGAATTAATGGGGAGGGGGGTTTACAATCAGATATCAAAAAGTTCAATAATGAAAGAGGAGAGTTTATATTTAGGGGTCAGGAAGGGGATAATGTTGGGGGGAAGTTAACGTGAACCTTAACCGAGTGGAGGGGGGGGGGGGGGGGGAGTTTCACTCACCTGGGGCTTCCGCAAGCCCCCTGGAGACATTCTGTGGCATCGCCGTCCTGTAACGATGCTCTGGTCCCCCACTGCTGCTAAGTGTGCCTGCGAGGCCCTCGATCGTGCTCATGTCTATGTGGCTGTCCTGCACAGTACGTCAGCGCATGCCATGGAGACGGTAGCGAGATTGAGGATCGCGCAGACGCACTGGCATGCCAAGGAGACGCGCTGGCATGCCATGGAGACGGGAGTGCAATCGAGGGACACGTAGACGCACTGGCTCAGTGACTGGCCAGTCACCAAAAACGAAACTTAGGGGTGGCCCCGAGCATCGTTACAGGACCTCGGACCTCGAAGGCAGAGGACGTCTCCAGAAGGTTGGTGGAAGCCCCACGTAAGTTAATTTTTTCCCCCCCACTTGGTTAAGGTTCACTTTAAGGATAGCCCCATCCTATACCATCTTAATTGTACAAGGTTATCAATTTTTGCCAGGGGGATTACAGTTAGGCATTAGGAATGGTATTTTTGAAAAGTTATTGGTTAGGGGAGCAAAAGGATAAGCGATGATAAAGGTGAGTACACAACTTTGATGGATGCCGCCCATCGTGGCTCAGTACCTGACCCCTTGGGCGAAATCATTGAGCCAGGCTGCACAGATGCATGTCACCTGTGTAGCTGACAATGCGCTCTGTTGCTATGTGGAGGGGCCGATGGACAATGGATCAGAGCATGCATGACATCAAGCGGCGGGCAAGGGAGTGGTGTGGACAAAAGAATCATCTGTCGCTGGGAGTGAGTAGATCCGCCAGGTGGATTGTTCGCAGGTTGGGGGCTCCCGTATACACGCTTGATTATCAGCTGAGGTGGTCATTATCAGTCAAACTTGTATACGAGCCTTAATACAATTGAAAACAGCAGCGTATACCTGAAGCACCCAGGTATCCATAAGCATTTTGCCGATACTCAGCGTCTGCGCTGTATTCACGGCGTCCAAACCTAAACGTACCCCTCTACAGAGCCCTTACCTCAACGTCGTCAAGCTAGTCTGTGATTTGGGAGGAAGTGAGAGACCCCTCAGACTCAAGGCAAGTTCTCCAGGACGCTTACAACAATCTATCATGTGAGAAACTTCAGAGATTACATGCAATTGTTCCAGAGGTAACTGCTCCTCTGTGGTGACATTAATTAGTTTATCTCCATTTACTTAATTTGGATTAGTCAAAAAGTGCCCAAATAAATGATTTACAGCTTAATGTTTTGAGCATATTCTTACTTTACCAGAGAACTCGGGCATTTTTGCAGGACTGTCACATGTATCCCATTCACACTGCAGAAGATGAAATCCGTGAAGAGATACAGCTGAGAGCTAGACAGGCAGGCCAGGCTGAGCTCCCCAGCCTGCATTAACTATATTCCTGTTGCTGGCAAAAACAATGTTCAGTGCTCTTCTGAGAGCAGACAGGAAATCACAACCGCAGATAGCCATATACCTGATTGGTCTGGTCACATGCAGTCTGGGGTAATGGCTCCTGGCATCGCATTCCACAAAAGAACATCGCAGTGGGGGTTAAAAGGGATAATTTTAGAAACAGGCTGCTCCACCACCTCCGAGCAATTAGAAACAGTTAGAAACTGATGGTCTTATAATGTATAAAACACGGCTAATAAAAATGTCAATGCTGCCCATTGCCATCCTATTACAGAAGGAGTTTTTCTTTTTCTAGTGCACAAGGAGTACCTGATAGACCGCACAGTGGTGAGATTGTACAATAACATACCTCCCAACTTTTTTAGATCAGAAAGAGGGCCACTTAAGCCACAGGAATGTGGGACGGGAGATGCCAAGCTTCCCTCTCCCCCTGCAATGTACCAGAAAAAGCCAGGCTGACTGAGATAGGATTCATTACAGCAAACACATTTATGATTATATTGGAATGCTTGCAATACAGGGTCGGGATGTAGACTACATAATAAACACAGAACAGCAGGTAAATGGAAATTGATTTTATGGCTGACAATCCTGCTTCAAGAAACTTTTATTAAACACACCTCTTTCAGGATAAAATAGCAAATTCATATACTTGGATCCAATGCTGAAGAGGGGGGTGGTTTTGGACAAAGAAATTGGACAGACTTGTAAAAACCTTGCTTTGTCCCTGTGGGGGAACACAATGAATACTCCAGGGCTTATCCCACAGGCCAGCATTTAGGAATGAGCTCCATATGTCAGGGTAACAGACACCCTTCTCTCTCCGTCTAGGTGTAAGAGACTGACATGTAGAGGACGAGACTCAGCTATGAATTCTATGCTTTGCTTTGTAGATTTACTTTGCAGGCAGGTTTGCTGTCTCAGAGAACACAGTATGGATTTAGCCCCGCAGAAAAATCTCACACGTTTCAGATTAGCAGCAAAGAAACCAGTGTGAAGTTCATTGCTAAAAATCCATTTCTGCTAATTGCTTTACAAGTGTAGAAAAATGAAAAGAAATGCCGCTAATTATAACAATCCAGAAAAGAAACATCCATTATCCCATTTGTATGCTGTAGCCCTGGATTGTCCATTATACTGCTCAGGGGCTCCACTGTACAGGGCACTCCCTGAACTCCTCAGGTTCTAGCTGGTTACATCCAGCATGTCTGGCCAGCATACAGGCTACAGTGGGAGTCTATGGGAATATCTGTTGCGCTATACATTTTTTTTTAAAGGAGAGCTGTAGAGAAAATAATGTAATAAAAAGGATTGCTCATTTTTTCACAATATTAATTTATCAATTATTTAGTGTTTGCCCATTGTAAAATCTTTCCTCTACCCGATTTACATTCTGAAATTTATCACAAGTGGCGACATCTTTAGTCCTGTCAGGTTATCTCTGAGGAACGTTTGTTTACAGAGAGTTCCAAAGCCAGTACAAAAAGTACCTGGTATCCCAGAATGCTTTAGGGGTTGAAGGTGAATTGTGCATTCATTAATCAGCCTAGGCTAAAAATCTCTGGGAGAGAAGGGCTACATTCAGTATACAGCGATAGATATAGGAATTGTTTCTGATGCGGAAACTGGGAACATTACTGTATAAGTGGGTGAATAATTTACTGCATTCTATTATAAGTCACTACAGTGTCTATTTTTAAAGTGTACCCAAGGTGGTGCGGCAGGGGGGACAGATGGGCCACAGAGGCATATTCCCTGCTGCAGGACAAGCCCCTGGTACCCCTCACGCCGCTCCCCCCCCCTATGCCGCTATGACCCCACGACATTGGCGACAATCAATTGTCGCTAATCTTGAGGGGTAAGGGAGGAGAGGTATCCCTGCTCACACACCCACTGGGGGCGTTCTTGCAGGCTTTCCCCAGCTGCCATTGAGCAGCTGTCTCTCCCTGGCCGCTCCCCCGCCTCCCTGCATGCTGCTCTGTGTGTGAGACACAGAGCAGCTCTCCTTCCAGCGATGTGACCCCAGAGGTCACCAAACAGAAACTGAAGGACTGCAAGCCACAGGAGCGGTGGAGATTGTGGCTACCTGATCCGCCCAGCCCCCGGGATCAGGTAGCATTTTTTTTTTGTTTTCTTTTTTTATTCAAGTCCCCACCTTGGGTTCCATTTAAGAGTTTTTAGCAAAAAAACCACACATTTTTTTCTGACAAGAAAAACATACATTCCATCTTGAAGAAAAGGGTGGTCCTTTTACACTAGATCAGTGGCTGTCCGTTATAACTGAAAGGGCAAAATGATGTGCAGTCCAGCGCCCATGTTTCCCTATGACCTCATACACACTATATCAAAAATTAATGATTGTGTCGTCACTCAGTAGGTAAAGTGAAAAATTGCCAACTTTATTAGTACAAAAGGTGAATCACTGACACATTTAAAAATAGGCGGAGCGCTCCTTCTCTACACACTGACTGCCCAGCCATAACTCAACACTCACTCACACACTGGTACTGGTACCGGTACCACACAATCCGGTTTCCTCCAGAGGGACAAAAGAGAGGCAATCAGTCCGCAGGTTGTCTAGGTATATACAGCCGTTTCCATGTAACCAAGGGAGACCAATTGGGCAGCATAAAGGTGGCCACACATGATACAATAAAATTATCAGATTTTACGGCAATTCGATAAAAGCAATTGGATCTCCCGAAAAAAATCGAAAGCTTTTTTTCATTCGACTGAAAAATCCAATCGGATTTCCCGTTTTTTTCCGATTTTTATCTATCCGGAATGCCAGATAATTTTCTCAGTGTTTCCAATCATTTTTAACATAATTGGGGAAAAATGTAACATAGGTGTGTGGTACATTGGTCATCTTTTTGTAATGTCACAATTAGTCAGAAAAATTGATTGCAATTCTTGAATTGAACAGATATTTAAAAAATTGTATGGTGTGTGGCCACCTTCAGACAGCTTCACGTGTGGAGCTGCAGGGCTTGCTGACACTCCTAAGCTTACCACCCACGTCTTTTTGGCCACGACTCAGTGCGTGGGATCTTCCCCGCCCTCTGCGAGCTTCTACGGGGTGTTCACACTATAAACTGAAAAACTGAAGCTTCTTCACAACCCACTGCTATGGAGAAAAAAAACTGCATTAAAACGCAATGCATAAAGTGTAAAAGGGCCCTAACGAGAAGAGGCTTTGGGGTTTGCATGTTGTGATAGTATATTCCAGCATTTTATGGATTGAGAGAACTTACATGTTAGGACTCCTTCACACAACCCACTTTTTGCATTGCTCTGCAATAATGGAACGCATTCGCATCAACAACCCATGTTAATCTATCGGCCCATTCACATTAAATGCATTTTTTTCATTTATGTAAAAAAAAGTGGTTTTGGTGTGCACTGGGCCTTTGTCTGCAGGGTCTGAATCACACAACTGGAACAAGCATGCAGCTAATCCAGTCAGGCTTCAGTGAGAAACATTTGATCTGCATGCTTGTTCAGGGTCTATGGCTAAAAGTATTACATGCAGAGGATCAGCAGGACTGCCAGGGAGTGTGCATTGTTTAAAAGGAAATAGGTTAGCCTCCCTATACCTCTACTCAGGCTCCTATACTGTTTTTATAAGTAGCCCCCAAGTTTTGCTTGAAGGGCACCTTTTTTATTTAGCTACATGGCTTTGTAGAATGGGCGCAAACAATCACAGTGCTCACAGACTGGTATTTTGCTTTTACTACAAAATGTAACAATATATTTTACTCACTGCCAGTTAATTGCACCGAGTCCTGGCAAGCCTTGCTCTGATCTCATTTGTAAGCTCCAGTGCGAGCGAGAAATGTTAAACAGGGAACGTAGTCATTTGTATACTTGCCAGTGTTTACAAAACACACAACCTGCGACACCTTATGCGTTTTATTATTTGCTGTTTATACACAGCTGAAAAAAAATAGAGAAAAAGCCTGTCCTGCAATAACTGCTAGGAAAATATCTCAGCCAGAGGTGTAACTGGGGATGTTTAGGGATACATTTTTCAGGCTGTATGCCATTTTATGGGTTTCCACAGAATGGGGCCTTTAATATGCCTGCGAAGCAACCCAGGACTGCCACAGTGTGAGGCTTCAGTTGTGCTCAATGAGAGATGCTGATGCCTACAATATTTACGTAACTCTGCCACGTTCTGGACTGCTTTACGGATAACCGGTGATTACTCTGAGGGAATTTATCAAGCAAGATGGTGCCAGGATCAGGTGCTTTCCTAACACAACAAGCTATAGTATTATTACTATGGTACAGAGTACTCAGTGAGGCTTTGTTCCCATAAATCGCAAGCACTGATCGCCTTTGTGCGCTATTTTTTCAAGCGATTCCTGGCATTTTCTGGGCGTTGAGCAATTTTGTGTTAGCGCTTTTCATGAGCGATTAAGATTTTCACTTCCTGACGTCAGTGAACTCTTTGACCCGGAAAAGAATAAATACAATGTATTTATTCCTAAAAGCGCTCGGGAAATCTCTATACAAAGTGCTTTTTCAAGCGCTTAGCGATTGCCCCTTCCATTGAGCCAAAGCGCTTAGAAAACGGTACAGGCAGCGCTTTTGAGAATGGCACGCAATCGAAACGCTCATATGTGAACACTCATAGGAAATCATTGCACAAGCACTTTTAGGGCGGTTTTCAAAATCGCCAGCGCTTAAAAAAATCCACAAACGTTCATAGTGTGAACAAGCCCTTAAAGAACCAGAACTACGAGGATTTTGTTGGGCGTAAAAAGGAAGCTATGCTAAAAAAGAAGAAAGAAAAAAAAAGTTTTAATTTCTTAAAACAACCTTCTCTTTTAAGAAGGCAAAATGACATCTATTATTGTTATTAAGCATTTATAAAACTGACATTTTCCACAGTGCCTTTGGCCTGATGCACACCGAGCAGTTTTTGCAGCGATCCGCAAACTGCTTCCGCCTGTGAAGACGCTTGGCTAATGTATTTCAATGGGATGGTGCACACCGGCGGTTTGAGGTTTTTAGCAAACCGCAAATGTGCCTATTGCTGCACGTTTGCAGTTTGCGGAAGCGTTTCTGCCTCAATGTAAAGTATAGGAAAAACGCAAACCGCTCTGGAAAACCCTAAATCAAACGTTCCCAAAAACGCTGGGCATGTTTAGAAAACGTCTCTAAACATGCCTAGAATTGCTCTGAAATCTGCTCCAAAAACCGATAACGTGTTTTGAGGATCTGCTAGCGGTTTTGGTGTGCACTGGGCTTTACAGAAAACATTGAACAGTTTGTGTCACTGAAGGCTTGTGCACAATATAAGTATTTGTTGCCTGAACCAATCTTAAGCCAAGCAGCGTCTACTAGGATGACTATAGAGAACTATGGAGTGTAGGGATGGTCAATGAGTGCTTGCAGGATTATGTTAATTTTTATGAAAATATATGAAGCTTGAAAATGGACCAATCCACTTAAGCCTTGGTTGAACTCTAGTTGTCCACGTTCAAGCTGCATAAGTTTGCATACAAAATGTACATAATCCTGCATAAACTCGGAATTACTTGTATCTCATTGATCATCCTAATGGAGAGGGGGGCATGAGCAGCACTCACTGCAGGTCCCTCGGCATCTTCTAGCAACTCTGTAAGATCTGCAATTGTAACACCTACTGTGCATGTGCAGTCCTGTCCACTCACCCTTCTCAATTGAGCTGCTGTCACCGGGAGAGTTCTGCACTAGCACGGTTCATTGTTTTGAGAACCGCACATGGGCAGAATGATACGGTAGTCCGATCGAGAAGGGCATGTGGGTGGGACTGTGTATGCACAGCATGCACGACTGAAGTGTCAGTTGCAGATCTTATGAAGCTGTCGGTGGGAGAAGAGAGGGGACACAGAGGACGCCAATGGATCTGAAGGACTAAAGGGGGCTGGAAGAAGCCTCAAATAAGTGAAAGTCAACAGTTTCGATTCCAGTACAGGTGTGCTTTAAGGAATATCTCGGCTGAGAATCTAGTGAGTGTACAGGTGTCTACCGACACTGCATAAAGATTTGGCACCCAAAGTTTTGGCAACGACAACATTCTACAGCATTGTTCACCTCCTAACCTCACCCACCTGAAGCTGCTTCATCTCCTGCCACACTGTCGTCCCTCCTCTTCTCCCCATAGGAACGGACCAGTCACTCTGCCATGGCAGAATAAAGCGCCTGTACAGCACTTGGCCTTCAAACTGTCAAAGGACCAAGTCCCGATCCCTACCCGTGACAACAAATACTCCGTGTTTAATGCCCCTGCCAATGTCAAAGGCTAGTTTTGTATGGAAACGGATTAACCTACCAGGGTGTTTTCAAAGAATTTGCACTGGCTATATTTACATGATTTGCAGTATTATTCCTCCAAATAACTGTCGTACATCTCTAAAAGCAACTTAAGCTGCACGCAAACAGGACTGAACAATTATTGTGTCACTTACTACTTTTTCCATCTGACTCAAAAGTCATATGATTTTAGGAATAATCAAATGCTAAAGTCAATCAATACAATAGATCCTAGAAAGAATCGTTGCATGCGGCTACACAGAAAGTATTTACTATTCTATCTCATTCAAAAGACTCCAAATTAAAGTATGCAGTTACATATACAGCAAATAATGCTGAGTTTGAAGCAGAATTTTGTAAATGTAAACAGCTTTAAAAAACAAACAAAAAAAAACTGACCAATCAACTGAAGTCAAGCTAGGTTTCGATTGGTCTGGTGACAAGTTACATAAATTTGCTTAAAGAGACTCATCCTTTTTCTACCATCCTACAAGTTCCTAAACCTATTCTAATGTGCTCTGGCTTACTGCAGCACTTTCTACTATCACCGTCTCTGTAATAAATCAATGCATCTATCCCCTATCGGACTTGTCGCCCTGTGTCTAGAAGGCTGCCAACTCTTCCGTGCTGATCTGTTATGCACACCCCTCTCCAGGCCCCTCTATGCACACTCCAGTGTGTGTGTTATTTACATAAGCCAGCAGCGTCTCTGCTATTTGATATCAGTGAAAGAGAGCTGGATAAAAATCCTCCTCTGTGAAAGGAGCTGGCTGACACATACTGAGGAATTACAGACAGGGCAGAGCTGTCTGCAGGAAGAAACGATCAGCCTGTCACTAGTATTCAGTGGATGAGAGCTGCAGGGGGACAGAAGGTAAACACTCAAGTGATCTCTTGAGATTCAAAAGGAAAGCTGTATACAGCCTGCTTGTGTATGGATGTATTTTCTATGTGTGGACATACTGTACAACAACCTACTTCCTGTTTTGGTGGCCATTTTGTTTGTTTATAAACAAACATTTTAAAACTGTTTTTGACTACTTTTAATGCGGCGGGGAGCGGCGAAATTGTAACAGAGTGTAATAGGAGATGTCCCCTAACGCACTGGTATGTTTACTTTTGTGCGATTTTAACAATACAGATTCTCTTTAAAGCGTATCCGAGATGAAAAACTAACTATAACAAGTAACTTGTCTATATATCTTATCTAAAGTTTAGATAGTTGACACAGCATATCTAGCTGCAAACAGCTTCAAAAGTTTATGATTATTTCTGTGATACAATGAGGGCAGCCATGTTCTGTTTGTCACATTGTCACAGGCAGAGGGCTGGAGGTGCTATCAGCTTGCCTGTATGTAAATTCAGTCTCCTCCTCCTCCCCTCTGCCTCTGAAATCAGTGGCTAGTAACCTCCACCTCCTCCTGCCCAGACTGAGCACCCATAAGCCCTTGCTACAGTGCCAAGGCACAAAAGGAGCTGTGGGCGAGGCTTGTTTATAGGGAATTAGAGTATTAAAACAAAACAAAAAAAGTATTTGGCTTGAGGAATGCCCTATAAACTATATGAAAGGAACACAATTATGCAATGAGTAAAAGTTTATCTCGGATCCACTTTAAGATGATGTGAACTCTAAAGGCCAAAGAGGTCTCAGTGGTGGTAAGAGACAGTCAATGATGTGCTAATGAGTTGATGTTAATAATATTATGTTCAATGTATGCAAATGTAGGAAGCAAGGAACTGGACCAATCAAAATAATTTATTTGATCTAATTCCAGGATGCATAACCTGGCACAAAATGTACATAAAATTTGTATCAACTACAAATTACTAGCACAGTGGTTCTCAAAATAGGTGCTGTGGCACCCTGGTGTGCCTCAAGCACCTCCCAGGGGTGCCTTGGCATGCAGACCCGTCCTTTGTGCATTGCCATCAGGTAATGCAACTGCAAACTGCTATACAATGCAGCTGCATCACCCGGCAGTTAGCCTTATGTCATGGCAGCCGTAGATGAACTTGGAAATCAGAAGAATTGGGGTGAATCGGCAGATCAGTACACCTTGGCCTGGATAGGGAAGGAAATCTTTGCCCAGCTAATGGGGGTGACTTACAATCTGGAATGGGTGCCGAGGTGATGCTGCATAATTAAAGAAGGTGTTACTAACTGCAGTCCCCATGTGGGGAAATGTCTATGTGCACTACAAGATTGACTATGTATCCTTGCCATGCTGCAGAATGAAGGGAATGCTGCCTCACTGACTAACTGTAGTGGGGGATAAAGCCGAATGAGGGGGCTCTGATTATTTGAAGCGGGTGCTGCCTGATTGGGAGTCAATGACTATTTGGAGGAGGGATGCTCCCTAATAGGCAGCACTAGCTACTTGGAGGGGGGATGCCTAATAACAGTCATAACAGCATTTTGGTAGTTGTTTTTGCCGAGGGGTGCCTTGAAAAAATGTCAAAGTAATAAAAGGTGCCCTCACCCAAAAAAGTTGGAGAACCACTGCACTAGCTTATCATTGGCCACCAGTGATGGAATAAGGACTTGGGACTGTAACTGCTAAGATTAGAGAGAGTGGCCACAGCAGATACCAGCTAAAGCACTGCTTGCTGAGTGCTGATCTAGAAACAGGCTTCATTTCCACATCTTGTTAATCGGTGCGTTTTTCCGCACTGGAAAAAATGCACAAGAATGCACAGCAATGTAAGTGAAAGGGCTATTTTCCATACAATGAGAACGTCTGCATGCATGTGAGTGTAAACAACTGACAGCTTTCTGCATTTTACCGCACTACGCATACAAATGCATGCAATTCAGGATCAATGTAATCCAATGGTGCTGCACAGGAACGCATGTCTAAATCACACGGAGTTTTCTTTCTCCAAATGCTTTCCTTCAACCCACCCAGAAAGTAGCAAATAGCCAGACGTTAGAACATGTTAATTATACGGTGAACAGCATTTACCAGGCAGAAATCCTGAATTCCAGAAAGACACATGTCAAAATGTGCATTAAATCGCATTTTTTGCAGTGCGGGAAAATAAAAACCTGCAATTCCATATGTATTTCCTTATAAACAAACAATGTAAATTTGCTGGCTGTCCTGCTGATCCTCTGCCTCAAATACTTTCAGGCACTGTCCCAAGATTAGATTTCTGACAAAAATCTGACAAGATTAGCTGCATGCTTGTCTCAGGTGTGTGATTCAGACAATACTTCAGCTGGAGAGATCTGCAGGGCTGCCAGGCAACTGGTATTGTTTAAAAGGAAATAAATAAGGCAGCCTCCATACCCCCCTACCTTCAGGTACTTTCAGAACATTTAAACTCTCACATACCATGGGGTGCGATAAGACAACCAAACATGTATCATGAAAAAGCTTTCTCTTTTAACCTAATGAGGCGGTTAGTGAAGTCATCCTTATTCAAAACCTTCTACATACTGAAAAGTAAAGGTAGTGAAGAAACTCTCATTGCTGTACAGGAGACTACATGGGGAGAAGAGGATGTGGAAGTGTCTCAGTCAGAGGGTGCTGCCGCAATATGAGATCTAAGCATCCAGTCAGTCAGTCAGTCAGTCAGCCAGCCAGTCAGCCAAGTCAACGTCCTCCCGAATTGTGTGTGGAATCCTCTTGAAACAACTTAAAAAAACAATTGAAACAAACATTCTATGCTAGCCGTGAGAGAAAAAGGAAGCTTGCTTACCTCTGCTTGGAAACTCTTTAGCAGCGGGGCTACCTGTTTGCGCAGGTCCTGTAAAGAGGAGAAGCAATAATTAGGGTTGTAAAACCTGTATTCTGAGCAACCAGTAAAAAAAAAATAGAAAAAAAATCAAGTACATTTCATTTACAATCTGTGCGGCTTGGCGAATCCGCAGGCAGCCTCCCCTCTGCAAATTAGACTTTAATTACGCTCATAGAAATTTCCTATACGCATGAAAATATTGCATACTTACACATTATGGATCTCATAGGAGACGTAATCTTAAACATGCCCCATAGAATAAAATTTCTGGCAATAAAATGATTACTTTTGTTACTAATCCAGGCGAATGGTAGAATAGCAGGCCGCGTTTAGATCTTGGCAGCCTAAGGTCTCCAGAGGACGGCCTTCATTTCCAGTTCTATTTTAAAGAGCAGCCCCATCCAAATATATCCCCCCCACCACCACCACCCCACATTCTGGCAGCCGTCCCCTTTCCCCCCTAAACCAAGTTCTTTGGGAGCTCTTAAAACCTCCTCACACTAAGCCTGGTCCTCTGGCAGCTAGTACATAGGATCTCTTAAGAAAAACAAGCTCAACTACGTTTTTTTTTTAAGTAATGAGGCAATCCAAATGTCTTATTAAATATTTCATCAATGCTTTAACCAATTCATGAAAACCTTTACAAAGTGTTAGAAATTGCTTCATGTTTCAGACGGACTCTATTTCTTTACATTATGTACTCTATTACATATAGTTTCATAGACAGGAATACTGCATGGAGATTAGGTTGGACCATTTAATACGTTTTTTGTTTTTAAGTTTACAGACCAATATTCCTATCAGATGCATATTGCAGTTAACTTGCCAGTGTGTTTTGGTAATAAGTAGGAGAATAAAAGTATCATGGATCCGATCAGGCTTAGCTTTTACCACCTAAGCCACATACCAAAGAGGCGCTGGGAAAAAATGGCGCAGGGTGATGCCGATAATGGCGTCTTGCTACGAAGGTTATTTAACGTTTTATAAATGCCCTAAACCGCTAAATAACCTTAGCGATAAGATGAAATTACTGGCATCTGTGATGCACTACCTGGTACTGGCGATCCAGTCTCCTCTCCACTTCCTGTTTAGTTTGAAAGAGTCCTGCAGCCAACCAATCATCATGCTCCATGAACTATTCCATTGCTTTAGTTTGCTCAGAAGGAGATCAATGCTCCCTATGCTGGGTAGTGTGCTGGATACTGTACTGGTTAAAGGACATCCGAGGTGAAAATAAACTTTTGAGAACAACAAATATATATATATATATATATCTAGTTTTTACTGTTTCATTGTCATTCATTGTCATACTGTTTCATTGTCATTCATTCATTGACACCTTCATTGAAACATACCGCAGCTCAAATCTATGAATTATTGACCCTTTTTATCCCTTTCCTTCTCTCAAAAGACATGCCAGGGTTTTATGGCTTTAACTACTTATCAGTGAGGGTTATGCTATAGTCTGACCCAGTCCGACCCGGTTCTGACCCGGACAGACGCTGTTAATTGCATACCTAATGTTTAACTCTTTTAGGGAGAGAGGGGGGAAAAAAAGGACCACAGCCTAGATTTGTGTGCTTGGCACCGTACATACACATGTCTATCTCATCATGTCACCTCGGTTGTCCTCTGACACAGGAGACTTGGGTTAAAATTTCAGCTCTTCCTGTTCAGTAACCCGGCACCTATTCAGTAGGAGACCCTGGGCAAGACTTCCTAACACTGCTACTGCCTATAGAGAGCATCCTAGTGGCTGCAGCTCTGGTGCTTTGAGTTCCCCAGGAGAAAGTGTGATATAAATGTTATATGTCTTGTCTATGCTATGCATATAGTGTGCACTGCAAAGATGGGAAGTGAAGAGTAAACGCAGACAAGCAAGACAGATAAGGTATGGCCAGACGGAGTACTAAGGACATATGTGGAAGCTTAGAAGGAAGTGAAGGCTGTACAGCAATAATGGTGGCATTAGTAGTATATACCATTTGTTACATTACATTAGACTTGGAAATAATCCCAATTATCCCACCAGCAAAACAAAAGCCTGCATACAATTTAACTTCTCAATTAAGTGTTTAATAGAGCCTATGGGAGCTTCAATTGTGTAATGATTCAACTGATCAATATTACATGGCACATAAAGACTCCCTGAACACACACTGAGCAGCGCTGCTTCAACATATATCTCAATATATGTTCTCCCAACACACAGAAAGATAGATACAGCAGAGTCCTGATTATCCAAAATGCAACTAAGCATCAGTCTCAACCAACCAGCACAAATCGCCAGCAGTAAACACAGCAGTGAAGGCCCGTTTCTTAAGCTGTTTGTGGGCTCTGCTGTGCTTTAAAGCTAAGTCCAACAGCTCCCCCATAGTTGACATACTTTCAATTACTTTATTTAAACATTTAAAAGGACAACTGAAGTGAGAGGTATATGGAGGTTGCCATATTTATTTACTGTTGCCAGGCAGCCCTGCTGATCTATTTGGCTGCAGTAGTGTCAATAACAACAGAAACCAGCATGTAGCTAATTTTATCAGATCTGACAATGTTAGAAACACCTGATCTGTGGCAAGCTTGTTCAGGGTCTATAGCTAAAGCCCAATCTACACGATACGATTCGATGTACGATTCGATTACGATTCTATTTACAATTAGATTAAATCCAACATGTCCGATCAGGATTCGATTCAATGCAATTCGATTTGCCATTGTTTTGCAATTGCAAATCGAACTGAATCGAATCCCGATCGGACATGTTGGATTTAATCGAATCGTAAATAGAATCGTAATCGAATCGTACAAAGAATCGTATCGTGTAGATTGGGCTTAAAAATATAATGCTGGGCATACACGGAGTTTCTTTTTCTTAGCAATTGAGACGCTGATGGCTCGATTGACAATACCCGACAGGTCTGATGACCTGCCGGATAGATTCCCCGCTAGATCCACAGGAAGCGATCCGCGCGCACGAGCGGGGATGCACCGGCATCGATCCAGCGGCTCGATCCGGCGCATAATTGCATCCGTGTATGCCCAGCATTAGAGGCAGAGGATTAGCAGGATAGCCAGGCAACTGGTATTGCTTAAAGGATACATCCAGGCTAAGGCCCAGTTCACATTAGCATTTGCCAACAGAACCGGCCATATGGTTCTGTGGTCCGTTCCGCTGAGCGGACGAAAAAATGCTGCAACGCTAATGTGAACCGGGCCTAAAAGAAAAATCAAAATTAGCTCCGGTGGCTCCCGGTGTCCTTCGCTGCAGAAGCCGACCTCGCCAGGTTGGCTTCTTGTGCGCTCCATGGCGCGGGTCATGTGGTCTAGCCGATGTCATTAGACGCAGAACAGTACATACCTGATGACGTTGGCCAGACCACGTGACCCGCGCCGTGGAGCGCACAAGAAGCCGACCCGGAAGCCGACCTGGCGAGGTCGGCTTCTGCAGAAAAGGACACCGGGAGCCACCGGAGCTGCGGCGAGGGCACAGGACGCCTGCCAGAGGCTGGAGGAAGCCCCAGGTAAGTAGATTTTGATTTTTCTTTTAGCTTGGACCTCTCCTTTACAAGGAAATAAAGTTGGCAGCTTCCATATCCCACTCACTTCAGTTGTCATGGTATGTATATAGAGTGGAGTATAGTACTAGATTAGCAAGGCCTGTTTCTAACATTCAGTCTCAAGCAACCAGAATGGACACTTATCTGGGGTCAGCTGATCCCGGTTGGTGCTGGACAACAGACTAATATAGATAGATAGATAGATAGATAGATAGATAGATAGATAGATAGATAGATAGATAGATAGATTGCAATTTTTCTGTCAATGTGAATGACTAACAAACCTACATTCACTGGCGTGATGCAACACTGTGAAAAAGCCAATAAATCATCTAATTAACTGTTAGTCATCTGTAATCAAACATGATTAGCTAATAGCTGAGTCTGGATTGGAGGGTGTAGCAGGCTGAAAGGCACCTAAATCTAAAGCACAGTATTGCCATTTGGCAAAAGAAGGAAATGCCAGGGCAACACTTTTACATGTCCAAAAAGCATGGCCATAAATGGCAGTGGCCAGAGGGTTGTAAATCATTATTTTTTTGTGTCCTTGTAGACCTGGTATGTATTTAGAACTCATGGCTAATGTTGGGTACACACGATGCAATCTCCTGTCGGATCAACTGGTAGTCTGACAGGAAGTTACTCAAGATACTGTGTCTGGCCTACAAATCTGTCTACAAAACCTGCTCAACCTACATTTCCGATCTTACTCAGAGGTACACACCTAGCCGCTCACTCCGCTCCTCCAATGAACTTCGCCTAACCGACCCCCGCATCACCCAGTCTCAAGCTTGCCTCCAGGACTTCTTAAGAGCTGCTCCAACACTATGGAACTCCTTACCCCCCCCCTTAGGGTTGCCCCCTCCAACATCTTCCAAAAGGCCCTCAAAATGCACCTGTTCACTCTAGCCTACCCCCTCCCCCCCTCACTGTTGCTCTAAACCCGTCCCCTACCTTTCGGGTCCCTACCTCTCACTCTAGATTGTAAGCCTTCCACAGGGTCCTCTTCCTTGTGTCGCCTACCTGTTCACGCACCTCCATTACCCTACACCCATCCTATGGATCGGAGTTAACTCTTGAGTGAACGCAGCTGGCCTAATCTCCAAGCTCCCCTTCCAGTGACTAACTAAGCATGTATTCCTGTATTGTCATATTGCTGTATGTCACCCCTTAATATTGTCTGTAATATTAGTCCAGCGCTGCGTAATATGTTGGCGCTTTATAAACACAATAAATAAATATGTTGCATTGTGTGTACATGTCCAAACTGCTCCTGATTGATCATGGAATCAACTTTCCTGCCATAACTTAGGAAAATTGATTCAGTTATCGAATAGAAGCTGATCGGACATGATGGAAATAATATCAAATCTGAGAAGTCTTAGTATAAGAACAACATTGTTATGTGGTAAACCCTTACAGAAAATAAAATCTAAAAGGCATCTCTTTTTCAGCAGAATGCTACAATAAAACACAGGTTCCTTTAAATCAATCAATATTTTCTTTACCCCCTTTCACAGAAAACCTGAAGCAAAGTGCATTCCATCCTTTATAAATAGAACGTGTACATTTGAAACGCATTTACCCGGTACATCTGTACACACTGCCGTGATAAATAAGAAATACCCTAATCTGCAGTAGTTCACAGCCTTACAGAAATTCCCCTTCACAGATCTTGTGAAAATTCCATTAGCTTTAATTATTTACCAGGAGAAGATGTAGATTTCTCTTCTTGACCTATTTTTCAAGCAATGATTAAACAGAGGAATTCGCTATTGCACAGACGCTGACTTGCTGTGCCCAGGTACATCTAAGGTTTACTGCCAGGCCATAAACACTTGGTGGCCTACAATGACAACACTCTGGAGAAGAATGATTTCTAGCCAAGCGTTGCTGACTACACTAAAAGCAAACACAATGTGAAAGGATTCTGCAGCTCAGGTCTTTATAGACCAGCATGCCTTGCACAGACAATGAATTACAGAGCCCTGTAACAGCTGGACGGCCCTGTCACAGAGGAATGTGTTAATGGCATATGTAAGAAATCTGTATTCCAAAACTGACCTTTTGCAGCGTAACCCTGACAAAATGACACATCAGACACACATTATTCTTGTTGGCTAGTTAAAAAAGGAATGCAAGACGGCTAGCGTAAATGGAAAGGAGATCTTGCACCTTTATGGAATATTGTAAGAGTCAGCGACTAATCTTATCATTGCTCTGTTTTCAGAAGATGACTGGTCAGAGGAGTTGCGCCTCTATGGCTCGAGCTCAGAGATGAAAGCTTTATGTGGCTACATGTTAAAATCACACTACAGTATGGCATCTCGGCAATTCTTATGCTTTTGGTTTTGTGCATCTCCAAACTATCCCTCTATTTACAGAGAAGGCGTTTCTTTTGGAAGTGAATCCTTCTCCTCATCTTTCCCTTTTTTGTGTCTCATGTGCAAGTCCCTATACTTGGTTAAAATGTGTTTGGTTAAAGACCAGCTCCAGCCAAAAAAAGAGGCCTGAATGGCAATGCATATATGTAGTCTAGGCACTGTGTACAGTTAGATGAACATGTAAAAGTTTACCTCTTGTACATTATATTGGATAGAACAGACTCACATGTATATCTGTAAGTAGCACTTCCTTATTCCTCCTGAAGCTGGAAGCATTGTGCCCATCTCTTCAGCCTGGTTAACTGCCCTGCCCCTCCCTCTGCTGTCTGCCTGCCTGGATCAAATTACTTCTCTTTTCACAAACTGTAGTACAGAGAAAAGACAGAAAAACTGCAGCAGCCTGTCTTATGTCTGTCTGCTATAATTCTTATTTCAGATGTCTGTCTGTCTGCCTAGATTAGATTTGTACTCTTTACCACCCAAGGCCACGGTCACCAGCCGCCCCTTCAGTATAGGTAGCGAGATGACCTATTCCCCCCAGTATAGGTAGCTGGATGTCCCCTCCCCCTTCCTTATAATATAGGTAGCCTGATAACCCCACCGCCCACATATAGGTAGTCAGATGACCCCTCTTCCTTTCCCTCCAGTATAGTATAGGTCAGATGACTCCCTTAATTCATCCTCCCCCCCCCCCCCCTTTTCAGTATAGGTAGCTGGATGTCCCCTTCCTTATAATATAGGTAGCCTGATAATCCCACCGCCAACATATAGGTAGTCAGATGACCCCCTCCCCCTTTCCCTCCAGTATAGTATAGGTCAGATGACTCCCTTAATCCATCCTCCCCCCCCCCCCCTTTTCAGTATACGTAGCCAGCTCGCCTTCACACTGCATCAGCCATAACCTCATCTCCAGTGTAGAAGATTCCTCTTTTTTTTCTGACTCCAATACTGCCAAAGTTCATAGCCTCCGGCCACAATGCAAACTAGCGGCTAGCAGCAGAATACCGCGGTCAGGCGCTCGCCTGATATCCCTGCATTGCAGCATTTACAAGCTTGCATCTACTGCATCAATTTAGCCTGCCGCTTTGGTGCTCTTGCTCCTGTGGTGCCCTAGGCCATGGCCTAGGTGGCCTTGGCCTAAATCCGACCCTGGTCAGAGCATCTGATCTGCATGCTTGTTCAGAGTCTTCGGCCAAAGTATTAAAGACAAAGGATCATCAAAATAGCAAGGCAATGTGCGTTGTTTAAAAGGAAATAAATATAGCAGCCTCCATATCCCTTTCAGTGCAGGTGTGCTTTAAATTTTAATATAGAGGAAAAGTAAGGACAACAGAAAAGATCAGTGTCGTTTGAATAATAAAATTATGTCCTCTGCTCATGAATGGCTTGTGGTAAACGCGAACAGGGGTCTGTTAAAAGATTTCCCTCTATCTCATCTGGTGATGTTAGGGGTATGATTTCTGTGCAAAAATGTTGATTGGTGACTGTGAATTATGGTAGCTTTTGTCTATCTACAGTCAGAATGCTACTGAAATCTGATCACTATCAAGTGGAGTAAGGTGAGGGATCCAATAAAAAGTTCAATGTCAGGTAGATCTACTATGCTGCCATGCTGTTGGTGATCTATCATGTTAGATCATCTAAGTCTATAGAAGTCTCCACAGTGAGGCTCCTCTGAATCATCTCACCCCCCCTTTAGCTTTACCAGAACAGTCTCTGTGGTTGACAGTTATAGAAAATGTGCATCTAATGGCCCATACTCACGGGCTACAATTGTCACCGCAACACGCGGCGCGAGCGTGTTGTGGCGACAGGTCGCCCGTGAGTATGCGCTGTCGCGCGGGCGCGCACCCCGAACTGTCGCCCGTCACTGATGTCGCCAGGCGATTGGCGCAGTCAAGTGAGTGAGTACGCGGACTAGCGACAGCAACCTCCATTGAGGTATGCAGAGCTTCCGGCGGGGGGAGGAGGAACGTCGGCGACAGCTTCCGTCGCGCCGCTGGTCCCTCTTCCGTGTGTGTACACGGAGGAACCTGGCGAGGAGCTGTCGCCGGCCTGTCGCCCACACGCTCACGTGTGCTGGCGACAGGCCACTTTTGCAGCCCATGAGTACGGGCCATGACTCTGCCTCTTCAGTCTTATATATTTTTTTCTTTGCGAACATAAATATTTTCTGTAAAGCGGAGTTTGGTTATGCACTTTATGTGAATTGTGTGTTTTTTCTGCAGGCAAACGGCTGCTCCACCAGTCTATATTCCCCTTATATCTTCTGATATAGTGCTGTGTGTGGTTTATGGACTGTAAAGCGTGCTGGTATATCATATGTTCTTTCCTCTCCAGACATGCTTGTGATCTTCTTGACGTGTGTGTGTGTGTGTGTGTGTGTGTGTGTGTGTGTGTGTGTGTGTGTGTGTGTGTGTGTTGGGAGCTAAGTAAAAGCACTGCATTTCACAGTAATCTCTTGTCAAGCAAGTGTTTTCTTCCAAAAACCTGGCTAACTCTGTTCCATGTTAAGCAGCAAAAAGCAGAGGACTTGCTACGCTTATGCCACTTTTCCATGGGTGACTGAACTGCTTGTTTTTCAGGTAGTTCAGCCTCCCTGCTGCCGACCGCAAGCGCCTTTAAGCTGCAATTAAATGCAGCCGAATGGCAGCGTTTGCTAACACCGTGCGTGTCTCTCGACATGCAGTGGTGTTACTTGGCTTTGTGTCACTTGCATGGAACTCCATGGGGGTGGGTGCCTGTCCACCACCCATGCCAAGCACCAGCAAGTGCCCGGCCAGTGAGTGGGAGCAGCTCACAGGTGGTGAATTCACCATCTATAGCTGCCTTTGGAAAAGAGCCCTTAAGCTATGTAGGCACTCTGGATTAAACTCAGCAGAGATAGCCACCTAGGCCGAGTCAGAGTCAAAGCATCTTATCTGCACGCTCATTCTGTGACAGTAACTTAAGTATTAGAGGCAGAGCAACAGCACAGAAGCCAGGCAATTGACATTGTTTATTAGATAATTAAGATGGCAGCCTCCATATTTACCTCACTTCAGGTTTTAACTTTAGACCTCTACAACAACTCCTGCAAAACTCCTGAAAAACTGTTAAAAATGCACGTGTACACATACATATAAAAAGGAACATTTGTCCCAGAGTAGATTGGACCGTAAATTACTTCATTTCCCTTTGTTGCTGCTACTTACAGTAAGTTATATCAATCCATCAGCTTTGAACCTCTTACCAACCAGTTTTGGACTAGTCCACCACTTGATGGGAGGATAATTAATTTTCTAAACCCCTTGCTGGGACAACAGTGGTACAATCAAACTGCCAAATTAGTGTGCGCATAAATAGGCAGGCCGGCATCTTTGCATAAATCCTTTCCAGACCGTGCTTTTAAAAAGAATAAAGGAAACTTTGAAATTCCCCGATGAAGATGGACTAGTCCAAAACCTGTATGTAAGAGGGTGAGAGCTTTCTGTTTAATAAAACCATCTGTCTGGGACAGCAACCCAGGAAAAAAAAGTAATTTATAATGTATTTCACTCCGGGACCAAGGTATATTTTATATGTATGTGTACATACATAAGTATTTTATATTTTAGAAATGTTCACTATAGTGGTCCTTGAAGGTGGCCCTGACAGAAGCCTTCAAGTGAACCAATGTGCAACAATAAAATATACCATAGTCATTATAAGCCAGTGATGGCTAACCTTGGCACTCCAGCTGTGACAAAACTACAAATTCCATCATGCCTCTGCCTCCCTGAGTTATGCTTAGAGCGGTCGGAGTATTGCAATGCCTCATGGGACTTTTAGTTCCACCACAGCTGGAGTGCCAAGGTTAGCCATCACTGTTCTAAACCTAAATTCAAAACACACTTGAAAAGAGTGTGAATGACATGCGATTCTACAGCATTGTCCAGTTCAGTGAAAAACCATAGAACCCTATATAATCTAAAAAATGCCTACCATCACCAAAGAGAAAAAAAAACACCCCTCATACTGTGTTATGAAAACACAGGTTCATAAAGCATATGACATATGTTACATTTCTAAATATTTAGGCAGCCACCTGTTATGTGGGAGACTGAAAAATGCAGAAGGGCAAAATGAGATCATAGCCAGGACTTCCATGTGCTTCTAGACAAATGCGGGGCACCAATCCAGAACTGGAGGAAAGATGGATCTGCCGCATGGAAGCGCGCCTTAACGGAATGACTAGGAAACTTGCAGGCGTGTTAACTAAGTATGCATGTGAAATAAGCCAGTGGTGTCACACCAAGAGATACAAAACATATGTGAAAAATAATGAAGTCAGTTACACTACAATGATTCATACCAAAAAAAAAGGTTCCGTTAAAATTCTTAGCTGTTGGTGAAGGTGGAAAACATCTGGATGAAGGGATCACAATGGTCATTAAACTGAATTGTTTATGCTATGAGGAGTAATAGATGACCTACACAAGCATAATGGAGCTTATCTAGCCATTGCATAGCCATATGAAGAGCCAAGAGTGAGAGGTTCTAACAAAGTTCATTTACAGGCTGGTGACTATGAATAACTGTATGTTAGTGATAAGCGTCACGTGCTTAAAACCTGAAACTGTCACTTGCTCAAAGCTGCCAAACTGGCAGTGGAAAGTATAAGTGATAAATAGGGCCTTGCAAGTGACAAGTAGTATTCACTTAGAGGTGCCAGAACTTACATGTTCTGTATCCAACGCCAGGCTCCTGGTCAAGATGATCCTGGCCTTAGATACAAAACATTTCCCTTGCTGCATGTTCAAAAAAGCAATGACAATTGGAATCAGGACAAACCTTTCAGGGGAACTAACAAGTCATTATCACATACAAAGAGGAACAATGATGCATTAATGGTGTTCCTGTGACTATGCTCCTGATTAAGAGATTCCAAGCCTGTATTAGAAAATACAGGCCACAAAAAATAAATAAAATAAGGGGCAGGAAAGTCCTCATCTTGCCTTAGCTTTGTACAAGGATTTAACCTTCAAAGCATATTTTTTTAAATAGATTTCCTTTGAACTAAAAACTGGGGAGAGGAGTTCTTAAGCTGCAATGCGGGTGGGTAACAACTTCATCTTACTGGAGAAAAACAAACAAAGAAAAACTCAGTCATGTTATCCAGTCAGAAATACCCATTTTCAGGTGATGCAGATGGTGCATGCATAATGATCACCTGTATCGATGGATATACAATTACAGTTAAGCAAATATAACAATTAGCTATACAACACAACGCTAGATATGGTGGTATATTCTTACCTGCTTTGTCTGCTGTATAGTAATTACATTGCCCAACAGCCCAGGTGAGAATTCTATATACACACCTTCTTTCATCACTACAATGAAGATCCTTCTGATCGCATAATTTAGTGGTGTACCTTTTCTCCATATTTCTAGGGTTGTTCGTCTCTTCCCACTGGGGGATATTTTCTCTTACCTCCTATCCCCGGAACATTTGGCACTGGGGACAGTAGGTGTATATTCCAAGGTTTTACAGCCATTACCAAGGTCTTTCAGTAAGGGCATACAGTATGGCAAAGTAACGATTGTCAAATGAAGGACTTTCTCTCCATTTAAGAGGTTTCCCTCTAACTTCCTGTTGTGTGTGCTGGGGCAGGAAGTGAGGTAACATCTCCTCTAGGGGGAGAGACATAGCAGTAAATATTAAGTGATTAAGGGTGCCCATATATTAGTCAATTTTGCGGGCCTTCGACCTCCTGATCCAATCATTTTATCAAAATGGAGGAGAATCGGTGCCACAACATGGAAACTCAATAGATCTTTCGACCAATTTCCACCCAAAATCAGTAGAAAGGATTAATCGGGCATGGCCGAAAATCTTGGTCGCAAGGGTTTCAATGGGGAGTGTAGATGTAATGGCGTTCAATGTCCCAATGCCCAGACCCCCGGCCCGTTTTTCCCTCAAGTATTTGTGTTGTCTCCACTCTCCCTGTGCAGTGTTGAAGGCTCATCTGTCCGATAGTGTGACTCCTGGCCTCATCCAGTGTGCTGTATTACCACGAATGCCTGTACCATGTGACAATGACGCATGTAGCAGCATCACAACATGCACCAGTGTTACATGGTACAGGAGCTAGGTTCTGCGCTGCCATGTGATAGGTGAGCCTTGAACACTGCACACAGGGAGAGGGAACATACACATATACACTTGGGGGCGGCAGCAGGTCAATTTACAACAGATTTCATGCAATGTGCAATGTTTGGACAGGCAACAGATCCCTCTCTGATCAGATTCACTCAGAGAGGAATTTATCAAATGGTTGATCTGGTGGTAAATCGACAGGTATATGGGTAACCTAGGGCATTCGCTACACTGAGAAAAACTAAAAAATCCTGTATTCCCACTTTAAAAACACTTTACCTTTAGATCAACTTTTTACAGATTTTTACAAATGTTGGCCATTTGCACTTTAACCTGCATTTGCTATCCATACTCAGCAACTATGCGATTATGGGTGTTCTCTGGGGCTGTTAATCAGTGTTTTTATGCCTCAATTTTTAATAACAAATTAAATAAAAATATTGATTTGACTTTTAGGGGGGGGGGGGGGGGGGGGGGCTGGGTTCAATCTTCTCGGGGGTCCCATTCTTACTGGAACCTGCCCTGTATTTCCCTTTAGGTGGGTTTTGATCCTTTACTTCCTATCTTATTCTATACTATATAATATAACACAGAACTCCGTACAGATTGCTTCCTGCAAAACGTGCCTCCCAAATCCCGCCAGACATCAGGGAGTTAAAATGCCTCCATTTGCCTTTCGCATGCTTTGTATCGCTGCTAATGTTCCATTCCCTTTCATTCCTTTCAGCTCAGCTATGTGCAGTGCAGGGAAAAGTGGGAAATAAAGCAGAAATAGTTGGGTGCCATTTATCATGTCTGAGAAAGGGATGCTCAAGAGTCCCAGAAAGCAGCTTTAAATCGTGTTTGCCTTTCTCATGGCCATCTTACTAATAGTTTCCTTATCACAATATGAATGCAACAGCTTGATACAGGAGACGGGGGCCATACAAGCCGCGGTAATTCACCGGACAGCAGAACAGCCATACGCAGCAGAATGGAGACATTACCAGTTCTGTTTTATATAAATGAAGAGTGAGGTTTGTCTGATCTACTCAACTCATCATATTCAGTGTTTCTAATTTCTAATACCACAAGTTCAATCCCCCGAGAGCACTGACCTTTCTCTCCCAAGTAAGCACACCAGCTGTAGGAGCACTGGAAGGAAAAACAAGCTCGCAAAATAGCTTGTATAATCTGAACATTACAGTGGACCTGAACTCTTGTACAGGACAGAAGGAAAACAGAGAAATGCACCCTGTATGTATTTAGAGAGTTTAGCCTGTCTAATTGCCCCTCATCTGTCACTAATCACAACTGTAATTTGATCTCTCAGTTGTGTGACTGCTGTTATGCACTGCAATAAATCTGCAGTGTCTACTTCCTGCTTTCATGGAAGCAGACATACGGTTAGGCTGTAACAAATAGGTTTTCTATTACCTTTAGGGAAAAAACGAGCACAAATGCGTACTAACGCAAACGCATGCCCAACACAGCGAATTAAGTGTAAAAGGGCCCTTAACATCCTGCATTTGCAAATTAGCTGCTCTGCCAAGGCAGCCAGCTGACAGCTGTGAGATCAAATTACATTTGTGGTTAGTCAAAGATGAGAGGGAATTAGACAGGCTAAACTTTTAAAATACATGCAGGGTGTATTTCTCTGGTTTCCTTCTGCCCTATGAAAGAGTTCAGGTCCACTTTAAGAATATGAATGAACACCTTTAGAGAAAGGCTGTATTCTATATGCCACCTTACTACCCTTTCTGGAGTTTTACATTTTTCAAAAGCGAGGATGCACAGAGATCTTGGAGGTCTTTCTGCATATGTAATTCCTAATAGAGGTCTCCGACAAGATCTTATTAACTGGAGATACCCTTTGAAGAAGGGATCCCAATTATATTTAACAGAGTGGGCCAAACTTTCAACACCGGTACACGACGTCCTCTAGTCAATGCCTGGATTCCACTGTACATCCAGCATTTGTAAAGAATATGTCTCTTTCCCTCCAGATGGCACATGCCACCCTCTCAACCACTGGGTGACGCTCCCCCATTTAGAATGCGGGACAAAGGTTTATAGTGTATATTTTTATCTATTCAGAAGTTATTTATCCAAATAGAATACCGCACCACAAATCGAGTGAGTAGCAGTTGTTAAATTTAGGTAGAATCTGAGAATGCTATTTTGTCCTTTGGTGGTCAAAAATGAAAATGTATAGCCTTTAATTATTGCTTGTAAAGAACATTTTTTTCAAATGGGCATATTTTGAGAACCTATAAATTATCCTAAAATATGATCGGCTAAAGTGAAAAAAAAATACATCAAACCACCTAAAACCACTAAAAGTATTCTAGCAAACGGGAATCAAAGTAAATAAGTACAATTCTTCTATTTCTAAACCAAAGCTTTATTTTATGATTGAATGGTTTTGCCTTAAATGTACATTCATATTCCTATATTTATTCTGTGGACTAAAAGGAATCAGAAAGTCATTTACTGAAAGCACTGCAAAGTACAGTATTGTCTTCTCAATTCAGACAGTAAATGCATCCCTTAAGCAGGGGTCCCCAACCTTTTCCGGCCCGGGGACCGCTTTCCGACCCAATTCTTTCTCTGGGTATCGGGGGTGGGGACAGAGAGAGGACAGACCCGCGACCCAGCTGCAAATGCCCCACAGACTGGCAGTGGGCCGCGGACCGGGGGTTGGGGATCTCTGCTTTACAGTGTTCAAAAAACAAGTCCATCATGCACCACTTCATGATTCTGAGCAGAACCTTGCAAAGCATTCCTTCTTGGCCTTGTAGGTCAAACCTACGGGCTGATGTATTGTAAGTGAGGCTTTATTGGGGGGGGGGGGGGGGATACTGACCTACATTGTAGTGTATATACTGTGATGCCCTTCTTTCTTTGTTGTTAGTTTCAATTCTAGATTTCCCCAACACGCTGAATGAAAAAAAATAATCTCAGAACAGGGATAGGAAGGTTTATTGGAATGAATATGCTACCTGCATATTGTAATTCTGCATATTTATACTAACAAACAGGAGAAAGGCCTATTACTGGAAAGCCCACAAAAGGCCCAAGTCTTAGGTGGCTTCATCACAAGGGAGAGGCTAGACATGGAAGAGGGGTGGCTGCATATGGAAAGAGGCTGAAAATGGAATGGGAGGGAGGCGACTGCACATGGCAAGGGGGTGACACAGAAAAGTTTGCAGGGGAAGCAGAAAAATAATACATCTGGCCTTGCACAGCAGAGAAGGTTGACACACCTGGATAGTAAGTAGGGGAATGTGAACGGGAGAACAGGGGTGAATGGCAAAGGCAGTAACCGCTACTAAACAATACAAGGAGGACACAGAGCACCAGGTGAACATAGCAAAATCTGAAGTTCCAGGTTAATTTGGGTATGTGACCAATTGGTCTGCCCAGGGCGTAGCAGGAAGTGACGTCAGTGGAGCGCACGCTGGCCTGGAACGAGGAAGAGGTGAGTAATCCCCGCCCGTTGCCTCTTACAAATAGCTGCAGCCAGCACGGACCTTGTTAAAGCTGGAGGGGAGCGGAGGACGGGGGACCCAGGCGAGGGAGGGGGGGGACCGACCCCCCTCCCCGCCTCTAGGCCCAATACCCCCTTCCTGCCCGCTGTCCCCCCCAGCTCAGGCGGCCCCCCACACCCACGGCTTGGGGGGGGGGGGGGGGCGGGGGCGATTTCTTTGAAAATTGCCTCAGGCGGCAAAAAGTCTAGGGCCGGGCCTGGGTCTGCCAGTGTAAAAACTGGTTATATGAGACTTTTGCGCTAGTGGATTTTACATACGGTATGTTATCCATACCCTCATTAATAGATCGAGATGGAGGAAACAGCCATGATTGGCTGAGCTAACAGTTTAGAAACTGATCCCACAGTTACTGTGTTCCTCTTACGTCTGTGTTGTCTGGCTCACTCACTATAGATCACTGGATGTATGGATCACTCAAACACATACAAGGAGACACGCTGGGGCATAAAGAATTTATCATTTTTAATATTTATATAGTGCTGACATCTTCCAGTGCTGTGCTGAGTACATTGTCTTGTCACTTAACAGTCCCTCCTTAGAGGGACTCACAATCTAATCCCTACCATAGTCATATGTCTATGTATGTATCGTGCAGTAAATGTATTTTAGTCTAGAGCCAATTTAGAGATGATTTGCATATTTGGACCTGATGCATCATGGGAAGACACAGTTGCTCACTTAAAGCTGAATTATCGCAAATACCTTCTGTTTTAAAAAGGCAAAATTACGGTACATTTAGCATTGCTTTTTTAAAGAGACTCTGTAACAAATCTTTCAGCCTTAGTTATTCTATCCTATAAGTTCCTTTGTCTGTTCTAATGTGCTCTGGCTTACTGCAGCCTTTCCTAATTGCACTGTCTCTGCAATAAATCTTATCTCCTTTCCTCTGTCGTGTCTGTCGGGCTAAGGCTTGAATGTGTGGAATGTGCAGGGCTGCTTGTGATTGGATAAAAGCGATACACACCCTCTGCAGGCCCCCTGCACACTCTATATGACTCACACACTGTTTGTGTGAGCCTATCACAAGCTGGTTAGTTTGTTTGTAAACACTGCCTAAAACTGGCAATTACAAGCCAGGATTGCAGCAGAGAGTGGCAGAAACAGCACAGAGGGGCACAGGAGAAAATAAGGAATAGAATGGTATGCTTTTTGCTGTAAAAATTTTAGAGTACAGATTCTCTTTAATAGAGGCCTTTTTGTTCCCTTTTAGCCCTTTCTACTTTCCTAGTGGTTTCTGGGTCACCATGAACTGTCTGGGTATTTCTTACCATTTATTTTGTAACCTATGATTTTAGTAGATTTCAATAAATCCACAATCTATGTATATACATAGATTATTTTTAGGAGTAGTATGTTTATGAGTGGACACACAACGCCATAATATGTTAAGAGGAAAAACCGAACAACATGTTATCAGCGTAGCGGTGTGTAATGAAGCCTTCGTGCTGGAATCCCAGTCTGACTGTATTTTCCTTCAGAAAAATGCTAAAATTAGTTCCAATAATGAAGCGGCAGTGTTCTGCAGCCTCTATCTGTTGGAGCGCTCGCTCTCAGCCAGACATATTAATGTGCCATTTCCTGACAATCAGCATAGAAGGGAAACAAGCAGAGCCAGGATTCCTGATGCATTTCTTCACTTCTTTGAACATGAGCCATTCGCACACCCACCGAAGATTAGCAAATACCATTCACTTATCAAGGTCTAATTGAAATGCCCTTCTGATAGGTTGTGTGCTGCCTGGGACAAGTACGGACAGAAGGGCATTCTAATGTACGAGGGAGACTCGGCTTAATGCTCTGCTTGCTGCAGGGTGGCAGCAGAAGGCTGCAAACACACTTAATTCCTTAACATTACCACTTAAGATTGTAATCTCTCAAGGGATTGTCCTTTATGTTTTATTCAATTAGTAGAGCAAGGATAAAGCATACTTATGAGCAGGATCATGTGCATGACAGGTCTGTACGAATGCCACAGCAAATTGCAACTAATATGATTTTCACATAGGTGTAAATGGTTGTCCTTTTGCACACACTATAAGCACTCAAAGCTAATGGGAAGCGTTGTTAAAAAAAAAAAAAAAAAAGAAAAAGAAAATCAACCAGATACTTACCTCAGGAAAGGGAAGGCTCTGGGTCCTATAGAGCCTTCCCACGTGTCTCTCGGTCCCCTCCGTTAAACACTGGCTCCCCCCCCCCCCCCGCCATTTAAATCCTCCGGGACCGGGAGCCTATCCCTCTCCTTAGGTTCCCATTCGCTTTGAAGCAATAAATAATGGTAAAAAAAAAAAAAGTTTCCAGTTTTGTTTTATAGAAGCTACAGGGCTGGTCACAATTGGATAAATCTCTGCAGTACAAACACATGACGTAGAAAAAAAAATACAGCAATTTATTTCTGTACATGGTATCTTATCTGGCAGTGCACATTTTCAAAATTATATGAGCATAAAAAAAAAAAAGTATACTCGCCTAAAATCCTGGCAAGCCCACCCACTGGGGTTGCATCTCTTTTTGTTCCAATGCAATGAAAATCATCAGGATGGTCATCTGTCATGAATAGCTGCTGTATATCTTCTGGGCACCACATAGATCACTGCAGACTAGGCAGTATGATGAGAGCGGTTGCTTTGGTTGACAGAATTGCGATTGTACGAGCTTGTTAAACACTGAACAGTCAGGCCTGGGGTTTATTAGAGCGGTTTCAGCAGCCATTTTTGCTTTCTTAGAATCATGGTACCTGGAGTGATTTCATTCAGGGAATGCAGCGGCCAAAATTGCATTCCCTGAAATTACTTATTTTTGTAGCAAAATTGCGTTGTTTTTTTTTAGAACGATTTGTGATTGCTAGAGGCCCCCAGGCTGAAGACAAGTGGACACTAGAAGAGTAGACTGTGGATTCGAACTAAATAAAGCATTGCTTGACAACATTCTCCAGGTTGCGGGTTTGCTGAGAGAAGTGGCATTTGAGCAGAGCAGAGGAACATTGGCAAGCCATGTCCCAGCCAAAAGCTAAGGTGAGTATAACTTTCTTTCCATAAATAATCTGGGGCTTTCCTTGTAGGGAGACGCAGCCAAAAATCATGAGATTAAAAAAAGTTTCATAAAAAAAGACACTTGCCAAGATAATTCTAACTGCTTAAATCTTGCATTGCAAATATGAAGTCAGATAGTTATGGAGGATTTCTCCTTCACATTTTGTAAAATTACCTTTTTTTCCTGACTGTTGTGCTGATAACTCTGCTTCAAATACGTTTGAAGTCACTGAACTAGAACAATTACGCAGATGAAGTGTTTGGACTTCACTGGCTGCTGCATGCAAGTGTGACTCTCCACTTCTGAAGTCAAAACAGCAGCATGACAGCCAGGCAACCTCCATTTGTTAAAGTGCAGTCGTCATGATAATAGTAATAATAATGCTAACACTTGTACGGCGCTTTTCTCCTGTCGGGACTTAAAATGCTTGAGAGCTGCAGCCACTCAGCGTGTTCAGTGGGCCACACTGGAGCATTAGGGAGCCAACCAGGATTCAAACTCCTTTATTTATCCAGGGGAAGTTGTGAAGATAGAATCCGTGACTTCTCTAAAATCTTTGAAGCACCAGTGTTTTAACTCTCCACCTAGCCCCCTGCTGCCTAAAACTGTTTGCTCTCTGCTAATCTGAGCAATAAAATAATTACATCAGTCCTTATCTGACTAAAATTTCTTTGTTCAGGCAGCCCGAGGATGTAGGAGGAAGTAGGGTAATAAAGACCTCTGCTAAACTTTTAAATGTAAAAAGAAGAGGTAAAAATTGAAGGGTTTTTTATATAATGAGCCACATTTTTGGCATGCATTTTTAATGGGCTATTGAGATGCCCTAGGTGCTAATAATGGTGCTTAATTCACGTTAACTAGTACACTATCCAGCCAACCTCATGAACACTCTGGTCAACAAAAGCAATTTGTAAGCTCCCTTCACACATACCATTGGCCAGAATAGCAGCATTTCTATTCACAAGAGACACATATCTTTCACTGTTGTGTCTATGTGAAAGTTTATGAAGTTGACTGCAATGCAACAACACGTTCTCCCAAACGTACTTATGTTTATCACTTTTCTCATGTAAAGCTATGCAAGAGGTGGCCAGATTTCAATTTTCAACGGAAGAGTTAAGCATTATACTTACCTCTCAAAAACTATCTAATTAACTAAGGGCTGGTGCACACCAGAAGAGCTTTTCTGAGCGCTTTGTGATTTTAAAAGCTCCTGCTAATGGTATCCTATGTGAGTGTTCACACTGGAGCGATGTGATTTTGTAAAAATCACCCATAGCATTGCATTAGCAAGAGCTTTTAAAATCTCTCGCGTTTGAGCTCTTGCGGTGTGCACCAGCCCTTAGTCAAATATATTGATCAGGAATTTCATGGTCACTTAACGCGTTTCGTGGGACTGGCTCACTTCATCAAGAATTATGCTGGCTTTTCTTATATACTTTTTAGGACTTTACTAGCTAAGTGCTTTTTGGGGCCGAGAACATGAGAAAACTTCTCTTGAAAGAAAACTAAGGAGAAAAGTTTATTGAATGAGTTTTAATCTGTTGGCCTGTAATTCAATACCTGGCCCCAGACAATCAATTATGCAACCCTAAAATATATAACCTGCTGACAACAGGCAGAAGTTATACAGGAAACCTAAAATATGTGAGTATAATCATATAACGCACATGCATAATTCTGCCATGGGAACTGCGTGCTACTCGTTCAAGTATTTATGAGGGATGTGTTAAGACAAGGTTGGCATTATATGGTATACACAACCCTGAATTTTGTGAAATATTAAACAGAACAGCGAGGGGGAGGGGGGTTTTGGGGGGGGGGCGGAGAGGAATCTATAGATACATTAATCACACGACATATAGAAGCAAAACTCTTATGCACATTGAACGGCTTTCAACTGCATAGTTAACTAAAAATAGAAAAACAATAAATTCTTGGACATAATGTTCTGTAGTAAAATCATTGAAAAAACCCTTAGGCTGCCTGATCCTGGCCAATATTTAACCCGTCACGTATTGCTGCGTGCATCATCCGTGAGCACAAACCCTCACGACTGGGGCTTTACACAGATAAAAGAAACTAGCAGAGCAAGATTGAACCCGACATTTGGTCAATAGCGCCAATAAACACTGAGCAGGCAACATTCGCTGTGTTACTTTTTAACAATTACAACACTGTCAGGCCAAAGGAGCACAGCTATGAATATAGACACTTTCAAGTCAACAAATCACGGGCTAATGCGAACCCTAAAGAGACCTCCATGTGCCATAATCAATGAGAAAGTTATTGGACATGATGGAAAATGCAACTGTGTTCAGTAATCTCCCAATGTAATAGACCTACGGGGGAACAACGCTTGGCAGTTTAGCAATACGCAGGTGGCTGTACTAAATCGCAATCTTGCTGCCTTGTGCTTTAGCCAAGTTGCCCATTCATCTCAGTACTGGCTGCTAAAAGTTTTATCAAACATACTTATAATCAATAGAAACACACACACAAAAATCTTATTAAGAATATTTGGAATGGTATAATAGCGATTCTCTGCAGATCTTTTGGCTACTGCACTTGGCCATTACAGGAATCATTTCTTCTGATTTCACAAGGAATTTTATAAGTCATTCAAACATATCCGTGTGATAAAATACATTTTGAAATATTAGAATCTCCCAGCAAAAATTAAAATCCTTCAGCAGAAAGTGCTGATGTGTAGAATGTAAAACAGACATGTCCCAATCTCTGCAATCAAGTGAAAGTAAACTGTTGTAAAATAAGACTCCGGATAAATAATGTAATATACCTACACTTGATTTTTTCTTTCTAGCTTCCCATCTTCATACGGACAGTTTGATTGGGTGCTTGTTGCAGCAAGTATCTCACAGATACCAATACAAATGCCGGCTAACAGGCGCCCAGGTGAGTTGTGTGCATGGTGTGCCTGATAGGCTATTAGGAGCCAATTGGCTAGGAGTACGGATTACATATGGGGTACTTTGAGCAGCCGATCAGTTATTTGTAAACAATCGTTTACAAAGCTTTGTAGCTGATCAGTCCCTAATAGCTGGTTGGCTACCTTAGATTCAGTTGTTTGGGCACCATAAGTTAGTGTAAGGGAACAGGAGTGGAGAAAAGTGTTAAGACACTAGACAAATATTATTATTACCTGCAAATGGATAGAGAAGTGGTTTTGTGCTGCAACAGGCAAAACAACTCCACTGTAACATCAAGACTGACAAACTTTTGGAATCTGAAGTGAGACATAAGGAGGTTGCCATATTTATTTCCATTTAAACAATACCAGTTGCCCAGCAGTCCTGGTGACCTATTTGACTATAGTAGTGTTTAAATCACACACCTGAAAAACGCATGTGGCTAATCCAACAGGATTCTGGCAGAGCACCTTACCTGCAAGCTTGTTCAGGGTCTATGGCTAAAAGGGGCAGAGGATCGGCAGGACAGCCAGGCAATCTGCAAAGTTTGAAGAGAGCCCTAGGTGAGCTCATGAAATAAAAAAAAAAAATCAATAAACTAGGTTACCTGATCCGGGGGGCTGTGCGGATCAGGTAGCCTCCAAAACCGCAGCTCCTGTGGGCCGCAATGGCCCACTTTCCCCTTTCTTTAAAAGGAAATAAATATGTCAGCCTCCATATCCCTCTCAGCTTAGGTGTGGTTTAAGTTACTGGTTGCCCTTCTACTATTATTCCTCAATCAGGACTCCAAACATATCCTTCAATCAGCAGTGTCACTTCTTATAGTCACTATGGGCGATGCTAGGTACACACAATGCAATTTTCTGTGAAGTGAAAAAGCGATCGGAAATCAGATCGTACATGTTGGAAAAAAAATCGATCGGACAGTAAATCTGTCAGAAAATCGTGTGTACCTAGCATTAGAAAAGCAATTGCAACTTCAGCTTCTATAAATTGATGTGCAACTGCATCAGCACCAATTTCTGATCAATTTCCCTCTGTGAGCCTTACTATGAAAAATGCAGAATTCTGCAACAACCAAATTCAACCCTAAAGTAAAAACCAAAGCTAAAAAAAAGACCGCTAAAGTATAAAGTTTCAGACTGAACGCTATGGAGCAGTGCAGCCTGCTTTTATAAACACAGGAACAAGAAGTCTCATTGGTTATTAATCATGTATTTTTGATTCATTTTGCCACCTTGTTGCCCAATGTTAAATAAGAAACTTTGAAAAAGGTCTTTTATAGCCAGTGTCCCTGTGTGACCTCCTCGCTGCTGGTGGGGTCTCTCCTAACAAAGTCAAACAGTGTACAGTCAGGCTGGCTAATTGCCCTGATACCTGAGAACGTATTAAGCACATCTTCCACTAATATTCAAAATGAGACTTAAGAAAAGCACCTTTTTTGGGCACAGACTCTTCCAGATGTTTACAGTTCACTTTGCAAGATATTCTTTAACACTTTATAATTATTTTAACTGATCCCGCAGAGACGCTAAATAGAGATTCCAAACATTTCAAAACACTAAGCAGGCCTGATAAAAAGCGTTTGCTAAAAAAGTTTGATGTTATTCGGTAAGATGTGGCAGAGATAAATAATTAGTATATTTAAGTGTATGAATGTCTCCAGCAGTCAATAATTGCTGCTCAGACACACAGTAAGCTGGTGGGTCTGTTATCCATTCCTGTACAAAAGCCACGTTTCTACAACATGCGCATCTTTCCCAGCAGAAGGCTGAACCCTGCTGAATACTTAGGGACAATAAAGCCAGCCTATAGGATATAAGAGATTTATTGAAGCAAATGGCTTTATTAAAAAGCCAAACCCTGGGCAGTCGTTGCTAGACTAACATTTGACATGCACAGCTCCTTACTTTGTTTCTTGCAAACATTGGTTATTATATTGAACCCATCACCCTGCTTTTAGGCACCATAGTGTGCAGAGTAAAGGATAAAATCAAAAGAAAGAAAAGTACAAAAGAACCTAAACTGAAAGAGGAACTTTATCCCAGGATTGACCTTCAACCCACAATCAGTAGATTATTCCAATTCACAATAATTATTTTACTTACGGTTATGGGCAATGTATAACATAAATGTTCATTTGTTCCCTGGCCACAGTTAAATTAGGGCAAACTGGGCCACTAGCACATTTTCCCAACTGGATCCCATCAATTTTTAAACAAACTCAGCGCGGAGAGGTACCACTCTTGAATGTATACACTGGTGTGTGTGTATGTGTGTGTCTATGTGTGTGTGTGTGTTCTACCTTAGACCATTCCCCCTTGACTTAAAGCCAAATAGCACTTCTACTAGATATCTCAAAAACACACTCTCTCTAGCTATGTTTATTGGATACTACCCCACCTCTTGTTTCCCCATTCCTTTAGATTGTAAGTTTGCAAGGGCAGGGCTTTCTCACCCTTTTGTGTCTTGGAATTCCATTATACATTTTATTCATCATGGTACTTTTGTCACTGTAATTACAAATTCTGTATTTTTTATCCATTCTGTATTTTGTATACTGGTGTACTGTATATACCATTGTCTGTATTATTATTATGTACTCCGTGTTAAAAAAAAAAAAAAAAAAAAATGATAGATGGAGAGGTCGGCACTAGATGATAGTTTGGCAGCCAATGGGTGGTTATTGGTGACTCACTGTGCCTCCAGACAACCATACATAGTCCAATAAATGCAACTGAAGGAGAAAATCCAGGCACCAGATGAGTAGCAGATCACCACTTTATTGCATCCCCCAAACCAAACAGACACATGCAATAGTTCTGCAGCCTGAAAGCTGTTTTGCAAGCCCAAGGGCCTGTTTCCACTACTCGCAGATTGAGTGCAGAATGGATGCAGAAAAACTCCAATGAATGTCTATGGGCCTGTTTCCACTAAACACAATTTTCTGATGCAGATTTTCCTATAGGCTTTTATTGGAGTCAGTTTTGCTGCATCCAATCTGCATGTAGTAGAAACAGGCCCTTACTGACTTCCTCGGAGACTACAGAAACGTTTCTGTGTGGTCTCTGAGGAAGCGTGCAAGGCTCGCAAAACGGCTGTCAGGCCGCAGAACTATTGCATGTGTCTGTTTGGTTTGGGGGATGCAATAAAGTGGTGATCTGCTACTCATCTGAAGCCTGGATTCTCTCCTAAAGCTGCAATTACTGTGGTTTTTTTTTTACTTTGTACAGCACCATGGAATATGTTGGCACTTTATAAATCAATAATAATAGATTATATTTTTTTTAAAGAAACACTGGTAACAATGAATGATAGCTTTCATTGAGCAGCAGTTTCTGACAGACTGGTGTGTTAGTAGAAACTGACCGACTATGCTGGTCCATATATTCATTTCCTTTATATAATACAGGAAAAAATTCAAACAGGTACTTTCTGTCATGGCAAATGTACATCAACTGAATGCCAATACCCAGAATCCCCCTGTGTACAGGAAACACTTGGGCCCAAAGCATATATATATATATATATATATATATATATATATATATATATATATATATATATATATATATCTGTATCTATATCTATATAACCAAACTCACGTACTTTCCATATTAGTAGTACTGCTGAGTGTTCGCATTCAGCTATCCCAAAAAAGGATCTCCATTTTGTTTATCTCATAATGTGGCATAAATAAAAAATGTCCCACTTTCAAATTATGATAAGGATAATGAAGCAGGTAAACCTACAACGTGTCTCTGAAGGAAAAAAAGCCATCAGACATCTTTTCATGAAGGAAGCCTAAACTGGATCTGATCCTCTGCAATTGAAGGTGAAAGTATTTCAAAAGCCAGTTCTATATATACTTCAAGCAATTTGTTACTCTGAAAAACCATCTGTTTCTCGGTATAACAATCCTCAGAGGGCAAATTACAGCTAGTGTTCAACATAAAACATCAATTTAAACCATCAGCTATTCATAATTTCAATTCTTTATTGGAATCCAAGGGCATAAATGTCAGAGTACCCAGCAATAATTCTTTTATTAACCGTGCTATTCATCTGCACATTAAATAAAGAGTAGATGCCCGGTAAATAGCACTAACCTTTTACCGACAGCTGACCTGCAAGACAAACTCCACTCGCCGAAAGCAAACAGAGATTTTTAGATGTCGGCACAGCCACAAAAAGCTGATTTGCACTGCTAAATGCTATCATGTTTTATCCAATATTCTGCAAGTCAGTGTCATCCTCCTATCATTTGTCAACACAAGCCGGCATCTGCAGTATTTAAACTGACGGCAATTTGGAAACGTCTGGCTATTATTGCCCACTTAATCATCGTTTTATGCACAATATCGCAAAACCAAAGTAATAGTATATCGGTTAGACTGCCAGTAAGGACATATTTTAAAATGTACTTTGTTGTAAGAATAGAATTTGTGGAAAGCTGTAGTAAAAGCCTCTTAGGCGAGACACACACTATTGATTAGCGTTACGGACTTGAAGAATGAAAGTGTCATTAGCAGCTGGTGTTGGTTGCAGAGATTCTCAACCACGCTTGAAGATCTTCCCATCACCAGTTTAACTAAATGCTTCTTGGAAGCAAACAATTTTAAAGCTAGGTTCTCAAGACACAGAACATTTAGATTGTGCTTTTCTCCTGGCAGACAAAGTGCTAGAGCTGCAGCCACAAGGGCGCGCTCTATATGCAGTAGCAGTGTTAGGGAGTCTTGCCCAAGGTCTCCTACTGAATAGGTGCTGGCTTACTGAAAAAGACGAGCCGAGACTCAAAACCTGATCACCTGTGTCAGAGGCAGAGCCATTACACTATCCAGTGGGGTGTTGTATTCCCTGTATAACAGGAATACAACTCAATCACTTGAGTAGAGGGATCAACAACTGATTAACAGTCCCGGTTGTGGTGCCCTTCAAACAACACAAAATAAAAATACAATATGCAATATAATGAGAGCGCACATAGATAACATAAGTCCTTATGCAGGAAAAATTAAAGTATTCTTGCACCAAATAACACCACAGCGGATTTGAGGTCCACATCAGAGAAGGCAACCTTCAGACACAAGCTTACCCTCAGAAGTGGGCACTAACCCTTTAAGGTACGTACACATGCACTACTTCCGCCAACGGATCATTCAGAAACAGCCTTATCAGTCTGCCGACAGCGCGTACACACGCGCTACTGTCGGCTGAACGTCCGCCCAGCGGGAGGGTCTGACGGACCCGTCGTTGGCGGAAGTAGTGCGTGTGTACGCACCTTTATATCTGACCCCGTGGTCAGAGTCCGATATAATAGTCTGAAGGTTTCCTTCTCGGATGTGGACCTTCAATCCGCTGTGGTGTCACTTGGTGGAAAAATACTGCAATTTTTCTGCATAAGGACTTATGTTATCTACGTGCTCTATCATAATATTGCATATTGGATTAGATGAGTAATGCCTGATCTAGCCATCTGCTATTGGGAAGGGAGGGAAATGATCAGATAAGTCTTAAAACTTATGGTTGCACAACATTCAAGTATTGCCTTGTAGCATCGCCTGTGCATAGGCAGACTCATGATCATGTGAGATTCACACATCCAGAAGTGCAAACATACTAATACATCGTCTCCAAGCATAACATCACAATAAGGACCATTACTCATTATGGGGTTGCTTCATAAAAGTATGTTACATTTGCCATGTGCAGGGACCACATGGCAATCACACTAGTACTTACGCCAGTTATGTAGCACACCTTGCACAAATAGCTAGGCCAGAAGGCAAAGATTGCAAAGTGAAAACAGCCATGTGAGACACCTTGGATGTAAGGTGCCATTACCTGCTTCACAGGCCATCACAGAAATACAACAGCGCTGCTTACCATGTGTACAGGCAGACATCCATTATTATTAATCAATGGTCAGATCCCTGAACATTAGTTTGGCTCCATTAAGTTGTGTTGCACAGCAGTAGCACTTAACACTTGTATTGCTCTGTATGCATTTTGCATATTGGTTGCCCTTACAAAGCCCTGTATAATTTGGGGGGGCGAAACATATTGCCTTATCTCAGGCACAGTTAGGATCCGTTCCCGGGCTTGAGGCTATACAGACATGTCACTAGCCTCCAGGCTAGCCGCATATTCTGTTGCAATGGAGGGTGAGACACTACTCTCGTCCATCACTCAGAAAAAAAATCCACTAGGCGTATCGCTGGCAGGGTGGCCGAGGGATGTTGAGGGCTGCCGTACACGTGCCGGATTGTCAGCAGAGGCCGCCTTGGCCCAGTTTCATACACCAGGTGTATGGGGCTTTATGTGTCACACATACTGTATGAGTAAGTTGTATTAGAAGGCCTTAGAGCAGTGCTGGCTACTGATAGATGTTCATTATTGACTCCCCTCAAATTTGAGCTAGTTTGATCACAATCGCAAGACTCACAATCTTTCACTCTCCCTCCTTTGGCAATGGACGTTTGTAATGATATGTGTAGCTAATTCATAATTGTTATGTTTCATTGGTGGAAGGGTTATATTAAGGACTAGTTTGGTTCTTTAAAAGAGTTTTTGCTATGCATACCAAAATCTTCACTCTAGGACCTGATTGTGTGATATGTAGTTATGATTTTGCCTTTAATAAAATATTTCATTCTATATGTTTCTATTAAAAGGTGACAGACCATGTTTGTTTAAAACAGCTAGACTGTGAACCAAGCATCCAATCAGAAACATTTTTTAGGTGCCTAGAAAAGTAGAAAAAAAACTCCACTCAATGGGTGAAGATATGTAAATAAGGAAGCAGGTGGTTTGGGATGCCAGAACTTCCCTAAATCCTCTGCTTAGATGGAAGGGTAGCTCAGTGGAAGCAGGATGGTTCTGCACTGACACTTGGCTTAACATCTGCTTCAGCAGACAGACCGTGGGATAACTGCCCGCCTCTGATGCTGTATTTATGACAGCAGTGGATTGAGCACTAGAGCTGAAGCTAAAGGGAAGGTGATAAAAGCTGATAGGCTAATGGCCCATACTCACGGGCTACAATTGTCGCCGCAACACACGGCGCGTGTGTTGCGGTGACAGGTCGCCCGTGATTATGAGGTGCAACATGGGCGCGCACCCAGAACCGTCGCTCGTCGCTGCTGTCGCCAGGCGATTGGCGCGGTCAATCACCCAGCGACAGTCGCCGCCGCAACTGTCGCTAGTCCGTGTGAGTATGAGGACTAGCGACAGCAACATAATTGAAAATCCATGGCGCTTCCAACGAGGAAGCTCACGTGTGCTGGCGACAGGCCACAAATGTAGCCCGTGAGTATGGGCCATTAGGCATGGGATAGGGGGGAAGGGGTGGTTATTAGGTGGGAGGTTAGGTTTATCAAGCAAGGGTAGGTTGAGACACATACTCTATGCTGCCAGTAGGCATGCTCATTCGGATTCCGCGGAAATGCAATTTCCGAAATTCCGATCGGAAATTGCATTTCCGCATCGGAATGCGGAAATCGGTAATGCAAGTGCGGTAGGCGGATTTCCGCCGGAAATCGCGGAAATTTCCGCCGGAAATCCCACCCGACTTTAACATCGATTTTCTCAAAAACTATAAGGTCTTTTTGAAAACTTTTTGTTGCATCTTGTTCAGAAGATTCAGTTTAATAATCCCTGAAAATGTGGTGTTTCTAGGACTTACAGGGGCTTTGCTATTAACTGCTAAATTCGGCGGATTTTTACTGTAATGTAAAATGCAGAAAGCTGCATCTGCCTATTTTCTGCATTTTACATTACAGTAAAAATCTGCCGACTTTAGCGGTTAATAGCAAAGCCCCCATAAGTCATAGAAACACCAAATTTTCAGGGTTTATTAAACAGAATCTTCTGAACAAGATGCAAAAAAAGCTTTCAAAAAGACTTTATAGGTTTTGAGAAAATCGATGTTAAAGTCGGGCGGAATTTCCGCAATTTCCGGCAGAAATTCCGCATGGAATGCGGAAATTGGTAGCGGAAAGCGGATTCGGTAATTGGCAATGGCGGAAAGCGGATTTACCGCGAAATCGGAAATTGGCATTTCCGACCATCCCTAGCTGCCAGATCTCTAGTAATACTCTACAGTCTCATGTTGAACATGAGGATTCTTCACCCCCAAGAGATTAAGAGGTTTCCTTAAAGAGAACCTGAACTGAAAATAAAAAGTCAAAATAACCATACACAGGTCATATTTGCCTCCTATGTAGTCTACTCCTCAATCTCTTTCTCCTCTCCTGCATCCCATTTGTCCACTGTGATCAATGGATTTCTCCGTCATCCATTTTAAAAATGGCCATTACCTCCTAACAGCTTCCTGGTCAGCACACTGTTAAACTGTAATATCACCCACTTGAGCCATAGGGAAACATGGACATTACCTTGCACATTCAGTTGTAACTGACAGCTGCTGATATATAACTGACAGCAACTGGTATATTTCAGTTCTGACAAAATATTGTCAGAACTGGAAGGGATCACTGTAAAAAGAAAATGTCGAGCTTCTGAGAGGAACTGGCGGTGAGGTTAGTATGTAATATTCATTTGCAGCCCCAAATAATGTTCAATTGAAAATACCACCTGTACCCAAATATAAAAAATATATTTAAGTAAAAATAATGGCACATCAGTGATCTTTAGAGCCAGGTTCTGGTACTAAAAAACAGCCTAATGGTTAATTATTACTTAATATTAACATAGCACCGACATCTTCCGAATTACTTAAAGAAAACCTATACTGAAAATTTAAAGTCAATATAAACATACACAAGTCATACTAGCCTCCCGTGCAGTCTACTCCTCAATCTATTTTTCCTCTCCTGCGTCCTGCTTGTCCTCTGATCAATAGAATTTTCCGTCCTCCATTTTGAAAATGGCTATTACCCCATAACAGCTTCCTGGTCTGCACACTGTTAAACTGTAACATCGCCCACTTTAGCCATAGGGAAACATGGACACATCAGTTCTCCTCTCAGCTGTAACTGACAGCAACTGATATATAACTGGCAGCAACTGATATATTTCAGTTCTGACAAAATGTTGTCAGAACTGAAAGGGATCATGGTCAGAAGAAAATGGTGAGCTTCTGAGAGGAACTCATGGCAAGGTAACTATGTGATGTTCATTTAAAGTTACCTCGTGTGTTTATTTTAAATAATTTTACTCAGTACAGGTTCTCTTTAACAGAGTATATAGTCTCGGCCCCAAGTGTCCCTCAGAGGAGCTCACGATGTAACCCCCCCCCCCCCCCCATAGTCATATGTCCATCAAAATCTAGGGCCAATTTAGGGGGAAGCCAATTAACTTATGTGTCTGTTTTTAGGATGTGGGAGGAAATTGTGCTGCATGTCTGTTCAGGGCCTCTAGCTGAAAGTATATACAGGTGTAGGTTCAGGTTCCTTTAAAACACAATTTTAATTTCTCTCTGTTCACACAGGAAGTGGCAAAATCCCTTAAATAATGACAAAGGCGTGCTAATGTAACCAATAGGGGCGGGTTTCAGACTGCCTGGTGTATAAGCAGCTAGCTGTGGGTTGCTGAAGAGATGCAGATGCATGACTAAATGCAGTAGGTATTGTCCTTTTTACTGAACAAAATATACATTTAAAAAATAAAACGCATGTAAACATTTATCAAACTAACGTTCTGTTATATGAAAAAAATAAACTGGGTGAAACTTGGGATTTAAAGACACACCAAATTATTCTCAGAACAAAGGATTGTGAGGCTAGGTGCCCACTTGCGTTTCCGAATGGCCATTGTAATCATTCAGCATTGTGCTAGAGTTCTGTACAGCGATTTTCAGCGCTAATATAATTTTTTTTAGTGTTTGTGTTTTGTTTGGGGGGGGGGGGGGGGGTGTTGGGTAGTGAAATCACACCAAAATCGCCTCTGCACAATGATTGCAAAGCTATTTTGCAATGTCTGTATCTTTTGCATTGGAGCAGAATCGCTCAAAAAATGCTGCAGGACCCACAGTTGCGTTTTCCGTAATCGCAATTGCTTCTGTGGGCTCCTCTCCACTGACTTTTATTAGCCATAACCATGACTCCTTTTCGGGACATTCAATGTAACTATTGTAAAATTGTCTGTAAAGCGCTGCCAAACTCATGTGAGCCCCAAATAAATGCATAATAATAAAAATGCTGCATGTCTGGCTCTGGAGAGCTGCTCATTTGTGCATTAGCAGCATGCCCGACTTCAGAAACCGAAACAGAAGCTAAACAGCTCTGCTATAAGAAACCTCTGAAAAAGTTTTTGTTCGCTCCCTAGCTCTTTACAGAGCATGTCAGGGGTAGAGGAACTGCTGTGGGCCTGACATTCCGATTCATCCTTGCGCTGTACGAGCTCGTGAAACTTGAAAGATCTTTTACTTTGCACATTACTACAAACAAGAACCGCGTGTGTGTTAGATTTGGCTGTTTTTACTGCAACAATGCCGGTTTCCAACAACACTTTAATGCCACTCAGCTGAAGAGCCTCTGAGAAGTCCTTTCATGGGTCACAGAACACTTGCCTGTGACGAAACGCCATAAAAAGGAAAATTGCAGAAATGTGAGTGTTCAGCTTTATCCATAGCTGTCGGTGATATTTAACAGTCTGAAATTCATTAAGAATTTAAATAGTCATCTAATTCCTTGCTAATATATTTAATCAGCACATCCATTATCTATAGGAAGTGCATACACAACACTTTTCTAATGATGATAGGGGATGTTCAATCTAAGGAGAGGAACATTTTTAAACTCTGCATTATCTGTGTTGCCTTTCATAAACTAATAGGCGGAAGGGGCCTCTAAACGGAGTCTTATCAGCTCTGTTATTGCAACCAAAATGGACTCTTGCCCAACAAACGCGGGAAGATAAGCCTAAGGGTTTAATTGGAATACATTCAACAAAATCGGTTAAGATAAAAATGGCAAAACAATCAAAACAACCACCTAGGTTAATTACAAAAAATCAAAATGTTTACAGAGAGTTTGCAAAGTTATTTGCGTACCTTTTCCCTTTCCACCTCCCAACCACACACATATTAATGAAGTAAGCCTAAAGCTTAATACAAGCATACAATTTGTATGCAATTTGGGTTGCCCGACAGGATTGAACGCTATCCAATGGTGATACTGCAAAGTCGTGATGCTGTACAGAGGCGTTGCTAGGCAACAGCCAAACTACACATTCTGTATGGAGGGGTAAGAGGGATGATGGTGTGACTCCTATGGGTGGGGCAAAGAGGGGAACAATGGACTCGTTCATTGATACAGCGCAAGGGAGTGCTGTGGACCTCACCTTCCTTAGGCCTGGTTCAGCCTAGGCAGCGGGTGCTCAATCCACAATAAATAGGAAGGAGGCATTCAATTAGATCAATAAACTTGCGTTTATCAAATTTTCACCAGTAACACAACATGTTTCGGGGTTACCCCCTTCATCAGGTGTACATACTTCAAATGGACAACAGTGAAAATATACAAGTACCATACCCATAATAGGACAGCCTCTTCCTGGTCAGCTGACCGACATGACATCATCAAGTTCACATTAATACCTCAGGTTGAAAAACAGTGGCACTACACGATAGTGGCGTCTGCCCACAGTAACCTGACCACACATCAGAAATTGCTGGTCTAATAGGCAACACACCATAACACGTCAAATGAATACCAAAAATTGCATAATAAACTTATAAAACATGTTGTGTTATTGCTGAAAATCTGATAAACGCAAGTTTATTCAGCCAATGGAGTGCCTCATTCTTATATATTGTGACTCGCTCATGGATACCTGAAAATCCAGCATGCAGGACAATTAAGTGACCTTGGTGGACATCTGCACTAATGCAAGATTCTTGGCTGAGACAGCCCCAGACACTAGGGAAGGAGAGGCAGGAGTCAGAGGGAGCCTCTACTGCGACCTATAGCAAATTATAGGTTTGTTAAAAAGGTGTGTTTTGAGAGTCCGTTTGAAGGTTTCTAGGCTTGGAGCATGATGGACAGCCTGATGGAAAGAGTTCCGAAGGAGAGGTGATGTACGTGAGAAGTCCTGGATGCAGGAGTGAGAAGAGATGACCAAGCTAGAGGACAAGAGGGTCACCTGGGAGGAGCGAAGGTTCAGGGTGGCATAATAACTTTGGATTAATGACTGTTGTGCTACCTCAGGAATAAGATGCAGCTATATTTCTGTTTAGTTTTTATGGCACCTCACAACCTACCCTCATTCATGCAGCCAGTCATGTGTGTGAGGCAGTCTGCATTCCTGGCTGCATGAATGAGGACCAGTCATGAGGTCAACATACACAAATACTTAGCTGTATTCGTGACTGTGGTGACCAAGCTGTGAATGCAGCATATGATGACAGCACTGATCCACGGGAGGCAGACACACACATTATTAGGTCATTGTTCATAAGATTTCAGCAATTCCCTGTTATAAAGGAATGAGCCTTTACAACTTCAAGTGTTGTTGCTGTTTATTTACGGTTCTATTGAGCTCTCAGCAAATACAATCCAGTAATTAGAGGGAATTGTCACAAAGTGTAGGAGTTCAGATACTTTTGTATTTTAGTGGAGTACTTATAGTATATTATTATTCACAGTGTTCATTTGGTGGTATTCAGGGTTCTGCACGCTCTACAATAAAACAGCATAACAACATATGCATGTAACAGTCTGCAATGTGCTCTTGTGAAAGACAATACAAGCACATATAAGTAGTAAGCTGGCTGATCCCATTAGCTGCAGCTTACACACTTCACAATCGCAGTGCATGCATGAGGCAGCCAGCGGAAGTTTGCTCAACCTTCACACTGAAAGATAAGGTGAAGTAATTATGGATGTTCTTCATGTCTAGCAGGCAAAGCCATTGTCACTCTTCTGGTTGGGTTATTCAGTGTCTGACATTGCATTCTGTAAGAGTCTTAAGTGTGACCAAAAAGGTTCTGTACAATGGTTCCGTTCTTTTGTTTTCTTGAATATGGGATATTGAATGCAGTGTATATGGATAGCATACAGACACATGGGTATAAGTTGCATTTTATGGGTAGAATGTATGCCTTGTGGAAGTTAAAGCGAACCTTAAATGAGATGCATACGAAGGCAGACACATTTATTTACCACTTTTAAAGTGGTATTATACTCAAATGTCATCTACAGTCTAAAGCTTTAAACACAGCATAAAATTAACAGCTAAAACAATTATTTTTCAAGGTACTGGGAGGGTTAGAACTCATGCCTTGCCCCCAACATTATCAAATTGTTTTGGAAGTGTGCAAACTGTGTAAGCAAGGGAGAAAAGCTCATGTTGTATTCAGGATGGGAGGTTGTATTCAGGGTGGGAGCAGGTAACTTTCTATCCTTTATTTGCTTACTAATTACTTAATTAGGAGTCAATCCTGGATCTCCTCCTACCTCTCCAACCGCTTCTTCACAACATCCTTCAACGGCTCCTCCTCCACTCCCACAACCCTTTTGGTTGGTGTTCCCCAAGGGACTCTTATGGTTGGTTGGTTGGTTTCCTGGGTCCCTTAGGGCCCTTTTCCACTTGCAATCGCTAGCGTTCACGCTGAACGCTAGCGATTGCTGAATCGCAATTACCGGCGATTCCCCGACGTTCGCCGCCGCGATTTTGCTATGCTATGCACTGCATAGCAAAATCGCGGCAAATATCGCTCCGCCGCGCGTTCGCGTTCTTGACAAAAACGAATTGCGGTAGTGGAAATGACCTACCGCGATTCCTATGTTAAAAAGCAAACCGTAGCGATTGTAAAATCGCTAGCGGTTTGCGTTTTTGCGATTCAGCCAGCGCAAACGCGCTGGTGGAAAAGGGCCCTTACTGTTTTCAGGCAACACCTCCTCGATTGGAAAAATCATTTTCTCTATGGAATGTAACTACCACCCACATGCCAACGATATCCAGATATACCTCCACACCCCAGATCTCTCCTCCTCCACCATGGACAAGGTCTTCTCCTGCCTCACACCCCTTTCCTCGTGGATGGCCGCCAGGTTCCTAAAGCTTAATCTAGATAAGACTGAGCTTCTGATATACCCACTCCACACAAATGCATCACTCCCAGATTTGCATATCACGATCCACAACACTGACATCCACCCCACCCCGCAAGCCTGCTGCCTAGGTGTCACCCTGGGCTTGGATACCTCCTTTGCACCCCACATCCAAAGTATTACCGATCCTGCAACTTCAACCTCCGATACATCTCCTCGATCCCCTCCTACCCATCCCCTGACAGTACTAAACTCCTCCTCCATGACCCTGTCATCTCCCACCTTCACTATTGAAATCCCCTCTAATCAGGCCTCTCTCTAAACTGCCCCCCCCCCCGCCTTTTCAATTGATAATGAGCGCAGAAGCCAGACTGATCAACTCCTCTCATCGCAGCGCCTCCATAACTCCCCTCTGTGAAGCCCTCCACTGGCTTCAGGATCAACTTCTGTGCTTAGCCGACAATTCGGTGAACAGGACCTGCCCAACCTACTTTTCTGATCTTGTCCACAGGCACATACAGGCCCACCTCCTCCGATCCTCCAAGACCTGTGCCGGTACTTATCCGTTAGCCGGGCGCATCCTCTAGGTGGCGACAAAACTCCACCAGAGTTACATCTTTCCCTACTATCCATGTCGGCCTGGAGGGGGAATAGTAATTAGCGCCACCTGCCGGATGCGCCCGGCTAACGGATAAGTACCCCTGTGCCTGTTTGCACTACACTCACTCCCATGCACGACTACAGGATTTCACCTGCTCTATGGAACTCCCCCCCCCCCATAATACGTTCTGTTGGGCACCCTCTCAACAGATGTACCTATTGCGTACGCCACCAATCAGGCGACGGGCAGGGGGCGGGTGCAGAAGCACATATCAAGGCTGCCAGGCAACAGACAATAAATAAATAAAGCTCTAGACACGGAAGCAGGCAATATAACGGCCGCTTCCATCCAACACAGTGTGCACGATTAGCCTCCGAAGAAGCAAGGCTCACCCCAACGTGAAACGGCTGTAAGGCCGTGCACCCTCTGGCGCCCACAGCTACCTTCCCACCCTCAGCAGAAGCACGATAAGTACCAGTACCACCAGCATCACCTGAACTTTGTACTTTGTATATGTTCATTGCCACTTCATTGTACACCTGCTATGTTGAATTAAATCTACAGTGCCAGACGCCTTCTACTCTTTTCCTTTTATGATATGATCACTATGCTTGTACTGCATGCGTCTTGAGCACGTAGATGCTGCTGAGGCTTCCTGCACTATACCTATACGATCTCCATCTGCAATCATACTGAGTGCCTACCTACCCCTCTCGAGTTTGCCCATTTATCCATAGTGCAGCATCATTCCTTGCATCAAACAATGACATGAGTTAGCTTCAGTGAGGTGTAAATATGCACTGAAATGACATCAGGCTAGTCTTATACTAAGACTAGCCTGATGTCATTTCAATGCATATTTACACCTCACTGAAGTGTAGGTAAGTGTTCCTCAACCCTGTATTCAGGGCTCACCAACAGTGCATGTTTTGTGGAAACCCACAGAGGTAGTTAATCAGCTGTGTTGAGACACTTATTACCTCACCTGTGAATGCTTGTGGTTTCCTGCAAAACATGTAGTGTTGGTGGGCCTTGAGGACAGGGTTGGGGAACTCGTTATGTCTTATAGTGTTACATATTCATTTTTACTGTGTTTATTGCATTAGGGCAAAGATTTAATTTTAACTATAATTCCAGTTGCCTGGCAATCTTGCTTATCACTATGGCATCAGTAATGTCTAAATCACACACTAGAAGCAAGCATGCAGCCAATCTACTCAGAAACATCTTGACTGCATGCTTGTGCAGGGTCTATATAATTCAATTATGCTGCTGCGCTCTCCAATCCTGAAACAAAAAACACACTCCACATAGGGCAATATTGTTTAAGTTTTGTGCCCCAATGTACACCAGTGTCTCGTGCTCCCCCGGTGTCACACACTTATTCCTTGTCCCCTCTCACTAGATGCTCACCAGATTGTTACCACCTCAGTCTTTCAGGTGGATCTTAAGCCTGTCAATATCAATATATTCACTTGTTCCTGTAAATCAGAAAAAAAAACTCCACATAGAGTAGTACAGTTCAAAATAAGGCAGTTCAGGCAATCCCAGTGCTACATACACTCCAATCGTGCAACACCACCCGTTGATCGTGTTCCTGCACCAAATTACATGCCACACTGCTCACCAGATGCAGCCCACCTCTATGCACAGGTGGATATTGCGCTTTTTTACTCCAATAACTCCACACGATCCTCAGTGGTTCAAACACGCCTCTAACAAAGGCTTTCCATTTATTTTCACTAAAATTGTAGCTCAAAACATAAAAACATAAAAACAAAAACCGCATATAGCGTATTACTGATAACAATGCTCCAGTGCGCAGCCAAAATATTGCACTTACGCCTCCTGAAGCTTTATGCGCATATTGTACAGGTGGATGTCAATGCCCATCCGTCTGGCTCCCGGGTCCGCTCCGAGACTTCCGCGTCCTCCCGTTCCGCCTTCACGTTTGCCCGCAGGGTGTATCCTAATGCGCTTCCTTGTTGACCGGCCGGTCCATGCGCCTCTCAACCTAAACAACGTCAAGCGTATAGCTCCGCCCTACGCGCGTTTCGTCTTCACGCCAGACTCATCAGGGGCTCCGCCTCCTGACGCCTGGGCATTGTTTACAATATTTCGTACAGAATCAAATAAAATATCTTTAAAATCCAATACATATTCATAGTATTGGATTTTAAAGATATTTTATTTGATTCTGTACGAAATATTGTAAACAATGCCCATCCGAGTGAAAGGCAGCTAGTCCTCCAATCAGGAGGCGGCAGGGACTATGTAACCAGACGTCAGGCGTCAGGAGGCGGAGCCCCTGATGAGTCTGGCGTGAAGACGAAACGCGCGTAGGGCGGAGCTATACGCTTGACGTTGTTTAGGTTGAGAGGCGCATGGACCGGCCGGTCAACAAGGAAGCGCATTAGGATACACCCTGCGGGCAAACGTGAAGGCGGAACGGGAGGACGCGGAAGTCTCGGAGCGGACCCGGGAGCCAGACGGATGGGCATTGACATCCACCTGTACAATATGCGCATAAAGCTTCAGGAGGCGTAAGTGCAATATTTTGGCTGCGCACTGGAGCATTGTTATCAGTAATACGCTATATGCGGTTTTTGTTTTTATGTTTTTATGTTTTGAGCTACAATTTTAGTGAAAATAAATGGAAAGCCTTTGTTAGAGGCGTGTTTGAACCACTGAGGATCGTGTGGAGTTATTGGAGTAAAAAAGCGCAATATCCACCTGTGCATAGAGGTGGGCTGCATCTGGTGAGCAGTGTGGCATGTAATTTGGTGCAGGAACACGATCAACGGGTGGTGTTGCACGATTGGAGTGTATGTAGCACTGGGATTGCCTGAACTGCCTTATTTTGAACTGTACTACTCTATGTGGAGTTTTTTTTTCTGATTTACAGGAACAAGTGAATATATTGATATTGACAGGCTTAAGATCCACCTGAAAGACTGAGGTGGTAACAATCTGGTGAGCATCTAGTGAGAGGGGACAAGGAATAAGTGTGTGACACCGGGGGAGCACGAGACACTGGTGTAAATTGGGGCACAAAACTTAAACAATATTGCCCTATGTGGAGTGTGTTTTTTGTTTCAGGATTGGAGAGCGCAGCAGCATAATTGAATTATATGACCCAGTGACTGGACTTTTTTCTGCAGCGATCCCATAAACTGTTTGTTGTGAACGGACTGGTAATCACTGTGTGTACTTTGTGGCGCGGTATTATATGAATTGTGCAGGGTCTATGGCTAAAAGAATTAGAGGCAGAGGATCAGCCGCAAAGCCAGGCAACTTGCATTGTTTAAAAGGAAAAAAATATGTCAGCCTCCATATCCGTCAAGTTTCCTAAGAAAGCATTCCCCTTTGAACATCACTGTGTTTCCATTCCAAAATTTGCCAAACTGCAGGAAAGTGCAAAGTCCTGTCAAATTGTTTTAGTTATTGACAGAGGGCCCTACTTTGTTGTCAGACTGCCTGATGTTTGTTACATCATGCTGTGGCTGTCAGTGGCCAAAGAAACAGCAAAAATAAAGAGCTGAAAACAGGAAGATGCAGGGTAACCTGAGGACAGCCTGCCAGAGAGGACACTGCACTTCTTATGAGTGTAGCTTCCTCTTTTCTGAAGGTGCCATTTCCTCTTCTCTGAGGCAGTTTTGTAATCAGGTAAAAAATAATCTAGACCACTTCACTCTGCAACCTGAACCTTACTTGTGTGCTTTAAGAGGAACTGAAGTAAAAATAACGTTATAACTTAAAAGCTTATTTTTTCAATATTAATTTATGATTTAGTGTTTGCCCACTGTAAAATCTCTCCTCACCACAATTTACATTCTGAAATGTATCACCGGTGGATACATCTTTAGTCCAGTCAGGTTTTTATTGAGAGTACGAAAGCCAGTACAAATACTAGCTGTTCTCCCAGAATGCTCCGGGAGAATTCCCTATATGTAAACAGCCTAAGCTTAGCATCACTGGGAAGATGGGGTTACATTTACATACCAATACACAGCAATATACAGCTATGTGAATGGTTTCTGATGCTGATACCAGGCTAATTACCGTTAATTAAAGTAACTATCGGGCATACAATCAAAAATCAATTATTTATTTTTTATTTGGTAAAAGGATGCTAACCAGGCAACAGAAAAGTTATAAATCACCATTATTTTTCTTGTTGATAAATGATCATTCCCCATTTCCCCGGCTCTTATTTGGTACATTGCCGCACAAAGGAATTTTCAGTGCATGCTGGGTTGTCTTTTTTTGCTTCTTTACTTTCCTCTCAGACATAACTAATGCAGCCTGATTGGCTGAAGCCTCTTTCCCTCCTGTTTTCACATCCCACGCCTCTGTTCCTCACTGATTGGCCAATATTTCTCATGCTGAGAATGCACCTCTATTGCAGAGCTGGGCGGGAGTGCCTGAAGACTGGGAGGAGGGCGGGCAATGCATACACAATCAGGCAGAGGAGAGTAAGGGAGGAAATTACATCAGAATTGGCTTCATGATAGACACAGTTAAAATGGAGAATCCTAAAGCTGAGTACACACGTACGATAACGATCGTTCAAAAACGAACGATAACGACAATCGGAACGATAATCGTGCGTTCAAAAAGTGTGAACGATCGTTTTTGTGAACGATAACGATCGTTATCGTTCAATCGGACCGATCCAACCCGGCGGATTTTTTCGAAAGATAATCGTTCAATCGTTGCAGTGTGTACAAAGATCGTCCGATAACGCATGTTCTTATTGCCTGTCATAACGTCACTTCCGTTTGCGCACGCATTTTTTAATCGTTCGTCGTTCAGTACTTTATACTTATATCGTTCACGTGTGTACACAATCGTTCATTACGAACGATCTTTTCCGTCTAATTTGAATATCGTGTAAACGTCACGAATCGTTCGTAACGAACGATCTTTATCGGACGTGTATACGAACCTTTAGAAGGATTTTCTCTTTTCTTTACTATAGAAAAATCACTAAAATCAAAACGGTGACAGTGCATGTTATGTAAGTAGAGCAAGTATTTATCTACTTATATATGTGTTTGTTTTTTCTGAGTTAGTATGTCTGACAGCGCCTCTTTAATGTATTCAGTATACATAATGTCTGCATAATTAACAACAATGTAAATGTATACTGGAGCATGCTGATTCAATTTCTGTGAAGTCCATCCTTTGGTGTCTGACCACTCCAAGAAACATCATGTTCTGCTGCCTAGAAGGATGGCACGCATGCAAGCACCCAGAACTCAGTCACTTCAAGCAATGGCATCCAGAACAGCTGCCAGACAAATCTGTATACCAGTGTGGGTTCAGTTATTTAAGTTAAAGTGTACCAGAGTTAAAGAAAATAAAAAGTTTTATACATACCTGGGGCTTACTCCTGCCCCATAAGTACGGATCGCTCCCACGCTGCCGTCCTCCGCTGTCTGCAGCTTCGGTATTGGGTTTATTTTCTTGAGCTCTGGTTTTCTTTAAGACCTGAGCACCTTGAATGTATGACAATACTTTTATGAATACCCCTAATTTATTGAGGTTTGCTGTGTTAAAGAGGGACTCTGAAAAAAAGTTTAAAGACACACACGTACTCGTATATGTATGTGTTAGCCTGTAGGCCAACAATATGACTGTACAGCATTCAGCTCCGAAATATTGCCCGAAGAACCGAATGCCAGTACCTATTGGCAACAATAATTATGTGTGTATGCAACTCGCTTTCAGCCAATATGGTTGTTATTTTGCCAATTTCCCATAATCCTTTGCAGCATGAATCTACACTCTGGCTGCAGTATTAGCACAATAAGAGACAGTTTCGTGTCTGAATGGCTGACAGAGGTGGGTGGAGCTGTGGGTTTGCCTGAGCGGTGCAGACTCCATGTGATACGCAGTCTTCATCGCAGCTCCTTCTCGCTGTCTGGAATGGGCCAAGTGCTGACAGGAAAGACAACATTCGCCGGCCATTATTTCACTTGTCATTTGTGTGGACAGCAGCCAAAGCCATCAGCCAGTCGGAGCAGCAGTGTCAGAAATATTACCACTTTACATTAATAAGGAAAGACAACCCTGCTATAAGTCTAGGGAGTACTGCACATACATTTTTCTACACATACTTCACACTATAGATTACGCTGGTAAAAAAAAAAAAAAAGTTAAAGCTTTTTAAGACAATATTTCTTATTAATGTATATTTTGTTTTATTTTTTCTTTACAAAAATGTACCAGGTATGAGGCTGAGGCCTACACTGTGCAAAACCTTGGCTGTGCCTATGGGAAGATCCTTTCAAAACATGTAAGCTATCACTAGCTTGCAGCAGTTAGTTATAAATTATGTGTATTTCCCAACTAATAGCATGTAATAGTCCTACAAGTAGTAACACTGTCCCAATATAAAGATGTGCTGTGGTCTGTTGCAGCTTCCAGGGTGGATGCACACTATTCATTGGATGAATAGCAACACAATCCGTTCTCCAAAAAAACAAAACATGCACACAAATAACTCAAGGTACCAGTTAAAGGGAAACTTAAAGGAAACCAAACTGAGAAGCATATGGATTTTTCCTTTTAAAATAATACCAGTTGCCTGACTCTCCTGTTGATCCTGTGTCTCTAATACTTTTAGCCACAGCCCCTCAACAAGCATGTAGATCAGGTGCTCTGACTGAAATTAGACTGGATTAGCTGCATGCTTGTTCCAGGTGTGCGATTCAGCCACTACTGCAGCCAAAGAGATCAGCAGGACTGACAAGCAACTGGTATTGTTTAAAAAGAAACATCCATATCCCTCTCAGTTTAGGTTCCTTTTAAGTCGCATAAAAATAAAAAAATAAAGCATATTTACTTACCTGGGGCTTCTACCGGCTCCCTCCTTTTTCCCCGTGCCCCCGCCGGTACTCAAGCGATTCTCCACTCCCCTGCCGCGGCTTAGTTTTGCTTTCGAGCAACTGAGTCTGTTGCCGCCCACTGCGCCACACGCATCCCTGTTCACACTCCCGTCAGGAGCACATCTCTACTGCGCCTTGCGCAGGACTCTCCCGGCGACCAGAGTTGGAACAAGGCGGGTGCAACCAGGGCCACCCAGGTGCAGTGGCCGGCAACAGGCTCAGTTGCAAAGCAAAACAGTCACATCTGGGGACCGGAGGATCGTTGAGTACCGGCACAGGGCGACTTCAGGGTCCAGTAGAAGCCCCAGGTAGGTAAAACTGCCTTTTTAATATGACTTAAGTATCCCTTTAAAGTGTACCAGAGATGGCGTTAGTAAAATATTTTATACTTACCTGGGGCTTCCACCAGTTCCACGAGCACCGATGCATCCCTTGCCGTCCTCCCGCGTACCTCCCTTCAGCCCGTATTAGCCCCGGTAATCTGAGTCATTCGCGCCAGTTGGCTCTTCTGCGCATGAGCGGTCCCTCCCCACATGTGCAGAAGAGCCCGACTGGCATGGCTGAGCCATTTGCCGGGCTAATTGCGGCTGAACAGAGGCACTCGGGAGGACAGCGAGGAACGCATTGGTGCTCATGGAGCTGGAGGAAGCCCCGGGTGAGTATAAAATATTTTACTACTGCCATCTCTGGTAAACTTTAAGTTTGTTTACTTCATAAATACAAAAGAGAGATGTGAAATGGTCCACAGAAAATCATTGCTGGGTTCAACCTATTCATTTTGAGTCTGTTGTCTGTTCTGTCAAAACGCAGGCTAGCAGAACTACTGTGTATTGAGTTTAACAGAAAGCCAAGGATTACTCGACTTATAAGGCATATATTAAACTGTAAGTTGACAGTTATGGGAAAAGCATATAGGCCTGGTGCACACCAAAACCCGCTAGCAGATCCGCAAATGCTATCAGATTTTGAAACGCTTTTTCTTCTTTCTGTAGCGTTTCACCTAGCATTTTGCGGTTTTGGGAAGCGTTTTTGGTGTAGTAGATTTAATATATTGTTACAGTAAAGCTGTTACTGAACTGCTTCTGTAACAAAAACGCCTGCAAAACCGCTCTGAACTGCCGTTTTTCAGAGCGGTTTGCATTTTTCCTATACTTTACATTGGAGGCAGAAACGCCTCCGCAATCCAAAAAATACCTCCGCAATTCAACAAAACGCCTCCCGCTCTGGTGTGACCCACCCCATTGAAATACATTAACCAAGCGTATCCGCAGCCGCAAGCGGCTGCAAAAACGCCTGAAAACCTGCTCGGTGTGCCCCAGCCCTTAAAGGGTTTTTGTTGTCTAGTTATATACACACACACACACACACACACACACTAAAATATCATGTAGCATGTGATACCTACTTGATGGGACGGTTCTTCTATGAAGCAACGTAAATTACGTGTTTTGGGGCAGTATCAGAGGGCGACACTCCCCATCTCCTCCTCCCTAGATGCATGGTGCTGCTTCACTCACCAGCTCTCAACATTCCAGTAATGGGATCTCCATCTAGCCATTCAGCGTCCTGTATCCATGGCTTCAGCAGTGCCTCATGTGACCCGCAGTGCCTCATGTGACCCGTTACATGCTGCCGGGTCACATGAGCCACCGCTGTAGTCAGAAAGGAAGTAGGAATTCATGGGTGGCTGGTTATCCCATCGCTAATATGCTGAGAGCAGGTGAGTGATGCGGTGTCGGTGCAGCACATATCTGGCACCCTGGGGATCAGATGCTGTGAGCCAGCACGGAGAAGATGCTGTCTTGGAGGAACCAGAGAGAAATAAGCGTAGTGGCAATGCCTGCATTGCATAGCCCGATGTGCCTTTCCTCTCAGGTTTGGCTTTACAGACACATCGGTGAGGGGGGTCCTCACAATGTATTGCTTCAGGTTGCAAAAAGTCTAGAACCGGCCCCCTGCTACTTGACTACTCAGTATATAGGAGGTGGGGTGGAGTCCTAGTTGCACTTTAAATAAATTGTTTTTCTATAAGTAACCAGACCCTAAATACTCTTGTTCTCTTAGTAAAGACATTTCGGCAACACACCTCACTGATGGTCATCCAAACCAGCTCAATACAGATTCAGTTTTTTTTAACTGTAGCCACACACAGCCTTAGAGACACTTGTCCTAGTTTAAACTCATCCATCGAAAGATGTCCCCACCAAATAACACCATATTTACTTTTCTATCCCGTAAATATGTGTTGTCAGCTGCAGTTTGCTTTAATAACTAATTACTTCAGAAGAAGAAGAAAAAAACAACTGCAATCACTGGCTCTTTTCATGTGCTGTATACTAGTGTTAGTCGTGACCAGTGCTCAATTCCCATGATGTCATAATGCTTGGAGCCAGAAGATTAGCTAACACGCCATGCAATTGGCAACACTAGAAAAGACCCAGTCATCCCTCTACAGTCATCTAGACGGCTAGGACTTTGGGACTAATTTTACTGTGACTAATCCTCACCCTTCAATTAAGCCAGTCTACAAAGAGTTTCAACGTGAATATAAATTATTTTTAAAAGCTTCTTGATCGTGTTTCTTTCTACTTAGTATCACGTTGTGACTGTAATAAACAAAAGCTGAAAAAATAACAATGTTGGTGTATAGTAAACGCATTGTGCAGCTGTGGACGCCTGGAACACATTTCTGGCCCGCGACACATTAAAGGATTGGGAATGTTCTTCAATGCAAAGCAAACACATGCAGCAAATATCAAACGGCTTTGGAACGTGACGGTTTCTCACTCTACTGTCCTGATGATCAGGATTTCCCAGTTCAAGTGTGTCCATCAACGGGGAAACTATATAGTCATTGAAGAGTGATGATGCATTATTAGGTTCACAAGCACTGACTGTGACGTTGTTGTTTAGCAATAAACAAGAACACAGCACCTACCTAGTGTGGCTGGATAGTGTACTGGTTAAGGCACCGCCTCCGACACAGGAGAACAGGGTTCAAATCTTGGCTCTTCCTATTCAGTAAGACGATACCTATTCAGTAAGGAGTGCTTGGGCAAGACAACCTAACACGTTTACATGGCATCCTGCTGGCGCCAGGGCTTTTAGGCAGAAGGTGAGCCAAATGACGGCTCACTCTGCTGCTGCACAAATTAAGAGGGTGGGGATGTGTTTAAATTCTTTTCCTCCTCAGAGGAGCCGCTACTCGGAGGGAGAAGCAATTTGGGGTCCGGCAATCACCGAATGACCCAGTGCACGGAGCACAGACTATAGTATTACTGCTACAGCCACGCTGAGCATCTGGAGCTTCTGCGTTGCGCAGCTCGAGGCAGGTGCCAAAAAGCCCTGCTTTGCCTAACACTGCAGGGGTTCCTACTTACCAGCTGTAGCTCTCAAGCGATTCGAGTTGGACATGGAATTAACTACAATTTATGGAGCCGATCAGTAAAACGCTGATGTCCCTCCCCCCCAATGTTCACATCCCTTCCTGTGGTGATTGTGTCAAAAGGAGAGCAGATGGGACTTCACAGCTGTATTCTCTCCCCCCCACGACTTCAGGGGCTGCTCCCTAGTAGTTACACCTCTGGCAACATTATACATTTAGTGTTTTATTAACATGGACCATAGTCAAACTATGCAAGGATGGAGAGGTCAAGTGTGGTTACCATAGCAGCTGATTCAATTTATGGCTGATCAGAAGACAACGTCACACCTGTGCACCACCTTGGAAGATACCAATCGTAAAGAGAATTACAAGGCAACCAACAAGTTAGGCAGGTTGGAAAACCTTGGCTGATCAGTATTGTCCACATCTTCTTATTAAGTGGCACCATAGGCATTTATATACCACTCCCTTGATCCCTTAGCCAACTCTAACAATTACATAGCTGAGGCAAATGCTCCCATTCTGGAGCTGTCAACATAAACAATGCCCTGAGGGTAGTTGGGTTGTACATGTATATCCAACCTTCCTTGCCTGCAACAACATTCCATTTCCTATGCAAACTATTAACTACATTATATTGTGTCGGGTCAGGTAAAATCATTTAGCCTATAAACCAGAGACGGCCATACGAGTGTTTCTCAAGGAAAAAAAATCAAAGCCTTTAAACTACAGATGGAAGCTTGTCACACACAGATTGCCAGAAGGTCCTGCTGCTCTCTCAGTCTCAGGTAGAACCAGGCCCAGTACAGACCAGCAATACTGGTTGTCTGAAACAATCATACTTGATTCTTTCAGGTGGCTTTTCCCTGTACAGTCACACAGTTTGGCTATCATTCCTATAGAAAGAAGACCCAGAAGAACAAGCAAGATCAAGCTGTGGTAAGAAATAGCAGCAGTAACAAAGCATAGTTTTCCAGCATGCCCGATCACGAATGACCAGTCTGTAGGTGTCGGACAACTGTTCACACTCTGCAAAGGCTCCTTAAAAGAAGAAACTGGCAAGCATAGGTGACCCCCAGTTTCAGTTTTAGTGCAGAAAGACAAAGCACATAGTAATGCAACTATGACTGACAAGAAAGCTTAGGTGGGATAAAGATGCTGCATTACAGTCAATCTGAGGTTAAGGATAACCTATGCATACTATATACACTATCTTCACAATTTCTCTGTGCAATCCATTTCTCAAAATAGGCCTCTAATGAGCACATCCCTGAACTTGGATGAACCACCAGGTAGGAAAGTTAATACATAATAATTACGGTATTTTTATAGTGATTTTCTCCTGTTGGACTCAAAGTGATTGGGAGGCAGTGACTAGAGCACACTCAGGAGGTGGGCAGTAACATGTGCCGGCTGAATAGGTGCTGGCTTACTGAAATAGGAAGAACCAAGATTTGAACCCAGGTCTCCCTTAACCATTACACTATTCAGCCATGTTAAGACATCCCTCCTGCAACCCCCCCCTGATCGTCTGCATCCATGCAGTGACCAGAGAAAACGGTTGGCAAAAAGGGTCTCTACCTCCATACAGTAGTTAGAATGGCAGACAGACACTAAACCTGTTTCTGCACCATACAGTGGCCAAAAGTCAGTCAATACACTGGTCTCCACACCAATGCACTGTCTTTATGACAGTCAAAGCAGCCTCTCCACCCTTGCAGTAACCGGAAGACAGTCAATACACTACAGGCGCATTTTGTAAGTAAGGGATTGGCATATTTTGCAAATTGCTAAACAACCACAGTGACCATTCATAAAACCAGACTGGCATGCAGGAATTTCCTTACTGGCTGTAAAGGCATTCTGTGTAGGAATAGCAGACTAGCAGTGTTGCGCAAGCCTAAATACAATCAGTTTGCACGTCGTACCATGTTGTCTGAGAAATACGTGTAATTGACTACTCGTAACTAAATTGTGTCTGTAAATCTGATAATAAAACTGTGTCACCTCCCAAAATTCAAGACAGGGCAGATCGATGGGAGTTGGAACGTCCTCGGTGATTATTAAGTTAATGCCAGCATCAGGAATGCACTACGCCTTGTTCAATAATCATTAAGAACAAAAATAATGATTACGCCACAGTCTGATGGAAATATTATGCTCGTATTTTTAAATGAGAGGATTGAAACGCCTTAGTCAGGATCTAAGCAAGACAATGTGTGTGAGAGCGCAGCCATGTCAGAATCAAAATCATATAACAATGCAGCCACATGCAGGCCAAGGCCATCATTACAAGTCAGTCAACTCTTCTTTTTCATAAAGTTTAGTGCAACGCCTTTTGGAACCAATAAAAATGACAAGAAACAACTTCATGAATTCCACACGTAATTACTGCATACTGAGCGATATTTCCTGAAACCCGAGTGAAGATATGACAGAGCTAATACTAACCAGTGTTTGAAGGGCACCTGTAAGTGGTAAAAAAAAGAGAGAAAGTTTAAACTTACCTGGGGCTTCTACCAGGCCCCTGCAGACATCCTGTGCCCAGGACAAAATGGTCTTCCGGTTCCCTGCCGTGGTTCACGTTCGCTTGACGGCCCGGGCTGCGCGTGTCCTCGTTCGCATCGTGTGCAGGCGCAGTACGAGGTTGTTCTTGTACTGTGCCTGCGCAGGACGCTCTCTGCCATAGCAGCGCAAACGAGGTAGAAGACTCCAGGTAAGTTACATTTTTTTAACCACTTACAGGTGACCTTTAAACAAATTCCCACCCAAACTCATTTTTTCATAATGGTTAGAGAGCAGAAGCGGTAGAACCCCTGCCATTTTTATGGTGGTTTGTAATTACATTAACATTGTGTCATCATGATGGAAACTTTTTTTTTTTACAAATTTGTAAAAAAAAAAGTTTAAGCAAGTAAATTAGACATATTTAAAGACAAACTGTAGTGACATGTAGTAAATTATTCAGGATACCCACTATTACGATAATTTTCAGCATCCTATATGGTTCCTATAGATAAATTGCTGAATATTGGTATGTGACCCATCCTCCTAGTCATGTTTAGCCTAGTTGGTTTAGCCATACACAATTCTTCTCCCCAAGCTCTGGGAGACTAGGCATTACTGTCACTGGCTTCAGAATTTTCAGAAGCAGACATTCTGCAGAGCTGCAGCTGACAGGAATAAAGATGTTGCCATCTGTGATATATTTCAATACAATCAAAACATAAGCTGGCACCCAGATAAATGTGTTTATTGCTGTAGACCAAGTCAATGTTTTGGACACACAGGTCTCTTCATCAGGTCATAACAAGTCTGTTAATAATAATCACAGAGACCAATGTCCAGGCAGTCAGTCTCTAAAAGGAATATGTTGATGCTTTATAAATACAATAAATAAATAAAAGCTCACTAGTAAGCACTGGGTTTAACGGAGGCTGCTGCGTGTGATTCTGACTGACGTATTCCCAAAAACATTAGCTTGGTCTGCAACAACAAACACATTTATTTGGGAAGTGCCAGCTTATGTTTGATTGTCTTGAAGATAGAAGAGGGTGTTGTTGAGCACCCCCACCGATTGGCTTGAGCCCACTACATATTATTGGTCTATGTCAAGGATGTGCGGGAAGACTGTACCACAATGTTGTAAACCAGTGGTCCTCAAACTAAGGCCCGTGGGCCGAATGTGGCCCCCTGAAGCTTTTTTACCGACCCCCATACACAAAATATATTATAGATGCAGTCAGCTACATCTTTTAGGCTGCTTTCACACAGGGACGTTAGAGGCGCACGTTAGTGCAGCCTGTAACGCCCCCCCCCCCCCCCCAACGCACAGCAATGTAACACAAGTGGGCTGTTCACACTGCCCACGTTGCGTTACATGTAACGCTGCACGTTGTGTGAAAGTGCAGCATGCTGTGCGTTCTGGCGGCTTTAGCCGCGTTAGACTGTTTGCACATGCTCAGTGGGGGGCAGAGAGGAGGCGGGGAGATGTCACTAGAGTAGCCGCGCACATGGCTACTTAATATGCACTGCACTGCCGGCCGCTGATTGGCCGGCGGGACCACGTGATGCGGAGTGTCTCGCTCCGCATCACGTGGTCTCGCCGGCCAATCAGCGCCACCCTGGGAGACCTTATGCGGATACTCTACCGTCCTCTCCTGCACCACCATACGTTGCGTTAGGTGCACGTTATGCGACCTTAACGTAGCACCTAACGCAACGTCTTAGTGTGTAAGTAGCCTAAATATTGGTTTTCTACATATAGAATGAAGCCAGAAAGTAGTAATTCGCTGGTTTACAATCAAATTCCAAGTCAGGTGACACTGCTGTCCAATTGGACTGCAGGTTGTCACCTGGGTATGCTTCACTGTCTGGCCCGCAAAGACTTCTACATCATTTTATGTATACTCCGGCCCCCCAGCAGTCTGAAGTATGTTGACCCGGCCCTCGACCCAAAACGTTTGGGGACCCCTGTTGTATACAAATATAAGAAATTTTACTAATTATGTTATTTTTACAACAGTTCCTCTTTAAAGCAAAATTTAATGTTAAGTGCAAATGATAGAATCAAATATGGCTAATATTAAGTATCCTCTTTATGTATAAAATAAAAGTCTTCAGCATGGTTCAAATTATGCGCAGTGCACCAGTGGTGCGGACAGTGCAATGTCAATTACGCAGGAACAATAGACATTGCACAGAGGCAAGATCCAACATTCCCAATAATACTTAGCAGTACGGCGTCTTCCAAGGAAGCAATGGTGCACGGTTTTCTGTCAATGTGTGTTGTATCATTCAGTGTCCCCGAATGGGGTCATTGTCACAACAGGCAAAACCGCAAGTATGGTCACCCCAACGCCTTAAAGAAATTGTCCGGCAAAAAAAAAAAAAAAAAAAAGGTTCACTTACCTGGGTCTTCTACCAGCACCATGCAGCCATCCTGTGCCCTCGTAGTCACTCACTGCTGCTCCTGTCCCCCGCCGCCAGCTAGTTTAGTTTTTGCCAACCTCGGGGTCAGCGGGCCACATTGCATACATTTTTATGCATTCCCGTTGGTGCAGGAACATTAACACATACATTTTTACACGTTAGTGTTGTAACGCATAAAAATTTATGCGTTGCACCACTAACGCGTACAAATGTATGTGTTAATGTTCCTGCACCAGCGGGAATGCGTAAAAATGGATGCAATGCAGGCAAAAACGAAACTAGCTAGCTGCAGGGGACTGGAGCAGCAGTGAGTGACTACAAGGGCATAGGATGGCTGCATGAGGCTGGTAGAAGCCCCAGGGAAGTTAAACTTTTTTTGCCTGACAATTCCTTTAAAGCCATTCTACAACTGTTGCCTGTAGGGATCGGTACTTAATACCTAGAGTCACAGTTCTGGCCACAAACTCAGACATGCACCCCCTCGGCTATACTCCATCCCAAACTTTTAAGGCTTGTTCACACTACAAGGGCTTTTCTAGGCGCTTTGTGATTTTAAAAGCTCTTGCTAAAGTTATCCTATCTGTGTGTTCTCAATGGAGCAATGCGATTGTAAAAATCCCCCATAGCATTGCATTAGCAAGAGCTTTTCAAAATCACTAGTGCTTAAAAAGCTCCTGTAGTTTGAACAAGCCCTTAATATGGGTTTGAATAAAAAAAAAAAAATGAAAATAAAAAATTTATAGTGAGGTCACCACTTCCACTTATCTCCAGCTCTGGACAGGGCATTACTTGAATGGTCAGTAGTTGTAAGAACCAATACTACTGATTGATATAGTGCCATCACCTTCCATAGTGCTGTACAATAGATTTACAAGATACGTGGGAATAAGGTAATGGAAGCACAACATAAGTATGGCAAGTAATACAAATAGTTTTTATAATAAAACGTAACAGTAGTCACATGAAACAATAGGGGAGGGAGCCCTGCCCTTGCAAGTTTACTAGCTAATCTTTACTTCCTTGATCAAGCCAAAAAGATGGTGCTGGTGATGTTTTCCTGTTCTGGATGTCTGGTCCTTGCTTTCTGCCCAATCAAATAAAAGGACAGAGCATTAGATGTTGCTGGGCAGACTTCTGTCACAGACATCTTGTTATAGTGAGCCACTAGAGGCTGGCTGGGACTTCCTGAAGTCTGTCCTCAGCCGAAAAACAGACTTATAGAATCCGCCTTCTCAGACTTTTGTTAGTAAAAGGGACAGAGAAGAAGACTGCAAACAGTACAGACATTTCCATAGATGTAAATGACAGATTTGCTTGACTGCCCTGAACATTTGCAAGTGTGATTTTCATTTTATAAACACACCAGGGACTCCAGCAAACATTACCGTAAAACTCCTACCATTGTGTGGTGCAGAAACAGATTTTAAAGCAGGCGATTTCAGTGATCAGAGGAGAGCAAGGAATAAATGGAAAGGTCTGCATGTGATAAGCCAAGCCTAGAAAATAGAATTCAGGGCTGAAAGCCACTAAAAAACGCTATCGCTAATTGCAATCGCTAGCGTTTTGTATGAGCGTTTTGTATGCGATTTCATACGCGTTTTCGGTAGCTTTTTTAAAAAGTGTAATACATTTGCCAGCAGTTGTGCAGCAATTAGCATTTTAAATTCTGATTGGTCCTTTCAATTTTAATTTTGTTACAGTGTGCAGTAATGTAAAAACGCTAGTAAAATCGCTCTGTGTAGGTTTCGATGAGCGATTACACCAGCGTTTATATACTTTACGTTGCAGAAACACTAACGCTAATTGCTAACTCTATATGCTAAAAATGCTGCATGTCCTGCATTTGCGATTCTGGTAATTGCAATCGCTCCAGTGGAATTTGGCCCATCCATTAACATTAGCTGAGCGTTTAGAGAAATTGCTAGCGGTTTGAATCGCTCCCTAAACGCTCAGAAAATCGCTCTAGCGGGGTTCTAGCCCTGAGGCATTTCTTGTATCCCTTGGAGGCTGGGTTCACAGTGGGGTGCTGCAGTGCAACTTTATGGGCTTATCTTAACTCAGAAAGTCGCACTGCAATAGTAAGTCTATGGAATGTTCACAGTGCATGCGATGCATTGGGGCCCAACACACTACAGTATCCCAGCACAGTGCATTGCTGAACAATGCGTGCCTTAAAAGAGGCTGTGAAGCATACTTTTCATTGTATGCTTCACTGTATACGACCTAAAGGTCGCCATAATGTGAAGTGTGATTTTTTACATTCCATTGAGCTGTGTTCCGGTTATATAGGGAGCACAGTGCAAAGTCCACTAATAACCTAGCCTCAATGAGCTTCCACTCTTTACACATGATATAAAAAAAAAATCACTAGAAAAATGTTTAGTGATGTTGCTGAATATTTAGGCTCCGTTGTGGTACTAGAAAATCAACTGTCCACTCCAGAGGTGTAAATACTGGTAAAGCAGTCCCTGCACCTGCAGGGGGGCAGCAACTTACCCTCTCTTCTGGTATTGATGGCGATATAGGGAAAAAAATGAAGTTTTAACTTGGTTTCAATTTGCAGGGAGCACTAAAAGGGTAAAGCCTCACAGTTTACTGTATGGTGAGAGCTGCCTAGACAGAGCTCTTGCCATCTATTCACAGCTGCTGGTAAGGACTAATTAGACACTTTGATCTGGCTAAACAAACACAGAGGAAAGAGCATTACATTTCTAAAGGCCCATACACACGTTGGATTTTAGCGAACGACCCGTCGTTTGAACGTTCCGTCGTTCGGACGTTTTCGCGTCAAATCCGACGTGTGTACAGACTATTGTTCGGGTGATAAGACTGGTTACCAGCGATCCGCCCGGCGGATCGTTGGTAACCAGTCTTATCACCCGAACGATAGTCTGTACACACGTCGGATTTGACGCAAAAACGTCCGAACGACGGAACGTTCAAACGACGGGTCGTTCGCTAAAATCCGACGTGTGTATGGGCCTTAAGAGGGAACCAAGCGCCACTTTTTTTTTTTTTTTTTTGCAGTTTACTGGTTTATAATAGCTATAGGAGCTGCCATGTCCCCCCTTCCCTTCTAGCTGTCCATTATTTATCCACAGGAAAGTTGTGAAGATAGCATCTGTGGCTTCTGTAAACTCTTTGAAGCATAGCATTTTGTTCTCTGCTAATGTGCGCAATAATATAATTACAACAGTGCTAAACTTTTAAATGTAAAAAGAGGTAAAAGAGGTAAGGTTTTTTTTTGTTTTTTTAACAATTTTTTTTTTCTAAGTAATGTGCCACATTGTTGGCATTCATGTGTAATGTGCTACTGAGATGCCCTGGGTGGTAAAAATGGTGTTTAGGCAGAGGGCTCCAACGGTAGCAAAATGGTAGGGACTGTCAATGCAGCGTTACCATTCTCTAAATTAACCCATCTTCAGCGAAATTATCCTCTTAAATTTGATAGTATTTGGATTCCGTGGATTGCACATCTTAAAGAACAAGGTATTGATTACAATGTACAGAACTTAAAAAACAAAAATGTCTAGACTGCGCCTGAGCCGTGCAGAGCGGGACCGTGAGAGGAAGGGGTGGATAGGGATGGGGAAGTACTGAAGGGGAATGGGTTGGGTGTTACGAATATGTAATTTGTAATGTTTTTCCTATGAAAAATCAATAATGCTTATTTGTAAAAAAAAAATAGTGTTTAGTTCACTTTAAGCAACTAGATATGGAATAAAGACTTTTTATTGTGTGCTGTGCAAGAGTTCAGGTCAGCTATAAGCAGGGCTGAATTTCGCCAGTAAAGTAGGTGTCACTGGTGCCAAGTTATTGATAGGGCTGAAGCAGGAGAGACAGCAGGCTTTACATTTTTTTTTTCCAGAAAAGGCGGTAACCTCAAACGTAGAGTAAAATAGTAGCTTTTCTTCTTACAAAAACACTGCAGGAAACTTCAAAGGGGCTGAAGCTGCTATAAAACTTTAAAGAATATTTTATCCTGGCAGCACAAGTGACCCAGTACTCCTCAGCCATTCTTAAAGGTACATTTTGATCCTGCGGGTCAAGGTTAACTTTTCTAATAAAGAATCTTCCTTTGCTTCCATCCATCTTGTCATTTTCACAGAGCTGTTTGAGGGGGCGGAAGAGGAGCTAAATTGAGGTCTCGAGTTATGAATTACTGTGGGCAAGACATAATGTCTGAGCTGCATGTCCCTCTTCTGTCTCTAATAGGTTTACTAAACTGCCCATTTCTGGAAGTACCCAGAGAAAACCTCCGCACATCCACTTACAATTCCCTTTACCCTTAGCAGGGCCTGTACTCAGCATGCAAAAAATGATCCATATACATAAAACAATAATAAGGTTTGTGTTCTGCTTTTGCTTAAGAACAATAATAAGCCTAAAACATTCCCAATGCCTATTTTTTGTTGTCTAGGAAAAGTAATGCTAGTTAAAATTGGCTCTGGTGATTCTATATTTGGGCAAGCTGAGGTCAGAACCTGGGCAAGGACAGGTCAAAGCTTCATACACAGGCTGAGTCAATTGTCTTGAGCTGCCACGACTGAGAATCTACAGTGTTTCCCCAGAAATTTTATTGCAGCCGGGTGGTATGAAAAAGTAGCCGGGTGGGATTTGGCGCAACCCAGCTTACAGCATAAGAAGCAAATAAGGAGGCAAGCCGATGATAGCTGGGTGGTCACCAAAAGTAGCAGGGTGGAAAACCCGGCTAAAAGAGCCTGGGGAAAACACTGATCTAGCGGATGTTCTTTGGTTCCGCGGGCTGCAGGATGACGCTTGCTTATTCTCTGCTCATCATAACTTCTCCACCCTCAACTGAACATGTTGCTCGGTACACAATCCCTAAAAAATCCAAATACTGTACAAAAATCATTAAGGCTAGATTCACAGTGGTTAGTTGGGGAACACCCGCATTATAATGAGTGTGAACTGCAATGAGACTGAACATAGACTTTAATACAAAGCCTGCAAGCAGCAAGTTAGAATAATGCGATCAGTTACAATGCAGTACTGTAAACAGCCCCATAGAACTGTACAATGCAATTGAGCACTGGGAACTAGCCCTTGGCTTACTGCAGATCGCAAAACACGATCACTTAATGATTTTGCAAATCGATCATGTGATTTTGGAGGACTGTGCCAGCATTCCTTCAGGCGTATTCGCTCAAAACAATGCTGTACGCAATGCGATTGTGATTTTATACAAATCCCAACACTGCAATCAGAACACTTACATTGGTTTACATTGACTTAACTGATCGCTGGCAATCCTTGAAAAAGAGCTGAAAATTGAACTAGCCCCAATATGCTGAGTACACATGATTCAATTTCCCGTCTGACTGACGGTTGATCTGACAGGAAGTTGTAACGTGTGTACATGTCCAAACTGCTCCCGATTGATAACAGGATCAATTTTTCCTCGATAACTTTGGAAAATCATTCCCATTAGCGAACGGGAGCAGATCGTACATGCCAGAAATAATCGTCCGATTCCCTACAATCGAACTGGAAATTGCGTCATGTGCATTTAGCATAAGGGTGAATATTGGATGAGCAAGGATTTAATTTACCTTTAGTCTTTATATGAGGTTAAGCAAAATTCACAAACTCAATGTGTGCGGATAGACAGTGCACGCAAAGTTTACGCAATTTACGTAGCCAGTCACACAAATAGCAAAGCTTGCTTTATACTTGCAACACTTGCGTTGTTTGTTCGACATGGAACATAAGCATTTTGCTTGTATAACCAAACTTGCTACATAAATGGTAAAAGCCCTGTTAAAGAGAGCCCGATATGGGATTAAAAAAATTAGATAAAAAAGTAGGCTACTTGATCCAGGGTCTGAGCGGATCAAATAGCCTCAAAAAACGCTGTTCCCCGCCGCTCCTGAGGGCCGCACTGGTCCACTTTCACTTTTGTGACTTCTGGAAAGATGAATTCTCTCACCAGCACGCAGGGAGGCAGGGGAGTGGCAGGAGGCGCGTCTAGGGAGATAGAGCTGTCCAATGGCAGCTCTGGAGAACCTGTAGGAACGCCCCTGGCGGGTGTTTTGAACAGGGAATTCCTCTTCCCTGTGTTTACCTCCGAGATGGCAACAAATGTTGCCAATCTCGGGGGACTATAGCGCGGGGGGGGGGGGGGCAGAGAGTGGCGGTGTGCGGACACAGAGGCATAGTATGAGGCAGAGAACGAACCTCTGTGTCCCATCTAAACCTCCAACCCCAAGAACCACCTTGGGTTCTCTAAGCTTATCTTGCTCTGTCTGCACATGTTGAATTACGTTTACTGAGGTTCTGTGAATATAGCTCATTGGGCTTGATTCATCAAAGTTACCCCTCTGAAAAAGCGCAAGTTAATCAATGTAGTAGCGGCCTCACTAGTGAAGTATCGCAGTAGCGATAGGTCACTATCACATGGCATTTCAAAGTATTGGCTGTTGCTAAGGAGCGCAAGCTACGCTGCCAGTAGAGCGTGTAGCCGTGGGAATAAGTTGCACTAAGGTAATTTGCACGCGTACGCACATTTAACTCGCGCTGCTTAAACGTGGTAAGATTAATGCATGTGCCCTGTTGGGAGATACAATATAACGCACATTAATGCAGAGGATGGAGTGGGTCATGAAAGATCTATACAATATAGGCGTGATCCAAAGCATGTAGTATGTATCTTGGTGACTCATGGCAAATGTTATACTTATGAAATACCATTTATGCAGATAAGAGACATTTACATGAAATTATAGATCTTTTATCTGTCTGATCATCTTGGAATGGCACAGGATTAATCTATAGAAGGCCATAGATGGAGGCAGACATGCACTTCAAATTTCTTCTAAAAAAACATATCTAAAAGAAGCATTCACTGCCCCAATGCCCCAGCCATAGAAGTGTTGGGCAGTTCAAGTCCAAATAGAGTTGTACATTGTTCCCACCCCTTCTCCACTTCTGTGTAAGTAGTACGATCTGTTTTACACCCAATCACATACAACATATTCTGCACTTTTCCAGGATCTGGGATTAAGGTAAATGAATGGGAGCGCATGCAAATCACAAACGTGGTGCTATGCGATTTGCTTTCTGATCTCCTATTTTAATAAACTTTTCCAGAGTCGAGTCGTCCCGTCCCCCCCCCCCCCGCCCCTCAGGAATTGAAATCGGCACCTGCCGACTGCACCCCTAACTGTGGCAAAATCACACTCATCAACTAGTGAACATCGCAAATGCATCGCACCGCTATCAGGATTTTCAGTGTGGAAAGGCCATTATGGTAAGAATTGTACCGTCTGTTTCCAAACAAGATAATAAAATTAATTAACAGATGCCCATCAACACTACAATTCACAATCGATCTTTCAATGCAACAGGCGATTGAGGGGGGGGGGTGCTTTGATCAAATTATTTGCGAGGCAACCGGTATTGTTTAAAAGAAAATAAATATGGCAGCCCCCAGAAGTCTGACAACTCAGGTTCTGTTTAATAGTAGAGAGATTACCCAGAAACCCCAGTCAACCTATCTTACGCTGCCACAAAAGGAAAATATTGAAAAATGAAAACCTTGAGGTGGCAGTCCTTTTCAACATTCCATTTTCCGAGTCTGCCTTATAATCTCGCCTTAAAACCTGTGTTTTACTCAGAGAACTATTCCCCGTTGGGCAGAACCTGCTATTTATTTGTATTCAGCCAGCAAAAGCGTCAGAACACGCAACACGCTCCCCGGTACCCGGCGCTGCTTACACGCTGCTGCCATTACACTGACATGCAAATTCTTTCTCCTTTTAAAAAGAAAAATGTGGGTTATGATTATTAAGAGGCAGCAAAGCACAATGAATAAAAGGCTGGCAATGAGGCTCACTTCTGAGCTGTCACTTAGGAAATTAAACACCATTATCCAGCGATTTACAAATTCTCCTGCATTTACTGTATTACCGGGGCCCCTGCACTCCATTTTATCTCTCTTACTGTTAAATATCTCCTCTCTCCGCTCGCAGTGCTATAATTAACTTGCGAGACGCTAGTCAGTCAGCCTCGGCAACATGCCAAGAAATCAACCCCAATTACTATATTCACAATGTCTGTAATGCTCACTTCTCAGTTTATACTAATTTGAAATGGCAGGTTCCAACTTCCCATGTCTGAATTATACAAGCCATTTTCATACAATCCCATTATGCTATAACATAATACTGAAGCCTACAGAATGCTCGCTGTGTAAACGAACAAGCTAACCAAGAACAGACTTCAGGTCAACTTCTGGAAACCGGCTACGAGCGCTATTGTTGAGGGAAGGAAATATAAGCAACTGACTCCCTGTATTGAATACTAGGTCTGCTCAAATCCGAATCCGGGAGAAACCCGGATAGTTGCTATCCGGATATCTCCCAGTAAACCTGTGCGAGGGAACTGCTGCCCCTGGCAGCCTCTTCCGGGTCGCCTGAGTCAGGCATTAGTGCGCAGGTAATTGCCCACCTGCTCGCATACTATGGAATGTGCCTGCGGCCGGGAACGCTCTGCGCATGACGTAGTTGTGACATCATGCGCATGTGCTCCCGGCTGAGGGCGGGTGATGTAGGACGCATGCAGCTGGGACAGCACGCGCAAACTAATGCCTGACTCAGGTGACCAGGAAGAGGCATGCATATGAACTGGCCGCCGGGAGACTTGGGCGCAGAATACAGCCGGTATATGGCTTATTCTGCTGCTGCACAAGTTCCCGGTGGCGTTAATTACTATTCCCCCTCCAGGTCCTCGTGGCTAGTGGGGAATTATGTAATTCGGCTTCCAGCTACTGCTGGCGGCTGAATTACAGTGTTTTAAAAGCAACTTCAGCTCAGTCCTCTGACATGGCCGAAGTTACTGACTGTGCGCCGCTATAGCCGTAATTCCTATTATGGCCTATGTTGGCGCTGGCCGTGCCCAAATTTCCTGCGCTGTTATTACAGCGCTGGAGAAAGAGACTGCCGGGGGTAGAGTACAGCTGGGATGCTCTGGCTGCTCCCTACCTTCCTATTGTACCTTTTGCCTAGGCAGACACAAGAGGACAAAACATGGAAGCAACCCTTATTTTCCATTTATCGCAATAAAGTAGTATTCCTCCACCCTAGAATAAAGAATGCTATTGGGTTATTCTGACATGCAACAGTGAGTCATGTGACATGATTTTAGTGACAGGGTCACTTTAAGGAACTGTTTATTTGCACACAAAGAGAATACTTCTAACAAACCTTTAAACTTCTCTGGTGATTACAATTAGTTAATAATCCAAAACAAAAGCAAAGGAACAATGAACAGCCGTCTAATGACACAATGAGTGACATTTCAGTGAGTGAGATCTCTGTTCCAGTATGTAGACAAGACACATAACATTTATATCACACTGTTCTCCTGGCGGACTCCTGAAAATATGGCTCAGTGCTGTCGCTCTCTGAGGAGGATGGTGCATCCCATATGGGACGGAGGCCTGAGGAGTAGCACTGCGTGGGTAAGTAGCAAGACTCAGCCCAATCCTCACCCCACCAACGTCACACTCCATTATGAACTTTCCTTATGAAAAGGTTCATTAACCTCCCTAGCGTTCTGATTTCCCGTGGACGTGGGTGTTTTTTTTTAACCTAAGTTTCTTTTTTAATCATGTAGCTAGCCTAGCGCTAGCTACATGTTTCCCCCATCCCGGCTCCCTCCCTCCCACCCTTCCGATCGCCGATCATGCCCATCAGGAAATCCCGTTCTCAATGGGATTTCCTTCAGGGCTTCCCCCGTCGCCATGGCGACGAATGGAATGACATCGACGTGGTGACGTCACAGGGAGTCCCGATCCACCCCTCAGCGCTGCCTGGCACTGATTGGCCAGGCTGTGCACGGAGTCTGGGGGGGGGGGGCCTTATTACGTGGTGGATCGGCGGAACACGCAGCTAGCAAAGTGCTAGCTGCGTGTTTCAAAAAAAAATTATTCAAATCGGCCCACCAGGGCCTGAGCGGTGCCCTCCGCCGTTACTGGACGAGCTCAGCTCGTCCAGAACGCTAAGGAGGTTAAAAGAAAATGGTTTCTGGTGCCCAGGTCGATTTAAAGAACAACTGTAGCAAGTGGGATATGAAGGCTGCCATATTTATTTCCTTTCAAGCAATACCAGTTATCTGCAGCATGCTCCAATGGTAGTCCACAATTTCAATCAGAAATTGCGGTAAGCTTTTTTGTGTCAACCCAGCCACAATAAAGGGTATTTTAGCAGCTGTGCCCATCTCCTTCCTCTCTTCTGATTAAAATAGATCAGCAGGACAGCCAGGCAACTGGTATTGCTTAAAAAGGAAATAAATATGGCAGCCTCCATATTCTTCTCACTTGTTGTTCTTTATTTGTTCTCAATTCATTGTTGTCCTGAAATCTACTCAGGCATTTAAAAACCATAAATAAAGGAATGATTTTAACATGATCTGACTGTACATGAGTAGGAGTTATATGTACTGGAATCCTCAAACTACAAATTAGCGTAAGAAAGGTCCACAAGCCACATGATTTGTAGGAAGAAAAAAAAGACTTGAGGAGTGATGTGAATTTATTATTAGAACATTTTAAAAAAAAAAAAAAAGTGTGTGAGTAGGAAAAATAATATTTTGATCCTGACAAACACATTTAGATGCCTGCTTTGATTTCTGAACCTGCCCTAACTGGTATGTGAGAAAATGTATGCAAGCAACACCTTTTCTTTCCATCAGTTATTAGATACAAAGATCGTTCTTACTGATGACCTGATCATTACGTTAAACAATCTTATCTGAGTAAATCTTGAATTTACATTCCCTTCATGCCGGGACACAGCTTCCAAGGTATGTGATAATTCCTCAGGACTTATCAGACGGTCATAAAGAACTTTACAATCTGTATGGGTCCATCTGATTTCCAAATGTATGTATATAGGTCGATGCCTATATTCCAAACACCTCAAATATTAAGCACCTCACACCTCCAGCGGATCCTCTAACCCTAGTTCATGCATTTATAACATCATGGCTGGACTACTGATATGCTCTCTATACAGGCCTTCTAAATAAAGACGTGTACTTTCTGACGCAAGGCAGTTAATCCATACTCGCCATTGCCACATAACACCGATTCTCGCTCAACCCACTGGCTACCCATAAAATAGAGAAAATTCTTTAACAACGTCCTATTAAGATTCAACTATCTACACAATTTAGGCCCTGAATACCTAAAGGATGTGTTGAAAATGCATCACAACTCCCACAATCTCAGATCAACAGGATCTGATAACTTGGTCTTCCCTAGAGTCTACCTCAGAACTTTTGGAGCCAGAGCCTTCTGTCATGCTGCCCCTACTATGTGACACTCCTTACCACCAAAAATCAAGACATCTCCATCCCTGGAAGCATTTAAAGAAAATCTGTAACGAAAAAAATTCCCCTAGGGGGTACTCACCTCGGGTGGGGGAAGCCTCCGGATCGTATCGAGGCTTCCCCCGTCCTCGTGTGTCCCACGATGGTCTCGCTCTGGCCCTCCGAACAGCGGGGATGTAAATATTTACCTTCTCGGCTCCAGCGAAGGCGCAGTATCGGTTCTCCGCTCGGAGATAGGCGGAAATAGCCAATCGCTGTCGGTCCGCTGTACTGCGCAGGCGCAGGTCTCCTGCGCCTGCGTAGTAGAGCGGACCCGTCAGAGATTGTCTATTTCCGCCTATTTCCGAGCGGAGAGCCGCAACAGCGCCTCCGCTGGAGCCAGAAAAAGGTAAATATTACCAGGGCTGTGGAGTCGCAGTTGGAGTCGTTGATTTCATAAACTGAGGAGTCGGGAGTCGGATGATTTTTGTACAAAATCCAAAGCCCTGTTAAGTATTACAGTAAACTAAGGAGTCAGAGCCAAGGAGTCTGAGCCACTTTGGGTACCTGAAGTCGGAGTTGGTGGTTTCAGAAACTGAGGAGTCGGAGTTGGAGTCAGAAGATTTTTGTACCGACTCCACAGCCCTGAATATTACACAGCCTGACAAATTGTCGGCTGTGCGTTTCGTGGGCTGCAGCGAGACCGCCGTGGGACACAGGAGGACGGGGGAAGCCTCGATAGGGTCCAGAAGCTTCCCCCTACTGAAGTGAGTACCCCCCAGGGGAACTTTTTTCGTTACAGAGTCCCTTTAAGTCCAAACTGAAAAGCCATCCATTTAGTCTGTCATTTAGGAACATTTGACTATTCTATTTGTAACACAGTCTACCATGGCAACTATGTATTGCTCTGAGATACAGCTATACACTATGAGCCCCATGGGAGAAAAGTGCTTTACAAATGTTAGTGTATTGATACATATCATAGTTTAATCTACTGAGACAATAAATGATTTCATTCTAATTCTTTAGGATTAACTAATAACTAACAGTAGAATATTCCACTACTGCTATGAGAAACCTAACACAACCATGCTGGCTAGCCTCTCACCAATGTTTTACTCTTTGTTTTCATGACCAAATAATGTATTAAAATAAAATATTACAATTATCGTCTTCAAAACTGCTATTCAATACAAGGCTATCTAATGTTACACATCAACTTCTATCATTGAGACATGTTCTATCAAGCAACACGGTCTCACATTATAATATATAACCTATGACGAAATGCTATATGGTATCTATAACCAATCTTGCTGGAAAGCTTGCTGGATTTCGGTAAAATGAATATTTCCAGTTAACCGGAAAAAAAGACATCCAATAATCAATTCATGGATGTGGATCTAATTCTCTTATTGACATTTCCATTTTTCACAATAAAACGTCGCTTTTATTTCCAGCATAATAAATTAACATGCCAGCGGTCAGTGATAGCATAGCAAGCCCTTTCTATGGCTGTAATAGAAATAGTACAAACATATGGACAATATGTATTTGGAGGCCATTTTATACACATTTTTCTTTTGGTAAGATTTTTTTCTTCTATGCATAAAGTTAAAAGGGAACTATACTGAATATTTTATTTAACAATATACATTTATAAATTATTTATTCAATATTTTCCTACTCTAAAAATCTTGCCTCGCCTTTATTTACATTGTAACATTACATTTATCAGAGTTGGTGGCATCTTTACTGCTGGAAAGGTAAATCACTGTGGAGGGTTTTTAGTTTTCTTCTGGGAAATGAGCAGGATCATCACCTGATCACCTACAGTGCTGTGGGGGAGCCGCAATAGCAGCATAGGGGGCGATATACAGGCTGGGAACGCGAACAATCACTCGCATTTCCATGCCTGTCGGCCGGTGACGGCGAAACCGGAAGTCGTTGCCGGCGGGTCCAGAGGCATCGGAGCGGAGCTGCGAGGGCACCGATCGGCTGCAGGGGGCTAAGGGAAGCCCCAGGTGAGTTCATCTCATTTTTTTTTTAACTTAACTTAAAGAGACTCCGTAACAAAAATTGCATCCTGTTTTTTATCATCCTACAAGTTCCAAAAGCTTTTCTAATGTGTTCTGGCTTACTGCAGCACGTTCTACTATCACCATCTCTGTAATAAATCAACTTATCTCTCTCTTGTCAGACTTGTCAGCCTGTGTCTGGAAGGCTGCCAAGTTCTTCAGTGTTGTGGTTCTGTGATGCATCTCCCCCTCCAGGCCCCTCTCTACACACTGCCTGTGTATTATTTAGATTAGGGCAGCTTCTCTCTTCTCTCTTATCTTTTACAAGCTGGATAAATCGTCCTCTGAGCTGGCTGGGCTTTCACATACTGAGGAATTGCATACAGGCAGAGCTGTCTGCACTCTGCAGGAAGAAACAGCCTGACACTTCAGTGGAAGATAGCTGCAGGGGGAAAGAATCACACAAATGATCTCTTGAGATTCAAAAGGAAGGCTGTATACAGCCTGCTTGTGTATGGATGTATTTTCTATGTGTGGACATACTGTACATCAACCTACTTCCTGTTTTGGTGGCCATTTTGTTTGTTTATAAACAAACTTTTTAAAACTGTTTTTAACCACTTTTAATGCGGCGAGGAGCGGCGAAATTGTGACAGAGGGTAATAGGAGATGTCCCCTAACGCACTGGTATGTTTACTTTTGTGCAATTTTAACAATACAGATTCTCTTTAAGGTTATCTTTAAATCTACTTTTTACGTTTTTACTGTTTTATTATGTATGTTATTTTACTGTTTTATTATGTGTTATTTTACGTTTTTACGTTCCCAAAAGTACAGTTTTTTGCTTTGTGAGCCGACTATGCATTTTTATTAATAACTGGTTTTATTCATTATGCTCTAAAATCAGAAATGCTTTGAGTCTCTGTCTGTGTCCAGCAGCTTCTCCACAGTCAGAGAATGTGTCAGATTCCTCACTTGATACATTTAAGTAAACGCAAGATAATAGGGCGGCACGATTTTAGGGGAAAATTGAAATTGCGATTTTTCACTCAAATTGCGATTTAGATTTTTTTCACGATTTTTTTTTTTTCAAAGCAAGCTTTAGCACTAAATTGCACATATATGCAGGTGGGGCCTTCTGTGAGGAAGCTGGGCTGGGGGCAGTTAATGTGCGGCGTATTGCGGAGTGCTTGAGCCGGGCAGCGGTTTCGGTTTTAAACCGCAAAACCGTGCAGCCCTAACACACGCACGCACAGACACAACACACGCACGCACAGACACGACACACGCACAGACACGACACAACACACGCACAGACACGGCACACGCACAGACACGGCACACGCACAGACACGGCACACGCACAGACACGGCACACGCACAGACACGGCACACGCACAGACACGGCACACGCACAGACACGGCACACGCACACTGGCACAGACACACGCACAGACACGGCACACGCACAGACACGGCACACGCACAGACACGGCACACGCACACTGGCACAGACACACGCACAGACACACACACTGGCACAGACACACTGGCACACACACTGGCACACACACACTGGCACACACACACTGGCGCACACACACACTGGCACACACACTGGCACACACACTGACACACACACTGACACACACACTGACACACACACTGACACACACACTGACACACACACTGACACACACACTGACACACACACAGGCAAACACTGTACACTCATCTCCCCACCCCCACCTCCATGCAATCAAACAGCTAAAAAAAAAAAAAAAGTTACTTCACGGGCAGCCTTTGAAGTTTCCTGGAGGAAGGAGGGGGGAGAGCATCCCACACTCTCGGCTGGAGCTGCCTGTTCTCTTCATAGAGCTGTTCGCTGTTATCCTTTTCAGGGAGGGAGAAAGCAGTGGATGCAGCAGAAACAGCTCTGCTTGAGCGGCCACACTCTCCCGAGTCTCCCGCCATAAGTTTGTGCACAGCGCCCCTCCCCCGTCGCAGGGGCCGTGAGGTCAGCAGATACGCTGTCTCTGGGAGATGCAGTGCAGACAGAGTGGGGCGGCATAGAAGCCAGGGATTAGCGGCGGCCGGCGGGAGGTAGCTGAGCAGCTAGTAGCACAAAAAACCGAAGCTACTGACGATCTCAAGAGCGTCTGCATGTGAATCGCGGTTTCGGTTTTAAACCGCAAAACCGTGCAGCCCTACAGGATAACATTATCTACAACTTCAGATGCGTCCACATTTCACTGGACGGAACTTTCAAGCTCTGTGTGTAACCCCTTGAATGCTGGTCTAGTAAAAAAAAAATGCTGATTGTATGTACTATTCTGTAAATCATTTTTTGGAACAAAGAAGAAATGCTGGGTTATATTCCGCTTTAAGGTTCCCCTATTACAGAACAGCTGGGGGGGGGGGGGGATCTCTATTACTAAACAAAGGGTGAAATACAGAATTGTGTTTGGATTTATTTTGATTTAAAGCTTGCATGTCAATTATTAAGCACTGTAAAAAAAAACTAAAATGCACTGTATGCTGGAAAGATACTTTGCATTAAAAAAAAACTAAAAATCACAAAGGAAAGCTGCAATGGAGGTGTTAGTGAATTCTCTTTATTAGGGCTCACACAGTTCATCATCAGCAAAATGCTCTGTGTAAACAAGACAACTTCTCTCACCACCCCACACACATGTAATGAGAAAGACAAAAGCTTCCATACCCGGCAATGTAATTGAAGTCAATGACCCATTAAACTGCAATTTGTTACAACCCGCATCTACAATTAATATACAAATTCTATTACAAATACATTATCGATTATGACATTCCGGCTAATAAATGAAAAGGAAAGTTGCCTTCCCAATAAATCCTGCTCGGCGCTTTACTTGGCAAGTTGATGTGTTTTAATCTAGGAATATTTATCGTAGCTGTTCAGGGGAATGTGAGTAGGCCAATAAAAGTGTCAGCAGAGTGAAAGTGAGAAGCAGTGCAGAAAACCACCGAACATGGCGCAGACAGTGCAGAGGAGCGGAGGAAAGGGCTAGCAGGAAGAGAAGAAAGGCAGACCGTGGGGGGGGGGGGGGGGGGGAGGAGGGGAACCCCAATACTGTACATTGACTCTACTTTACTGAGAAGATCAACCCCTACTTCTTCTACATGGATTAATATACACTAGGATGAAAAAGAAAAACAAATAAACTCATTTGACTTGGTCAAATCCACTATACCCAGGGCTGGATTTCTGGAAAGGCCCCAGAGGCCCGGGCCTTGGGCAGCTGCAGCCCAAGGGGGGCACTTGTTCATGAGGTTGATACATAGGAAAGAGGAGGCTGAAAATGGGAAGCAACACTGGAAAAAGGGAAGCTGATGTTCATGTGAGCTGTTCAAGAAAGAGAGGGCCTGCTGTACTTGGATACATATGGAAGAGGGGGCAGCACAGGGAATGGGAGGGGCGCTGCTGCACAAGGAAAGAGGGTCACAACACATTTGACCCAGGGACAGAAAAAAGTATAAATCCAGCCTGGACTATATCATAATAATAAAGTCAGGATCACTTCATCACCACCACATTCTTGGCAATACTGTCCCCCATCTTACCGCACCATCCATGGCTCTACATGACAGTTTCTCTGCGGTCGGACTGCATTTTAACTGTAGTAACTCTCATTGAGAAGTAATTACAGCTGATTAAACTCTTCAGTGGCCAAAGACATGGGCTGGATTAAACTTCGTTATGGCAGCCCAGAATCTATCTTAGGTACAGAAGCCCCCTCCCCCAAACACTCGACCGACCCCAAGAGTGCAGCTTTGTCATGTGCCATGTGTAGTCTCTACTCCCCCTTCTATAGCAATAAGAAAAATCAACAGCTCCTAGACCAGGCATGGGCAAACTTGGCCCTCCAGCTGTTGAGGAACTACAAGTTCCACAACGCATTGCAGTAGTCACTGCCACAGTCATGACTCAAAAGGCAAATGCATTGTGGGATTTGTAGTGCCTTAACAGCTGGAGGGCCAAGTTTGCCCATGCCTGCCCTAGACTGTAACCCAAATTATCATCTCTCGGGCCCTGAAAGCAACAGTCTAGATTTGGGTGTGCAAGGCTTTAGGGTACTTACGTATAATCCAGTCTGGAAAGTTTGGCAGCTTTTTGTTAAAGTTCTGTTTGATCCTCTAGCCAGATCTAACAATTTTTGGAAAGCTGAAAGTCCCAGCTTTCCTTTGCACTGGGTCCCGAGTCAATGTAATGCCCTATTTCCCAGTTCGGGGGGTTTGGGGGACGAGTGTCCCCTGCACTTTGGTGCAGAGAGTACAGTGGAATTGAGGCTCCTGCCCAAGTCAGTAAGAGAGAGGAGACAAGGGTGCATAACTGCGCTGCTCCATCTGTAATGAGAGACCCAGGGCACTTGACATAAGTTGTGAAGACACAGATTTATGCTGCGAAGGAAGAAGACCTACTGAGTGTGCTACTTATGTTGGGTTCGGCACATAATTTCTGTAATTGCACTTTCAGCAGGCAAGTTCAGGGGAGACCCCTCCTTCAAAACCCCATAACTTGGGAACTGATCATCATACCGACTCGGGACCCAATGCAACAGAAAGCCGGGACTTTCAGCTTTCCAATTCCAAAATGCTCAGATCTTTCTGAAGGAGCGAACAGAACTTTAACAAAAAGCTGCCAAACTTTCCAGATGGGATAATACGAAAGTACCGGTTTTAGAAACACTTCTGAATGCACAAACTGATCAGTTCAAGATTAGTCTGTGTGGGAGCTGAAAAACATTAAAAGGCTGGTGTCATTCACTAATACAGTAAAAACAAATCCTATTTAGGATTGCGACTATAAATACAATTGCACATCTTTTAATTTCAGTTTCATTGCAGGTTTGTTTTACGACATTGGATACTTTTCCAGGGCTGTGGAGTCGGGACAAAAATCTTCCGACTCCTCAGTTTATGAAACCACGACTCCGACTCCAACTCCGGGTACCCAAAATGGCTTCGACTCCTCGACTCCGACTCCTTAGCCGAATACTTAATAGGGCTGTGGATTTTGTACAAAAATCATCCGACTCCGACTCCTCAGTTTATTAAATCAACGACTCCAACTCCGGGTGCCCAAAATTGCCCCGACTCCGACTCCTCGACTCCAACTCCGACTCCACAGCCCTGCTTTTTTCATCCATAAAAAAAGAAAAAAAAAAGAAAAAAACTGGAAAAAAAATACGCCTAGCAAACTCCAACCAAATATAAAACAAACAAAAAATATTCGTGTCTAAAATCGAAGAAAATTCTGAAATTACATTTTCCTATTTTTTTTCTGTTCTTTTTAAATAACTTGTATTACATTTTGTACAAGTTCCAAGCAACAGTCAAGACAAGAAAAGACACAGAACATTTATATTGCGCTTTTCTCCTGGCAGACTCAAAGCGACAGAGCTGCAGCCACTAGGGCGCCCTCTATAGGAAGCAGCACAGTTACGGAGTCTTGTCCAAGGACTCCTACAGTCAATATGCAGGACATGTAATAGGAAAGAACACATAGCAGCAGTTGTGTGAACTGCAGAATGCTCCGGTTATTGTTTGCAACATGATGTGTGAAATACTAATATGCACATTTCATATAGAAGATTTTTCAGATTTCCAAAAAAACAGACTGACATCTACTTTTTTTTTAGTACTGAGCATATATAAAACAATCATAAAAAAGGTAAAAATACTACAGCTTTCCTTTAAAGTAAGGGGGTGGGAAACAGGGAATTTAGCATATGGAAAAACAGAGTGCTCTGTAGCCAAGGTGTTAAATTACACAGACAAGCTGTCATGTAAGTTAATTACAGGATTAATACCTGATCGCTCTTAGAATTGAGTAATGTCCTCTGCCCGCTGTGCAGGAGACATTCATCTGCATTTAGAAGAATATACTTAACTCCACCCTCTCTGAGATGAGCGTGCCACGCTGAATACAGCAATACATATTTTCTCATCACACCAATAAAATACAGCATAACGTCACCCTGTCTGTAGAAGCAGCAGAGTGCAAAGGAATTACTTGGGGCTTTGTAAACACACATACTTGTGGTAAGCACCTTTGCTGTACTTGGGTCCTGGGTTTGAATGCCATAAGCACCACTATCCATACTGAGTTTGCATGTTTTTTTCTTGTTCACTCTTCGAATGGGTGTCTTAGTTCAGCATCATTCTGCCAGAGTTGCAATTTTAAAACCATACTCTGTCTTATAAGCTATAAAACAAAGCAGAGCTAATGTCCCTTTGAACTTTCCTGCAGTAAAACCTTATCTCAAGCTGTCTTTCAGTCTCTCACTGTGTCTTGGCTGTTTAAGAGCTTCAGAAAACAGGACTGTATTTGACCCAGTGGGGAAGCTCTTTCGCATGGATAACAACTGAAGTCCCCCCTTTTCTATTTTCTTTGCTACAAATGTTCTATTTATTAGCTGTACTATACATACAATGTATTATTGTTTCAGGTTTGCTTTAAGCCACAATATGCTAGGGGATAAAACATCAGCAAATGTTTTATTCCTGTGATTTCTGTTCGGCTTACTTTCTCCTTCCCTGAAGGTAGCTTTCCCTTCTCCTTTTGGTCGGTTTCCTTTTTCTTTTCCTTATTTATTTCTATGTAATATTTAATTCTGATAGGCAAACATGATGAGACTTTATGCCCAACACCAAGAGCGTGGTGATGAAGCCTAACAATATGATTGGGCCTTCATAAACTGTGGCTAGACTCTGAGCTAATCAGAAAGAAAAAAAAACATCAGCAAAAGTTGTCGGGGCTCTAGAACTTTCCTACCCAATATAGAAGAAAAACGGCCAGAGCGCTGCTTTAAGTCTTCAGCTAGAAGTACTTTTCTGTAGCAATTACCTCAGAAGCACCATATTGCTTCCTCCATTCCATTTTCATCTCTGCCTTCCAGTCTTGCACACGGTTTCTCTTGTTCATTTACTATATAACTTTTTTTATTCAGTATTGATCTTTTGTGCTACAGGATGGGGGCAGTGAAAAACTGCTTTGCCCACTAGTATACAGATATTTGAAAAAGCACAAAAAGTAAGCATAGGGAACAAAAACCAAATATTTCATGTAGAACACAGAAATAAAAGAAGAAAAATCTAAACGCTTTACCACCTGTCCTTTACAGCTTTTCCATTCAAGGTGATGGAAACATGTAAGCTTGCCACTAAATTACGAACATGCACAGAGTACATGGAATTCTCAAATAAATGCTTTCCTCTTCCACCGTAAAGAACTGCCTTCGTTCTGGGATTCAGAGATTGTAATTAAATGAACCAATAGGTGTAGGTGTGTGTGTAGGTGTGTGTGTGTAGGTGTGTGTGTGTAGGGGGGTGTGTGTGTGTAGGGGTGTGTGTGTGTGTAGGTGTGTGTGTGTGTGTGTAGATGTGTGTGTGTAGGTGTGTGTGTGTGTGTGTAGGTGTGTGTGTGTGTAGGTGTGTGTGTGTAGGTGTGTGTGTGTAGGTGTGTGTGTGTAGGTGTGTGTGTGTAGGTGTGTGTGTGTAGGTGTGTGTGTGTGTGTGTAGGGGTGTGTGTGTGTAGGGGTGTGTGTGTGTGTAGGGGTGTGTGTGTGTGTGTAGGGGGGTGTGTGTGTGTAGGGGTGTGTGTGTGTGTGTAGGGGTGTGTGTGTGTGTAGGGGTGTGTGTGTGTGTGTAGGGGTGTGTGTGTGTGTGTGTGTGTGTGTAGGGGTGTGTGTGTGTGTGTGTGTGTGTGTGTAGGGGTGTGTGTGTGTGTGTGTGTAGGGGTGTGTGTGTGTGTAGGGGTGTGTGTGTGTGTGTGTAGGGGTGTGTGTGTGTGTAGGTGTGTAGGTGTGTAGGTGTGTAGGTGTGTGTGTGTGTGTGTGTGTGTGTGTGTGTGTGTGTGTGTGTGTGTGTGTGTGTGTGTGTGTGTGTGTTACAGTAAAATCCCCATTATCTGGCACCAATGGGGATTGGTCGATTAAGGATAAGTGTAGTTTCTGGTTGCGTGATTAAAAATAGGCCTAGCTAAAAAAAACAAAACAGAAAAAAACAGTACTATAACCCACACTGTATTACTTACCATAAACTCTGCTAAATGTTGAAATACAGTACTTAACAACTTTATCCAATACTACAGTATATCTACGTCCTCTGTGACTTCATCTAAGCCACAAGGACGTAGATATACGTCTTGTAGCTGAAGCAGTGCTGTGCAGGACTGGGTTTGTTCCTGTGCACACCTCCAGCACTATCTGATGCAGCACTAGTTGGCGAAGGGGAATACACGTTCCCTGAGCCAATATGACTGATTTTTACCATTAAAAATACTTTTATTTTCTCAGCTCATAGTGACTTGTATGGGTGGGTGGTGGAGCACTCCTATCTTCTATCGGTGACGTGCCTGGGCCGATCCAGCAACACTCCGGATCCAAGTATACAGCAGCAGAAGTAATGGCCTGCACCGTCCAAGTAATATTTATAGCTCTTTAATTTATATAGCGATCATGCAGCAGGAAGCATAGAGCGCGATCATGCAGCAGAAATAATAGAGCGACGTTGAGGCTGTCTGCCTCTTTATCAAGCTGTATCTTGCATGTTACAAATACAAAATGACATTCACTTCCTTTATATACTAGTCATAGTACATGCTGAGCCAATCAGCTATCAAAAGCTCTCAACCAATGTCTGCAGGTCCTGCCTAGCCGGACCTGATGGGGAACTATCTGGCTCACCTTTGATTAGACCATTTGAATATGATCCTCCCACTCCTTGGTTATGTCTGCAGGAAGCCCCCCCCCCGGCCGGGCTCGTAGCGTGCTCGCATAAGTCCCCAACCGCAGCACAGCGCATCAGGGAGGAAGCGAGTCACGCATCATGTGGGAGGGGCAGAATCATTCCATCCCGCCCACACCCCTTCTGCCCGGCAGGATGCGACGTTATCGTCGCACGAATGCGACGTATACGGCGCATCAATGCGGCCAATGGGTCGCATTGGATGGAATGGGAGCTGTGTGTCCCGCAGGCAGCCAATCGGGAGCAGGCACATCTGTAAACATAGACACAGTGGGCATGCTAGAATGTACTTTGGATCTAACAGCCAAAACACTCGCAAGAGACATCCTAGGGTGGAAAGAAAGTACATTATAGCATATCTGAGCAATCCGTCAGATACATATTCATAAATCTGGTACATAAGAGAAAAATACACTATGGACAGAAGCGCATCCGCAACAACATAATAAATTAGTATCGTATAGTTGGCACCATGGAGACAAGGGGACCGCGACATCTCAAAAACAAACCAAAAAAACAAAAACACATTTTTTAATATATCCTTAAATAAAAGGCAACAAGTCCAATTCTCTATTCATTCCCCTTCAGGCCAGCCAACTGGTGAGTCGTCAGGCCACCATGCATGTACGTGTGCATCCTCAATCACGCTCCCGTCGCTGGTAGTGTTCTGCGCATGCACAGTAGAGATTTGATCATACTGCGCATGCACAGATTGCTCCAGTGCATAGGAGTGCAATCAGGAGATGCCTGGATTGGGGCCGCGCATCAAAAATGAAACTGGAGCTGCAGGGAACTGGAGGATGGTTCAGTGACGGCGCAGGCACAGGGCGGCTGCAGGGGGCTAGAAGAAGCTCCAGGTAAGCTAAACTCATTTTCTATTTTTCAGCTTAGGTTTACTTTACTCAGGCTAGGGCCAGACATGTTGTAAGAATGTAGTACAGTACAAAATCTATATGGAGCAAACCCACTAATACTTTATCAACACCTACTCTATGGCCACTGTACCCAAATCAAGTCTCACATAAGCGGTTTAAAGAGAGTCTGAAGCGAGAATAAATCTCGCTTCAGACCTCATAGATAGCAGGGGCATGTGTGCTCCTGCTAAACCGCCGCTATCCCGCGGCTTAACGGGGGTCCCTTCACCCCCAAATCCCCTCCGTAAAGCGGGGGAGCGCTTCCGCATTGGGGCAGGGCTAACCGCCTCAGCCCTGCCCCACACGCGTCTGTCAGCCGCGTATCTCCGCCTCTCCCCCGCCCCTCTCAGTCTTCCTTCACTGAGAGGGGCGGGGGAGAGGCGGCGATGCGTGTCTGATAGACGCGACTGGAGGCAGGGCTGCAGCCGTTAGCCCTGCCTCCAGGAAGGGAAGATTTACGACCAAGACTACGACCAAGTCTTGCGGGGGTGGGTTTGGGGGTGAAGGGACCCCCGTTTAGCGGCGAGATAGCGGCGGTTTAGCAGGGGCACACATGCCCCTGCTAAGCATGAGCTCTGAAGCGAGATTTATTCTCGCTTCAGAGTCTCTTTAAAAGCGCAACTAATAAACATTCATAACTATGCATATAAAAGTGTCACACTGCACATAAATTATGATTTATGTAACTTTCCACAGCTTCCCATTGCTCTCTGGAGTGATTTTTCTTCTAAGCTGTACTTGCACTAGGGCAAGCCCACTGCCAGACATTTGTGAAGTAGAACACAACAAAGTTTTTGCAACATTTGCTGAGGACTCTGGGTACAGCAGGGTGTCTACTAGTTATACGCAAAATCTTTTCTGTGTGACCAGGAAGTACCACTGAACAGGTGCTTTCAAGAGGAACTGTAGTCAAAATAACACAATAAATATATTGCTTTTTCTTTTACAATATTAATTTATAAATTATCTAGTCAGCGTTTGCCAACTGTAAAATCTCTCCTGTCCTGGATTTACTTTCTGAAGCTTATCGGCAACATTTTTAGTACTAGTAGATGTGAAATGTTCATTTACCGAGAGTTCTAAAAGCCATTAAAAAAATATCGCTGGTCTCCTAGAATGCCTGTTCCTCACATGACGTCATGCACGCTCAGCGTGTTGTCCCTCTGTTGCGCCCCCCACATAGCATTACAGTGCGTCGTCAGCTACACATATGGCAGCCTGGCCCAGCGATATCACAGATCTTGATCCCCGACGGGCGACATCCGTCAAAGGTGTGTACGCACCTTTAGGATAACCTAAGATCAATTTTCAAATATACACCAAGTGGGTAAACAGGAAAAAAGGAAATAAGTTAATTTCTGTAACATAAAGGTCAATATGCAGGGTAAATGAATTCGAATGAAATAGATGTTCACTCATTTGCCATAATTAATTTGGGCTAAAGTACAACTACACATTAAGCACCTCAATGTTGGATGCTCTGTAGCTCAGCCGGTTTGCAAGGGAAGGATTAGCTTGTGTGCATTTACTGTTAACTAAAGCAAAATTATCCCTGTTGAACTTTGATGAGCCACGTCAGAATCTGATTATAAGCGGCTGGAGCTGTGTATAATGAGTCTGAACAGAATGGTTAGTTTACCAGAAAATTACGCCTACTCATGTACGATACAGTAATTATGAGCAATTAGGAACCTAGCAAGAGAGCAACTGATGAAAAAAAAAAGCTTCAACTGCAACACATATTTCTTCATTTATAAACTGCAATGGTCAAATTAATAAGAAAACAAAAGAGGCCCGTTTATAGCTACTGTGGTGCCATTACCAGGAACCGGGCTATAATGACTATGTTCAAAACAACTCTATCACTTCAATGGGTGACTGCAGATTGTGACAGTAGTTTCCAGTTGTACAAATGCTAGCCACACACAGAACAATGTAGGTTTGGGCAAGTTTCAATATAGGGAACTCGTTCAATAGGTAAATTGTCTGCTGACAGAAAAGATAATTGATTACAGTACCACACTTGGCAATTGATGTACAGCCTATTCTGTAGAGATAAGCAGTGAAGATAAGTACACTGAGTGGCCAATAAAATTAGAGACATCCCTTATTTGAAAGTAAACCAGGCCAACAGTGACGTAGAGTGACATAACAATGCAACAAAAAAAAAAAAACTTAAAGCGATAAGGACTATTCTGGTTGAAAAATTCTGGTAAATGAGAGAGGTGAAAGGCGAGTAGCAGACATAGTCTGCAGCAACAAACTGGCAACAACACGACAAATCACAACCGAATTCAATGCAGGTGCATCACAAAGCATATCCCAAAGCACAAAAAAATGAACTTTACAAAGGATGGGCTTTAGCAGAAGGAGACTATCAAGAGTGCCTTTGGTATCACAGAAAAATAGGAAAAGATATTTGTTGAGGGCCCTTGCCACCATGTTTGATCGGTCTCAAATTGGTTTGAGGATCATCAGTTTCACCTGCTTCCATGGCCAGTTCAGTCCCCTGATCTAAATCCTACTGAGGATATATGGGACACATTTGAAAGATCACTTCAAAGCTTGGAAAGGCCACCATCCAATCTGACCCAGCTTAGAGCTGCCATTATGTCAGCATGGGCCAACATTCCTCAGCAACGGTATCAGCATCTCCTTGAGTCCGTGGCAAGAAAAATATTGACTGTCAGAGCAAAAGGGGGACCAACTTTATTAGAGGGTGTCTACTTTCTGGGCCACTCAGTGTATATGTTTGTATGCTTCAAACTTACATCAGACAGAAATTGATTGATAACTTTGAAATACCTATCAGAAGCTTGCATGATTGGTGGACATTTTCCAACCAGACCAATGTTGGATCTTTCGATGACACACAATATCAATCCCTTCTGGCTGACTGAATTCAGAGACGACAGTGTTGATTCAATGAAGCTTCTGCTAAAAATTAATTTTTAAGATATTCCACAGTTCTATTTGATATTTAAATCTACTTTTTTTACTGTTTTATTGTTTTTGCTCAATTACAGTCATTGAAGTATGCCAGAGCGAAAATCTATGAACTATTGACCACTTTTATCTCTTTCCTGCTCTCAGAAGCCATTTTCTACTAGGAAAGTGTTTTAAAGTTGTAATTTCTTATCAGGAAGGGTCACAATGTAGTCTGACCCAGTCCTGACTGACAGGAACTGCCACTTACATACCTGATGATTAACTCTTTCAGGCAGAGAAAGAAAAAAAGGAACACGGAACAGTTATTTGTGTGTCTGCCACTGTACATACACATCTATCTCATCTCATGTCACCTCAGGTATTCCTTAAGCATAAAAGTCAACCCACGTATGGCCAGCTTAAGCCCTGTGGCATGCAAACTGGATAAAGGATATGGTGTTGTACTTGCCATCCTCCTCTCCATGACTGGAAGTGCTTAACACTGCCCCTAAATGGGGGAATCTTTCCTCTAGCACCACATCTGTCCCTATAAACTGAAATCCAACGGGTCACTTTCCATATCTCTAATTCCCATCAGCCCCTACCACAAAACACAATGTAACCGTGTTACAGAGCCTGTTGAGCAAAAACTACCCCAAGGGAACAGTACGCTGGATGCAAAGGGCATGACAATAGCGGCAAACTAGAAAATGCCTTCTCAAGTTCTTCGTTCAGCTATTCTTTGTTCTCTATTTCTTCCTCTCTTAATTTTGTTTCCTTTCTCTTTTAAGGGCCTAATGGCTTGCTCAATCTTTTTTTTACTTGTCCCCTAAACCAATCCCTCTTTTAAATCACTCTGTTGTCAATGAGCATCATCTTGCCCTCACTCGAGGTTTATGAAGAGGCCTTCATCATAGGGCTCCAGTTGGAGGAGACAAATGGCATCGCCCCACTTGTGAGCTTTTCTTTTGTAAACATACATGGCAAAGGAGGCCTGAGAGGGAAGGAGACAAGGCCACTTCCATTTTCTTTGAGAACACAATCATCTGGGTGCTCACTCAGCTCACTTATTAGCCAACAATGTCCTCTGAAGTTCAGCTTGTGTTCAAGAGTACTTCTCCCTGCACGGCGCACGCCTCAACATAAAGTGTTATTTCTGGCAGACTAAGTGTAGTTATTGACAAGTAAATAGACCTAGGTTATGTCAGTGTACACCTTGAGAACAAGGTCATGAGTTTGTTTGAAACCTACAAAGGGCTCTTTCACACTAGAGGCTGCGGTAGAAAAGGCTAAAAGGCAGCCTTTTGCTGTCAGTGTTTTTGTAGCCTTTCCATAGCGTTTTCAAAGCTTTTTCATAGAGTTTTACAGCTCATATGAAAACGTCCTCTTTTTTTTTCTTTAAAAAGAAGTCAACAAGTCAGCTGTAAAACGCTTTGAAAAAGCTGTAAAAAAAAGCTCTAGTTGGCCTTTTCCATTGACTATCATTGAAACGCAAAAAGCCAACTTCGGCTGTAAACAGTTGTGAAAAAGCTCCAGGGAGCTTCAAAACGCAGCGCCCAAATGGCTGGCAAGTCTATGGACTTTTATTTTACCTTGGAAAACGCAAACTGTGGTCTTGGCTGTAAAACGCCGAAACTAGCCTCTAGTGTGAAAGAGCCCTCAGGAAAACAAATTCACCCAAAAAAAAAAAAAAACCCATGGCACATTGAAGAAACATAACTTTACTTTTTAAATTGGTGATCTGACTCAAACTGGTTGTTTAACACAAACCTTATAGATCTCCATTGTAGCCTATGACTTTGAACATGGTGAGTAATATTTGGTGATCTATCAAGTGCAAATGTATGGTGGTTATTAAATGAGCAGAAACAACACCTAGTCTCCCAGAGACCTTTGGTGCAGAATGCTGTGACATCATAGGCTACATTTGACACCACAAGGAGGGCGGGGTTACATACCATTAAACAGCAATATCTACATATCGGATGGGTTTCTGATGCTGAAACCAAGATATGTAATGTAACATAGGGTATCCTAAATAAAATATTTCCTTTTACTATATG